>NC_138542.1:57957523-58655823 GCF_964234715.1 Podarcis melisellensis
GTGTGAAGGATGGGTCGACCAGAATGCAGCAGCTTAAATGATGATTCACTGGGGTGGGGTGGTTGTAGAAGAGCCCAGTTAGTAATGATGACTGGAGATGAAGCTGTTCCGAGGCAAGAGAAGATTGCTTTTTCTGGAAAAAGGATATAACACCTAAGATAGATTTAATCAAATGGTTTAGAGAGCAATCCAAACCAGTAAGGCTTTATAGACTGGTAGGGCTACTACTGCATCTGCAAACCTCTTGGGCACATGCAACCAATCCAAGCCTCCTCTATCCCCAGCCCAAACAGGGCTCGGATTCATTCGTTGACCATTCGTCCTTGTGAAAACAGGCTTAAGGGCATCTATCCTGAGAAAAATGCATTTTGGCATCTCACTATTAAAAATAACGAATCCCCGGAAATCTGCTCAGAAAATAATTTAACAATGCTGCAAGACAAGCTAGTTGCTTTAGAAAGAGATCACTGTGAGGGGAGAAATGGTGCAATAAGAATTACAAGAAGATGGGGGCTGGACTATTCTATATAAAAAAAGAACAACATAGTAAGCTCTGACTTTTAGTGTTCATTGGAAGGTACTATAATTTTCTGCTTGCTCCTGAACACAGCTCTGACTGGAAAGTGAAAACACACACACACACACACACACACACACACAAAATTATTGAGTGTTTTGAAGCAGAAAAGTGTAAGCAAAGACACACACAGTAGAGATAATAATCAGAAGAATTTTCAGCTGGAATATCCAGGCAATGAAATTACCTATTCAAGAAGAATGTACTGTTGCATGGCAGAATAAAGAATGGAGCCTTTCTTGTCTGTATTATCTATACTCAAAGCAGAATTTGGCATTTTTACTGCAGAATTCTAGTTTTTGGAAGTCCCAAGTAACACACCTGGCGAGGAAGCTTATTCACTGATCGCAAGTAGTCTTTGTCCAGGATGCAATTCCCAAGAGCATTACCAAAGCACCTGAGAAAGGACGAGAGTTAGTCGTCTTTTAGAACACAGTTCCCCTTTTTCATTGCTTTCAGGCTAGCAAAATGTCTTCTGTTGATTGCCACTTACTTCAGTGCCCTCTTCAGTCCATCTGTAACAGCTTCCTTCCTTGCTTTTTCTAGGGACAAGGCCTTAGACTTCAAGCCTTCACTTACTCCATAGCCAACATCTTCATGGTATGAGCCATCCTGCAATTTAAGAATATGCAAGAAAAAAATAAATGGCCATTTGGGTTTGACTATAGCCACCCTAATGAACCTTGGTTTGTGGCAAAAGCAGCTTAAGCAGGCACTGCAGTACATTCAGTTTTTCTGGAATCTGCAGGGACTCAAGTGTCAATCAAACCTGAAATATTATGCTAGTTCAAAGTATTCCAATCTTCCTCCAGATACTGCCTAAAAAATGGAAACCAACAGCATTTGGATACATGCATTGTAGTTTAAGACTTGTCACTGTTTAAAAGCAAATGCGTAAGTCAGGATTTTTTCCTACAGTATCTTATTTCATCTTAAAAAACAGGTGTGTGTTTTGACCAGTGACGGGTCTAATAAATATGCATTTTTGTTTGACAGGAGGTAACACCAACAGTCATATCGTTATGTACCTCTTGCATACTATTCACTTTACTTTCATGGCTCTGAAAAGCCAGCACCACCTACATATCTCCCCACCCCATTTACCTTAAGTTGGACTTTCACAAAGGCACAGACCCCCACATAGAACTTGCCATTATTAAGATCCACAAAATCTGTGAAGAGCAGAAACAAAAAACAAAGCATTTACTCTAACATAGGGAACCGAATACTTGGTCTGCCTATTATTACTGTGTACTGGTAGCTAGGCAGTCATAAAGAGATGTAGGAGAAAATATAGGGAATTTAGAATATGGTCCCAACACTGTTGGCATGGATGCAAATGTTTGTCAAAGAAACTAACCAGAAAGGATACAGAGATATTTCCCAAGCAGAATGTTGGTTTCTGATATGAACTAGAGGCTTCTGAGGATAATGTTCAGATAAAAGAGTACATGGACCCGAAAATTACCCTTAAGACATTACTGCATTATTGACCTTAGTGAACTGTGGGAATGCTGTGGACCCCATTTATTTTTATTTCAGCAAAGCATTTGACAAAGCTCATCATGATGTTTTATTAGCAGACTCGTTGAATGTGTACTAATAAATAACGCTGGATTCAGAGCTGGTTGGAAGCCATACTTAGAAGGGTGTTCATCAATGGCTTCTCATCAAACTGGATGAATGATTTGAGTGAGGTGATGTAGGGCTCTGGGACTCTTCAACATCTGATCAATGATTTAAATGAAGGTGGGGAGGGAATGCTACCCTATTTGCAGAAGACACAAAACTGGGATAGGTCACTAATGCCTAAGCAAACAGGAGTAAAATTCAGAATGAACTTGGTAGCTTTGGCCTAGCTCCCCATTCTTACAAGATGAAATTCAACAGAGGCAAATGTTAAGTCTTGCATTTGGGGGAGGTGGGGGAAACAAAAATGGACAGAGAGTCACATTGAGTCAGCAGTGTGACGCAGCTGCAGAAAATAGTAATGCAGTTTTAGGCTGCCGTGATCAAGTTATAACGTTTCCCATCAGCTTTTAAAAATATTTTAAAATCAAACAATTTCATTAGCAGTAATATTCTATGAGGAATTTCAGCTTCCGATAATCTGAATCACATTCAAGATGACAGAATCAGCTTCACAAGGAACTGGTCTTTATTTTGTAAATCTCTATGACTCTATCCTCTTGACGAACTGAATATGTGCTGAGAATTGATAATTAAACATATGTAGGTTCAGAGTATTCTCCAGGATATTTTATTTTTTTAATGCACAGAATGCTACCAATTTCTAGGAGGGGATTAAGGTTTTGTATGCGATGGAATAAAAAAAGTGAAACATTCATAAGCAAAGCAGATAAGAGTAATGTCAGGGATCACAATAGGTTTCAAAATATGAATGTGCAGACTGGATCATTTTCCGAAATACGTTTTACAGGAAAATCTATCCATACAGAAAGCAAGGTTATAATGAAGTATAACTTATACCTTATAGTATTGTGCTTTCGCTCCCTTCTGCCTTTCTGACGGCTCTGTAGTTTTTGTTACCTAATATCATTTCAGATCCTTAAGGTGATCTAGGTGATGCTTTTGAGATGGGGGTTCTATTCTTCCAGTTGTTGTTACTGAGCTGAAAGACTTAAGTGTCTCCCCTCTGCCTTTTCCGTTCAACCTCCTGTTGCTAGGCCACAAAAGTCCTCCCTCAGCACAACAGATCTTTTGAGGATGAGACAGCTGCAGCCATAATTTTGGGAGACGTTTCCCCCGCCTGTACAGGTTTGCAGTTTTCAGCTAATTTTATTTATTTATTTATTTATTTAATGAAAACTGCTAACTGCTAGGGCATGGATTCTTTTTTCTATATGTATTCACTGTGTAACTGACAATACACTGAATTCTGAAATTTAAGGGGAAACCACTTTAATATGTTGTCAAGGTTGCCCCATGCCAACTCATGCTGTGCCTCCCCAACTGTTATGGAAAATTCTGCTTCCAGGTGACATATGAGAAGACCCTTTCTCAAAATCTAGAAACTCATGATCATATTGTGTTGCATCTAGCAGAGGTGCTCTGTTCATGGAAAACTCTGAATACTAGCAGAAGATTTCATGAATGAATGGGGCAGGGCACAAGGTTCTCACCAGTTCTCATTTATGCTTTCCATGCCACTTCCCACATAACTCTTGGAGGGGGGGACCCCACTCCTCTAGAACAGGTTTTTGAGGAAAGCAGGAGCCGAAGGAGGAATCGGGGGGGGGGGGATGCTTTCTCCACTTTCTATTCATGAAAGCTGCTGCTAGATCAAAAGCTTCCTTACGTGGAACAATGCCATTATTTGCACCCAACCTCTTATTGTTTCACTCTGCTAGGATAGTCTTTTGCACAAGAACATTTTGTTAACTTAGAGAACCTGCAGCATGAAGCAGCTGGAAGAAGCTTAAAATTGGTTCTCACCGACATTCTGCTGAGTGACAGAATGAGCCCAGCCATTGTAGCCAAACATTTCATTGGCCAGACTGATGACTCTGTGTCCTTCAATGTAGCAAACCTGAAATTAGAAAGGACAAAAGTGACAAAAATCCTTCTTGGTCAGTCTTAATCTCATTAAATTATTGCAGAAGCGACATCTACTTGCAACATGGCTTCCAGGCACTGTGTCCGACCAAGAATCATCATATCAAAAGAAAAATGGAACACACAAATACCAGCACCTAGTGTTTATAAGTGTGTTCCACGTTACAGTACCAAACAGCTAACCAAAATTAAAATTAATTGTTCTGAGTTTGAGATATTAAATTGACAAGAATTTATTAAATTTTCAACTGGAGAATGCTTGCACAAGGCAGTGGTATGGAGCACTTGCGAGGGAGATGGGCAAGGAAGCATTGAGCATCATGTTCAAAATTCTAGGGTTTATGATTCAGTAGCATAGCACACCAGATTTTTAGCACATTTGTTTTGAAATTATGAAGGCTATTACATGTGAAAAGAATCCTACACCCCAGGTCTGCCCTGTACTGCACTTCTTTCTCTAAATCCCTGGCCAGCAATGGGAGAGTTGCTTTGAGGAAAGGTAGTGGGCCAGGGCTGTCCACCTCTCCAAACTGGAGAGCCAGAAAGTACTATCATTAACAAATGCTGATACCTCTGTGGACACCAGATTTGCCTCTGACTTGGAAGATTGCAGCATACAGCAAGCATCACTTGCAGATAACCCTACACCAGGTATGCTCACCAGGTTGATCGCGATTTACTGGTAGATCCCTGGGAGGTTTTGGTAGATTGTGATTGAACACTGGGTCCCTTTCCTTAGTATTGGTAAAATAGAATCCGGCCCCACCCCCCTCCCTTTGAGCTTAGGCTTGCATTCTCAAAAACCGTGGCTTTCCTCCTCCCTAAAAAGCTCAACAACTTTGACCTGAACCCCCCCAAAACGGGGGTAGATCACTGCCAGTTTTTAATTCTGTGAGTAGATCACAGTCTCTTGGGAGTTGGCCACCCCTGCCCTACACTATGGTGCTCCTCCTGAGAAAGCAAGGGCGTAGGGAACTGCTGCCCAAAAGGATTCGGGGAAATATGCATTACCAACAGGCAATGGGTAATTTTCAATATCAAGTAAATAAAAACTGTGTACACACTTTTGTACCTTCTGTCCTCCTCCAGCTTGCCGGCTACTGATGTATTCTGGGCCCAATCTCTGTCGCAGGGCAGCCTGGACGGCCTGGTACTCATCTGCTGTATACTGACACTTGAGCAAACCACACACACAATCATGGAAACATCTAGTATATTCATAACTAATTTCTCCCCCTTTCTTGCAACTGATTTAATTCAATCAGTCCCATCCCCCACAAGAACTTTTAATCTAGTTATACTCTGAAAGCCATATCCAAAAGGAAATACTGTACCTCACAGGGTAGCTCCTTCATTATGATAATGCCATGAATTGTTTAAAATGGTAACTACTTTGTTGCATGAGTTCCCCCAAGTTCCCCTCTGAGCGCTCTTAAGTATAATTCAGCCAAATCAGAACGAAATCTCAGCTGGTAGATATTTTCCCAATACTTGTCACCAAACACCAACTGAATTAAATAGTAATAATAACTCTTGCATTGTAGTGTGAGATAAACAACAGCAAAAAGAGCGCAAAGAAATATTAAGAGTATCCAAACAGATTTTGGATTTCCAGCTACTCTCTAGGGAAATGGTTTTTATACAAAAACAAATCTGCTTTCTGCTTTAAAAAGGAGCACTTTGTACCATATTTTGGATATGATCCATGTCTCTTCTGCCTATGTAGAGTTTAAACCAACTACAGTTCCCCAAGTTTGGACGTAACAGGGAACTGTGGTTTATTTAAAAGAAGTATCTAACCGCTTCTCCATGCCCAGGGTAGGAAGCATAAGAAACCAAGGTTTGTGCAGATTCACTCACATACTTTGAAGCCATGGTTTCCCATTATGTCTCAACTGGGCTGTTATCTATAGCAGATTTTGCATTGAACCCCATCAGAAAATCTCACACAAATCTGAAGGTGATGGTAAACTAACCTGTCCAAACCACATACTGGAGTTAGCATTGCTGCTGCTGATTCCAGACATTCCTAAAAGAAAGTAATACGAACGTCAATATATATGATCAAAATAGAAACAGTTATTTACCAATTTTTAAATAGTCATATTAAAGACCGTATAGTTTGTAATAATCATATTAAGGTCCGTATAGTTAAAGCTATAGTTTTCCCAGTAGTGATGTATGGAAGTGAGAGCTGGACCATAAAGAAGGCTGATCGCTGAAGAATTGATGCTTTTGAATTATGGTGCTGGAGGAGACTCTTGAGAGTCCCATGGACTGCAAGAAGATCAAACCTATCCATTCTGAAAGAAATCAGCCCTGAGTGCTCACTGGAAGGACAGATCCTGAAGCTGAGGCTCCAATACTTTGGCCACCTCATGAGAATAAAAGACTCCCTGGAAAAGACCCTGATGTTGGGAAAGATGGAGGGCACAAGAAGGGGGACGACAGAGGACGAGATGGTTGGACAGTGTTCTCGAAGCTACCAGCGTGAGTTTGACCAAACTGTGAGAGGCACTGGAAAACAGTAGTGCCTGGCATGCTCTGGTCCATGGGGTCACAAAGAGTCGGACATGACTAAACAACAACAATCCCATTGCGAGTAGGCAGGACAGGATACTCAGTAGGAGTATCAAACAGGTTTTGCTCTTACACCCCCCAAATGTTCTTTATGTGGTCTAAATAGGAGTAAGGAGTAAGCGACAGCTATTCACTTCTACATGAGATGTGAATATAAGAATGTATATATGAGAGCATATATAAAGGGATAAATACTCAGGGATACCCTTGAAACCTGTCTTTCTGTCTTGTTGCCATCCCATCTTAGATCCTGTCCCTCTTCTCAGCTCCAACCCCTATGCAGCTCTGCATCCTCTGCTGCTCAGCAGTTTCTGATGTTTAGCTGTGGGGGATCTTGGAAAGTCTGTAACCTCATATGCCTGCACTGCTCAGCAGGAAATAATTGTGCAGTGAGGGAAGAGTGGCATGGTTACGAGTTCAGCTCACGACAGAGTGAGAATACTCTCTTCCTCCATCAGCAGCTTGCTGTGTTTTCACACTGAGCATGGAGAGAACTCCCTTTCTCAGTGGCTATCAAGGCAGAATTATCCTGAATTTGTGTGAACTGGAGGTGAAAAGTGTGTAAATGAGTTCATTTCTGTGGATGTATGAGTGTGGATCTGTGTGGCTTTGGCTCTGCACTCCAATGGAAGGTTACCCATGAAGGAATGCAGTCTTTTGATTGAAAACAGTCAAAACCTCTCAGCTAGTGTGTGTGTGTGTGTGTGTGTGTGTGTGAATGAATCAGCAAAGGTTATCTGCTTTAAACATGAAAAGACTTGGGGTACAAGACTATAAGTGGGCTTCCCATAGACATTTGGTTGGCCACTTTGAGTACAGAATGCTTGGACCATATGGGTGACAGGCTTCATCCAGCATGCTCTTCTTGTGTTCTCCTTTTTCTGCCAAGTGCTATTCTCTTAAACATCCGCATTTTCCTCTCATCAATGACACATCACAGCTATCATTAGAATGTGCTAGCATTTTTTAATTTTGGAAATGTCAACCCCGCTTCCTTAGTTTTTTGTTTTTACTACGAAATGTGCTTTTTTTTAGCATTCTGCAAGCTTTATTATTCCAAATCCATGCTTGGTAAAAAGATTTTTTTTTAATTAAAAAGGGGGCAGCCACCCAGGAAAAAAAGCTTTGGCAATCCCATCCACAACTAAACCCAAAATGTTTTGAGTATATGCAATTTGGCTTGGAATGTAACCCCCCCCCCCGTGTAAATCAAGAGTCACCTGTAATTTGGCCCATTTATTCAATTAGTGGCAAAAGAGGTTGATGACCCACCACTTTAAATTGTAAATGGCTGAGATCCTGGCCTGTCATGCTTCACTTCTGTCTCAAAGCAGCCCTATGGGAAAACTGCTGATGAGGACCTATGGGTTACAAAATAATAAACAAACTGCAGAGGTAACCAGTGAGCTTCCAGTTTCAATTCAATACGCTGACACAATCACAGCTTACTCTGTGGAGTAACTATCGCCATGAATCCCTATGTTGGCTGTAATCATTAGATTAAGCCTTACTCATATTCCCACTACAGCAAGTGAAACAATCAGCAACAAGGAGGAGTTTCTCTGCAACCACCCACAAGACTGGAAGAAATCCCAAAGATAGAACAAAACTATGTGCTGGCATACTGAACATATATTATTATTTTATTTAAAATATGTAGTGCACCTTTTCCCAAGGTGCCTTGCAATCAAAGTAAAGTCAAACACAATGCTTATCTATGGGTTGGCAGCTATGATTAATATGATGACCTGTGGGTTGAAGATTTTATTGGTAGGCTGTGGAAATTTACCATGAAGCTTACCAAATCTGAATTGTTGTTATACTTCTATATTATGTTGCTTTAGATGTTTTTATTCTTACACAAAATGCTTTGATATAAGGAAAGTAGGTATACAATTGTGTTAAATAAATATATTCTGCAATAAGAAAAAAATAGCTGAGGATTTCCTACTGATGGGAATTTAAAAGCTCCTTGAATAATCACTTGGGTCATTTCCCAGAACTGACTAATAAAAACTGTTGGCTGAAATTTATGATGGAGCGCAGTATCTTTACACTTGCATTTCCAGTAGTCATTATTTCAGAAGTCACCAGTCTAACGGGAAACATGGTATTCTTTAAAGCAGAAGCCATCAGTTATATTACTTATGGGATAACCATAGCATTATTTTAAACAAAGACAGTGTTGAAGCCATTAACTGAAAAGCTGTGTTCTCTTTTCCCCATAGCTCAGGACTTGATTCATTTCTGCCACTTGCAGTGCTTTTCCAATCTTTGGCTGTAGGTTTGGCTAATTTGGGTGAATCTTTTGCATGATAAGGTATGAGACTAACAGAACAGAACAGAAACTCTGAATCCACTGTGGTTCACCATCTTCCACCCCACTGCTGGCAGGGAAGTCACCCTGTTGAGAAGTGTTCCAATGTCCCTGCCCCCCAAAAAACAATATGCATAAGCTATTACCCACAACCAAGGGTGCCAACTTGAATAAAATATCGAGGGGGGGCAGGTAAGCCCCACCCCACATAACTAATCACAAGACATTGCGAACACACACCATTTGAATGGCAATGGCTATCAACTTGGGGGGCTAGCCCCCTCAAATATTTTGTTGGGGGGAGTGTCAAAGGGACCTCAGCCCCTAGGAGTTGGCTCCTATGCCCACATCATCTCCAGCAGAGGTAACCAGCAGAAACCCATGAAATGTGAGGGCAATGGGCCAGATGTAGACCTCTTCGCTGCATCAGTCTGGGAGTGACAAAAACCACACATGCATCAACTCATCTCACACTCATTGCCAAGCATGCTCAGATAACATATCCGGTATTCTGTCTAACCACTGCTAATTGGAGTTAAACAAGGTAAAGGGACCCCTGACCATTAGGCCCAGTCGTGACCGACTCTGGGGTTGCGGCGCTCATCTCGCTTTATTGGCAGAGGGAGCCGGTGTACAGCTTCCGGGTCATGTGGCCAGCAAGACTAAGCCACTTCTGGCAAACTAGAGCAGCGCACGGAAACACTGGGAGTTAAACAAACCAAGTAATAATATACCACCATAAACTGAAGAAGTGGGAATACTACAGACTAGCTATGAGAATAATTAAGATTACACAATCCCCTTTTGGGACGCTTCAGCTAAATGCATAGTTGTTGGCATCTGTCTGTCTGGAGAGACAGTGGAGTGTGCCTCCAGGGATGAAGTCAAACCACTGAATTATGCATAAACACATAGCTGAGATAATTTCATAATGGTTGCAACCATATATAACTCTGGACATTCTCCTTACCACAAACCTACTTTTAAATGGGGGAGAGAGAGAGTTATATTCCTTATAGATCTGTGTTTTTAACATTGGTTTATACGGTTGAGTTGCATATGTTTGTTAATCATTGTAAACTTCGCTAGAGGGGAGGAACTTTAATTATAATAATGCTTAATTGTTTTTAAAATGATTTCCCTCCCCCAATGTTTTTAACTGTTCCAGAGCAGGGGTACCTCATAAGCCCCCTACCCCACAAACTCGCGGCGGAGCCGAATATTAATCGACCCCACCCTCACAGAGGCCACATTTCCCGGGGTCCGTGGGACGATTTTCCTCTCGGAAACCCCAACGAAGGTTCGCCCTGACCAACGCGGCATCATTATTTCGGGCGTCGAGAGAGCCTCTTGCGGGGGGCCGGGAAGGGCAAAGAGTCGGGGAGTCCCCCCTTTTGTGTCAACTTGGTGACTTCCGCCCTCCAGTTACCTGCACGTGAACGGCGGGCAACGGCAGCTACCGCTAGAACCTCCTCTCAGCGCCGAATCTTCAGTCAGGGGCGCCGCTACGGCAAGCGAACGAAGGCAAACTTCCCGCCCGCGGCGGGCGCGCTTGCGCAATACCTCGCCCTGAGCCCGTGGGAGGAGCCTGTACGTAGCGCGCCCGCGCGGGTCAGAATTGGAGCGGCCCCGCCAGTGGTGTGTGGCGGCAGTGGAGGAGGGGGGACGGGGGGGCAGACCAGGAATCTGGGACGTGTCTGGGAAAAGGCGGCGTGGATTGGCGAGGGGAGGCGGGGACGATATTGGGCAGACGAACGCCTATTGGCCAGGGGGAGGGACCGCCGCGCGACTAACGCGATTGGCTTCCGAAAGGCTGGCAGGGAAGGTGGGCGGGGACACGAAGCGCTACGGAGAGCGGAGGGGCCAAGAAGAGGGTCGTGAGCGGGTGAGCTTGTGGTGGTTGGCGGGCGGAGGGAGGGAGGGAGGGGGGCGAGTGGGAAGGCTTGTAAGCGGAGCATGCTGGGTGTAGTACGAGTGAATCGATCGATCCCATCGACAGTCGCGTGAGGCGGGCGGGGCGGGCGTGTGAGGGAAGAAGAGGTCTTAAGCGTGTCGCGCGCGCCGGCGAAGAGCGAGGGGAGGCAGGGCTCGCGCCAGGGGAGAGGCGGGGCTTGGTGTTCGCCTCGCGCCGGGGGCGCGGGCGGGGAGCTGCTCGCTCGGGTGAGGAGGAGCCGGAGCGCCAGCCGTGAGGGGAGCAGCGGGCGGAGGAAGACCAGCCTGCTCGGTGCCGCCGCCACAGCTGACAGACTGTGGCAGGGAAGCTCAGCCGACCCGGAGGCAGGTCAGAGAACTGGGCCTGTGTGCGGCGTGTGAGGTGAAGCCGACGGTGGTCGAGATGAGGGTCTGTGTCGCTGAGGGAAGGGGGGAGAGGTCGGGTGGGGCCTGCCTGCCTCTGCCGGGCGTGTGGTCATAGTTGGCACCCCTTGACCCGGGGCCTATCAGCTGCTCCACGGAAGCGGGAGGGAGAGGCCCGTCCCCTCCACACGAGCCGGGCTTCCACGTTCCGGGAAAAGGTGCTCCATCCAGGATGCCTCCTCTTCCCCGCCCCCCACCCTAAACTGGCTCTGCCGAGGCTCCCTGCCGTGCTCAGAACCGTGGCCTCTCCCTCGACCCCACCCCGTTAGTATGAGGCGGCGGCGGGGAGGTGGACGAGCCCCACCTGTCAGCCTCGTCGGCAACAGCCAGTGAAATAATTTTTTCTTTTGTTAGGGGGAGGATAGCAAAACGGATTTGCGGACATGGGCGCACCTATTGTTGCGGCTTCTCGCCCGGCGCTGCAGCCCTTTTGCACACCCTGACAGCTGATGCTACTCTTCGATAGGTGGCTTGCCTCTATTCACTGCCTCATGTTAGCAACTGCTAACCTTGGGGTGGATGCGATCATCATCTTTTTCTGTGGCTGGCAGTCCATTAGTGTAACAAGGTGCTCGCTTTTCGTTTCCTTGAGCTGGCTGATGGTTCAAAGCATTGCAAGAATGGCAAGCAAGCAGCCTTCTTGAGGAATTTGGCATGCAATGCATCTAGGTACAGGACCTGAAAATCAAAAATCTCTAGTATGGTGGCAAATTTATCCTTTACTGGAATGGTGTACTAATAAAATATTTTCTGGAGCCTGTGCATAAGATGAGCAAGAGTTTTAAACAGTAGCTTATCTTTCATAATTCCATTTTGTCTTTAACTCTGATTGGATTGTGAAACTCTGCCTTGTTCTGGTAATTCCATCAAATATAATGGGATGGGGCTCATGCTGTGGAGGTAGCAGAAATAGATGGCATTTCCTTTCAGGGGTTGGGATTGGTGATCCCTACTACAGTATCTTCAGTTCTGTTTTTTAAATTCTCAGATGGGTTGGGAAAGATCTGTTTTGAAGTATAGGAGTTGTTGCCATTGAAAATAGATTGGCTAGATGAATTATTAACCTACCTCAGTATGTGGCTGTTTCACATATTTAGAAATATTCACCCTTAGTTAGGAAAGTGTATAGTCTGCAGGGTTTGTCCTAATCATCATATAATACAGTTTAAGAAGTATTGCCTAGAATTTGGCATAACTTGTCACTTGAGATCATTTTTGTGCTGTACATGAACAGCTTCGGAGTATTTTAAATGGGCCATTTTAAAATGAAGCAGAATTACAGTCAGTGCAATCTCAAAAGAGACTTCAACACTTTGATTTTGCACAAACTGAGTTAGATGTTGTCATTATAGCATGTATCTCTGGTATAACTTAACTATTTAGAATAGTTTTTAGGAAAAAATATAGTGTGTTTCCTTTGTCAAACAACATTTTGATATTTTATTGATTTATTAATGGTTTGCTGAACAAAAGAAATAACTTTTGTATAGCACATAACATTTTTAAATTTAGATTTTAAAATGTTTTAGCTGTTGGTCTGATATGATTTCCCCCTCTTTTGAGTGATGAAGCCATAAATATTTTTTACAACAAATCCATTTTTCTGTAAAGTTGTATTGATTGTATCTTGCAGAGAACATAAGAACATTACTAGTTTTGATTATTCATGATAGAAGACACTGTGGTGCCTAAACACTTCTAGAGGCTGACGTCTAGAGTGCAAAAAATATTATAGGTGTTAATTTTTAAAAATTAAAGATCCAATAAAATAATAATAGCATGGTGTTAAAAAGTAATCTACAGCAACAAACACATTTAAAAAATAAAATAATAAGATAATAAATGGGCAAAACTGTTATATTCTGGGAGCTAGAGAAACCCATGTACAGAGTTCTGTCAGTACAGGGAGGGGTGGCTTATTTTTCCCCTACTATGTCATCATGTCATTGGTGTTCCTCATCCTAAATGTAATTTTTCGTATATTAGTATTATACTGTTCATTCTGCTTGTATCTGCTAGGAATTGATAAAGTTACATGCACTGATAGCCTCTCCTGTACTGGTTTTGGTATTTTGTTATTTTTGTCTGGTTGTTGCTTTGCAGGGATGTGCTTTTAGGCATGTTCATCCATTACACAACACAGACTTGACTTCTCCACCCACAGCAATCCATTTTTTAAATAGTGAGTAAGAAGCAAGAATGCCTCTGGAAAGAAGAATCAAGTGACAGGTCTAGTTTGAATACGCCTTGCCTGATTGTGTTTAAGAACAAGCTGACAGTGGCATAATTAAGATGGTATTTTTGTGCACATCCTGAGAGCAAGCAAATACCAGTTTCAGGAGTTAGGAAAGTCAGAATCCATTTTCCAAGCATCATTAACTGCCCTAAGTTCATGTACCTAACATGTGATGGATAGTATAAGTCAGCCTTCACCAGCTGGACTGGCTGAGGCCAACCAGAGTCGTTGAAAACATCTGGAGGGCATCACATTGGCAAAGGCTGATTTAAGGCAGGCATGTTATCTAGAGCTGATGCAAATGTGTACCTAGCTCCACGCCAGGAGGTGCACAGAACGTTTGAATAATGAGCACAAGACTGATTGTATTTTGTGATGCACTTTGAGGGAATGAGGATTTAATCCTTGCACAAACTCTGTAACTTAGGCCAGTCCTATCCACAATTGATCCTCATGTATAATCCAAAACTCTTGGGTGTGCAATGGGGCTAGGCCTCTCTAAATAGGATGGTAGCTTAGTGGTAGAGCACCTGGTTTTCATGTAGAGTGGTGCTCCAGGTTCAGTCCACAGCAGCACCCATCAATATCACCATCTGAAATCCTAGGGGCCACTGCTAGTCCATGTAGACAATACTGATCTAGATAGATCAGCTGTATAAGGCAGCTTTATCTGTTTCCTGTAGTTTGCATCTGAGATGAGCTTTTGACTGGAGACTGCTCCTCTACCAGCTCTGATTCTAATGATTTGATTTTGTTTCCTTAAAAAACTTACCCCAGTTGCATAGCATAAACTAGTGAAGTGTGAAGGAGTGGGAAATCTGGGGAGAGCTGAAGAAAATCATACTGCTTGCAAGTAAGGTAAAGGGACCCCTGACTATTATGTCCAGTCATGACCGACTCTGGGGTTGTGGCGCTCATCTCGCTTTATTGGCCGAGGGAGCCGGTGTACAGCTTCTGGGTCATGTGGCCAGCGTGACTAAGCCGCTTCTGGCAAACCAGAGCAGTGCACGGAAACGCTGTTTACCTTCCCGCTGGAGTGGTACCTATTTATCTACTTGCACTCTGACGTGCTTTCGAACTGCTTGCAAGTAGTGTGGCTTTTAAAAGTGGGTATTATGCATGCATTTGAATGGAGCATTGAAAGAAGCTACTGCATGATGCCCACAGCAATTGCTCCAGGTTTAAAAGCATATAATAGGGGTAACCAGTGTGGTGTCCTCCGGTTGTTAGACTACAATACCCATTCATTCCTGATCAATGACCATGCTGCTTGGGGCTGATGGGGGTTGTAGTCTGACAATATCTGGAGGGCACCATGTTGGCTACTCCTGTATATTTTGGAAAATGCTGATAGGGTCAGGTCACTAACATTTTGTTGTTGTTGTTCTTGCCAGTTTGCCCACAAGTCTCTTTCTAAAGATTAAAAGTTCCCAGCCATAACAGTCCCTGAATATCTTTGCTACCTATAAGTAGTAAATACAGTAAGTATTTGGTAAAGGTTTAGAAGGAAGACAAGTGAGATAGCTTCTGATTTCTTCTCATGAGGGAAAATAGAAAGCTTTGTGGGATGTTCTAATCTGATAATTTATTGAAGGTCAAGCTATTTTGCAGGGGAAAATGAGCTAAGCTTTGAGGAAAAATGGCTCTGTAGGTCTTACAGCAGGATTTCTTTCAGCCAAAGGGCCTTATGTCAGGGGTAACAAGCAAGAGATAGTATGCTAGTTTCAGGTCACATTTCTGCTACTCTAAAGGAGGGCAAAGAACAAGCCATAAGTGGAAATGGCCTTGTGAGTTCTGAGGACCAGAGAGGCCTGGAGGTATATATTTGGTCCCTATCATTGTCTTACAGTGGTAAGTTTATGTGTAGAACATCTATCAGCACACAGGCGATTGCCAATCCATCTGCTTCCTCATATCAACCGTTGAAGAGTACTGTATATCATGTGAATCTGCTTTCTCTCAGAAACTACAAGGGTGGTTTTTTTATTAATGTTGTGACACCGTCTATATTTCTGACATTCAGAGTTTTTTTCTATGGTCTGTGGATACTAGGATTTGGAAGGACAGTTTAAGGGACCTGTTACCATGCCCTGGAATTTAAATAAGTGGTGTGCATTGCAAAGGTCACACTTGCATTTCTGTGCAAGAACTGTATCCTCTCACTTCCTAACACCTCTGTCAGGCTTGGCAGTTCCATATCTGCCTGTAGTTCCATGTTTTTCTTCTCCACCTTTAAATATATTGTTAGGAGGGCAGAGATTCTTATGTTTTATCCAGTTTACGTAGCAGTCTTGTAACTTCCAAACACTGTGTATACAGTGGTACCTCGGGTTAAGTACTTAATTCGTTCCAGAGGTCTGTTCTTAACCTGAAACTGCTCTTAACCTGAAGCACCATTTTAGCTAATGGGGCCTCCCGCTGCCGCCGCGCCGCTGCAGCACAATTTCTGTTCTCATCCTGAAGCAAAGTACTTAACCCAAGGCACTATTTCTGGGTTAGCGGAGTCTGTAACCTGAAGCGTATGTAACCTGAAGCGTATGTAACCCGAAGTGTATGTAACCCGAGGTACCACTGTACTTGGTAAAGTAGGGAGACCTGGAATGATGTGAACCAAAATGTAGCAACTCTATAAATGTTGTTGCAACATATATCCAAGGGAAGAATTAAAAGAAAAACAACAACCCAAAAACCCTTCTTTAATTTAGTTTTGTGGATCTTAAGAAGTTGGTATGATCTCTCTTGTTTTACGGCAGTTGAAATATATAGCTGTGGTGACAAAGGTAAAAGAGATGTGGCTCAGTGGGGCTTAAGTCATGACTAGCTTGTCCCATTGATTTCAGTAACACTAACTTAGACCCCATTCTTCTACACACTTATTTGGATGTAAGCCCCATTGAACTCAATGGGATATTGAGACTTCATTCTGATCAGGCAGATAAAGAATTGCAATGGCAGTGTAAATCTGACCCAACAGAGTTCCCAGTTTGGCTTGTGAGGCTGTTTCCCCCAAACCACATGTACCTCCTTTCATCTGTGATGTCCAGTGAGAAATGTGTGGAGGTGAGGCTGCCAGTGTGTGACTGGAAACCTTAAAGTGTGCTTCGAATTGTGACATTGCTGATTTGCAGTGAGAGCAAGCCAGCTAGGTCAGTTGCACTGAGTTCCCCATGAGGAACTCAGAAATGTAGCCAGCCACTGCAGATTATTGGAGCTTGACCTGAGTGCATTCCAGCCTACCTGTCACAGATGTTTGGCAGCGATGGGGACTGATTAAGATCTGGCCTGTTGAGCCAAAAGGGTTCCCCACCCCTCCCTGGTCTGTATCCTTGCTGTGTAGTTTTTGGTGGTGTTTTTTTGTTGTTTTTTTTTTTTTTAAAGAAAAGGTTTGGAATTGTATTGCCTATTGTAATGGGTCAGTTTTACTGAATTGGGCCAATTCATTTAAGCAGCCATCAAAATTTCATCCCAATTATATTACAAATCTGATGGGGGGCCTAAATGGTTGTCCCAGATTTTTTTTCTCCCTTTTTTTTGCTATGGAATAATTTTTCATTCTCTCATGTAATTATATATTTATAATATAATTACTGACCCAACCCCCATTTCATCATGGCAGATGGTATGGCACTCGTTTTGTTGCTGCTGTCAGGATGTGATTCATTTATTTTTTGCCACTTATTTTAAAAATAGGATAGATTATGGAAATCCTGAATTTCCTTTTTAAATTCCTTGAAACAGTAAGAGCCTGTGTGGCTTTTTGGACTCTCCTGCTCTTTCCCCACATGCTTTCCCCCTACCTACATCCTTGGTATAAAGCACACACAACTCGAGTTTTACCACACAAAATCTGGGGAAGTATGGTGAACTTCCAGAGGAAGTTGGTGATGTTCTCAATTTTAGTGGAGATAAATTTTTACTACTGTTCTGAATACCTGGTAGTTTTCTTATTAATTGGTTTAACAGTCAGTCGTCTGTCTGTCTGTACCTGGAGACAATGCAATCAGTGTCATTCCTTTCTTCCCAGTCAACAGATGTTCTGACCTCGTGGTGAACTCTTCCACACTTTTTCAGCCATCTTTCAGCAAATGTCAGACATAATTCTTCACAGAAAAATAACTGATTTTGATGGTGGAAAGGGTCAGTATAGAGACCCTTGTCATCCAGTTCTAGCATGCCACTCATCCATATCTTGTCTGCCAAAATCCATTTACCAACATAATTGTCCCTTTGCAGTCAGAGCATACCCTGTGACTCCTAGCTCCTTCTAAGCTAAACCACTTCCCCATGTCCTATTCTTGGGATAGGGAGATCTCCAACCTATGAGCTGAATCAGGCCTACCAGCCCTCTCCATTTGGTTTGTGAGGTGTTTTAGGTGAGGCCACCCCATCAGGTGTCGGGCAGGTAAAGACATGGCTGGGCCGAAGTGGATTTGCAGTCACTACTGGTTAACTCATCAAGGGCACCAGCACAACACATTGGAAGCCCAAACAATCAGGGATTGCATAGCTCAGTGTGACCCATAGTTATCAAACTTAATTCACTGGGGGTTGCCCTACCTGCACTCCCAAACCCCCTTGCATCCCAAACTTATTTCCCCTACATACTGCCTGCCTAAATGTCTGTCACCCATGTTTGCTTCTTAAGCAACCACCACCCATTCCACACCCTTCTCTGCCCGTCAGACAGACTGCACACCCCACACCTTTTTACCCTGGCTGCTAATTTAAGGGAGAGGCTAATGTCAAAGAATGCACTTGCAACTCTTGGTAGGTCAGCCCTTTTCCCTTTTAAGAGCATTGCTTCCTTGCCTTGATGATGTTGTAATGACCAGTGTGGTAGGTATGACCACATTGGGAACCCCAGGGAATCTATTAAAGATTCTGGGCATTATGTTTTATAGACCTGCTGAAGAGTAAGTCCAGCCCACTTGTTATATTAAACACTAGATTTCCCTTCAACTAGCAGGGATAATGTTAACCTTTTTGCCTGTGACTGTTCATGGGCTCCTTTAGGCAGTAGGGCAGGTTATAAATTTAATTGATAAATAAAACCTGTAGTAAGGAAAGGGCATAGCTGGTATACCAATAAACATTCCTTGCCACCAGAAGGATCTAGGAGTATCCTGAAACTATGCACCTGTTTTTTTGAAGAAACAGGTGCAGTTCTGTCCAGAACTGGTGAACTAGCAGACCTGGGAGCTGCTCACCCATCAATTCTCTCCTTCACCAGGATTCAGTCTGTTTGTTGGTCCTCATCCAGCTCACCATTGCATTCAGGTCACAATCTCTCCTGAGGCATGACATGGTGTCCCAATTCTCCTAATGGCCACTCCAGGAAGTTTCATATAGCTATTAAAGAGCACTTGGGATAATATGGTGCCCGGTAGCATTCCACCACACAACTGCAAAGGGGCAAACACATAATTTGAGGCCTGAACATATTGTTGATCAGGAACAGAAAGGGCAATCAGAAGTACCGGAGAGACATTTTTCCATTTGCATGTTTGAATCTTCACAGAAAATAAGGAACCAACACTTGTTGGAGAATGGAAACTGAATATCTTTCTTTCTCTTACAGATGATGATCAGCTCCAAGAAACTATGTCTTCAGAAATGAAAGCTTGTACCTACTATAAACAGTGATCGGCCTTAAGTAGACTAGAAACTATAGTCAAGAAACTTCAGAGGAACTCGTCCTTACCTGGTTACCTTGTATCATAAATTCAATCATGTATGGAAGTGCTCGGTCAGTTGGTAAAATTGAGCCAAGTAGCCAGAGTCCTGGGCGTTCACCAAGGCTGCCACGATCGCCACGGCTGGGCCATCGTCGAACCAACAGCACAGGTGGCAGTTCTGGAAGTAGTACTGGGGGTGGCAGTGGCAAAACTCTTTCTATGGAAAATATCCAATCCTTAAATGCTGCCTATGCCACTTCAGGCCCTATGTACCTAAGTGACCATGAGAACGTGGGTGCAGACACGCCTAAAAGCACCATGACTCTTGGACGATCTGGGGGGCGTCTGCCTTACGGTGTTAGGATGACTGCTATGGGCAGCAGCCCCAACATTGCCAGTAGTGGGGTTGCCAGTGATACTATAGCATTTGGAGAGCATCATCTTCCTCCTGTCAGCATGGCATCCACAGTGCCTCATTCACTGCGCCAGGCGAGGGACAACACTATAATGGACCTGCAGACGCAGCTCAAGGAAGTGTTGCGGGAAAATGATTTACTACGCAAGGATGTAGAGGTGAAAGAAAGTAAACTTAGCTCCTCCATGAACAGTATCAAGACATTCTGGAGTCCTGAACTCAAGAAGGAAAGAGCCCTGAGGAAAGATGAGGCATCCAAAATAACTATTTGGAAAGAACAGTATCGAGTTGTACAGGAAGAAAACCAGGTTAGTAATCTAAAGAGAATTCTGCAAGGGGAGGGTAGATACAATTGTTTTAATGAATGTGTTTCAGAGAATTTCCCTTGGCAGTCTTGAACTTGAGACAAATTATTCTATTGATCTAGAGTCAGTATATTCAGTTCCAAGTAGCACCATGCAACATGGAAAAGCGATTTTCCTGTTTCAGATTTTGTATCTACAGTGCAGCTATGTTGCTTTAGGTAATGTCCGTCTTGGGGGCCTAATCCGGGCTGTTGGTTCAACCCCAAAAAAGCTCAACAACTTTGGGGTAAAATGTAAAATCAGAAAAAAGCTCAGCAACTTCAATCCTTAAAAAAGCTGAATAACTGTGGTTGGCCCTTTGGTCGGCCCTCATCTGGCCCTCTTTGAAAAAAGTTTGGACACCGCTGGCATAAGAGAAAAGTGAAGTGGGGGAGAGAGCATCCAGTTCTTTCCCATCAGTTCACTATTCCAGCTCAATCCAGTATAATTCTAGGATTCTTTGCGAGAGTTCTCTGTAAGGAAGTGAGCAGAAGATTTATATCTTTGTAACGTGGAAATTGTTGGATGTATTGGGTACCAGGAATAGTTAGACACTTACTCAGCAAATATTCCTGGAAGTTTGTCAAACTGTTGTGTGACATATGGTTGAATATTTAGACTCTAGATTTTAAGACTTATAAAATTATAAACAGTATGGAAAAACTGAAGAGAAACTATTCCCTTTCTCGCTGCATTTCAATTTGGTTAAATCCACTTGAATCCAGTGGCAGTAGATCCAACACGTATCTAATGAATTCATTAGATACATGTATTCATAATACACAATGTATTCATAATACACAATTTGGTTATAACATTTGTTGTCGCAGGGTATATTTTTTAATACTAAGGTGTACATCTTGCAAATACTCCTTGCATGTTGTTAAGATGTGTAGGGGACAGTTGATGAAAGACTTCCTTTGAAAGATAGTCGGAGTTTCTTTTGACAAGGTCAAGGTCTTAAAATATTTTCAGAATAAAGCCTAGATTCATATTCAGTTGAATATATTTGTTTATGTAACCAAAGGAATTATCTTTCAAGTATCCTTCATGCACACAGGCTGGAAATACTCTTGTTGGTTTTCTACCAGGTGTAGATTGGAAATTTCTCCCTACTCTCACCTTTTATGTCAGCCTTCCGGGGTTTGTTGAAAGGTACCAGTGGCCCATTTCCCTGGCTGCTCCTCTGCATTCAAAAGCTTGTTACTAGAAGTGTACCCACCCTCACATGTCCCTACAATGAATGGAAGATCCACTTCCCCTAATTCCACTTGGTTAAAATGAAAACTATTTTATATGAAAATTTGAAATCCGCTAAACATAATGGGTGATCCTTACTTCCTCACAAGTGCCTTTGAAATTGTTATTTAAGATTGTTTAACTTAGTGTAAGGTTTTTTGTTTCTTTTTTTATGCTGCCTTTTCCCTCATGCCCATCCTTAATTTGAATTAATAATTTGATTTTGAATCTAGGATTATTGTATACTTTTGACAACCAAATAATTTTTCACACTATTCAACGGGGGGTGGAGGGAGTAAGGGGAAAACAGACAAGTTGCAGTAGCTGCCCCCTACCTGGTTAAAAATTAATCTGCAAGTGTTGGAGTTCTTGTCTGACAGGAGCTAGTGTTAATCGAGAGAATTGTGTCAGACCAGTTAGTCACGTCTCCACAATTGTTTGTCAAGAACCTAGGAGTAAGTGGTGTATTAAGAAAGGAGAGAGTGAATATAAACTGCAGGATTGTGTCTAGTTTCTTCATGTAGTTCCAAACTATGCATTCAGTATAGCTGAAGAAGTGTACATGCACATGAAAGCTTATACCCAGAACAAACTTAGTTGGTCTCTAAGGTGCTACTGAACATTTTTTAAATTTTTTAATTTATTTTGTATGCATCAGAATTCTCTAGTTCACAGTTCAAATAAGGAAAGTACAGGGTGATATGCATTGTTGAGAACCAGTATGGTATAGTGGTTAGAGTGTCAGACTAGGACCGGAAAATCTAGTTTTCAAATCCTCTCTCATCCATGTAGCTCACTGGGTGACCGTTGGCCGGTTATACCCTCTCAGCATAACCTACCTCACAAGGTTGTTGTGGGGGTTATATGAGGAGGGGGCAAACCATGTAAACCACTTGAGCTCCTTGGAGAAAATGCAATAAATTAATAAATAATGTTAGTCATATTTGGATTAGATCCATTAAAGCCAATGGAGTTAAGTGCATTGATTTCAGTAGGTCTGCTCTAAGTATGACTTAGTTTGATATAACTCATAATACATGGATAAAGGGCAAAATCTAAAAGAATGATTTTATATTTTAAAAGGACTGTCCCTAGAATTAGTGAACATTTTGTGGTTGATTAGAGTTTTGGCTGTGAAAGGCCAACATTTTTTTCAAATACTACTTTGGAATCTGTCTGAAATGACACCTCTTGAAATCTAAATACTGTAGTAATTGGAATAAATAGGATGCTTTGGAACTTTGAAAGTGAATATTACTTTAAAAAATAGAATTGTCTTTGCATGTAAACATGTGATTGGTTTGTGGGTTTGTTTGTTTTTTATTTGTTTGTTGCATCACTGAAAAGGTTTCTTATTTAATGAGAGGTGGGGGTATGCTGGCTTTCCTATATCCTATTTCTGTCATTCCTTACACCCATTCTAATTATTCATTTAAGTAAACTGCTAGAGCTTTATTTTCTGAGCCCACTATAATTACTACTATAATGGTAGGACGGTAGAACTGTAGTCCAAAAAATAAATGGCAATATTTAAAAGTAATGCGGAATATGTAATGAGATACACAAACCAGGCAGGCTAATTAGTCCACCTCTAATTAACTTGTTTTATGCCATCTATATCAGTTGGCCGTTTGTATCCTTTAGAGTAAATCTGATCAACCTAAATTTTATTATAAACAAATTTTTCCACCTAGGGCTTTGGACTAGGGATTTCTTTGAACTAAGTTGCCAACACATTTCAGCCTATCAGTTAATCTGATAATTAAAAAATATATATCTTCAAGGCTTTTGGATAATATCTTGGCAGAAATGGAAGGAATAACTGAAGGACACATTCCAGATCTTAACTGGTTACTATACTTTTTTCCTCTTAGATGTGCAAGGTTTGTGACTTTCTCAGTTCCAAACATGTGTGTACCAACAATATAAGCAAAAGTGAATATTCAGGGTCATTTTATATATGAGTTCAACCAGCTGATGGGCTGTGGGATCTGGGATGATGGGAGCCATAGCTCCAGGAACATCCCTATCCTAGAACCTTAGCAGGAACCTTGCCTTAGGACTTCATGCACAAGCACACAGCACAACTCTGTTGCAATTTCTTTGTAGAATTTGCAGTGTGCAGACAGGTCTGTACCCTGAGTTCCTAGACCCTGCTTGCATAATAGCTCATTTTTTATTGTGAAAGGTATCTTAATCCAGAGTTTCAAAGTTATGGGGTTCCTTTCACACCCTGTTTATTTAGGAAAATGGAATAACTGTGATTAGACTAAACAACCCTTGGGGTTACTTCCATCTCCACAGCTATGTAATTCTATGGATGAAGCATGTAAAGTTGAGTACATTGAGGAGGGAGAAAATAGTTTCTGATAAGGAATGGTTTCGTAAAGCTGTAACTGTACAGAACCACCACCTGGCTCATGAGTGGCCTCCATGGAGGACGTTTGAGGCTTCAGAATACCCCTTTCTGAACAGCTGCAGCCCAAGGCTTTAATTAGGTTGGCTGGTGTAGGGTAAAGACTCCATGGAGCCACAATTTGATTTGCATGCAGTTTACATTGACTATTTTGGGGAGCTAAAACACCCCTTTGTGTACAGTAGCATGAGAGCCCCAAGTCTTTGTTTTATGAGTGTTCCCTATTCTCCACTTCGTCAGCATTTATAGTCAAAATAATGCAATTACTCATCATTAATAGAAACACTGCTTTCCGATAACAGTGGGATCCCCCTGGTAACATTCAAAATTAGCTCTCAAGGGTCAGTTCCAGGGATTGGAAAGCACTTGCTGGATGCAGGCTGCAGCTGGATTTCATCTAACCTTCTGGATCTCCTTCTTTGGGCTGGCCCAAAACATTTTGCTGCTTAACATGGGGACAAGATGGCACCTCCACTATTTCATGGGAAAAAGCCAACCCAACTGATGGATGGATCTTACTTCAGTACTGGCAGTATGAAAAGTGAACCTGAGGACAGTGGGCTTCCTTCAGGCCACAGAGCAGGCTGTATGGCATAGAGAGCTATGTTCTCCAGCACCTCACAGCTGCCTCCTTTTCCTCAGTATCTGCTGCCTAAGGCAGCCACCTCTGCCAAGTGGTAGGGGCAGTCCTGCCTTCCATCCTTCCATTATTTAGCAGAGAACATCTGAGACGGGAACAGACTTTAATGTTGTGCAAACTGTTGCACCTCCTTCCTCTACAAGAAGAGGGGAAATGTAAGCAGAGAGGTAGACGTTTATTTGCAAATACACAAAACATCATGTGTGGTTTTTGCAACTGCAAACATGCAGTTTATGGGATGCAGTTAAATGTTAAAGCTTGAGGCTTTGAAAGCAGGACTTTGCATTTCAACTGTACATTGAAGTTGTTTACATTCTCCTGGGATTACTGAGTAGTTCTTGTTTTTTCTGTCACGACAGATTAAAGTGTGTTGGAAAGCTTTTAAAAGTCTGTAGAGAAAATAGGTGAAATTTGAGTGGAATTACTTTGAATTAAATATTTGCTTCTGTTTCTATTGGATATAGCTTTGTGCATCTGTTAAGGGTCTGTATGTGGGTCTGGCCCCACCTACTATTGGCCCTCTGCCCAAAAATATTTCCACGCCCATGTCCTTGGTGTGTGGACTCTGCCCCCCACCCCTGCAAACTGAACTGTCTGCTGCTCATGCAGCAAGGTAGCTTTTCTTCTTGTTGTTGACTGACTTGTCTTTACTGATTAAATTGGCACATGATCAATTATCCAGGCAATAGATTCAGTCTTTGCACTCAAAATGTCAGTTTGATTTCATTAATGAACAGTGCACTGATATACTAAATGGTCTGGCTATATTAGAAGATTCAATTACCAGGGGTCCACAAGTTTTAGTTTTCTTAAAAGGTAAAGGGACCCCTGACCGTTAGGTCCAGTCACGGACAACTCTGGGGTTGCGGCGCTCATCTCGCTTTACTGGCCAAGGGAGCCAGCGTACAGCTTCCGGGTCATGTGGCCAGCATGACTAAGCCGCTTCTGGCGAACCAGAGCAGCGCACAGAAAGCCATGTACTTTTCTTAAGAGGTAGCTATTACCACCCTTTTCCTAAGTCTTTTGCATGTGACAGGCCTTGTTCTGCTTCTACCTTCTGTAAATTCCCAATGTGAAATGAAACAAGAGAAGGTCCCTTTCTTTGAGTTCTCTGACACAGAGGGATAAATAGGTACTGTACTTGTTTCACTCTTAGGAGCCTTTGCCATAAGCCAGAAATGACATAATTCCTTTTTGTTTCTTCTCCGTTCCCCAGTGTTCATTGGAGGCATTGTGAGTTCTTGGCAACTTATAGAGAGCTCATGAAAAAGATCAGTAATACCATACAAGTTCCCCTGAATGTCAGCTAGCCTGAAAGTAACAGTCTTCCTCTGGTTTATATTGGCCAGTTGAAAGCAACTGAAAACAAGAATGGAAAGTTGTTTCCTGCAGAATACCAACAAGGTGTTTGTTACATATCTTAGTTATGCAGTCTGCCACTAGTACCTTCTAGCAGAATGCAATGGACACCCTTTGGTTCCATTAGGAGTAGGGCAACTCAGTTGTTCAGTTGTTCTTGAATCTTGGATAATTTGTGCCCTGAATAATACCGAGAGGCATCGCCTGCAAATCTTTTGCAGATTTTATTTCTCTGTTGTCTAAAATACTGCGCACATGAGTATTGCCCTGTGTTAATGTCTCTCTCAGAAGTACAGTCATACCTCGGGTTACAGACACTTCAGGTTGCGTTTTTTCAGGTTACAGACACGCCAAAACCTGGAAGTACCAGAACAGGATACTTCTGGGTTTCGGCGGTCATGCGTGTGCAGAAGCACTAAATCGCAACCCGCGCATGCGCAGATGCAGCACTGCGGGTTGCGAACATGCCTCCTGCACAGATCATGTTCGCAACCCGAGCATCTACTGTATATTGTTACAAGGGTTGTGTGCTACACACAATCTCTGCTGAGCAGTAGCAAGATTCTAAAACATTACACCCAAATAATGTCCCTCTTTGGTCCTCTCATAACTTCAGTGAGCTTGGATCCAAAGCAGCAGTCAGTCATGGCCCCCAACCTCTCAATGCAGCCTCCTCAGCCAGCATTGCATGGCATCTGCCCTTCATCCCCCCACATGCATGGAGCCTTCCCCACGTCTTGCTTCTCCTTCCCAGAAAACCCTTTGCCAAGCATCTCTTCCCCTTCTGTCTGCTCACCCGTCTTCTCCTTGCTATTCCAAGCCTAGTTTTAAGAGGTGGTAATTTTCCTGTAACCTATGGCATTGCTCAGCATAACCTTGGCAACCTCTGTGAGCACAGACTCAAGGATTTCCGTGCTCGCTTCGGCAGCACATATACTAAAATCAGACTCAAGGATTTCCATGTGATGAGCCACCAACACCTTTCATCATGCTTAACGGCTTCTATCCCAGGTGAGGCCCTGGCCTAGAAAGGAAGCTTAGCCTGTATTATTCCACTGGCCTGGCATCTTCCCTTCAGTAGTCCAAAAAATGGCTACATCCTACCCTTTCATTACTTTATAACATTTATTAACTCTAGCAGTTATAGGTGCCCTATGTTACCACAGATCTGTAACAGTATTATAGTAGAGGGTAGAAAGTAGGGCATTTAGCCATAGAAGTTAGATGCAGGAATTTTATAACATTCTAAAATTTTAAAAGGTATTAAAATAAGAAAATATCTCTTGATACAAGCATACATTTTTCAAGTGAATTTTTCCCATCTTTGTAACAGAATAGTTCAATAGACCACTACATTTGTTTTCCTCACAGTTCTCATTTATTCTTTTATCAGTATTTAGTCTCTCACACTTCAAGCTAGCAGTTTGAAACATTAGAAGTTGAAGTGTTCAGACTTCAGCAGTGACTGGAAAGCTTGGAGATTAAAGGAGGGGGGGGAATACAAATCCACCTCAGCCTTGCATGCCCTCTCTGTCCCTTTTGGTTTTAGTCTGGAATCCCAGCTACCTTATATTTAGAAAAGATAAGATAATTTGTTCCACCCCCAAACACTCCTTCAGAGTTCCCCCATCAGTATCATTAGAACTTGATCTCATCACCTGCCATGAGGCTCATTCACTTGAGCCAGAGAAGACAAACGGGATGCTGACCAGAACAAGGAAGGACAGAATCTGTGGCATCCTTGGTAGCTCTTGTGGGCTACATTTTCTTGTTTCTAAAGTGTAAAAACCTACTACAACAGCAGGCTAACATGGTTGTCATTTAGCAAATGACTTCTGTTTCCTTAATTCATTTAATATTTGTTTGTTATTCTTACTATTTCTAAGCACCATTCTTATTTTTCTGTGTAATTGTGGACCAGGTGGTCAATATTGGACTAGAAATACCACCAATTTATCGATTTGTGTTCTTTTTGATACAAGGACCAAGTTGTTATCTCTCTCCCCCTCCCCCCAATGGTGCTGTCTTCCTTCAATCTCTTGAAAGGAATAGCCTACAATTTTTTAAAGTAATAATGCAAGTAAAAGGGATTTGTTAGATACAAAGTCTTTCAATCTTTTATGACTCTGATTAGTCTTCAGATCATGAACATCTGATTACACTTAATTTAATATGTAAGGCATCCCCCTCCCCCGGCTTATCAGTGGTGATTTGACAAGTTCCATGCTGTGTCTTCATCTGGCATCTGTACCAGCAGACGGTCTTGTCAACATAATGCTACAAAGTGTCCATATGTTGGCATATTGGTAATCTCCTCAGGTGTACTCAGTCATAGATTTCCCTCCTCAGATACTGCTGATTAGCATTTTGTCAAAGTTCCATGTTTGTCATTGAACTGTTGTTTGCCATCACTTTCCTTTATAGAGACTAGCCTGGATAAAAATAGATTTAAAAATATGGCTTTTAACATTTTGTTTTGGATTTTTAAAACATCAATTATATTATCTTTCAAACTAGCCTTCATTTTAAAATGAAATATAAATGTACTACAATATAAATGTTTTAAAGTCTTCTCTCAGCCCCTTAAAACTGAATTGATGACATCTTATCAAACAAAGTTAAAACCTGTTTTCCAGGCAAGTAAATGAACCAGAAGTAAATATTTGGTGACTTTTGACATCAGGCATTCTTAATATGACAAGAGATCATAAGTTGTACAAAGGCATGGTCAGAACTTGTGGACATTTACTGGAGCTGAATGTTGGGGGAGATTCAGGATAGATAAAAGAAAGTACTTCTTCATACAGTGCATAGTTAGACTATGGAATTGGCTCCTATAGAAGGAAGCAATAGCCACCAACCTGGATGGCTTTAAAAGAGGATTAGACAAATTCATGAAGAACAGCCATGGTGGCTATGTTCTGCCTTGACAGCCGGAGGCAGTAATGCTTCTGAATACCAGTTGCTGGGAATTGCAGATGGGCAGAGTGCTCTTGCGCTCATCTCCAGCTTGCAGGCTTCCTACAGGCCTCTGGTGAGACAAGGATGCTGGACCAGTTGCGCCTTTGGCTTGATCCAGCAGGGTCCTGCATTCTTAGAAAATGAAGGCAGTCCTGTTTAGGGAAGCTTTTAATGTTTGATGTATTAGAGTATTTTAATATTTTTTTTTTTGAAGCCGCCCAGAGTGGCTGGGGAAGCCCAGCCAGATGGGTGAGGTATAAATAAATTATTATTATTATTATTATTATTATTATTATTATTATTATTATAGTTTCACAAATACATTAAGCTCAAAGAATCATAACTTCTAGAGCCAGTCCACTTGATGCAATCATTTAAGCAGCAATTATTTTAAGCACATTTGGTGGAATTGGCCCCAAATAAAGTTGATAAATCAGATTATCACTCTGTCAACATTTTGAACCTCATGAACTATACATCCTTCTCAAATTGTAAGGAATATAATACCAGAAATACATTATTTTGTAAGCAATTTCTGCTGCTTTAACATCAGTTATCCACAGCACCAACACACATGTTGAACCATTGCCTAGTAGATACATGTTGAACCATTGCCTAGTAGATACATTTAAAACAATTTCTGTTCATTTCATTTCATATGAATGCCCTATGAAAGGATATAAGTTTGTACATTTTTATTTATCTCTTTGGGAAGACAATTCCAACCATTTTTCCAATAGTTATTGGGGAAATTTTTGTACTTACCTGATTTTTGCAATATAGTTCTCAGCTAAAAATACAAAAATGTCTTTTTAAAATCCACATATTATAGAGTTAAACATGTTCATAAATGGTATTAATATTTATTAAATTTATTACCCACCCTTCACCAGCAGGTCCCCAAGCAGGTTGCATCAATTTAAAATTCAGAATTAAAAACAATTAAAACAAATTATTCATAGGAATTGGGTTATGCAAATATGGGGGACCTGCTTCCTGCCTTGCAGGCCTTTTCCACCTGACCTACGAGGACAGGGCCCTGACTGACTGCAGCTGCAAAAGCTGAGGCTGCTGAGGAGGCCAGTGACTATCTTGGCTGTGAGAACCTGCTTTAACTTACCGTATTTTGGGTATGTGTTTTTCAATACAGGGACTTTGTTGTTTTTAAACTGAAAGGTGTGGGATGTGCCCAATCACAGTGGTTCAAGGTAGGGTTGTGCCTTTGAAGACAGTTTGGAAACTTCAGCTGGTGCAAATTTGGTGGCTGGGCTGGTCACTGGGGCATTTGTAGTTTTATGTTGCGAACCACCCTGTAATCTTCACATGAAGGGCAGTATACAAATTTAGTAAATAAAATAAAAATAAATAGAGCAAGTTGCCTTTGCTTCCTCTTTCCTGCATCCTGTAGTTACTCTGTGGGATGTGTAGTGATTGTATTTTCTATTCATCCACTGACGTGTATGCCCTTAAACCAAGTTGAGTCATTTTCCTGAGCCTTACAGAATTGACAAATGTACTAGTAGCAGGCTACTTATATGCAGAATTTTTAATCCTTTTCCTTTTCTGCTGCCTTTGAGATAATTCAGCACAAGAACTTCTTTAAATGTAAGTTGATTTGTGGGATCGCCAGATAGATTAAATCCTATTAAAATCATAGCTTTGCTTCTAAATGAAGCTTTCAAACACTACAGAAATAGCTCTTGTATTTCCATACAAATGACAGGTCTGATGTCCCAGAGCAATTATAAAGTTAGAATGGCAATATGTGTTGGAATTGGCACGTTCTACACCAGCAAGGTCCTGTTGGACACCTGACATTAGCTCCTTTGCTAGCTTTTCTGAGTGGGTGGAAACAGATTGTCAGCAGGGAATCCCTTTGGACAGACAGGTCTTTGCTTCCAATGTGCATTAAGCAGATTCTATTTTTTGAAAATGCAAACTGTTTTTAAGAGCAGATTAGCTAGATATTTTTTTAAAAAAACTGAAGACTTTTTAGTGTTTCTACTTCATTGTAGTATGCTTTAGGCATCACCCTTCCTCTTCTACCCCAAATGCTATTTAAAAAGAAAAAAAAATGGCTGCTCCTGCTTGACCAGCTTTACAGGTATGCTTTTGACATGTTGGCTTCCATACAAACCCATTTTTTTAGTCATGAGTATTCATTGCTGTTCTGCTGCTTGTTTTCTATCTATAACAATGGGTGAAATTTGGTGGAATGTGTCCATTTTCATGCAAGGGTGATATTTGCTTTGAAAGGCTGCAATCCTAAGCCTTATTAAATTCAGTAGGACTTTCTTCTGAGTTAGATATTGTTAGGATTGCAGTGTAAGGCTTGCACAAGGGCTCCTGCTCATTATTGCTATTTTTTAATTAAAAGCCCAATATATGTCAAGGCTGGAGTCAGATGCAGGTCAGAATGAAGAGGCAGAGGCAGTTGTCAGTGAAGTTAGGTATTTATTCAAGGAAATAGTATGCAACTCAGAACACTTCCCAGCAGCTCTTGCCGCCATAGAGCAGTTGCCAGGACTGAGGATTTCCCCTCCCTCTGCACTGTTCTAAGTCTCCACCCCTAGATGTTGCACAAGCCGTCTCAAACCATGCCTATGCACATCAAGTCACTGTTCTGTTCTCATTATTCTGTGCATTCTTGGAGATGGGAGGGGAGCTTGGCACAGTAGGAGAGGGAGTCCCATGATTCTTCAGCAAGCTCTTGACCCCACCCCCTCCTCTGTTTCAACCTCTGAGTCTGAACTGCTCCCTGCTACTGGCTCTCTTTACTCACTAAACCCTGTTGCCCCTTCAACATCTGACACCTCCCCACAATCTTTTCCCTCTGACTTTTCTGTGTTTCACCACCAATCTTCTGGCTCTGAGCTGTCCTCTTCTGGGGTTTCCCTTTGGGGTTCCCCAGGTGGTACCTACCACCACTCTTCTTCATTCAGCCAGACCCTGACAATTTGTGTACTGTGATGAGGCTCCAAGGTAATCCAGTAGGGAGAGTGGATGGTTGGGTACAGCTGCCTGAAGGCATCACAGGCAGATTGAGCAGCAGTGTTCAACTCTTGCTTGCCCATTTCTCCTGCTATGGAGCAAAAAAGACCCACAAGGAGAATTTCTTTGTGTGTGTTTTGGCCCTGTGGTCTTACCTTCTCCTTCCCAATCCCCCTTTTCTTTTCTTTTGTTATGTCTTTCTGTTAGACTTCTCTATTCCACAAGCTCAGAGCAGATTAGTGTAATTTTCCCCAATGCATTGCTCAGGTTGCTGAAGATTTAGAAAGGTGCTTTCATACAAAAAACATGGGATTAAATGTTATTTTTTTCTTTGTTTTATTAGCCTGTCTTTTCATCATATTTCAATGTCTGGGGAAGCAATATGTTTGCTATGCAAAAGAGTTGGGCCCCTCATGTTGTTCATTTCTTTACAGTTCCATTTTTAACGTAGTGAATTCATGGATTTGGGTTTCTTATTTCCAGCATATGCAGATGACAATCCAAGCTCTTCAGGATGAGCTTAGGATACAGAGGGACCTGAACCAGCTTTTCCAGCAAGACAGCAGCAGTCGATCCAGTGAGCACTTTGTGACAGAGCTTACAGAGGAGAACTTCCAACGGCTTCATGCAGAACATGAGCGCCAGGCCAAGGAACTTTTCTTGCTCCGCAAAACCTTGGAAGAAATGGAGCTGCGCATTGAGACGCAAAAGCAGACCTTAAATGCTCGTGATGAGTCCATCAAAAAGTTGTTGGAAATGTTGCAGAGCAAGGGGCTGTCAGCAAAAGCAACAGAGGAGGATCATGAGCGGACTAGACGGTTGGCCGAGGCAGAGATGCATGTGCACCACTTGGAAACCTTGCTGGAGCAGAAGGAAAAGGAGAACAATTTGCTAAGGGAGGTGAGTTGGGATTCACCCATAGAGATTCTGTTCTACTGTCTAACCTTATTACTTGCAGTTCAGACTTCTCTCTTGTCAGCCCATGTTTACTTGAAATAATTAGCTCTTAATAGTTTTGATTTTAATTAATTTCTATTAAATTAATTTTTATTTTTTTAGAAAAATATTTTTATTAAGGATTTTATTTGGTTACAAAAGTACATACATAGTCTCTATTTCCAGATCATAAAATCCTTTCTGCAGATTAGTTCTATTTGATGTGAGATGTTGACGTATACAGTATAAGGTTGGGGGGAAAGAGAGGTGGGAAGGGTCTATTTAATTTAAAAGGATAAAAAAGGAAGAACAACAGACAATTTAAAATATTATGAAAATACACAGTAACATCAAAAAATTGCATTAATGCAAAGTTACTAATATATATATCAATTTCAGTTCATTTCCCTTCTGACACACCCTCCCTCTCAGCCTCCTGGTTCTCACCTGAGGGTCCAAACTCTCAGCTCACCCACAAGTGTCTCACAACAAGAAGAGTTCCTGGAAACAGCAGGCATCACCCTCTCTTACTCTAGACTTGCTTTTTCTAGGCAGTCCCAAGGTGAATGCTAATTCCTCAGGCTGCTCCCAGCTATGTCCCATTCAGCTGCACTCTCTTCACCCAGTTCCAGGTGCAGCAGATTTATTGAGTGTCCCTGGGGTTCCAGTGGATGGGAAAAGAGCCCCCCTCCACTCACAACCCTTTCTTCACCCTATTTTGTATCCTACCTCTCCACTCTGTTAAAGCATAAGGGGCATAAGCATAATGAAGCATAAGCATCATTACAATTGATGATGCTGTATAAAATGTATAGAAACTGGCAATTACTTAACTGCAGATTTGCTTTCTGTGTATGTTAGGGGTGGCTGAGCTGTGACCCTCCAGAAGTTTTTGGATTCCTATTTCCCATCAGCCCCAGTCAATATGGCCAGTGGTTGGGAATGTTAGGAGTTGTAGTCTAGCTACACATAATTCCATTTGAACCAAAGTGTACTCAGTACAAGATCCAGTATATTCTTCATGTTTGGATGTATGTGTGCAAACGACTTGGGTGTTTCTGGCAGTAATATAAAAATAGTAAAGTTCCTTCCACAACAGCTAGAAAGCTAACATTTGAAATGTTGGGCTTTGGAGATCCACACACATCTAGACCTGGACTTCAGGAGAGTAGATTTGTAGTAGCACCCAAGAACATAAGTCTAGATCAGACATACATGGTTGGAACTTGGTCTTCATGTACCTTACAATCCTCTGATGGGGGAGGGAGAATCACCAGTGGCAGCCAGGAACTTGTGCTTGCAGAATGGCAAGCTGTATTTATTCTCTGTGTGTGTAAATACTGCTTGTGTAACCATCTGAGGATGCTGCTATATATTAGTCCTGTGTGTTTGTGTGTAGTTTCATTAGAAAGCTGTAAATGAGCATCTACCTGTGTATAAAAGAATAAGGAGAAATCTTGGCAGCAGTAATGGATGGTTGCTCTGCCATTTCCATGGAAACAGCCACTTTGCTATGAAGGTTATTTGAAGAAATCATTTGCTACCTTGGTTGCATAGTCCAAAACACACTATTTAAAGTGAAGAAGTATTGCACTTTATAGTATTGTATTCTTTATAATTTTTTGATGTAAATAATTCATAAAGTAATAGCTAAATGTAGCTGAATAACTTTGGGCAATAAGCACTCCTGCTAAACAAAGAAGCGTAATATCGACTAGACAGTCACTGCCAGAAAGTAAGGTAGAAAGCGATGTGTGTGGTCTGATGAAGGAATAAAGGACTAGGTTGATACACTAGTGTTCACATGTTCAGATTCAACTGAAAATTGAGCACAATAAAAGTTTTTTTCATCCTAATATTTGTTAAACATAACTGTTGTTGTGTCCTGTGATGCTCAGAGCTCCGCTGCATGCGTGCAAATTTTAGGTAGCTTGGTGAAGGAAATTTCAAGTAGGGCCTTTTGAGCAGGTATTGAAGGGTGGGTGGTAGGGACAATATATGAAGAAGGGCGCTTCATATTAGCAGAATGCCAGCACCTTGAATTAGACCCAGCAAACAGGTGGTCAGTACAACTGTCACAAAACCAAGCGGATGTTTCCTTGTTGCCTTGTGTGTCTCAGCAGCTGAGCTTCCATGACAGAAGTTCTGAACACTTTTCAAAGGCAGCACAGGCATTAATTGAATCTGTGGAAAACAATTATCAGTATATTAATGACACCACATTACTAACAATTTTGGAAGCTCCAAATAAATATTGAACTTATTTTAGTAAGTTTTCTCTTCCAGTTAACTTTTCTTCTTTTTTTGGGGGGGGGGGTAGAGGGGGAGATACTTTGGTACAACCAGCATTAAGTCCAAAGAGCATCAGGTTTGTCTTTCCTGCACACGTTTTCAGTGTCCAGAAGATGGTGGTGTATTTCCTACAGACTCCCACCTTGTTGCTGTTGTTATTATAGAGGAATAATGTTTGACCTTGCTTAAGGCAAATGCAGGTTTAGTGGGAAACTATCCTGTAGAATATGAATATATGCCCTCCAAATATGCCCTCAAAATATTTTAATGATTACTTTTATAATAAGGATCTATTTAATTTTACTGGCTCTTCTTTGTTGCTTGAAATTCTTTTAGAAGCTGTTCTTCTCAGGACAATTAATTATACTTTTAATTAGAGCTTTAATTATGGCTTAGCTCCTTCAATGTGAAGTCTGTTATCAAATTACAGGATTTTAATCTAGATTTTCTTTGTTCTGCAGTGGACATAGAAACCTTTGGGTTAGCTAGAAGTTCCTCACACATGGAATTTTGCAGCCTGAAAACAGAGCCTATTAGTTATATGGTAGATGCCAAAGCCTTCCATTTTTTATTCTTCTTCAAGTTCAATATTATTGCTGCTTCCTTTACTCTGATTAATAAATACAGTACAAATCATGAACTCCTATTTGCTCACATTCACCCAAGCTTACTGAAATGGGATGAGGAAATCTCAGTATTTGTTTATATGCACCATATTTTTCACTCCATAAGACGCACTTTTTTCTTCCTAAAAAGTAAGGGGAAATGTTTGTGCATCTTATGGAGCGAATGCGTGATTTGTGGAGCCGAATTGCCCAGGAGCAAAAAGCAGATTGTGTGCTTTTTTTTTAGAAAGAGGGAAGGGGGTGTTGAAACAAAGCCGCTGAGCAGCTGATTGGCAAGCGATCAGAGGGAGATAAGGGACTCTAGCGATAAAGGAGGCTGCCTGAGAAGGGGTAGATAAAAGCACATGGATCCTCAGGATTTTTGCATTGGGTCACCCCAAATTCACCATCAGATCACATAGCATGTGTGTGGCCACAGCATGAACAACAAAAATCATACATCCACTGTTTCGTTCAGAATATTTTTTTTCTTGTTTCCCTCTAAAAATTAGGTGCGTCTTATGGTCAGATGCATCTTATGGAGCGAAAATACGGTATTTGAAATCTGTAGAAATTTTATATTGATAACCATTGTTAGATTGCCACGTAAGAAAGAAGGGACATCATGGAACTTCAATGCTTGTTCCAAGAATTTAAAAAGGAGATAGGGCTTTCTGAAATAAGGGGCATCATTAAATTGCTGTGGATTGGGTTTCCTCACATTCCTCTCTCCCTTAAAATAAGCTGCTGTTTAGTTTCTTCAAGCTACCTGCAAATTGCTAAATTGAAATACTGTAATACTTGGAATTGAAATGCTGCAGCTGGAGGAGGAGAGGACAGAGGATGAAGAAAGAGCCGTGAGTGGAGGGGGGTCCTTTTCCCATCCTTTGGACCCTCTGGGAAACCCCCTGAGTTTGTTGGACCCTCCCGGAGGCTGAGAGGGAGGGTGTGCCAGAAGGAAAATTAACAAATATTGATTTATATCTACATTAGTAACTTCGTATTAATGTAACATTTTTATATGTAACTGTGCATTTTGTAATATTTTGTTTAACTTCTCTGTTGTTGCTCCAGTTTTGTGTACACCACAGAGATATTTTTAATATATTAAGTGGTATAGAAATTAAATAATCGATATTATAATTGTTCTCTTCTGAATGTAATGGCTTTGTTCATCTTACAGCAAGACTGGACCAAAAAGGGGTTTGGCAACGTTTAGGATCATTGGTATAGTTGCTTTGCACCTCTTACACCATTTGTTTTGACAGTCTAAATGACCTCTGAGCTGGAAGTAAAGCTATAACTGATTTCAGAATAATTCCAGTTTAGCATAAAGCAAATTTTGTTACTATTGCATTCCAAAAATATATTTTAACACTGAATAAAAAAATTAATTTTACCTTAATCTTTTTAATGAAAACATTTGGATTAATCAGACTCCACCTTTAAAAACATAAATTACATTTATGTATAGACATTTTTCAAATGACAATTGACCACTTGAACAGTAAAAGAAAAGCACTTTCAGAATTCCATCATTCTACAATATAATGCTGAGGACACATATATTCTACAGCTACCGTCTTTCCCCGAAAGTAAGACATCCCCCCAAAATAATACCTACTTCCAGTTTTGCCTCTCGATGTAATATAAGGCATCCCCCCCGAAAATAAGACCTCCCCAATAATAAGGCCTCCCCGGAACATAGGGCCTCCCTGGAATATAAGGCCTCCGAAACTACCGTAAGGCGTCTGACTCCTCTGGACCGTAGCAGCGGATGCCACTGTGCAGCTCACTGATTGGCCGCAGCACAGCTGGAGCTGTTCAGGCAGTGCGAGGTCTCTTTAAATCAGAGAGCCCGCGCCGCCGCCAGGACAAACTGCCGCCTGCTGCCCGCTCTGCCCTGACGGAGTCTGGCTGACTCACAATTAGACAATAAATGTGTACCGTATTCTTCTTCATGGAAAAATAAGGCATCCCCTGAAAATAAGACCTAGCGCATCTTTAGGAGCAAAAATTAATATAAGACACTTTCTTATTTTTGGGGAAACAGGGTAACTACTAAAAGCTTTCAATGATGGCATTGCTGCCATGATTTGTTATCATCATTTCTACAGCAGATAGGACATCTGTCCATTTCTTTGTGTCTAGCTGATAACCAGTGTGTGCTGAGCAACTCTTGAGTCTCTAGCTGTGTACAGCTGGGTATCTGGTTGTTTTGTTCGTGGCAAACAGAACTGCCATTGGGGAAAATATACATCCCACCAATTAGGCAAACCTTATTTGGCTATCAGCAAGCCCTGGAGGAGAAAACAGAAGGAAAAGCAAACAAATGAAAAAATGTCGACATGAAATGCTTGTGGTAAATAATGGAAAGGGTTCAATGTACCTCAGTAGTCTAGTAAGCATTTCCCCCAAAAAGAACACTGTAAATAAGAAATCAATGTTGCAAGATTGCACTATGAAAGTGTTTCTTCCTATATCAAGATAAAGCCACTAAGGTAAAATTTACTTCTGGAGTGCAATGAACCCCTGTAGTGTTATGTAAAGTTTGGGGGGGGGGTTTAACATGCAGGAATGAACAGAAGCAGTATAAAAGCAGTATAAAAACTTACTCCAGTGCTCTTGGAATGTTGTAGCCATACATACACAAAGTGAAATTTATGGTACTGACAAAATGCTGAGTTATTTTCCACATCCTATTTTGAGAAGTTGCTGGGGAGAGAATTGACCCCATCTAGTCTGGGCTTTCAGTACTTTCAGCATCTCATTCATTTCTTTAAGGATATGTCAGACTGCTGATAGGGCTTAAAAGTCAACACAAATCAGCTGGTAATAACTTCAAGACATGCTAGGATCAACCACACTCTAGATTTTCCAATAAAATGTTTTCATACTGGAAACACTAGTGTTATTTCACAGTTACAATATCTAACGATAAAAATGAAAGCCAAAAGAAAGGAACGTAGCAGAACAGACAGAAGTGTGCTTCCTGATTCCTTCTGTTGCCAGGTTGGTGTCATGGGTGATCATAGGTGATGTCCTTTGCCACTGATGACACCTTTGTGTTCTGCTTCTGTTTGGAGACTCCTTTTAGTCATTGCAGGTAGCAAATTGGGGGGGGGGGCGGCTTTGCTATTCTGCTCAGTTTGACCCAACTGCTGCAGGATTGCAGGCTAGCAGGCCACATTCCTGCCCTTGCTAATAAATGACACACGGCCCCTGTAGAGCTAGTAGCTGGTGTGCTGCTCCGTAGCCATCTCTGGCAATGGTGCCAACAATAAGGTGTGTGGGCCTAGTTACCAGAATTTCTGACACCTTGCACTGTCTTAATCCCTTGTTTCCTTAACTCCTGTGTATTATGTGTGGAAGCTAATTACAAAAAACTGAAGGAAATACAGTATAGCTGGCTTGTACTCTGTAAAATACAAAGAAGAATTGGTTCTCTGGCACCAAGCAGCCCTGCATTCAGCTTTTTTATGCTAGAAGTGCTTATTCTGCGATACTTACAGAAATATAGGTGTTCACTTTTACACCCATTGCATGTTGACTGTTTTGATGAACAACCTAGTGAACGTTCTCTCATCCCTTGCTGTCTCTCTGGAGAAAGCTGCCGTCATCAGTAACTAGGTGGTTGCTACTCTGGGCGTGTAGGAGTATTATTGGCACAGATGCTTTATCAGCTTGTTAAGTACATACCAGATTGTTGCTGTTATTTATTAATCCTCTTTTTAAAAAGTATTTTTATCCTCCCACCAGAAGATAAAGTTTGAAAAGACCATATAAGGAATCATCTAGCTGAAAGGTATTGGGGTTTTTAAGTTGCTTCAGCTGCCTGCTGTTGAGTGTTAGTCGTTGGAAAGGCAGATGATTATAACCATTTCACTTGTGTGTGTAGATTTATTTCAGTGGACTGTAGATGTCTGTTGTTTGATGTGAAAGGTCATCCAAAATAGTTGGATAATGTTGCTCATGCTCTTTTGAGTAAAGTCTGTTGTGCTTAGCCTTCTTGTATTTCTTTCTGTACAGGAAATGCATCGTCGTTTTGAAAATGCACCCGATTCTGCCAAGACTAAAGCTTTGCAGACTGTTATAGAGATGAAGGTAAGAATTCTACAGTTACATGAAAGAGGAGATGCCTATTCAGAGCAAAGGGCATAATATTTCTTGTTCTTTTGCTATTCGGGTTTTTAAATTTAACCATAAGCAGCACACTGTGGTATATTAAACCACAGACATTCATTGACCACACAGGAGATAGGATTTTTCATCCTTTCCATCTTGCTTGAGAGCAAAGCTGCAACATCTTTTCATCCAGCCAGATTACGGCAAATGCTCTTTGCTCTTCCTACTACTGCTGGAATATTTTCAGGGTGTTGGGGCTTCAAGTTTCAACACATGGAAGATTTTCCCTTCTTGTCTTTCTTCACTGACTGACAGTGTTCCTGTAGGAGGGCCTGTTTTTTGTTTTGCCATATTAGGGTGCTTTCACAATTTATGAAAAAGACTAATTTGCCCATTGTTCACTGTGTCTGAAGGATTCTAAAATCTCTTCCATGGAGCGTGGACTCCGAGATTTGGAAGAAGAGATCCAGATGCTGAAGTCAAATGGAGCCCTCAGTACAGAGGAACGAGAGGAGGAAATGAAACAAATGGAGGTGTATCGTAGCCATTCCAAATTCATGAAAAACAAGGTAATGAGTGAACACTATCTGTTAGGCAATGATATACTCCTCTAAGAAACTAATTAAACCAACTAATCACAAAGCAGATGAGGCACTTGCATTCCACCCTCTCTACTGGTGTATGTAGGTAAAGGTAAAGGGACCCCTGACCGTTAGGTCCAGTCGTGGACGACTCTGGGGTTGTGGCGCTCATCTCCCTTTATGGCGGAGGGAGCCGGCGTACAGCTTCCGGGTCATGTGGCCAGCAGGACTAAGCTGCTTCTGGCAAACCAGAGCAGCGCACAGGAACGCTGTTTACCTTCCCGCCAGAGCGGTACCTATTTATCTACTTGCACTTTGACGTGCTTTTGAACAGCTAGGTTAGCAGGAGCAGGGACCGAGCAATGGGAGCTCACCCTGTTGTGGGGATTCGAGCCGCCGACCTTCTGATCGGCAAGCCCCAGGCTCTGTGGTTTAGACCACAGCGCCACCCGCGTCCTACTAGTGTATATACACACACTCAAATTGTTGAAATGGAGTGATAATGAAATACAGTTACCGTATTTTTGATAATGAAATATAGTTACCGTATTTTTGCACCATAACACTCACTTTTTTCCTCCTAGAAAGTAAGGGGAAATGTCTGTGCGTGTTATGGAGGGAATGCCTACGGGTGGCATGCCTACGGATTTTCCTCCTTTAAAAACTACGTGCGTGTTATAGTCGAGTGCGTGTTATAGAGCGAAAAATACGGTAACTCTTTTTCATAATTTGAGTATTGTTCTTCAAACAGTAGTAATTTTTATTTCATAAACTGATGCAGAAGCACCATGCAGTCTGTTCTTGGGGAAATTAATCACAATTAAATGCAACACAAAAGGGCAGTAGACCTCAAAAGGCCTGATTATTATTTTAAAAGGAGATCCAGTTATTGATCTACTGCATAATATAGTTTTCTTTCAAATTTATGTATTTTATTTTCAGCAGTGTTTGATACTTGGCTCTTTAAGCCAGTAATTTTTTTCTCAAATTGTTCTCAATTACAACAGTTTGTCTCATTACCAAAGAACCGGTGGTGTTTTCTAGATAATGACATGCCATCTTTGTTGTTATATGTGCAATATTTCCTGTATGCAGCTTAAGAAGAAGTGTTTATTTTAGAGATCCTGCCTTTTTGCCAGGGTGGAAGGTTTGGCAAATGTTGAATCTGCTGGCTTTTTTGCTACAATTTGCCTCCGTACAGACTGAGGACATTTGACAGGAAAACATTCTAATATAAAAGTAAGAGAATAATAATGTCATGGCAGGTAGAGCAACTGAAGGAAGAGCTCAATGCCAAAGAGGCTCAAGGAGAGGAGCTGAAAAAGAGAGTGACTTCTCTCCAGACTGAGGTCTCTGCCGTAAGATTGATTTCTCTGTGTGCAGTGCCGCTTACTTGGGCTCTGCTGGCTTTCCGGGTGGCTTACTTTGCTTACCTTGCACTCTGCGGCTGTGAAAAGCACTATAACTAACTTTAAATCTGCACCTGTCTTTAGCTTACTTATGGTTGATATAAGTAACATCACAATCTATAATCTACTTCAAACACCCAATTTTCATGACTTGGGCTAAGGTGTCATGCTATATTTTTAGATTCTTTCAAAGTGCTTCAGATGTGTCTGAGATGCATGTACTGAGCTCTTGAAAATGCTCAGTAAAATGTTATGACTTTGATTGTATTCCACACTATATTTTGTCAGGCAGTGTATTTTCATAAACATTGTGTGAGATTAGGAGCAGAAATGCAGACCTTGTTATGTCCTCATTTCCTGTCCTGCCTTGAAGTATGTGCTGCACATTTAATCTTAAAACATGTCTGGATTGCAAGTTTTTTGACTTGTTGATGTATTTGGCTTCAGTTTCTAGGATGAAATGAAATAATATCTCTATGATAGATTCAACAGAGAAAATATTTTTCCACATGAAAACTGAGCTGTAATCTTACCCTGATTACAGAAGATTGTTTCTCTATTTAAATAAATCTGATTTGAAGATTGTATAAATGCATACATCTTTTTTTTTAATGGGCTACCATGGTGCACCAGTGTATGAAAATATTTTGCAGTTAATGAAAAAATAATGTAAGAGAACAGGGAGGGGACCCAACCCATTTTTGGCAAAAGTACACAGCTCCCAATGTCCCTCTAAATCTATGCTGTAGGGTCCCACAGGGGGCGAGGAAACAGTTGGAAATTGCTTCCCTTCATGTTTTATTCATGGAAGTCTAACAGTCATCTGAGTGACACTGTTTACTACAATCTTAGGCCCTTGTACTAAAGTTAAAAGAATACAAGCTTTGCCTGCAGGTTAATAATCTAATACAGACAATGACCTGGATTTTACTTAACACTAAGTCATAGTTTGCTCAACAAATCATAGCTTGGTTTGTTTGTCTCATGCCTTTGGAGCTTGGTGAGTGTCTGAGGTGGCCAAACAAACCATGGTTAAGAAGGGTACTGGGTTCACATGCCATACCAATGGTTAAAACAAACCAAGCTTCATGAGCTGACAACAAACCATGGCTTCAGAACATGGTTAGTTGGTGGTAAGCAAACCATAGTTCCACAGAACTAAATGACCATCTCTGTTTCCATTGAGACATGGCAGGCACTCACTATCTGTGCTTTCTGGAAACAAATACATGTTTGGTTCATCCCTCTAGAAAGGTCTGTTGAAACAATCTCTGTTTGAAGTGTTGTTTTAAAAACGGTACAAATCTTCAGTTGTTTTTGTACTGTTTGAAAAATTATCATTAGGTTTTTATGATGTGTCTGTCAATTGCCTTGAGACATATGTAAACATGATTAATTAATTAATAGTTAAGCTGCTGGGCAGAGTATGGATGATCAAACAAATCATAACTAAATCATAGATTCTTCATGGTTTAAAGTTATGTGCAAACCAAACCTATAATTAATATAAATAATGTTTATAAGACAAAATGGGGGAGGAAGGGAGCCTTGGCATTACTATTGGAACAAAGGATTTATAATTTGCTGAAAGCCTTGAGAGTACTCAAGAGTGATGTCAATATAGTTACTAGTTAATGTTTAAAGTACTACCTGGGAAATACATTGAAATTCCCTCAATTTTCAAATGCATATTTTTTTCACATCTTTGCTAAAATATTTTCCTCAGTCATACATAATTGCAACACAGAGAAACACAGGTATTAAGTAGTAGGAATGTAGGCCAGAAACAAAATGATATTGGCACTCTTCAACAAAGCAGAACAGCTCCTTTTTAAAATCAATGTATTTGCTTCTGCAATTCACTACCAAGTGCTTTAAAAAGCTTAGGCAATAACTGATTGGCTTACTATTTGGCCTATTATTTGTTCTTTCAGTTCTTGGTTCATCAGCAATTGTTGGGCCTCTGCCTGAAGTTGAATGTAGTAGTGGAATAATATGCATATTGGCTACAGTCCAGTTCTATTTTCATTTTACAACATTATTTTAAGACTGTACTTGCACAGGCGCATGGGCTCAGTGAAGTTTACTGTCCTTTCTGATTTCCTGAGCCAGCTTGGTGCCATGCCTTTGTGATAGCTGGAAATATTTCCGTAAATAGTTCTATTTACTTTGACAGATTAATGTACAGTTTGATAACCTGTATTTTTCTCTTTGGTTCCTTCTTTAGATTGGTCAGGTGAAACAGGAACTGTCACGCAAAGACACAGAGCTGTTGGCCTTACAGACAAAATTGGAAACCCTCACAAACCAATTTTCCGATAGCAAGCAACACATTGATGTTCTCAAGGAGTCCCTCACAGCTAAAGAGCAGAGAGCTGCCATTCTGCAAACAGAGGTGAAGGGCACAATCTTGAATTATTGCTGTTTGTTAACTATAAAGGGGCCTTTTGAATTCAGGGATAAAATACAGAAATGTAATGCTATGGAGCTCTTGAACATGGTATGACGACTTTCCTCTGTTTAGAGAAGTCTAAGCCTGATTTCTATGTATCAGAAATCAGAGTGTGACAGTTTTTTCACCTTAATTTCCACTGTAACAACTGCTGCATTAAAGAGGTAAGTTAATTCCCCTTCTTATAAGCGCATAGAAAACTTAATGTTCAAGGATATCTTCAGGCACTTAGCAAATATATTTCTTTTACTTAACAGAACTTAAGCATTGCAGAAAAGGACATAAATGAGGTTAATAGCATAATAAACTTTATAAATTGCTGCTATTACAATTCTCAAATATAGATTATTGATGCTGAACTGAGAAACCCCAATTAGTTCATAATTGTCTGAATCGGCAAGGTTAAATTGGGCAGCAAATAAAAGGTTAGCTGGACCTCCCAAAATGAAAGGGGCTCAAAGGAAGGGATATTTACTCCCAATTTTTCCTTTCTAACCTTTCACAATTATCAAAGATTTCACCATTTTGAATACTGTGGTGTCATCCACAAACTTGTGAAGTCCTGACTAGGTCATTTGTGAATACATAAGCCCGCAACTTATGCACATTTAACTTGTGCACATTCAGCTTTACATGCTTAGAATTTTTTTAAATGCAAAGCGGGCAGGAATCGGGGGGGGGGAGAGACTTTGGCAATCCCACCCACATTTGCACCCAATGTGTTTTGACTATACACAGTTTTGGCTTTAGGCATGATCCCCAGAACATAACCCCAGCATAAATTATAAGCTTACCATAAAAAACCCCCAAATCCTGGTTCTGTTACAGCTCCTTGGAAAAACTCAGCTGCCACTCTCCAATGTGCCCATTTCCCGTTCTTTAACTAAATACAAATCCATAAAATATGTCCTGTTATCAGACTTGATTAACTGAGTCCCCAGTTGACAAGGGTTTGCTAAGCAGCTTCAGAGTCTATTTTCAAATCCTGGTAGAAAGTTATAGTTACAAACAGAAGGGGAAAAGCTAGCATTCCAGCATATGGAGCTGTTTTGTATGAACACGTAGTTCTATTGCTTCTATTTGGATAAATAAATATGTTAGCCATAAGAGGGCGCCAGTGTATTGGTTATTATAACACAGTACTTCACATTAGTTCCTAATGTTCATCGGAATGAACTAACTAGTTAGTGGCAGATGTTTATATTAAGAGGAAGATGAAAAAGTATGGCATAATTTATATGAATATTTCAAGCTTCATCAGAAAGCATTTTATTAGTGAGTATTTTCTTAACCATGCACAATAAAATTGGTGTTAACCTTGTGCGCTGTATTAACAAAATTGTTGAGTGATGTGGCTTCCTCAATAACTCTTCTATTTTGCATTTGTTACAGAAGAGTTGTTAAAAGTATAAATATTAGAGTGCTTCTATAAATTTTGCTTTATACCCTGTCTCAAAATACCATAATGCTTGCTTCATGTGGGATTATTTTGACTCTCAGTACTCAGTGCATTGCCCTTATAAATATTTGACTGACATAACACTCGGTAATATTACAATAGACTGCTCTACTGGATTACAATTTAGCATCCTTTTCTGGATTGCTTTGGAGAGAAGGTAGGGCAATCTTTAGGCAATGCTTTACTGCAGGAGTGAGGAACTGGCAATCCACAGACCAGTCCTGTGCACAAAAACCTTTCAGACCCAATTGCCAACCTCTGAGCTCTCCGCCACTCTTCTCAGCCAATGGTAGGCCAGCAAAGATGTCCTCTTCTAAAACAGCTGCTTGGACCAGTAGTAGATAAAGCAGGTTAGAAGCACCTGTCTGAACCTTCCCATTTTCCAGTGCTTGCAGTGTTCCATCCACCTCAACTTTCAGGTACTGCTTAAAATCTTGGTTCAAAGGCTTCTCTCCTCTTGCCTTTCCCATTTCCCCAGTGAGACCAAAATAATAAAGGTAGTAAGGTAGCTGTATAGGACACCTGCAAAATGCAGTACAGTTAAACTTCTGTAAATGTGCTTGTTCAATGTGCATCCTGTGTACTGAATTTAATTTCTCTAACTTTAGTTGTATGCACAGTGAAAACATTACAGAATACGATGGTAAGACTGCAAATGTTTTTGCTTCTATTAGCCTAGTTTTGTTAATGACCTGAATGTATCACTTCAGTGTCAGTAAAACTGGCACCTATAATAAGCATGAAATTATCTTAAAAATTGGTGCTCTGAGAATTAAGGTTTCCTGTTTTTCTGTCATATGGATATTTGTACCCTAAAAGTTAGAAGGAAGTTAGAGCAGAAGAAAGGAATCTAACCCAAAACACCATCTGACAGTATTAACAAATGCTCATGTTAAATCATTTAAAAGAATAATCCATGTATACTGAACATTTTTTTAGTTTGAAATGCAATAACATTGTAGCAGGACACTTTTTTTTTTTTACTAGACCGCATGACCAACAGATAGTATTAATAAGTGATGCATATTCTTTGCCAAGGAAACCAAATATGTGTGGGGGGGTGTCCAATATGCTGCTGAATGTGTATAGTTTAATCAATCCACAAGCAAGCTCTAGATTTTGCCAAAAGTTCCAATTACTGTAAGGACTGGAGTGAATGAAAATCATGAAGTAGAAAGTGGAAGGTTGCCAATTTATAACACATTACCAGTAGACTGGTTGTTGTTGTTGTTGTTTAGTCGTTTAGTCGTGTCTGACTCTTCGTGACCCCATGGACCAGAGCACGCAAGGCACTCCTGTCTTCCACTGCCTCCCGCAGTTTGGTCAAACTCATGCTGGTAGCTTCGAGAACACTGTCCAACCATCTTGTCCTCTGTCATCCCCTTCTCCTTGTGCCCTCAATCTTTCCCAACATCAGGGTCTTTTTCAGGGAATCTTCTCTTCTCATGAGGTGGCCAAAGTATTGGAGCCTCAGCTTCAGGATCTGTCCTTCCACAAAAAGGCCAAAAGAGCTGCTTTTGAGAAGTTATTTATTTTTTATATGGTTTTATATGTTCAGTAATAACCTGCCATGCAGCAGCTTTCTTACTTCTTATGCACCATAACAGAAAAGTCATCACAGTCACATTTTTTTCAAAATGAAAGAGTTGAATGTATATTGAGCACACATACTTAGTCTATAAGCCTATTTAAATTGTTATAACAATAGTCATTCAGTGCATAGAACTGACCACAAGTCCTACATGGTGGTATCCCAATCAATAATTTCATGGGGTCTGAAAATATAAAGAGGGGGCAGCTATACACCATTGCTAAATGGTATCCCTGGGTACTGCCACCTTGATCTTTATTTATAAAGCTGTTGTAGGAACATGAGTGTTGGGAGTTAGGAGGGAGAAGCCTCACTTTTACCAGAATAACTCTCCAAATTCCAAGCTCTTTTAAAAATGGTGTGCCTGTATTTTTCAGCCTTTTCTCTACAGTTATGCAGTCATGAAATATTTGTTTCCTTCGTTGAAAAGTGTAACATATTTGAGGCAACTGTTCCACTTTGATGCGTGTAACAAATAACTGTGGGTTTTTTGTTTTAGTAAAAGCATGAAGCTAGGGAGATACCACTCTCTCTTTTTAATTGTCCACAGACATGTTGATATAAGAAATTTGCTTTAAAACTGTTCAGTTATTTTAAAGATGTACTATGGAAACTTGGTACATCTATCTTCTCTATTTAAAGCATCTGAATCCAAGGCTTGGCAGTTGACATCTGTAATACTGGGTCTGAAATGCAAAATGACCTTGTTTATCCTAAGGGCAGGTAGGTGGAGAGGATGTTGAGGTTAGTTTCAATATGTAAAGGAATCTTTATAAATAGTTGTAGAAACTTAAAATATTTTTGTAAATAAAGCAAAATAAAAAGCAACATTTATTTTGGAATAAAATGCTTCATCCATATACAATTTTATTACTATCCCACTGAGTCCTTTTGCTTGGCTCAGCGTTGGCAAGCGTATGGCTAATTCAGTCTCTTGAAATATGGGTCTCCACCACCACCGTAATGTCTAAGTTACTTGGTCCTTTGACCTTCCCTGTACCAACCCAGTGCCAAATGAGGAAATTTGTATGCAATAGAGAACTGAATCCAACACCCAAGAGGTTTGTTATTTACCTTGACTTTACTAAGCTATTTGAGGCTCTTGCCATGTAAGAATTTATATGTATTCCACATGATTTTCATATTTTCCAGTTCTGATCCTCTGTACACCTAGTATGGAAACAGTTTTCAGACACCTACTAGGGACATTTTGACATGCATTGCTTGTCTTATTGAAAACTCAGAACACAGATTTATCAACAAATGTTTTTTGCCTGAAATAGTCGTTAGAGCACACAAAAAGGACAAAGTGAGACAAACAACAATCTGACTTTTCTCCTGAACTGAGCTCTCTAGTTGGCTGAACTGCAACAATGGCATGTAAGCTTAGAGGTCAGAACAGACAGAACTCTGGGTTTAGTTTATTAATATTAGCTTATCTGATTTCTCAGTATTCTCACTTGAAGCACACCAGGATAGCATTGAGGAGAGGGAGTTGGAATGCTCACTGGTGAGGAAACTGATTAATTGTGGGAGAGACAAACTAAATCAGTGAAGAGTGATGATCTCACAGCAGCTGTTGTGACCAGAGTACTCTTCGTGGCCCCTTTTCAGGCATCCATCCCCACAGCACCAGGGAAAGGAGGAGAAAGGTGGATATTGTCCTGGTCACACCCAGACCCATGAGGATGAGTGACTGGATTTTTAGTTCTTTATTGGCAAAGCACTCGGGTACATCAGCTCCTAAGGTGCATGGGATATACACACCACTCGCCACTAACATGCTGTCTAGGCAAGCTCCCTCTGCAGCCCTGTGCCCTGTCTCGGACAGTGGGAGCAGCAGCAGGGCCTCACCCCTCTCTGCTTTCTTAAGCCCCCTTGTCTGATGTGGTGCATGCAAACACCTGATGGCTCCTCCTTAATGGCAACTCCAACTGCTCTCATCCTTCATACCCCTCTTTGAGCATGGAGACAGCAGAGGGGCAAATGGAGGAGTTTGCAAAGGCCTGACTCTCCCTGGGGCTGTTGCTGGCTTTCCAGACTCTGAGACCTCCTGCAACTGCTCCTCCACATCCTTTCCCCTTGTGTCTTGCCACCCAGTCTCCTCCTCTGCTGGCGACTGCCTTACAGGTGGCTCCGAACCCCACAAATCACTGGCCCATTTCCCTGGATCCTCTTCCTCCCCACTTGCCTCCTCTGCCCATTCCTCAGGTTCCTGCCCATCCCTGACAGATATAAACAAACAGCTCTGTCCTTCCTTGGTCAGTGGAGGATCCTGGAGGAGTTCCATCAGCCATAAATATTTTTAGGCCATGCTGCTGCTCTGTAATTAAACATAAATCAATATCATAAAAGAAAGAAGGCCAGCTTTTGGTTAAAATAACTTTCCTAGTCAAAACCAGGAAGGCTGTTTCTTTGGAATAGCTTTTTGAGTACTGAGAAAGTTGCACAATGACTTTGTTGAAGTTGGCACTAACCTGCTTGCCACAGAACTTGAGTGTTGGCATTCTGTGTGAGGCATCCATAAAATGTGTTGCTGTGTATAAGCAAGTGCATAATTTCTGCCCGCAAGAACAGGGTTAACATGATGTCTCTGTGCCTTGCCAGCTCTTAACAAACTTTGCTGAAAGCACATTCTGTAGTTTCTAAGTTGAGACCTCATACAAAAATAAAACCAGGAGTTTTAGCCATCCCAAATATTAAATCAATATTAAGTTCAAAGTATATTGCCATTGCAGATATGGGTGTTTATTCATATACAGTGATGCCTCGCAAGACGAAATTAATTCGTTCCACGAATTTTTTCGTCTAGCGAATTTTTCGTCTTGCGAAGCACGAAATCCCATAGGAATGCATTGAAAATCAATTAATGCGTTCCTATGGTCAAAAAAAGTCCAAACAAAGCCAAATTTGGTACAACAAGAGTTTATTAAGTGCTCTTTAAAGTCACACATACTGTAAAGAGCATTTCAAAATTCAAACCCAGAATTTTTTTTAAAAAACAGCAGAGTGGCCCAATGGTCACAGAAAATCATAAAAATGCAGGAAAAAAACACAAGCTTCCAGATTCTTGCAAACCCCTCCCCAACTGTTCCCCCAGCCACCCAGCACACAGAAATTCAAATCCAGATTTTTTTAAAAAAAACAGCAGAGTGGCCCAATGGTCACAGAAAATCATAAAAATGCAGGGAAAAAAAACAAGCTTCTAGATTCTTGCAAACCCCTCCCCAACTGTTCCCCCAGCCACCCAGCACACAGAAATTCAAATCCAGAATTTTTTTAAAAAAAACAGCAGAGTCGCCCAATGGTCACAGAAAATCATAAAAATGCAGGGGAAAAAACACAAGCTTCCAGATTCTTGCAAACCCCTCCCCAACACCAAGTCCTTGAATTCCAAACACCCCAACCCAAAATCCACCCCCCAAAAAAAGTTTTACAGTAAAAGCTTAACTTACCAAATGGCTGCAAAAGAAGTTTTGGAAAAGCTTCAAAAATCACCAAAGTCTTTAAAAACCTCAAAAAAGGCTACTATGTACACTGCGTTCTATGAGTTGCACCTCAAAGTCAAGTTGCAACTGTATTAATGGTGTTAAGAAAAAGGAAACAAACTTGCAAGACGTTTTCGTCTTGTGAAGCAAGCCCATAGGGAAATTCGTCTTGCGAAGCAGCTCAAAAAACGGAAAACCCTTTCGTCTAGCGGGTTTTTCGTCTTGCGAGGCATTCGTCTTGCGGGGCACCACTGTACTTAAATTGACTTCTTTGATTGGAATTAGGTATAAATTAAAATGTTGGTTTTAGGGGGAGAGGGGAAATAATTCCTGACGATGAAAATGATTTTTGTCCTAGGATCCAAAGTATGCTTAATATAAAGTTCTGGACATTCCTTCTGTAAGGCACCAAGTGTCTCAAACCCGAGGCTCTGGTAGCAGGGCTCTGGCATCTAACTCCCTAGACACTAAGGGCAATTTGGAGATTAACTGTTGTTCTGCAGCACAGCTGTTGCAGGTGGTTAGAGGGTGTGCGACAACATTCAGGGCCAACAGTTCCAGGAAACCACAGGAGGGCAGAGTGTTCCATCCTGCTTATAGGCATCTGGGTGGCCACTATGGGAACAAGATGCTGGATTAAAGAGGCCCTTGGCCTGATCCAGGAGGCTTTCCTTATGTAAGTAACAGTGTTGCAAGTTGCCCAGCTTTCTTCATATGCCTGCTTTATTTAACATGGCTCCTTACTTTGAGCAACTCGTCGCTCAATGCTGGTTTGACTGCTACAGACTGTCTAGAAGCCAGCATGGATGTGTAGGACAGCTGACACACCTTAAATTTTTAAAATTATTTTTTGAGAAGATAAATGGTAGCTGTTAATCATGTTCCATTCTCCTGGACAGATGGTCCATCTTGATAGGTGGGTTTTTCAGTAAGCTGGATCAGCATCTTAATTTCTCAAGGCATCAACCAAGCTTGAGTGCTTTTGAAGTAGGTTTTTTTAAATCAGATATTACTTAGGTTTGGCCCTCAGACCAGCTGGGAACAGGCTGAAGAATATGGTGGTGGAGAAATACATGTTTTTCATAGCCAGGAAAGAACCTGCTCTCCATTTGGGCTAACTGATTATTTGTACTTATGGCTGATGCCTCCTAATATTTATAACAAAGGAAGTTTTATTTCCGGACCTGGTCTCATTTCTTAAGGCAAATTTATGCTTGATTTGGCCAATTAGGGTCCTTAAAAAAAAAGGAGGAACAGCCCATTAAAGGAAAAACCTAGAGCATCAGCTGCAGTTAACTCATTGTCTGATTAAACAGCTTTTCTGTATTTTGAATTGACCAAGTTTCCTTTAACATCTTGAGCTTGCACAGAGGGAGCCAAAGATTCAGAATGCAGCCAGCTTACTCACCGTGACTGATGACCTTGTAATGAATTCAGCTAATAAGCACCAAATCTGATACTGTCAAATAGGATTAACAGTCACGTTAGCTAGCTTGAACTGTTTCTGAAAGCCAAACCGATAAGGGTCAGTGGGTTTCTTTTGGGATCGTGAATGGCCTGGTGTTGTCACTCTTACTCTGCAGTGGTCTTCCAGGTTGTTCTTTTCTTTCTGGTGGCCATCTTGCCTAGTCGGAATTAGTGTTCAAACTGTTCTCATTCCTGCTACCGCCCCTCCTTTGACTTTGGAACATACATAGGCTGAGAACACAGAACAAAATATTCTGCAAATTATCAGAGCTGCTAGAATCTTTGTGAACTCTACATTATGTCACTTCAATTCTGCTGTTTGCTTTAATCCTTGTTCTCTAAAATGTCAACACAAACTCGGTGGGAGGGCATACTGACTGCTAGATAGGGATGCACAGTAGTGTCGTCTTTTTTTCCTTTTTTGCGGTGGGGTGTTGCATTTCCATCTTGGACTTGATACAGTAATATCGTTTACCCACACTCATTCCATGTTAGCCTTGTCTCTCCCATTCATTTCCCCCCACTGTCAAAATGCAACCTGCAAGCTTCTTGGATCAGGGACTTAGATTTTGCTTAGGTTGTAAAGTACTATGTACAGTGGTGGTCACACCTACGTGAATTTATGTGGGATTATGTGCTCTCATGCTTTTTTCAATGATATCTTTTTGAAAAATAAAAAGCGTACTTGCTAGCTGCTTTGAGTGTTTAGAATTAATTTAGATTAGAGTATTTAGGTCCATTATTAATAATGGCATGTTCATTTATTAGAATCATTGATGGCCATACTTTTTCCCCCTGAATCCTAATACTTCAAAGATCCCTTTCAGTATGAGTCTGACCCAGATGCTCACTCAGCTGTGGAGTTAGAACTCGTGTAGTGTAGCAGCCTACACAGATATCTATGTATCTATATAGATACACATTTTTCTGAACTTGTACTGCAACTTGCCACATAGGTGATGTTTGGGGAGACAAAAGGGAGGGAACATATATTATTTACTTATTTATCTTTAATCTCCTAGGAAATTGTACACTGATCAAAAGCGGTTGGGGAATCACAGGAGTTGAAATTGTGAAACACAGAACACCAGGTGGTTCAAAAGACACAGAAGTAACGGTCTTTGGAGCTGCTTCTCGCATTACTTTTTTTACACCAGGATATATACCATAGTGCAAGATATCTGTGTTTGGATTATGTTAATAGCATATTAACATTTTTTACCTCTTTTTTTACCTTTTTAATAGCATATTTAGATTTAAATTGCCAGCAGTTGTCAGCAAAATACAGGGAAGCATAGGACTTGTCCTTTTCAGATTAGCCTTTGAAAAGTGGCAGATTAAGCATACATTTACCAGGCCCAATGTATTCAAAGCTTGCATATATGTTGTATTTGGTAGTCCATGATGAAATACAAAAAGTTAGATGAAACATATCCCTAAAGCTATTTATTATTTATTATTATTATTATTTATTGTATTTCATGCCTGCCCTTCACCAGAAGGTTCCAGGGCAGGTTACAGATGATAAAAACTCAATTAAAACAGTAAAAAACACACCCCACCTATAAACCACAAATCAGTAATTCATACAACACGTTACAGAGAAGCCACCTAAATCAGTTTTTCAATTTATAAAGACCAGGGTAAAGAGCTGTGTCTTCAGCTACCAACTGCTGAATCAACCAGATAACAGGTCAGCTATTTTATTGGAAAGTGCAAATCTGCCTTTTCAACTGCTTTGTCTTGTACTGCTTTTTTAATTTAAAAAAAATGGTTCAGTGCTCTTACTATTTACTTTTACAGTTCAGCATCTACTTTCTACTAAAAATTTAGGATTTTTGATGCAAGATTTATGTTTGATGGGAAGCAGAGAGAAATAAACTTGTGAGCTGAATCTGGTAATACAGTTCAATTCTTTGTCAGCAGAGTTTTCCCTTCTTTAAAGGCTGTCTTGCTTGAAGGTAATTGGAAGTCTTGTTTCTTTTGACTGATTTCAGGTGGATGCTCTCCGGTTACGTCTAGAAGAGAAAGAGACCATGTTGAATAAAAAGACTAAGCAAATTCAGGAGATGGCTGAAGAGAAAGGAACTCAAGCTGGAGAGATTCATGATCTCAAAGATATGCTGGATGTGAAAGAACGCAAAGTTAATGTTCTTCAGAAAAAGGTAGGCCAGCCAGGTATACAAAGTTCTGCGCTCCAACTCTTTTTGTCTGAAAGTGGTAATACCGAAAGCTACAAAAGTCGCATTTAGTGAGGATTGTGGTCCAGCGTTCTGTTGCAGTGGGAGGATTGGTAATGATAAACCTGAACAGAGTTTTATAATTAGCAGAAAAGCTAGACTGTGTTGCTCAAAAGATCTTTCACCGTGTTTCTAATGCTACATTAGTCTTTGCAATGACTGGAATGTTAAATCTCATACGTACTCTCTTGTATAGCGAGTGGTGGAGTCTGCATAAGTTCCTGGAAAGGCTGTGTAATAATATGATAGTCAGGGAAGTGACCGTTGGTGATTAAGCCTGTATGTCATACGCTTGTGCAATCACACACCTGGCTTCTGTAGCTATGCAGAACAATATCTGGCTACATTCTAGATCTTTAGCTATGGAAGTGTTGGCCCATAAGTCCTATTCTTGAGCCTCCCCCTCAATCTGGATGTGCCTGAAGGGGCAGGGTGAATACTTTCCTGCTCAGATCTGTCATAACCATCATGACTGGAGCAGATTTGAGAAGGTTGGTTTCTTTTTCCTCCTGGAAAAACGAGTCCTCATTATTAAGAATGCCTTTAGTTTACTCTCATTTCAAAATAGATTGGCTTTACCTAACATTTTTCTTTTTTGATATTCTAAGTTTCACACGCTACAAATGATGACAATCAGTGCCATCTGGGTGAGGAGCACAAGTAGACTCATTCATGTGTGGCCAGAAGTTTGCATAACAGTAATATGACCCTTCCCAACTTGATGCCTTCCTTCTGTTTTAGACTGGAACTCCCAGCAGCTCAGTATGGCAGCCTTTTGTGTGTGACTCAGAACTTTTGGTGTGCACCTTGAAGGGGTGGCAGTGGACTTTTCTGAGCCCCTGTAGAGAAGCACCTCTAATATTTAGAGTGGTGCAAAGCTGCTTGTAGGATGCATTCCCACAGTTGCTCGTGAATTTCTATGTCCATAGGCTGCTATTGACATAGGGTGCCATGCTTGTAAGGAACATCAATGGAAGCATTGGGCCAGATCAAATTGCATGCTGCCTCATAGAAGATGCTCTGTGGGAATGTATGATTTGGAGTGTCCCAAGGCTTTTTGTGGAGTGACCATCTTTATCTCAAAGCAGGCAAAACTTTGGAGAAGTCACCCGTCTATCTTTATTCAATTTAATTACAAGACAGTTACAAAATGGCAACATTAAAAATGCTTACACCCATCAATTTTCCATATTAATCCACACACAACATTCTTGCAGTAAAAGCAATTTTAAAGAAGTTTTTATTACAATTTTTGAACAATAAAATTAAAGTAATAGGTGAATGGCATCTACGCCTGGTGACATGTCAGTTTTTAATCTGTCTATAAGACCTGGAAGATTACTTTATATATATATATAGAGAGAGAGAGAGAGAGATTGATTCCATGCAGTTTGCACGAGTCAAAGTTAAAATGATCATTCTCTTCGCAGAAAACAACTCGGAATGGTCTTTAATATTCGTAATTCAGTGGACAGTGTAATATATGTGCTTTTAAAGGTTCAGTGCTTGTTATACTAGGATTGATGTCTCCCCCCTCACCCACTCTCTCTCCCAGCACACATAAACACTTATGTGTTTTTCAGCTTAATTTCCTGTATAAGATAAATTAAATGGGACAATAGTAGCTGGCTGGACATTCCTTGCATGAAATTAGCATAAAAGCCATCCTCTCAAGGGTTCCCCTGAGGTTTCATGTTACAGTGTATTTCTTGACTTTGTAACAAGTTACTGACTTGGAAAATGTAATTGAATGTTTGAATTAAAGCCTCTTTGAGAACCTGTGTTAAAGTTGTACAGCTTCCTGCTTGACTGACTTGCTGCTGCAGATGCCAGGATCATTCCCTTTCTATCTGGCTCCAAAGACACTTCAAATTAATTTTTATTCTCCCTTGGCAATATCTGTAATGTAGGCCATCTGATTAAAGATGTACAGCCTAAAGTAAAACTTGTTGAATTCACTGTAACTTAGTAACATGTGCATGTAGCTACAAATTAGCTACAAGATGGTTAACTATTAACCTATTTTAATTAATAAATAAAATACTGCAGTATTTTATCAGGCTTAACTGCCACACTTACATAGCACACTGTGTTTACTGAAATACTGTTCATGGTGCTCTTGAAGCTGCAAGGATGATACTTGATGAGTTTGCAATTGATGTGTGTGCTGCAACCAGAGCAGATATTCATATAAACTTTTGAACACTTGATGCAGAGATGTGGAAGAATGGAAATGATTCGTAGTATAGATTAAAAGGGTAAATGCAATTTTATTAGCATATTTCCTTACAATACTGTATGTACAGATTTCTGCTAGGGGTCCCTACTTTGAATTGTTTTAAAATTTACTGGATGTCATTTTCTGTGTTCTTCTGAATGGTACATTGCCTTCCACACATATCTCAAGACAATCATTCAATAATGCAGGGTAGCATAAAAAATGATGGGGAACTGGAGAACTGGGAGCAGCACAGAGATTTAGAAGCATCCATGGAAGAAAGAGCTAGTCTCAGTGAATTAGGTGGGAAGGCACAGCTGACTGGGCTTCCATCTTAACATCAATTTTACATATATATATATAATTGGCTATATAAGCCTGGAACTTCCCTCATCCTCAGCTAATGATTTTCCAACTTAATCTCTAATATGCATTTTATTCTTATTAATATTACTATTAAATCATGATCTTGAATAAACAATTTACAAAACTTCTTGTAGCGCTATTAGCGATGTCAGTTGTTTACAGTTGTCTTTCAAGTACAACATAAATTTATTCCAGTCTTTCAAGAAATTCTGGTCCTGCTGGTTCTGAATTTTCCCAGTCAATTTTTCCAATTTGGCATATTGACTGGGCACCTCTAGTAAGGAATAGAATGCTGTGCAATCTTTCTAAAAACATGTTGCCCATCTGTTTCATGTTAATCTGATTCTTTAATTGATCTTGCTTTATTTAAGATTGAGAATCTTCAGGAACAGTTAAGAGACAAGGAGAAACAGATGAGCAGTTTGAAAGAAAGGGTAAAATCCCTGCAGGCTGATACCACCAACACCGATACTGCCTTGACCACACTGGAGGAAGCACTTGCCGAGAAGGTGAATATGAAAGAAAGACGACCTTTCCTAAACCCTGCCCCCCTAGCCACAACAATGTATTCTCCTTGTGAAGAATTTGTCCTATCTCAGGCAGGCAGATCCCATTTTCATTGGATGCTATCAGTTTAGCTTAATCAGGTGCTGCAGTTTAAAACACTTCCGGTTGCATTTGGTATGTGTATTAATCAAGCACATGCTGACTTAAAATCTTCTGAAAACTGTTCAACTCTGAGCTTGGATATATGGCTTGAGAAATATATGAATTAGATAAGGAAGCTGGAAATGACTTCTAACCTGTGACGCTATGATAGTTGTGTAGCTCATCTGAGAGATGCTGTTTCTGTGTCATTTTTGAGATTAATAATAATAATAATAATAATAATAATAATAATAATAATAATATTTTTTTATTTGTATCCCGCCCTCCCCAGCTGAGGCTGGGCTCAGAGCAGCTAACATCATAAAAACAACACAATATGCATAAAAACAGACATCAGTTAATTAAAATACATCTTAAAATTAATTCAGACAAGTTAAAATCTGGGCAGGTAGCAGTTATCAGGTTGGAATTGAGAGTGGTTAGTTTCTGGCTGTAGTTTAGAATTAAACTGTAAGCTTGGTCCAGTGCTGCATTTGTTTATTGTAAATAATACAGCATGACAGCTTTATATTTTTAATCACTGTATGGCAACGGTTACCTCATAGTCACTTAGAGTGCTGGGTGGTGAAGTGAATTTTGCTGTGTGTTGAGTAACTTGTGTTTGTGAGCATCTCCTGGGCATAGTAAAATTATCCTTGCCACCTAGGAGGACACCACAGATCACAGGATTTCAGCATTGGTAGTCACCCCAAAATGAATTTATAAGTTTGCTTCTGAATTTAATCAGAGATTCTGTGTTTCAAAATGTCTTGCCTCTAATGTCTTTCCATATTTGTAGGTTGCATTTTTGATTCTGGTCTATTTTATTTCTGATTAACAGCCCATATAGATTAGTGCAGCCAATGGGGTCCCTTCAGATGTTGCTGGTCTGTAGCTCTCATTATCCCTGACAATTAGCTACCCTGTCTGGGGCTGATGAGGGCTGGAGTCCAACAATATCTGGAGGATACTGTGTTGGCTACCCTGGCACTAGTGTCATCCTGGTGCAGCAATTGCACAAACTTCTTTATTTGGTGCTCTGCATAAGTTCTATCGGGAGGGGGACAGTGATGGCAAGGGATCTGTTTAGCTTTATACTGCATGCTTGTGAAAACTACGTCAGAAGCAGCATTTCTGCTCTATCACTTCTTCAGTTTCTATGAATGTCTTGTCTTTGTGACATGATTGGTGTGGATCTTGTTCTACCAGGGAAACGGTTTAGCGAAGACCTATCATGTGTTTAATTTGTATAACAACTATGTGAGTGAAAGGTTACAGAAATTTATTTAAGTCTGCAACACTATGTACCCTTGGGAACAAGACTCATTTGAACTCAGTGTGGCTTGTGTCGATGAGTAAGCATGCATAGACCTTCTCAGAATTAAGCATTTGTCCAGCCAAATGGATTTCTTTTGACAGAGTGCTCTGTTTTTGTCAGGAACGTACAATTGAGCGCCTGAAGGAGCAGCGCGACAGAGATGAGCGAGAAAAACAGGAGGAGATTGACAACTATAAAAAAGATGTTAAAGACCTGAAAGAGAAAGTCAGCGCCTTGCAAGGAGATCTTTCTGAGAAAGAGGTTAACCAATATATATTATAGGCATATAACGTAAAGAATCTTCGTGTTAAGAAGGGTAGTTTTCTTGATTCTCTCAGCAATTTTATCCACTAAAAACTGAAATGTACAACACAGACATTGAAATGAATATGCATGGAAAATCAGATGAAGTTTAATATTGCTGATACCTAGAATGTGTTTGTTGATATTGGTGAAAACTGCAATTTACGGCTTATTTTCAACATTTGACATTATCTTATTGCCTGGATTGGTCACTAGACATAGACATCAATGGATACTAAAACATTGAAAAATTTAATGTAACTGGGATTGAGCATAAGTGTGCCTGTCAGCAGAAAAGGGAAATTGGGGGTATTATTGGGAAACAGAACAGAGGGGGGAAACCTGAAACAGGTGATTGATGAGTGCAAATGCTCAGTGGGGGCACATTTGCAATCATTGCCATGCTGACTGACTACTGCTGGGGTATGTGTGTCTGTACATGCTGGAATTTTGAAGAGAAACACTTCGCACTATAACATTTTGTTGCAGGACCCTACTTATTATTGACACTTGAATGCTGCTTCTGGTCTTCCCATGCTGATACTTATAAATCCAAAATCAAAAACCAAGCATGAGGGAGATACATTGCCAACTTGGGTTAACTCAGAGATATGTACAAGTGTGTGTGTGTATGTGTGTATATAGATATGCAGATAAATAGATAGATATGCATGCAGATAAATATATAAATATAAATATATAAATATAAATATACACATCCAAAAGAGACCCATCTAGTGGCATGGAACACTGAGAATTTGGGGTGGTGGTGAATAATTGGGGAAAACTGACAGCTGAATAGGAGGGGGAATAGAATGGAGCAGTTGAAACAGGAGAACAGAGCTACAAACCAATGATTGGGAGTGATGGGAGTTACAGTCCAACAACAACTGGAGGGCCACAGGTTTCCTATCCCTGGACTACAGCAGTCTAGGAAGTGACTGTAGGCTACAATTGCACTTTTATTCAATTGAGAGAGAGAAAAAGTCAGATTTTATGAGTGGGGGAACAGTGAAGCTGAATTTGGGTGGGGGATGAGAGGGGAATGTTGTGATAAGTGAGTGAACAAAGCACAGCTATTCCATAGTAAATGGATGGTGTGAAAGTAGTCTTTCTGTATTATGCCCATAGACATTCATGGCAAAATTTAATAATGAAATGCAACTGGGATTGGGCATTGTCCCTTTCCCCATCCCCAAAAATAATAACCCAATGGGGGGGGGGGCGATGAAAGCAAGCCAGTGATTTCTGCACATGCTCAGTGGACACAGAATGCTAACTGACTGTAGGGGAGGAGGAATGGAATAGTAATCGCCGGACTCCTGAACAGAAGCACTGAAAAGGGGAAAGGGAGGAAGGGCTGAAGAGTCTTGTGGTGCCTTAAAGGGTGGAATAAGAGTCCAGTTCAACAGATCATAATGTGCTTTTACACTTGGCATATGGATTAAATAAAAAAATAATGCAGTCAGCTGGAATTGAAATCTTGTTATGTAAAATGGAAATAGAAAAAATAAACTCTGGCAATTGTGTTAAAAAAATCAATATATATATACTTCATTGGTTTCTAAGGGCCCAAGACTCCTTGTTGTCTTTGATTCAGCATAGCTATCCCTTTTGGAACTGAGCTCAGTGACAGTGTGAAGTTAGTAGCTGATTGTTTTTCTTCAAATGAGACATAATTTCATCTAACACATTTAGAAGTACTCCCTTCCATTGAAAAAAGAGGTTTTCATATATGATGCTTATAAGCTTCTAAAGAAATGTATTGATCCAGAGCAGAAAACAAAATGTAATTGATATATAGACTGGGAACAAAATATTGGTGCTAGAGCTGGAAAGTATAGTTTTGTTCTTCATGCTGCTGCACGTGTTACCTTTGTTGTAGACTTCATTACTGGATTTGAAGGAGCATGCATCATCTTTAGCATCATCAGGACTGAAGAAAGACTCTAGGTTAAAGACATTAGAAATTGCCTTGGAACAGAAAAAGGAAGAATGCCTGAAACTAGACTCTCAGCTGAAAAAGGTAAACACTAGAAACCTTTATCCTTTCAAATGGAAATTGCTGGTCTTTCTCAGACTTACCCTTCTTTTTATCATTCCCTGCAAATATTCTCCTGCAATTTTTAGATAATAAATTATTACTTTGGGATCAAGAAAGCATTGTCGTTCAAAAAGAGTGTGTAGGATGATTGCATTAGTGATTGAGGTTCATTTCAAGCCACTTTTGCACACAGCAAGAAAGTGACAATAGAGAATACATGTGTGATTCATGTGCTTTTTCCATGTTTTTGGACATAGTATACATAGCTCACACATTTTCCCTTGATGAGATGAAGAGAGATGCCAGTTCTCTCACACATCATATCCAGAAGTTTGTATCTTCCTCTCCCTGTTTCCTTGTATCATGCAAAGCAATACAGAAAGTAAATAGACTGATAAATTCTGTCAGCAAAATTCTAATAACTAGGAAAACATTAGTTATTTGAATGGATGCAAAGGCATTTATAACAGAGCTAGTTCATAAAGTGTTGAGATGGGGAGGGGCTAAAATTCTACTGCAAAAGAGCATCTTAAAGCATCAAAGTAATAAAACAGTTAAACTTCCTAAACTAAGGAGATGAGAGTTGTGGAATAAGGGAATGCATTCACATTGTAATTAAGTTAGGAAAAAAGCAGTTGAAATAACCATTAATTGGAGAAGAAGCATAGTGGAAGAGTAATCTTAATTAATAGAAAATATTTAATATTCATTTTTGCAGCTACTCACTGTGGAGATGCTTTTAAATATTTGTTTTCCATTCCACAAGTCTTGGAATAAGTTTCATTTGAGATTTGTCTTCAGTTCTTAGTCCTGTTGTAAATCCTGTTTTAGTTTTTTAGTTTTTGAAGCATTTCCCATGCCTGGGCCTATTCCAGTTGCTTTAACAAAAAGAGATGCAAATAACCTGCTAGAGCTCTTCATGTAAATACTCCTGGTCTGAAATGCAAACCTTTCCCCCGCTTTTGGCTACATGAAATAATTAATTACCATCAGAGAGGAACGGAGATCAGCCTGATTCTTTCCACCTGCCAGAGTCTTCCAGCAACTAAGTCTGCCTCACTTCCCACCAACCAGTAGAATGCCATTTTAAATGCCAGGGCACAGTGATTGTGAGAAGGAAAGAGACTGATTTGGCTCCGCCGATGGATCAAAAACTTTGACTGTGCCCAGCCAGTAAATCTCAAATCTTTATGCACTAGCCATTTGGAGAGCGTTTGAGGTAAGATAGATTTCAGCCATTTGCTGGAATTGTCTTGGAGCCATTAGCAATAGTGATTGAGTTTCTCTTGGCCTGCTGTGATTCCCACAAAGTAAGCCACAAAGCATTCAGATGAAATTGTCAAGACAAGAATCTAAACTTCTGGAGATACTCAAACAAAAGCAAATGAAGCTGGCAGCAGTTATGGAAAGAAGAAACTCTCTAAAAAGGAGAAGCACCAGCAGATAAACTATGAAGAGTTTCAACATATCATCTTACAGTAGAATTGTGGGTGGTTGTAGTTGTTTTTTGCATTACATTGTAAGCTTTCACATGGGGGGGGGGAGATTTATAAAGCTTGCATGTTGGGGATAAATTTCTAGCCTGGTCTTCTCACTCACTAACTTTGTGCAGTCAGCATTCAGAGCTACTGATCATGTGTGTTACCTTTCATTGACAGATTAGCTGTTACATTTTATATTTATAGTGCAGAGAATATGTACTCAGTGCTAGATAGAGCACATGCAAGAGTTCCTAGATTCAATCCTTAGTATTCCCAGGTTTGGCTGCAATCCTGGAAAGCTACTTTTCAGTCATTGTATCTCAGTCATTGTATCTCAGTCAGACCGAGATACATGGACCAATAACCTCGCTCAAGATGTTACAACTTTCTGCGTTCAGTGTCATTGTAGGAAGATTCATGTTCCACTATCACATTTGAAGTATGTCATGAGAGTGTTGCTCCCAGTGTATAGCTGCACTAGGTTTGCCTGGTCAATGAACCCTGTTGCTCTGAACGTTAAACATTAATATGTGTATATGTTCTAAATACAGCTGTTGCAACATTGAAATATTCATACATTCAGATACTGAGTAGATCCATCAAGTTATCTTTTACAGCATTTTTGAGGTATAGTACACTCGCATATTTAGGTTGCTGAACTTATTCAGCAGAGCTGGCATTTTTAAATTGAGTGGGGGGGGGACAAGCCCATCAGGAGGTGAAACCTTTCATCCTATATTTATTTAAATGTTCAATGAAATCATAGCTCGGTGCTGCCTTAGTCAGCTTAAGGCTTTTTTCTCTAAGGAGCTTTCCAGCTGTTAATTGGTTTAAGTATGTAATGTATTGTACAGCCAATGGTTATCCAGACTTCTGCTCACTACCCGAAAGAGACATATCCAAAGACTGAAGCAGAAAAATCCATTAAAGGGAAAATAAAGACTGGATTTGGTTAAAATCTCTACTTCAGATTAAATCAGCAGATTAAATCTACAATCAGCTCCCTTTCTCCTACAATGAATGTCTCTACATCTTTCTGTAGATTGTTTGTGTTACATTTTTCTCTCTCTCTTGCACTGTTCCTTTCCCCAATTCTTCCCCTCTTTTCCTGTCTTTCTCCTTAGCATCCTGAAGTCTTATTGAGTCACCCATCCAAGCCAGTAAGTGTTATGACAAACTGGAAGGCCATAGCCAACCCCATTTGATTGTGCCGTTTCTGCATGTGTAGTCTCTTGTGTCTTTGTATTCCGTTCCCAGGAGACAGTGAAAAATTTCAAGGCTGTCATGCCTAGGTCAGACAATGGATGTGGACTTTCCTTGTTGCTTTGTTTTAGTTTTTTTATTTAATCAGCTTATAGTTCTGCTACCTTTCTGCTTCTCTGCTTAGTTGCTTTTCTAATCTGTATTTCTCAGATCCTATTTTTTATATGTCAAGTATAGGAGTGCTGTAACAAATTTGAAGGTGGTAGACTCTACTTCATTGAAGGTTTTTAAACAGAGGATCTGTCAGGGATTCTTCAGCTGTGATTCCTGCATTGCAGGGTATTGGAATAGATGACCTTTGGGGTCCTTTCCAACCCTACAATTCTATGTGTCTATGAAATCCAAAATCCTTGGGAGTGTATATTGCAGATCAGGAAACGTAACATGAGGATGCTGGCATGCTTAATGAGCAGAGTTAAAGAAGCTATCAGAGGTAAGAAGAGTTCCTTCAAAAATTGGAAACCTTGCCCTAATGAAGAGAACAAAGGAACACAAACTTTGGCAAAATAAATGTGGGCAGACAGTAAGGGGTGCTAAAAAATAATTTGCACAGCACAATGCTAAAAAGACTAAGATCATCAACAGCAAGTTCTTTCAATATATTGGTAGCAGGACACCATCTAGGGAGGAAGCTGGACTCTTGGATGTGTGCTAAAGGAGGGTAAGGAGATTGCTGAGAAGCTGAATTAATTATTTTTACCTGTCCTCACAGGGTAAGATATAGGGCAGATCCCAGTGCCTGAACTAACTTTTGCAGGAAGGGAGTCTGAGGAACTGAGGCAAATAGTGGTGATAAGAGATTAAGTTCTAGACTTAATATACAAAAAGAAAACTGACACACTGCTGGGTCTGGAGGGCATCCACCTGAGAATTCAACTCAAATGTGAAAATGGTAATCCTATAACAAAAATATGTTGTGCCTCAGATCAGCCTTCTCCATACCTGAGGACTGGAAAGTTGCCAATGCGACACCAGTTTTTAAAAAGGAATTCAAGGAGGATCCTGGAAATTACAGACCAATAGGCTTAACTTTTTTGATAGGAAAACGTGTGGAAAATATTGTTAAAGATAAAATAACTAAGCATATAGAAGAACAAGCCTTGCTGAAGTGTAGGCAGCATGGTTTCTGCAAGGGCAAGTCTGGTTTCATAAACCTACCTTTAAGAGTGTCAGTAAGCATATAGATAGAGGTGATCCAGTTGACATAATGTACTTGGACTTTCAAAAAGCATTCAACAAGGTAACTCAACCAAGGCTTCTATGTAAATGTAACAGTCATGGAATACAATGAGAGGTCCTGTTGTGGATCAGGAACTGGTTAAGTAACAGAATAAAAGAGAGTAGGAATAAATGGACAGTTCTCTGAATGGAGTGATGTAGAAAGTGGAGCCCAGAAGAATCAGTACTGACACTTTAGGGATGAACAGTGAGGTGGCCAAGCTTGTTGACAATACTGATTTGTTCAGTTGTTAAAACAAAAAGAGATTGTGAAGAGCTCCTGAAGGACCTCTCCAAATTGAGTGGGCAGTAAAATGGCAAATGCAGTTCACTGTAAACAATGGTAGAGTGGTGTATGCCAGGGTGAAAGAAAATCTTAATTTTATATATACGCTCATGGGGTTTAAACTGACAGTAACTGACCAGGAATGTGACCTTTGGATTGTTGTGGATAACTCTAAGTAGATGTTGACTCAGTGTGTGACAGCTGTGAGAAAGGCAAAGGGGAAGTAGGGGAAGACGCAAGTGGGCAAGTTGATATTCATTCCCATTGAGAGCAACATTTATGCATTAAAGAAGAAAAGAATAAGAGAAGAGAAACTCTGGTGTAGATAAAATCAATACATGGAACAACTGCTATTTTCCTCCTTGAACTTTAGATTATGGAAAGAAAATCACCCACATTTAGTTTATATTTCCCTTTTAATAGTAATAAATAATTTGCAACAGATGTGAACAGACTTCAGGCTAGTGAAATCTACTTTGGGTTTTTTTAAATGTACAGCTTCACAGCCCTCCAGAGAAATTCCAAAGCCACTGTCCCCCACCCCAAGAGAAGTCAATAAATGCATGAGCTAGTAGCAAAAGATATGGGTTCGCATCTGTGATCAGTGATGAACGTAACTTGGTGACCTTGGGCCAGTCACTGCCAGGGCCTAGCCTCCCCAAGACAGCGATCATGTCCAAAGATAGACCTGTCCTCTAATGCCTGAAGCTTGCAACACTGGCAAGCACCACTTCCAACTTTTTCCTGCTGTGAAAAAGTATCAAAACTCTGCTCTCCTCCCACTATCCTGCTCCACTGCATCATTTCTTAGGATCATTGGGAAGTGACAGATTGGGACAGGAGGCCTTCCTGGATTTTTTATTTTATTTTATCAGGTAGGTCATGAGTAACAGCAAAGGGTCTGGGGCTCAGTGGAGTGAGTTGCCTGACTGAGGTGTAGATTGCACATAGAGAGAAATGTTGATTAACAATAAGAAGGCAAGAAGTGGGAAAGGATGCCTGTCCCTCCCCATTAAGCCTGTGCATTTGAGATGATTCTTGGAATGTGCCCTGGTAAAGTTCCTGGCAAGAACATCTCAGTCATTGGCACTAGATAGAGAAGCAATAAGGTAAGAGATTCCAGGGTTAGCATGTTCTTCACAAGCTGACTGGTCAGAGTTGGATACAAGATGGTGGACTAGATGGAGCTTTGGTTTGATATAACAGGACTCTTGTGTCGTGTCTTGGGAACAGAATGTTTTCTGTTACAAATGTGAATATGGATACAAAGAATAACTCTTGGGATACTTTTTTGTGCAGGCTCATGAAGCAGCATTGGAGGCTAGGGCCAGTCCAGAGATGAGTGACCGATTTCAGCAATTGGAAAGAGATGTGGCTCGCTACCGGGAAGAATCCAGTAAGGCTCAAGCTGAACTGGACCGTCTGCTAGAAATCCTGAAAGAGATGGAGAATGAGAAGAATGATAAAGACAAGAAGATAGCAGAACTAGAAAGGTGAGAAGGGTATGGGAGAGAAGCCCGTTATCAGGTTTTCAACTTGTTGTCATTCAAAACAGGGCATTGGGGGAGTTTCTAAAAGTTAGTTAAGGGTTTTTGCTGCCCCCCTGCCTATTTCAAAAGGTATGCTGATGTTTCTGGGATCTCTTTTAAATATTAGGAGCAAAAGTGCAATTGTAGGAAACGATGGTAGCTCAGTGAAGCTGGCTTTCATTTCATGTACTGTACATGCATACTTGAACCTGACAAATTTATATGATTTACTATAGTACAAGTACCACAGATAATACTAAGCATTTTTAATATGCAACTTGATGTGAGGACTAATTCTGCCTATATGAGAACATGTTCTGCAGCCATATGAAATTAAACAAGAGAATGCCACTTAGTAGCTTTGAAACAGGATTTCCACTTCTTATATTATTATGACATATTTATTTTCACCTCTCCTTTTTCCCTGACAAAGACTCAAGGCATCTTACAGCTAAAAATGCTCTTCTTGGTAATACTTTCTTAGTAATGTGGTTTCCCCAAGCCCATCTTTTTCTGTGGAGAGAAATTAGGTAGGACTTAATATCCCCACTAGATTTGAACAGCTAGCAGTTGGGTCACTGGAGAAGTCATGGGAACAACACCTTAGATGGAAAATGGAACAAAACTATTAGCCATTTATTAGGCTTTTAAAATTTCTCCTGAACTGCAGTCGTAAACTCTTAGTCCGTTTTAAAAGAGTGACATATAATTATTATTTACAGTTTGACCAACAGTTGCCTTGAAAGGTATAATATGGAGGTTCATTTCTTGGCGGTGCATTAACTTTTCCTCTTTTGCCGGAATGGGTTTCCTTAACATTATTTCATATGGATTCAACTGCATTTTGTCAAGTGCCAGGAAAATCACATAGATTAAGACCACCACCTGAGTAGAATTTTCCTTGGTGAATATATTAATTCTTGAAATGCAGTAGCTGCTTGGCGTTCCCTCATTGCCCAAAATTTGTTCATCTGACTTAATATTTCAATGTTGAGTTAGATGTTGAATGTGTTTAATAGTTATGGGCGGCATTTGTATAAAGAAATCTACTCAGAACTCCAGAGAATATAATTAAGAGAATTTATTGTAGGGAGAATTTGCACATCTGTAAATACTTGGTGTTACTGCTTCACATTTTTATCTTCTTTGATATGCAGAATCTACTCAAAGGTGCCAAAACAATATTCTCAATTCATTAGGAACACACAGATAATTAAGTTGCATGAAGCCTCACAGCTGGATTACCAGTTCAAGTTTGTTACCTTGGATAGTATCTATTCCTGTTTCATTGAAACAGTAGAAGGCTTTGAAAATCAATATTCATTATTTTTCAATGAAACTTTGAACATTTCCATTAATGGTGTTCTGTTGGCCACAAGGGAAAAATATGTCATTTCCTTTATTTTTGAATTCCAAAATGTCTGTTAGGACAGTTGAAATAGAATTGCAGAAGTTTTACATAATATTCTTGAAATTTAATTTGTCAGTCTTATATAGATCTCTCCCAAATTTAACTTTCTCCACCAGTATTTGATTTTGGTCCTATTTTGCATTTCTCTGTATCCTACCAATATGCATGTTTGGATGTTCCTTCAACCTCAAAATCTGTGCAGAATTCTCTATCACTGTTGAAAATATTGTTACCTTCCTTATTATAGAGGTTGAAAACCTTGGAATAATCTTTTGAGTTTTTCCTGTCATTTTTTTACATTTAAAATGTTTCTAAATCCCACCATCTTTCTTTTCAACTTCTTCCAAGGTCAGTCATTATGGAGAGCTTTGTTAGTCTTCTCTCAGAATTTCTGCTGTACTATAACTGTAAATGGGTTGTTCATTTTTCTGAGTGTAACCTGCAGTCTTGAAGGATGAATTCTCAATAGAGTTTATTACTCTCCAGTTGAAACTGAAGATAATATGGTTCCATTTCAAATTGGAGGAAACATGTACAGTATTTGAGATCTTCCTCTGTTACCACATTCTTCCAATCTGTAAGAGATAACAAGAAAAATCACCTTTTAAAAGCATAGTTGATTATTCTGAAACATATGTTTTTAATTTGTACAGGAGACACCAGTAGATTAACTAACTGGCTGAGACACACCACATTTGTAGCATTAGCTTCCCCTGCAGCTTGTACTTATACACCTAGTACCTTACCATAGGGAAGGTGGCTGATAGAAATAGCTTTTCCTGCTGGAGCCAGACTAGCGACTGCCTCTATACCAGGGTGCCACTCCATAAATGAGAGAAAAAGAAGAAATTAGTTGATGATGCTATCAATGAGTTCTTCCACAGCTGCTTCCTACAAATAAAAGAAAATACAGTATATGGCAAAAAGAGTGATGGAAGCACTACATTGAAAGAGTGATGAAAGACCTACATTGGCTCCCAGTACATTTCCAGGCACAATTGAAGGTGACCTGGAAACTACAACTAATCCAAAATGCGGCAGCTAGACTGGTGACTGAGACCACATAACATCGGTCTTGAAAGACCTACACTGGCTCCCAGTACGTTTCCGAGCACATTTCAAAGTGTTGGTGCTGACCTTTAAAACCCTAAATGGCCTCGGCCCAGTATACCTGAAGGAGCGTCTCCACCCCCATCATTCTGCCCGGACACTGAGGTCCAGCGCCGAGGGCCTTCTAGTGGTTCCCTCCCTGCGAAAAGCGAAGTTACAGGGAACCAGGCAGAGGGCCTTCTCGGTAGTGGCGCCTGCCCTGTGGAATACCTTCTTATCAGATGTCAAAGAAATAAACAGCTATCAGACTTTTAGAAGACATCTGAAGGCAGCCCTGTTTAAGGAAGCTTTAAATTTTTGATGAATCATTGTATTCTAATATTCTGCTGGAAGCCGCCCAGAGTGGCTGGGGAAGCCCAGCCAGATGGGCGGGGTATAAATAATAAATAATTATTATTATTTATTATACACCATGTTGTGCAATGCACTGATCACATCACCACTCAATATTGAGGGAGCCTGGCCCCCTCCTTAAGAACTTCAGGGCCCCCAAAGCGCCTGCAATCCTGCAAGTGTTCCACTATGTTCAATGGGGCTACTCCCTGTTCAATGTGTTTAGGATTGCATCATCAGAGGCTGGTTCTTAGCTCTTTTTGAACAGGTGAAAACACTTCAATAGATTAAAGTTGAAAATCAAATGAAGAACGCACCCAATTTGTGAATGGCTTTGTTTTTACGCAGTTCTGTTCACGTATCAAATGTCTGGCTTTCTAGTTCCTTTTACTAATTACTTGCTCTCTTTATGTATTGTCATCCCACAATCATCTAATGTTTCATTGATGTTTCTTTTGTGTTCTCCCTCTCTGTCTTTCCTGGTTCCCTTGGGTTGTTTTGTGCCTGTGGTTTTTTGGCCATGCCTTTTCTCAGAAGGCACGCTTCGCACAGAATATGCTCCCCCTACCAGGTGTCTGTCTCTCCACCCCAGCCTGTAGGGGGTTTTGTATGGGACTTTTTAGGAAAGTGAGTTTCTTACAAGGCTATTGTTTCTTGCTGGCGGAATGCTGCTTTCTGCTAACTGGCTGTAATTTCTGCTGGGGTTTGCTGTAGTCAGTGTGTGTATGTCTGCCAATGTGCCACATTAATTGGATTTATGCAACATTTTTAGACCCTGGAATACAACTTAGAGCACTAGTTCTGCTGGTATCATATTATCAGCAGTTTTGAATGACTTGTGTTTTGACCTCCTCTTCTTTTGGTGGTTGTATTTCTGTGAATTCCTTCACTATAGCTCCATTACTTTCAGACCATTTCAGTTTCAAGCTGTTTGGCTCAATTGTGCTTTCAAACCTATATAAAACCTGTTTTGTGTGTTTTAAAATTAGAATGAGAATACTGAAAGATAACACACAACTCTGAAACATCTTGCTTATTTATTTATTTAAATATTTATTTAATTTGTCTTTGGAGGCACGCTGCCCCATAAGATGGTTTACGGATCCATTTATATATATATTTTCTAGTACAGCACAATCCAACTGATCAGGAACTAAAATAAAAAATATATTTTATAGGATTTTATTCTAATTAAAAGAAAAACACATAGTCGTGATAATACCCTGTGTCTCTTCATGGGGTATGGGGTCACCACTGAGTGAGCCCTGTTAACCCAACAGCTCTTGCTGGCAGCTCAGAGAACAGGGCCTTTGATACTGATCCCTACACAAATGCAGGCACGTAAACCTGTATGAGCGTACTTTTCATTCTCTTCAGGGTGACCATCATTCACCTTTCCTTAATAAGCTGTTTATAACTAGTTGCGGGCCCGGGTGCAAGTGAAGCCATGAGGGGTGGAGGGTGAACAGGCAGTTAAGATATAAAATAAGACACAAGGCACCAGTGCTGGGATCAGATAAGGCCACAACTTTATTGATTACAGATTTATGCAGGTTTGGGCATAGGCATTGTGTATGTATCTTGTAATCCACCAGCCTGCCTGCTGGTTTATGGATAAGAAGTAGGGTTTGGCCACTGTCGCGGGTCACCTATTCACATGCTTCATATCCAGAGACCCTCCGTCCCCCGATCACTAGTAAGGATACTAAGGCCTTTCTGTCCCTTTTGGGTATTTGGACAGGAAGCACCCCCAGGCTCCCTTGGGGGATACCCAAACTCCTGCCCAACTGGTCTAAGAATCCAACCCTCATCTGCCACTCGAGATGGGCCCAATACTGACTCTGCCCATGTAACTGTGAGAAACTGCAATTGCAGCTCCAGTGATGTTCTGATCAGGGAATCCAGTGAAGACTGCTTGTCTTAAGCACACTGACTTAAATAGCCAGGGAGGGGACTGGAGGGAAGACTTTCCCAAAATAAACAGAATTTTAAAAATGCTAGTTTGAGGATTGTGTCATCTCATATTGAAGTAGTGAAATGACCTGAAATTATTGAACTTTGCTCAAACTTTATTTAGAAATGCATCACTTCACCCTATGTACCATTTTCCTTCAATTTTGTAACACATTGTATCAAAGGTATACACTTAAAGTTTGGAGGCTGCTTCTCAATGTTGTAAGGAATGCGGGTAGCATGTGTGCTTGGAGAAAAACGTTGCTTGCAATAATGGTTGCATTATTTTGTAATTTGAGTTGCCTCATTCTAACTGATCTTGCTTGCTCAGGCCTGCTTTGTTTGGCGAAGTTGCTTGCTGTTTTGTATTTAAGTCAATTTCACTGATGTAGGTTTTTTAAAGGATGTTGTACATTTAAACAGAGTGTTTCCAAGGTGCTCTGCAATTCAAGGCATGTTCTAAATGTATAAAGCAACCAGCAGGGTTTTTGGCTAGTTGATGAACTGCCAGGTCACAAGCTTCCAGTGCCTGCTATATTTTTGTTGCCCAGTATTAAATTGGTATCAATACAAAGTCTTGTAGAAAACAAACTAGGTAATGTTTAGTTTTTCTCTCTGAGGTCTTTGACATTTAACTGAATAAAGCACATCTCATCAGTCATTTCTGGCCCTGTCCTTGATGTTGGCAAATGAAAAAAGGACATTTCTACAGTGGAAAAATAAATTTGGTCATAAATAATCTGAAGTAGACGTTTCATTGTCCTTTCCTGACTTCTATACTTTCCCTACCCCAATCCCTCTGAGATATTAGAGTAAATAGTAAGTAGCTGCAGTGTAATACTGACCCAAAATCAGTAGGTTCTAAGCTGCTAACTTTTTTTGAAACACAGCTGTTTTAAAATCTGTTTTCTTGTTGTAAATGTATCTAAAGATGACAACTTGCATTTGAAAGTTAACTTTCAGAGCAGCAGGTAACTTTTTAGCTGAATTGACTGGCATCATTAATGGTGGTCTGTCAAGTATCAGATCCACTATGTTTCTAATCACATTTCTTTTGAAGTGGCAGTCTTCAGTTTTTAGCAATTTGTATAGTTGGTATATTTAATCCATTGAAATGACTTTGAAATGAGGCAGTGCATCGATTTGAAACAAATGTGCATTACGCCCAAATCAACCTGATGGTTTTGGATATAACCTTTTTTAAGTAGCCTTAAACTGGCTTACAGTTATATGTAGCGGGAAGCTCTTGAGTAAAACTGAGTAAGAGAGCAAATAAGAATTTAACTTTTACTCAAGACATATTTTTGCTAGTAAGTCAAAATTCTGGTGGTCACTTCTGGATCCGAATATTTGTACTGCATTCCTAGAGTACGTTTAAGATAGAGCCAGTTCAGAGGTTACCACGACTGTTTCTTGAACATTTATATGTTATTTAGTGATCTGTTTCTCACATGCATGATTGTCTTGGAGAGGAGGAACAGTATATTATTCCTGATGAGGAAGAGCATGATCTGGGTTGAATGATTGTCCTAAATAGCCATAATTTTAGCTTGTAAAAACAACACAAAACTTTCTTTGCAACTTGCTAAATCAAGAAGATGAAGGATAATGCTGCTTTGATTTTGTCTGTCAATCTCATATTTATCAGTGAAATTGACCATAGATAACTCTGAAAACAGGGTGTTAGAATTAAAGCAAAAAGGCAATAATGAACTCCTGAGGCCCATGGCTGTGCAGTAACCTCCAACAGGTAGTCTTTAGCATGCCTCCCAGTCCATAGTGTTGGAGGGAACTGACTAGAAGTAGCATGTTCATTATTGTTTTTTAGATTGCACCTCATTATATAGACTTAAAATATAGCTGACTTGACAGCAAGCTTGAAAATGTTCTTAGGTGTTTAAAGAGTTTATACAAAATCATAAGTAGTTCCTGGATTTTCTTAAAGTTTTATGAGCAACACATGAAGGCTTGTGGTGTATTGATTTGATTAATTTTGGCCTTCTTGTTGAGATAAATTAAGATATTTTCTTGGAATAAATTTTAAATCTGAGAGGGAGGCAGCCTGAAGAAAGTTGTCTGATTTCCCAGAACTGTCATCTTGCTAACATCTATGTTCCAGAAAATATTCTCTCAAGCAGTAGACAGTTGCTTTCCAGTTTGATCCCTGCAAACTTTGGAGTTGTCTTTACACTATTGCTCCAAGAAAGGAAACAAAATAATCAAAAAGAAGGCATTTTCTGAAGCACTCCTTATGTGTTGAATGGTGTAATCTAATTGGGTGGTTTGAACCGCCCTGAGACCTTCGGGTATAGGGCAGCATAGAAATTAAATAAATAAAAAATTGTAAATAATTCTTTTTGTTGCTGGGAATTTTACCAGAATGGAGGATTTTGGTTGAAAAAGCCTTGCCTTTCTTTCTTGTCTTGCTTTCTGATGCTGTGCTGCTCCTTTGTCACTTTTCTTGATGTCTTAACTTTGGAGTGTATCCTCATTAACCTTTTCTCTAACTTTCTCTTTCACATTTCCTACCCTGGATTTGCTGCTTGGTTCAGCCTCACTTCAAGGTCAGTATATATTAATTTAAGAATTTTATTAGAGAGGTACATCTACAGCTGAGGTAGTGAAACACTGAAACCCAATTTTCTTCTCTAGAAGATGGGATCAGAAATATCTTACTCTATATAGGAGAGCTGGACTACAGAGTAGTTTATAGCACAAAACTTGGATGTGCTGGCAGTAGTTACTGTTGTTTGTTCAGACATTAGCAAATTCTTATCAAAATGATGAGCAGGGGAGAGTGGGACAGTCAGCACATTGGCTGGCTTCCTCCAGTCCTGCGCTGAGTATCTGCATTGTGGCCTCTGTGTCACCTCATCCAAGTTCAGATTCTCCATCTTCTGCCTGGTGAGGGAGAGGCCAATGAGGCGTGTGTACATTGTATCAACAGTGGCTATGGGCCATCTTGAATCCATACTGTCTGCGTGTTGCCACATCTTTCAAGAATTCACTTGTTCTACACCTTATTGATTTATCTGTGTGCACGGGCAGACATTTTGACCTGACATTAAAACTTTAGTCAATTTTGTCATTTAGAGCCAGTACCTGAAAATAAGAGAGTCCTGAGTGGTACTTCTCTTTGTAATAGGAAAATCAGTTGAATGGCCTACTATTGGAAGACCCAGGAGCTTTGGTTGTGCGTCTTAATCATTGTGTGTGTTTTATGTCTTTGATGAGAAGTTTTAAATCTGCCCTATACTTACGGGTTGTGGCTGTTTGCAAAATAATCCCATTGTATGAGAGTAATAAATTAGCGGATCAGTACCCATATTTTTCAAATAAGGATTGTATGGGACATTGTTTTCAATGCTTATGCAAATATAGATGGCTGCTTTGAGGGGGAAGTATACCATTTAGAGGCTAGTTTTGAACTTGTGCATACTTGTTTTATGTATGTTTAAACACTTGCAAAATTTTGAGTTTGCGGGATGCATTTCTAATTTAGGATATTATGGTGTGCTGTGCTGTTGTCAGAAAGAGCACTCTGGTTGTTATGCCAAAGTTACACATGTTTCTTTTTTGGAAGTTGCAAGAATAATCAAAAGGAAGTTATTAAAGTTCCAAAAATATTTGTATAACCAAACTTACAACAAAAGCCTGTGTTGAGCTATTGATCAGCATCCCCACTGGTAATAACTCCACTTACCCATATATAGAGGAGGATAAACTTGGGAAGCAAGAATAACAGTAACACTACCTGATTTCATCGCCTCTAGTGGGAGAAAAATTAAAAACACATTGTTACAGTAATTCATATCCTGAGTGTGCCATAGAACCCCAGAAAATTTAGCATGTGGCTTTATTAATGCCATATGGGGGAAGATGGTGAAACATGGAAGACAGGGCTGGCAAATCCCAGTGTTCTTCTAGCCAGGTATGTTTCCAGTCAGGTCTGAAATAGTTTGGAGCAAAAGACCATAAAGGATAATTAAAAAAAAAAAATCCAAGCAAAACAGTGCTTTAATTTCTAGTTGGGTAAGAAGCCAGCAGGAAAGAGATCTTATCGCATTTCACCAGCTAGACATGAGCAATACTGAACATATGTTCGCCCTAAAGGCATGTGCCAGAAGTTTGCAATGAAATGGTATAATTGTCAAGGAGTTTTATAAAAAAGGAAATGGTGTAAAGGCTCTAATTTTAAAAGTCATCTCTATTCTCCAGAGAAAAAATTTTCAGCTGCTTTTTCTAAGTACAAATAGTTGCAGTTTCTAAGTCTGAAATGCATATAGCAGAATTAGAGTAACTTATTATATCTTAAGGACAGCTACTGTACTGGCCTACTGATATTCAGCACATTTGAAAGCCAAAGTCCTTTTAAATATTTTGATTTTTAGTTCATATTGCAGAAATGGTCTCAGTGCAACACTAATAAACTTACCATGCTGAGTTTATAATGAAATACCGTTTTTTGTTGTTGTTTTTTGCACCATAACACTCACTTTTTTCCTCCTAAAAAGTAAGGGGAAATGTCTGTGCGTGTTATGGAGGGAATGCCTACGGGTGGCATGCCTACGGATTTTCCTCCTCTAAAAACTACGTGCGTGTTATGGTCGGGTGCGTGTTATAGAGCGAAAAATATGGTAATTGTCTTGCAGCTAACTGGCCAAGTAAGCAGTCTTGCATGCATGTGCAAATGCACACATGCACAAATTTTTCACAAGGTTTGAATATTCTGGTTCTGTGCTATTCTCAAATTCAACTGCTTCATAAGTGGGTCATCAAATTGGAAATTGGCCCCAAATTTTCTGCACATTTTCAAGGAGGTATGGGTCTTGCCATGACTGATGCCTCAAGTCAAGCTACTCAGGCACATGTCACCTAGCATACTAAACACTTGGAAAGTAATAATTCAAAATATTTTGGCAAAGAGCAAAGTCTCTTTGATGTATGTATGTACGTATGTATGTAGGTATGTAACTGCTCAAAAGCTCAGGGGCAAAAGAGCCTTCACAGTTTTCCCCTCCACCATATTGGTAACAAGACCAGTGAGTGTAATATGATCTCTTTGTCATTCTGCCATAACATCAGTATATCATCATACCCCACCATCCTATTATTTAGGGAGAAGACTTGCACAAATCAGATGGCCATGTTTATGAACTTCTTTGTGATGCCTGCACCCTGCATGGGTGATAGTAAGCCTATTGAAATTAATGGACTGACCTTAGTCATGTTCATTAATTTCAGTGGGCTCACCTTGAGTGAATACTGTCCCATGTTTCTTTAGGAGAAGGGAAATGAGCCCTCATTCCTCCTCCCATCCAAAGACTTCCCTCTAAATGTCTGAAACAGGCCCCAGATTCACACTTGGAGGCATTTCCACAACTACATTTAAATTTGTCAACTCTAAGAACATAGATATGTGTGATGGGACGATGAGCTGCTTGTGCGTAAAATGCAAGTCCCTCAGAGTTTGATCAGGCTTTCAAACCTCTGCCTGTGACGGAGCCCCTCCAGCATGGCTGCGTCAATCACTAGTAGAATCCGAAAGTGGCTGCTTTCGGAAACGTTTCCAACATAAAAGCTCCTTAACGGAAACACGTCGTCTGGCCTCTCGGCGTGACAGTTTCCGTCGAGGTGTGGGTGTCCCTATAGGAGGTCCTGAGACCTCCCCACTGGTTTCGCTTGAAGCGTCTCTGAGCCATCCCTCCGACTCACTTTCCCTTGGAGTTCTTGCTCGCCCTCTACTGGTTCCCTCTTCCGCTGCTACTGCTCTCTCACCCTCAGTGAGCCTTTGCGCCTCCGGCGCTTTAGATGTCAGTTCCCTGACATCCACCTCCCCTCCAGGGCCCCCTTCACCCCCTCCCGTCTCCTCTCCTACTGGCGGTGAGGAGGTAAAACCCTTGAAAGAACCTCCCTCATCTTCCGACGTCGCGAACACTTCCTTCCACTTGTTGCTGTTCCTACTCTCTAGGTACTCTTCGTCATCAGAGTCCACTCCCTCTTCCAACTCCGACTCCGCGAACCCTTCCATTTCCTCTTCCTCATCGGTGGTGCCGAAATACTCCCTCCTAAACCTTGCTATCGGCTGAGGTTTCCTCGGGAACCTTTGATGGAACGTTTCTGTTAAAACCTCGTCATTGACTTCCTGCGCACTTACCCAGGTGTTTTCTGACTCCGGTTCCCCTTCCCACGCCACTAAATACTCCACCTGATTTCCCTTCCACCTGGAATCGAGGATTTCCGCTACATGGTTGCGGCGTTCCCTCTCTTCCAAGGCTGGTCCCCTGACGTGCTCCCCTTCACCTCCTCCCCTGTATGGTGACAGTAACGACCTGTGGAACACTGGGTGCAATTTCATGTGATTGGGTAATCGGAGTTTGAAAGCTACCGGGTTGACCTGCTGAATCACCTCAAAGGGTCCCAATCTTCTGGGCCTCAGTTTCTTACAACCCCCTTTGAACGGCAACCCTTGGGTTGACAACCACACTTGATCCCCCACCCTTATGGTTTCACCTTCCCTTCTGTTCTTGTCTGCCTGCTTCTTATATTGTGCCTTAGCCCTTTCTAAGTTGAGCTGGAGCTGCTGATGGATGGCTTCCATCTCTTCTACAAAATGTTCAGCCGCTGGGACGCTCCATCTCTCCCCTCCTTCCCCTGGAAATGCCCTGGGGTGACACCCGTAATTAGCCAAAAAGGGACTCATCCCTGTGGACACATTCTCCGCATTATTGTAGGCAAATTCTGCCAACGCCAACTTTTCGACCCAATCGTTCTCTCTGTCATTGACATAACACCTAAGATATTGTTGAAGAATGCCATTTGCCCTTTCCGCCTGCCCGTTGGTTTCAGGGTGCCGGGCAGTTGAAAAATTGACTTCCACGTGTAACAAGCTCATGAGCTTCCTCCAGAACCTGGAAGTAAATTGTTTGCCTCGATCTGAGATCACCCTCGAGGGAGCCCCGTGCAACCTAAAGATATGTTCCACAAACAACTTCGCCGTTTCTTCCGCTGTGACTGCATGTGAGCATGCTACAAAGTGGCACATCTTAGTTAACAGGTCTACTACTACCATGATGGCTGTTTTCCCCTTGGACCTTGGCAGATCCGTCATAAAATCTATTGATATCGCTTCCCAAGGCCGTTCTGGTGTGGGTAAAGGTTCTAATAACCCTGCCGGCGCCCTTCTTTCCCCTTTGGCTCGCTGACATTGGTCACACCCTCTTACATACTCCCTTACATCTTCCCTCACCTTAGGCCACCAAAATTCCCTGGTAACCAACCACATGGTCTTGTGTTGCCCAAAATGTCCCGCCGTGGGGCTATCATGCAACTGCTTGAGTACTCTCCCCCTCAATTCACCTTCGGGTATATACAGTGCCCCTTTGTAATACAATGCCCCATTTCTTTCCTCAAAACCTCCGGGGCTCTCGCCCTCCCCCCTGAGACCTCTGAGCTTATCCTGGGCATATTCATCATTTTCCGTTTCCTCCACCAGTTCTCGTTGCCCCACCATCGCCGCCCCACACACCCAGCGGTCCTCCGGGATGACATGTCTCTCTTCGATCACCCCCTCCCCTTCCCAATATTCTGGTTTGCGTGAGAGCGCGTCCGCCCTGACGTTTTCTGGGCCTGGCACATAACAAATCTCAAAGTTAAATTTGGAGAATTCCTGTGCCCATCTCACTTGTCGTTGGTTGAGCACTCGAGCTGTTCTCCAATACTCTAAATTTTTGTGGTCGGTGCACACTTGCACCTTGTGTTGTGCTCCAATTAATAAATGTCTCCACCTCCGGAATGCTTCGTGAATGGCAAGTAGTTCCCTGTCATACACCGTGTAATTCCTCTCGGACTTATTCAGCTTCCGCGAGAAGAAGGCACACGGTCTCCACTCCGACGCACTCCTCCCCGGTTGAAGAAGGACCGCCCCTACCGCCCGGTCGGATGCATCTGTTTCCACTCTCATGGGTTTTCGTAAATCCACATGCAGAAGTTGTTCTTCCGAGGCGAAAGCCCTTTTCAGTTCTTCAAAGGCTCGATCCGCCTCTGCCGTCCAAACAAATTTCTTCTTGCTGCTGAGACAGTCGGTGATGGGCGCCGTCAAGTGGGCAAAGTTCTTGATGAACTTCCGATAAAAGTTCCCAAATCCCAAGAATCTTTGCACGTCCTTCTTGGTCTTCGGTGTCTTCCATTCCAGTACCGCTTGGACCTTGCCTGGATCCATGGCCAATCCCTTGTCTGACAAGCGGTACCCCAGGAATTCCACCTCCTTGGTATGAAACTGGCACTTCTCCAGTTTCACCCACAGCTGGTTGGCTTGCAGCCTGCCCAACACTTCTCGAACGTCCCTCACATGCTGTTCCTCATTTTCTGAATACACCAACACGTCGTCTAAAAAGGCCACACAATTCTTGTAGAGCAAAGGTCCCAGAACGTGGTTTATAAAAGCTTGAAAACACGCGGAGCCCCCTTGTAGACCGAAGGGCATAACGAGGTATTCAAAGGCTCCCAACGGGGTAAACATGGTGGTCTTCCATTCATCTCCCTTCCTTATGCGTATCAGATTGTACGCCCCCCGCAGGTCCAGTTTTGTAAAAATCTTTCCCTTCCTTACTCTGGTCAAAATGTCATCAATTCGGGGCATAGGGAAAGCCAGGGGCTCCGACACTGCATTGAGGGCCCTGAAGTCACACACCAGTCTCGGTTTGTCTGTGTTCTTTTTGTCCACAAAGAACACTGGGCTGCCCCCCACCGCTCGGGACTCTCTGATGAAACCTCGCTTCAAGTTTTTGTCAATGAACTCCCTCAGCTCCTGCATCTCCCTGTCTGACATGGCGTACAGCTTGCCTACTGGGAGTTGGGCCCCTGGGAGTAGGTTGATTTGACAGTCAAAGGGTCTATGCGGTGGCAGTTTGTCTGCTTCCCTTTCGCTGAATACGTTGCTCAGATCTGCGTATTGCGGGGGCACCTTCCCTTTGTCCATCACTTCCATCCCCGCTAGGGTGACTCTGTCTCCTCCCGAAACCTTCCCCTCCTTGCAGTGTTCTAGGCAATGCGCTGACCCAAAGGAGACCACCCTCTGATGCCAGCCCACTAGCGGATCGTGTAGCGCCAGCCAGCTCATCCCCAAAATGATGGGCGCTCCTCCCAGGATGGCCACATTAAACGCTATCTGTTCGGTGTGCCTTGCCACTCTCATTATCATCGGGACAGTCTGTTGGCTAACTTCTCCCCCCAACAGCTCTCTGCCGTCAATCGTAGTCACCTGCAAGGGGTTACTTAAAGGGATAGTCTGTATCTGGTGCTCAGCTGCAAACTCCTTACTCATGAAATTACAGGAGCTGCCTGAATCCAAAAGCGCCTTGACCTTTAGTGGGTGTCCGTTTGGCAGTTCTAGTAACACCTCTATCACTAAAGCGGGTCTGGGGGGTTCTGGCATGGGCACTTTCATTGCTCTTTGGCCTGGCTGCTGTGCCCCAACGGTGGCAGCCAGGCGTTGGCTTTTACTTGCTCCTTGCCTTCCTCTTCCTTTCCCCCAACAGCTCCTGCCATCCCTTGCCATTCCTTTCTTTGTGGGCAAACTCTGGCAAAGTGCCCTGGCTGTTGGCAGAGATAACATCTCTTGGCGCTCTTTCCCTCCTTTTTCCGCCCTTCACTGGGATTTGAAACTGCGCGCGCCCGCGCTGTTCCAACTTCCATCGGCTCTGCCGGCGGGAAAGGTGGCTCTGGAATGTCTGGAATGCGGAACTCCCTCCAACGGTCTCCTTTCTCTTCCCGCTTTTCCATAGCCCTCGCCTCCTGGCGCGCTCCTATGGCCAGCGCAGATTTGGTTAACTGGTCCATAGACTCCGCCCTGGGGCCCCGGGAAAGCTCATCTTTGACGGTTGAAGAAAGCCCCTCTTCGAAAAGCATTTGGATGGGCTCCGCCGATAGGTCCCACCCCAATTTGTGAATCAACATGGTAAATTCAGTCCAGTACTCACGGACAGATCTGCTTCCTTGCTGGCAAGCCATTAACTGCCTTCGCACCACCCCCTGCTCAATATCGCTGGAAAACATCAGGTCCATGGCACGAAAAAACTTCCTCGTGTCCTTTAAGATCTCATTATTCGCTGCCATCAGGGGTCTAACCCAATCTTTCGCCCCGGATTCGAGATGGCCAATCACATACGCCACTCGCGATTCCTCATCGGGGAAGTCATCAAACTGCAAGTTTAGAGCGTATTGCATCTCTGTTCTAAAGGCATGATAGTTCCTGGGATCCCCCCCGAATTTCTGCACCAATCCTGGCACCTTTCTGGCGAGCGGGGTGGTTTTCTCCTTTCCCTTTTCTGCATCCTGAGCCCTCCTCTCCTCAAGCCTCGCCGTTTGCAGCGCCAACTGGATCTCCAACGCCCTGTACCTTTCTTCCAGGCTTGGACCTCCTCCAGCTGCTCCTGCTTCCCCGGTTCCGGCTGGATTGCTCATGATGCTTCTCCCTGCACAAGCTGGCTTTCGGAGACTTTCGGATTGCTGTGATGGGACGATGAGCTGCTTGTGCGTAAAATGCAAGTCCCTCAGAGTTTGATCAGGCTTTCAAACCTCTGCCTGTGACGGAGCCCCTCCAGCATGGCTGCGTCAATCACTAGTAGAATCCGAAAGTGGCTGCTTTCGGAAACGTTTCCAACATAAAAGCTCCTTAACGGAAACACGTCGTCTGGCCTCTCGGCGTGACAGTTTCCGTCGAGGTGTGGGTGTCCCTATAGGAGGTCCTGAGACCTCCCCACTGGTTTCGCTTGAAGCGTCTCTGAGCCATCCCTCCGACTCACTTTCCCTTGGAGTTCTTGCTCGCCCTCTACTGGTTCCCTCTTCCGCTGCTACTGCTCTCTCACCCTCAGTGAGCCTTTGCGCCTCCGGCGCTTTAGATGTCAGTTCCCTGACAATATGTCAATTTGTTTCAGTACATGCCCGTGTTGCCAACAGTTTATTAAAGTCTTCAATCATATAAAGTAAAAATCAATGATAAGATTATTGTATATAGCCCATACCTTCTCTTATATATCCTCTATTTCTTCACTCTGCCTCAAGCTATTTTTAAAATATGTAATGGTAGGGGTTGACTGAGCCCCCTCTGGAAATAATAACAAATTAAACATACAAGCAAGACCAAAAGCAGGGGTTGTGAATATATAGAGTACCATAACTGCTTTTCTCTTCAATCAGCTTATAGCATGATATTAATTGCCTTATATGTCTGTATTGGGTGGCCTTCCAAATATTGCATGAATCAGCCAGATATAGGACATACTTAGATGCATGCTTATGCAGTCTTCAGATTCCATCCAAAAGGTTAGTAGCATAGGACAACTTCAAATTCCACCCGTATATCCCAAACATTTTAGAACACTCATCTTGGGACAATATGAATTTTATTTAAGTTAATGTTGTGTTTTAAATGTTGTAACCTTAGAGTGAAGGGTAGGTACTAAATTGTAATAATAGTAATAATAATCAGCAGCATCAGTGAGGAACATCCAGAGGAAGGATGTTCTGTACCTGGGGCAGTGTCACAGAGAAGGCCTTATCCTGTGTCACTATGTATCAGGTTATGCACATCAACACACCCACAAAAAGGACCTTCCACACAGAACATAGGGTTCAACCAAGCAGCTATAAAAGTATTCAGCTCAAAGTCATTTATTGTTTTACACGCTAAAGTTAACACCTTAAATTAGACCAAAAAGCAAATGAGCAACCATTGCAATTCTAGTCTGGCAGGGGCATCCTGCACTAGCTGCAGCTTCTAGACTGTCTTCAAGGGTAGCCACATACAATGCAATACAATAGTTCAATCTACAGTGCAGTAGTACAGTATACAAAGTAGATTTCACATTCTTTATGTGCCCAAATGAGTATAATATTTGTACTATTATTTTAAAATAATTTTCAGATATTGTAGGGTTCAGCACATGTATGCACATTCATTCTCTCCCTGTGTTGTTGACTGCTCACAATGCTTTTGAAAGTGCCACATGGGAAATTATTTAGGGACAGGAGAGGTTGTTTTTTAGGGAAATTGATGGAGCACAGTGTTTTCATTTACCATTATGTAAAATGTTTAAATTACAATATATCGTCATGTTAACATATCCCAAAGTAAACAAATTATCCAGTGTGACATCATTAGAAAGATAATTGAGGTTATTATTCAAACTTAATTTATGTGCATCAGATTATTCCAGCAAATATAGCCTCCAGAGGGTGTTTTTTAAAAAAGACTAATAAATGATTTATGTGCACCTATTAGTGACAAAGTAGACAGTCATTATATAGCTTATAGAGTCCCCCTACCCCACTATAAACCATGTATGCGTTTTATGGTTTACCAAAACTAAACCAAAATGAGTTTCAGTGAATAGCACTTATTTATTTATTTATTTATTTATTTATTTATTTCATTTTATTTATTTTCTCGCATTTCAATCTCACTTTCCTTCCATCATGGAATCCAAGTTGATGTATGTGTGGTTCCCAAGAGGTCATCATCCAGGCAGTAACTTGACCCAGACCTGCTTGGCTTCTACAAGGTGGTGACCTCATCTGCCTTCAGACCTTCAGGAACTTGGGTTCCTGTTATCGATCTCTGTGCCACTAATGCAAGAGGAGCATTTGCCAGCATTTGGGCCCATTTGCTACCTTTAGACATTATTAAAAGAAGAAGTTGCACAAGTACTCTAACCCGTCAGCAGAGGAATTGTATTGCTCTTTGTAGCACCAGATAAAAGTCTAGCTCACTCAGGGGCACAAGTGCCTCTGTAGTTTTCTCTCCACTAAAGAAATGTGTGATGCAGCCACAAGTTCATACCTTTCACAAGGCATTAGAAAAGTCTTCCAGACTTACATGGGGTCAGTCATCGGCAAAGTATGTAAGGGATTCATTGTCCCCCTCAGATTTTCTGTGTTAGAGACTCCAGCAATGACTGGCCTACTGCCATTTGAACAGTGAGGACGTGTGCTCTAGTGAACAAGGATTCAAACTGTGCGCAGGGGCACATATACAAACCGCTCTCCCAACACATCATGCACCTCTCAGCCCTTGACTGCATAGTGAAGGTTTGTGGGAGACTTCTGCTTGCATTCTCTTGAGCACAGTCACACAGAGAAGTGTGAACAAGCCCCACTGCAGACACACACAACATGGGGAGGGGCGGGAGAGGGAGAGGGAGAGCATGATGTGTCAAGATGTTTGAGGTGCAGTTTGTGTGCACCTCCCTGTCCCCATCCATATTTGGAGGCTTTGCATGTTCAGGGAAATGCCTAAATAATTTTTTGCTTGATGAATTTCTCTTCTTATAGGGAGAGACTGTTCTGCTCACCCTGCACACTGATTCACATCTTTGTTAAGAGTGGAAATGCAGTCTTTTCCACACTGTTTAACACTGAAAAAACTGGACTCTACTCTGTTGTGTTGCTTTGATAGAAATTCAACCTAGCTTTCTTAATTGCTTTTGCTGGATTTAGGACAACTCTTACACAGGTTTTTGGTTGTGATTTCTCACTGTTTACTTGCTTAAAAAATTGTCCAGTAGCACCTTAGAGACCAACTAAGTTATTCTGGGTATGGGCTTTCGTGTGCATGTACACTTCGTCAGATACACGAAGAAGTGAATCTGAAGAAGTGTGCATACACACGAAAGCTTATACCAAGAACAACTTAGTTGGTCTCTAAGGTGCTACTGGACAATTTTTTAAATTTTTTTTATTGCGTCAGACCAACACGGCTACCTACCTGAATGTTTAATTGCTTATCGAGCCTGGAGATGGGTTGGAACCTTCACCTTCCAGGAAGAGGATTTTAGCCTTTCCTTCCTGCCTCTTGAAGTAGGAACTGACCCAATACTGAGTGACCCACTCATAATTACAATAAAAATTACCAAGGGAATGATTTCCTTATATATTCCCCAGTGGTTCTTCAGTGCTTGATATGTTTTACTAGTATTGCTTTTTAATGTCCATATTTGATGTCCATGAATTTCAAGGAGTCTACTACTAATGCTTCTAAAAAAAGAATTCAAAATAATTCTTTAAAAATGAACTATACATAGATGCAGTCTGTGTTTCTCAAATGGCAGGCCTCCCAAAAGAAGTTCAGTACATTTTTGGAAAGAATATGGAGGAAGGGACAGAAACAATTTGTCTAATTTTGGAAAAATAGTTAGGAATCAGGGTTTTCCAAAGGATAGATTGTAACCATTCTAGAATCATTAAAAGGGGAAGTGGGGAGTTGCAAATTCCTGATTACTGTAGAGAGTAGGTGCTGGGGGGAAGGTATAGGATCTGGTTAGGTATCCCCCATGAAACTTTTCAGATGAAGATGTATAGATACAGAAACTCTAGTAAGTTTAGAAGATGACATAATTCTGTGAAGTTTGCAAAATACTGATGAGATTGAAATAATGAGAAAATAAGTACTGGGTAAAGTGGCAAGAATTAATCTGCTTCTTGATCTTACCTACACCTTTGAACTCTCTTGAGGCCTATTTTAATGGTTAGGTACAAAGTTGACTTCTCCTATCCACCCATCTCAATTTTCAATTCTACTTCCCTTCCCCTTCCTCTATACTTATCTGTACATTGAATTTGTTTTTAAAACCTGGGTTTCCTGGTTTCAGGATATAAAATCCACCCACCCCTCTCTGAAAACCCATTTGGGGCTTCTTGCTGGCATACATACAACAGGCTAGTTATATTTTCATGACTTCTAGCAACAAGCACTGTTTTCATTGGCATTGGTTGCCTTGTCTTATAAATGCCATGGAAAAGTGAAGAGCAGTGTAAGAAAATGACGAGGACTTGTGGCAAGAAGCTCGCAAACAGAACTCCTAATGGACTGTTTGAACTTGCTAGCGTTCGTTTTAACAGTGCTACATTAACTCCTTTCAAAAGCATAATGATTTTTTTTAGCTGTTGAATTGTGTCTGAGGCATAAATGATGAGAAGAATTCATCTTCTCTTTAAATTACATTGCAGGATGGGACTGCTTCTTATTTACTTTAGGGGGGGTTGCCTTTAAAAATCCCTGTTTTAATTTCTTTTAACATAAATATTGTATTTATGAAAAGCATCCAATTAATACTTTAGACACTGTTGTCTGTTCTTCCCAGAAGATACAGGAATGATTCCAAAATGCCATTTAGCCCTGGCACTAATGTTGAGAGGGACTGCACAGGTAGTTTTTATCAGCTGAAGAGAAGCTTCTTGTTCAGAGGGACAGCACTTTTGCAGGCCACTCAGCTGAGTTTGCTCCCCCACTATTTCCCTGCTTCACATGTTACCATAGAAATGGGCACTGTAGCAGTTAGTGTGTAGCCGCATATGCCCTGAAATGTGAGGTGATGTGCACCTCACATGTGTTACCTGTGATCTTTACAACTATTCAAGAGTAAGTCTAATATGTGGAAAGGAATCTTTAAGCACATTTTATTTGTAGCAGTTAATTTACTATTACAATAAATTAGTGGTGTGGTGCATTAAAAAGTCTAAACTGGAAAATAATTCAAATAAAAATACACATTTTGTAAAGATGTAAAACCATAGAACATTGAAATAATACTACAGTGGAACCTCGGGTTGCAGACGTAATCCGTGACAGAGGCACGTCCGCAACCTGCAGTGTTCACATCCTGAAGCGCCACGTCTGCACGTGATTTGGTGTTTCTGCGCATGCGCGAGCAGTGAAACCCGAAAGTAAACCGTTCCGGTACATCCAGGTTTCCCACAGTCCGCAATCCAAAAACACATAACCTGAAGCGTCCATAACATGGGGTATGACTGTACGAAACAATAGCTCTTATAACAATGAGTCAGAATTTGAGTCGTAACCTGCTCTCTAACCTCTAAAGGTTGCCATTCTCCCTGAGAGTGTGTGTTGCAAACTACTTAATCTAGATCATATATACTGAAATATAAACATTGGGATACATTGATTCTCTGGCCACATAGGAGTCTTTTTCAGGTGGAAAAAGAGTGTGATATCAATCTGACATTACACCTCCACTTTTCTTCCATAGATGGCATACTTTCTCCTCAGCCTCTTAAATGTCAAAAAGGCCTCTTAGGTTAACTGTTAGCAGAACAGATGGGATGCAGGCATGGCCTAATCTTCTTTGGGTCATCTACTGGAGCAAACAAGGTCAAAAGACTATCTAATCAAAGAGTATCCAAACGTCTAATATTCAACATAACTAAATAGTCATTCTTTGGCTAACAGTTTTAAAGCCTCTCTTATCTTAAAACAGCAGTTTGTTAAATTGCAGGCTACTGTTCTGTTTTGCTCATTCTTCATCTTGGGGGTGGGAGCCATTCAGAAAGCTTTTGCAGGGTGGTTGAGCCACATAGTGCCCGAGTGTAGCACATAAGAGGAGCCTGTTACATTCCTACACAAGTGACAGGATGTCAAGGCCACTAAACACAATTCCTGGGGCCTCCCATGTGGGAACAATAATATAAAAATAGATTCTGAATAACAATGCCAAGGTAAAACATCTTTGAGACACTGAGCATGTGCAAACCCTGCAACACTATCCACTACCAAGGAATTCTCCTTTGCCTTAACACTATGAATTCTGTGGGTTGAAGAATAGTTTGAGGCTCTTGAGACAACATCTAAGTGTAAAACAGCACTAAAACATTTATTTCCATGCACCTTAAAAATTACAGCAGGGACTGAGCTTGAAATGTACATCTGACCATGCTTATTTAGTGGTGGTATTATTATCATCAACAACAAAAGATTTGCAGGCAACTTCATAATATAAAGGTAATCAAAGCGGTTTACAGAATCAAAACAATAACAATATCCTTCAAAAAAAATGTAAACAATTTCTTCAGATATACAGTTGTTCCATAAACGACTGGGTCACTGCTGTGCACAGAGTGGGCAAATAGTTCTCTTGTCTGGCTACCCCTCCACGCCAGAATACGCCTGGTCAGTTCAGGGTTTTGTATTCTGTGGCCATCATCGCCTTCCCTGCTAAGGCCTTTTTAGGGGAAAATAGCAACCCAAATACCAGTGGCCCATCTAGCCCAGCATCCTGTTCTCACAGTGACCAACCAGATGCCCCTTTTGGGAAAACCTGCAAGCAGGATCTGAGCACAGGAGCAGCCCCTTTCCTTCCTGCGGTTCCCAGCAACTGTCATTCAGAAGCATCACAGAGCAGAGCCATCCTGGCTGGTAGCCATTGGTAACAATCCCCTCCATGAATGTGTCTTGTCTTCTTATGAAGCCATGCGGATTGGTGCCCACACATTTTGTCTGGCCTGAAACATTTTTTCTGCCTGTGGCAACAGAGAATCCTAGAATTGCAGGACTGAAGGGACCCCAAGGGTCATCTAGCCCACATACCCCCCTGAAATGGAAGAAGGCAGCACACACATTCACTGGTTCCATGGACAGAGTCCAGCTGGAGGGGTGGCTGGGTTTTATTCTAGCTCCACCAATTCTGGGAGTTGATGTGATTTCAAAATTTGCAGAGAACAAAGTTAGGAAAAATGGGTTTTAAGTGCTTATTCTCACAATGTTAAGTAAATAAACCAGAAAATAACACTTGCAACTGTATCTTATTTTTCCTACTTTAATAATTTCAATGTGGGGGGGGGGTGTTGACAAAAAAAATCTGCACTGGGTACCACCTAACTTTGCTATGCCACTGGGTCAACAACTCTGGGAAATGGGGGGGGGGGAGACGCCGGAGGGATCTTTGCACCACGGTGCCGGATATGCTTAAGACGGCCCTGGAATTAACACCGTAGGCTTCATCTTAATATGTTCTCATCTTGTCTTTAAAAAAAGTCACCATAGTGCATATTCAGTTTTTGAACTCAGGCACAGCCTTGGGGGCAATTCTAGAACTCCATTGTTTAATTTATTGTGTGTAGAAGTATTTCATTTCATAAGATTTTGTCGACTTTGGTCACTTAACTGAAAATGGGTTGCTGCGTGAATAACTTGGCCAAATCCTCGCCATTGCTGAAAATACAGAAGAATTGTTCTACCCTGCATTTCATAACTTCTGCTTTCAAATGTAGATTTGCACAAGCATTTGAATACTTGCTTTCCCCTTTACAGGCAAATTAAAGATCAGAATAAAAAGGTAGCAAATCTGAAGCATAAAGAACAAGTGGAGAAGAAAAAGAGTGCACAGATGCTAGAAGAAGCTAGACGGCGTGAAGACAATCTTAATGACAGTTCCCAGCAATTGCAGGTAACGTGAATCTATATGTCTGACACAGGGCCATCTTCCTTGAGATTTCTGCCTCAGTTGCTTCCTTGCTTTCAGACTTATTCCTAATAAAGGAGTTGCTTTGTGATTAAAGGAGGAGCTTTACCCTCACAGCATTCTGAGATTCTGGAAGTGTGTGGCCTATTAAGCTTCAACAGTTTGATCCCTTTTATGGTAAGTGAGCAAATAGGACTTTGCTTCAGCCATAAGTTACTGGAAAAACATTATAAACTCGCCATCGATTTCAAGTTGGCTACAGAGTCTGGCTTCCGGTGCTTCTAAAGATCTTGCTTAATTGTTTTGAGATACTTGGACTTTTGTTCAGTAAAGAAAACCTGAGAAGCACACATGTGTCAGTAAGTATCCTTGGCGTTACAAAATTACGTTTCTGTTTATTTGGGCACAGATCATTTTCTTCAATTTCACACCTATTCACTGCATATTTCCCTCCATCTGTAAAGCCACTGACACAGTGCCATGTTGTCATAAGTGACTCCTCACGGAATATTTCACAGCATAAAGTAGGCATATTGTGACAGTCATCTGCAATACCAAGTTAATTTGCAATGGAAGCTGTGTTCTGATGAACATACTTTAGTTGAACAAAGTTCTCTGAGGGGTTAGCAGGTGAAATGTATTTACTGTTTTATTAATTTGAAACATGTTTTCTAGTAACAGAGTGATTCTCATTTCAAAGAGGACTATCCACATGGAATCATAGAATTGTAGAGGTGGAAGGGACCGAGGGTCATGTAGTCCAACCTCCTTCAGTGCAGGAATCCTGCCCACAGTCATTTCTTGGTGGGCTCAAACCAGCAACCTTCTGGTTAACAGATACATGGAGAGAGGGTGCAGAGAAAGGGAGACTGTGCACTTTCTCAAGGCCCTGTACAGATTACATTCACTATACTATCTGGAGCCTGGTTGTGGGAGGCAGGAAGGGAAAGAGGCATGGTTCTGGTGTGTACATGTGTAAATAATTCCTCAAGCATTAGGGAAGCTGTTGCAAGCTAACGTGGAACAGGTAGAAGATATAAGAAAGGCTGATGAACTGCTCATTATACCAGGACTTGTGCATCCATCATCCATAGCTTATACAAATTCCCGGTGTTCATTGGGCCTCTTGCCAATGTAGGTACAGTGAAGAATTCAAGGGACATAATTTATAGGTCAGTTTTAAGTGTTGCTACTTGTAAGCCTTTGCAAAGTAAGTGGAGATGTGGCTTTAAATGTCCTGCTCCATTTCAGCATTAATCTAATAATGGCCATATGCTTTACATATAGGTATGTTATGGCATTCAAATGTCAGTTTTCTCAAATATATAACAATTCACTTGAAGGTGAAATAAGTCCTCTTTGGTGGTCTTATTTTAGACATGTCTCTTCCCCATTTAGTAGCAGTCCAGTTTAATTATATCAGTAGTTTAGTGTGGGTGTGTGAGTATGGGCATGTAAATATATATAGATATGTAATTTCAAAACATCAAATCAGCTTGCTCTGAATGCAGTTAATTATAAAATCATATTTATTACAGTGACTAGAGGGATATTTGTCATGCCCTCAAGCTCAGTGAAGGAGCCAGCTTAGTCTCTGGCTCTGTACCACCACCTGGGGAATTGGAGCAGCCTCCTGATGCTAGTATTTCAGAGCCAACAGAATCTAAGGCTAGTGGCTCAGAATCCATGGAACCTGAGGCTGATTGCCTAGAACCTGAGTCAGGACCCTCCCTTGAGCTTGACTTGTAAGAGAATCAAATGCTCCATATGCTACCACACCTCCCAAAAGATGCAGGGAGCAGGCCACTAGAGAAAGGTGAACCATTTTTTGCCTGCAGGGTCTCTTTAAGACAGACAGTCTTCCCAGAGGAAGAGACAGTCTTCCCAGAGTAAGGCCTAAGTTCACTTCCAACAGTGATCTAATAAAGTTGCTCACTCAGAATATTTTCATTAAAATTCTGTCCCCACTCTTCTCCAGCAAGAATCCAGTCAGCTTATCCAACACAACTAGTTTTCCTTTATTCTCCTGGGAGCTAATTAGTTAAATAAAAAAGTAAGCACAGAGAGAAATAGATATACTGTAAGCAACCATTGCCGGTTTTGGGGTTAGTACACAGAAGCACCAATTTTAAATAATTTTGGCTTTTGTGGTTTTGGCTGGAATTAATAATTCATTATGTAGTGCTTAAAAATATGATCCCTATTTTCTTAAACTAGCCATCTGCAATCCAGCCAAATAAACAAGCTTCCAAGCTCTTACTGCACTGTCTGTAATAGGCATGTGGTTTGTCTCTTCCGAGTCAAATATCAAAATGTTCATTTATACGGGAGTTTCTGATGATGGAAGCTTGACATTTGGAAAGAACGATAAGAGGATTGGAGGAATAAAACCAGCAATAATGACAATTAACTCAATTTACCTGGACTAAAAATGAACCAATTAAAATGGATTTATAATATTGTCCATCTTTAGTTCTCTTATAAGAGCTTTATACATGAGAGTTTGCAGATAAAAAACTGATCCCCTCTCTTTTTTCCTTCTCATGGCTTCTAGTAGGTACGTAGACAGTAGCATTTAGAATGAGATGTCACCTAATATGAATCAGTAGCTCATAATGCTTATCATAAATATGAGGCAAACTCCAATAGCCCCCCTCTGGTTTTGAGTACAAAACAAGCTTCTGAATGTGCTTAATAATGTGCCTTTTAATTTTCATTTAATCCAAACCCAGATACCAATTAGGATTCACAAAATGACCATACTGACTCCTTCTGTTCCCACATAGCCTATTGGCTGCAAGGAATAGCATCTGGCACTTTAAAATCACTAGTCTTTCATCCAGAGTTGCATCTGAATTCTATGAAAAAATATGTGGGAGCTTCCTCCACTGACATTGCCACTACCATTGAATAATCATAGGTTTCATTTTTAATAATAGGATGCAACGAAAGTGGGACACGTTCTCAGGCTCTGTTAAGCAAGGTGCTCTTTGTTACTAAGAAAACATCTTCCAACATCATGAGTATGCATTGTACAACTTTCTCTTTGTTAGAGGCCAGTGTGGAACAGTCTTGGAATTGGAAGTTAGGGGAAATTTCATGTTCTACCCACCCACCCACCTACAAAAAGGCATATCCTGGAAAAATAATGTATCACCAAGTTATAACTTAGGCACAGGAATGGCTTTTGCTTGATGATGATTTATTAATAGCTGCTTGTTTTGCTATACACATCTGTTTTGTTTACTATCTGCATTTGCTGAGCATTTTCAGATTCATTGAATATTTATTTAAGTGATAATATATGAGTAACCTTAATATTCAAAATATATTGCTACATTTCCATATTGATTACATTACAGTATTAAGATGGAATTGATTGTTGCACTACTTGATCATTTTCTGGATTTTCAGTAGAATTAGAATGTCCCACAGAGTTAATACTTTTGAATAGGGAAACTTACTACATGTACTTGAATTGCAAATGCTTGCTGCTTATCTCAGATGAAAAACACAGCTATAACTCCATTATACTATGCTTCCTTCTATGCAGTTGCTCAGATCGGCTTTAACCAGACACACATTCTTCTATAGAGTAGAAGTGGAGACACCACTGAAGATTCTGAATATGACAGTCTGGATTCTGACATAACATAGACAACCTAATGAGTATTTTCCATGTCTGCTGCAATTAGAACTGCACACTATAATTTTCGAGGACTGTCTGTTGCAGACTGGGTAGGGTAATTCTAACTCTAAGCACCTGTAACAACATTAGAAGGGTTTAATCAACACTGCTTCAGAAGATACAGAAAGTAAGCACAATGTTCTTGATGCTGGAGTAGCCAGTGTATGAAGATCAGGAGTGCTCTGATGGTGTTTTCTGCTTGGCAGGGGGTTGGACTCGATGGCCCTTGTGGTCTCTTCCAACTCTATGATTCTATGATTCTATGAAGATCATCTTCTTTGTTGGTATGTTCACTTGAGTAGCATCTGGACAATTTTTCCTATGTCCTCCTTTTTCTCTATTCCACTATGTGTGTATTAGTGTAAACATCATGTTTTTCCTGTCCTCTCATCACAACACAAGGCTTGTGTTCTTCTCTCATAAGTCAAGAACCTCTCTGTACAGAAAGAGTCTGAGAGAACTGTGTACATTTGGCAGAACTTGTAGTAGTTTGCTGAGGTGTACCATCCTCACGAATACAAGATCTTGCAAATATCATGACCATTTAAATCTTTTTAGCAATTAACAAAGTGAATGGTGCCAAACCAGTCCTCTTTCCAGACAGACAGCACCACCATTCCTCAGAGTTGAAATGACAAATCAGAAACCGTGGGAGGATTCTTAGAGGATGCTAATTTGCTGCTGCTTTATTTCTTAGTGCTTATTAGTTGCTATATGATATGCTAGTTGTGAACTTCAGAGAAGCCTGGCAGACCCTTCCTGATAATCATACATTCATGGTGGATGAGATCAATACTTGAAGTTGTGTGAAACTGGAAAAAAGACAATGTTCTGTCATTTAGTTGAACCTAAAACACTCCTTGGATAACAAGCAAGCAGTGGCAACTCATGTTTGTGTCTGAATTATAGTTTCAGAAGCTGACAACATTCATATATTTGAGTAAAAACATTTCCTAGTCTATAGCCTAAAGATCTCTTGTTTTTGTACTAGATGTTTCAAACATTAAATAAGCATCTGATGTCGCATTTTGGTCTATGACAACATGGTTTACATATGTAAGGGATTTCATTCTGAAGAGAATCGGTTCCTAATGTTTCAAATACTGCTTATTTGACACTCTGGCCTTCGTCTTCCCATCTCGCATAGACCCTTTGCCATGTTGATTTAATCGGGTGGTGCTTTGTATCACTCTCCATATAGAAAAAAAGGAGTTCTTGTCTCCAAGCAAATCACTAACTGCAAGTTGCACTCCTTCCAGTTTTCTATGCCTTGCCTGTCAGGTTGCGCGTGCCTGAGAAGAGATTCTGAATGCTTGCTGCTATACCACAACATCTGCGTACTAACCTGCTATGGAGCTGCATGTGAATCTGCATCTTTTGCACATAATCTGTCAACTGCTCTAGCTGCTCTTTACACAAATGGCACTTCTAGCACTGATCTCTTGGTTTGCTATCTTTCTCCTTTGCTGTGATGTTTACCTTCTCCAGCTCTGCCTTCACTTACAACTTCTCCCTTCCTCTATGCGAAGATTTGTGCTTGTGGAATTACATCACGGGAGAGTAACTTATGGTTGACGTAGCACTTGGCTTGCCGGCTTTTTAAATCCAAGCTACTTTATCTGGTCTCCTATCATTTTCCAGGACAGTCTGCATAAGAAGGATGATCGAATTGAGGAGCTAGAAGAGGCACTCAGGGAGAGTGTGCAAATAACGGCAGAGCGTGAAATGGTGTTAGCTCAAGAAGAATCAGCCAGGATACAGTCTGAAAAACAGGTCTGCGTAATTATAGTCACTGCTGTTGCTATCTAGGCAACATTGTTAGGTATTGTAACTTGATTTGTTTAGCATTGTATCAGAGAATCCTAAAGCCCTTGGTAGACTTTTTTATTTAGTTCATTTTCAAGTAATTTCCCACCAGATATTTTAAGCCTCTTTGAAATCTGAAAATGAATCCTCTAAATAGTGCCTTCAAGTTCCACTCAGTAAAATATACCAGTATGAGAACAGCTATCATTAAACAGGTTTTTGCATCTTGCATTTAAGCCCTTTTAGAAACATATTCTGATAACTGCTGCTTCCCTCACCCATAACCTCCCCTTTCCATTGAAACAATGCTGACATCAGAAAAAAGATGGAAGTCACTTTTTTCATTCTAAAGATTTTCTCAGCTAAACTTCTTTAACATTTTAGTGCTTTTTGCACATTAACCATAGACACTTTTTGAAAGTAAATAAAAGGATTTTGGATTCAAAATTATCAAAGATGCATACAAAGCAGTGGGTGAACTGGATAAAATCTAATATGAGATTATCTTTTTTGAAAAGTAAGTATTGAAGAAACCTCATGTGGACTGTTTCTATATAACCACAATTGGTAGTGGAAAATTATTCCTTAATCTCTTTTGGGAAAACATTTCATCATTAGAAATGGCAGTGCTACTTATACTTATTTTAAAAGGATATTATTTTATTAACAATCTATGAGCTAGTTTCTTACTCAAAATAGGGTGCTCAAAGCAGCATACAACAAAGAAAAAGAACAATAAAAGGAAACACCAAAAAAGTGATTAAATAAAATAACCATGTAGCAGAGAAAGCATGAACAGAATTGACAACAAAACCAAGCAGCTTAAAAACCAAACAATGGGAGAAGATCAAACAATATCGAAGGCATGAAGGAAAAGGGTGGTCCTTACCACTTGGCAAAAGGCTAATAAAGAAGGAATCTGATGAGCCTTCTGAGGGAAGGGCGTTCCACAGTGAGTGTGCAACCAAGAAGACTCTGTCCTGCATTCCCACCAACCACAGCACAGCATAAGACAACATCCTGTGTCAGTAATATTGGACTGATCTCTGCCACCTTGTTAAATATTGCACAAGACGAACTCAAGGTTGCCCATTTCTCCACATCAGATATCAGCAGCCAATCTGACTCTTCTCAGGATGACTCATCTATTCATAGTTGATATAATTTCATGGTCTTCTGTCATGGTGGTGGTGATCATCACCATTTGTGCCCTTTCAGCAGCCACTGTACAGCATATAACGAGTTTCTGTACATTAGAGCAATGAGCAACAACGTCCATGTGCTTCCATGTTACTTCAGCAGACATATGCAGCATTCTGCTGCGGCTTCCATGGCTGTCCTTCAGGATCTCACATGATGCAGCACCCTCCTCCTCTCTGCTGTTTCCACAAACCATTTTGATCTCAAGAGCTTGGAGTTCTGTGTTGGCCATTGCTCTTTTGGAGGATGGCACAAACAGCACAGGAACACTGTAGCACAGAAGGACTACCACTAGCATCTCAAGCGCTTGTGCTTTAAAATAGTGACTCGGACAGTTTGTGGAAAGGTACCCAAGCAAAAATATAATGTAGGACTTTCAAAACTGTGTTTGCTTCCTTCTGAAAGAGTACTAGAGCAGTTCTTCAGGGGAAACTGATTGTTTTGACAGCAATAAATACATAATTTATTAGTGGGGGTGGGGGGCTATGCTCACCTCTGCGATGACAAATTATATCAGAGGACAGATTTCCAAGGTGTGATGGCCAGTGTGCTAAGGCAACTGCTTCTTTTTTAGTGGTAAGTACTCAAGTACTCTCTGTTTTAAAGAATAATGCATGGTATTGACATACCAGTAGAGCAAATACTTTAATGTAACAGCAAGAGCAGACAGTAAATGGTTTTCTTTATGCACTTACTAGAGTGTTTCTCTCACTATTGATTCTCTAGTCCCTTGTCTCTATTGTACCATATGTACTAGATTGCATTTCATCCACTAGACAGGCTTAGTAAATGTTTCAGATTTTTTTTTAGCACAGCAGGTGTAACATCATCTCATGGTTGCTCTTCAAGCACACTTGCACCACCACCATCACCTGCAATGAAATTCTCACATAGAACATAGGCAAGACTGTTCTTAACTATAGATTTATTAGTGTATTGTACAGCAGGGTTCATGTTTACATGGTCAAGTCAAGGTTCCTTGCCTGTAGATAAAGCTACAGATGCTGGGTACTCTCATTTTTGCCTTTCTCGGTCCAAACTCATGAAAGGTGGGTTTTAATGAAGCCATGCCCACAAATTATTATTATAATGCATATATTCAACAATGCGGATGGCGCTGTGGGTTAAAGCACAGAGCCTAGGGCTTGCCGATCAGAAGGTCGGCGGTTTGAATTCCCACAACGGGGTGAGCTCCCGTTGCTCGGTCCCTGCTCCAGCCAACCTAGCAGTTTGAAAGCACATCAAAGTGCAAGTAGATAAATAGGTACCGCTCCAGCGGGAAGGTAAACAGCGTTTCTGTGTGCTACTCTGGTTCACCAGCAGCGGCTTAGTCATGCTGGCCACATGACCCGGAAGCTGTACACTGGCTGCCTCGGCCAGTAAAGCGAGATGAGCGCCCCAACCCTAGAGTCGTCTGCGACTGGACCTAACGGTCAGGGGCCCCTTTACCTTTTTATCTGAGGCATGTTAAAGTTTTCCCTTTTGGGCTCCTAACAATTAGTAAATTATAATATATAATGAACAAATCTCTGACCTCTAGTCAGAGTAACACATTTTTCCAACTGATATGTTTGGTCTGGTGGTTGGGAAGACTTCTGATCCTGCCAACCGTGGCAGGGGGAAATTGGTAAAAGGCTTGCAAATATTCTAAACATTCTGCATATAATATAAATTGGGGGGGGGGTTATAAAGCATAATGTAAGAGTTAAAGATATCTGGGCTCTGCTGTCACCCACTTCACATTACAACTTTCTTTGGTTTTGGCTGGAGAACGAACATTTCCGCTTTGGGAGATGTCCTTATTTCAGAATTAAAGGTGTTGGTGTAGTTTAATATGGTGCATAGTATAGCCTGAAGGATAGAAAAAATGTAATTCCTTCCTTTGCAAGATGGGGGTGGGTGGGAGAGCTGAATGGGGTGCAGAAGTGGAAGGAAGAGGGTGGTGCTATCTTGGCTGTAGCCTGCATTAGTGCATTGTTGAAGTGAGCCTTCTGTCTCAGGACATGAAGAATTGAGTGAAGTCTTTTGTTGTCACCTTTTCTGGATCTTTTTGTGTTACCCTCTCCTTTCTTAAAGCTTTGAGGGTTTGTTTGTTTGTTTGTTTGTTTGTTTGTTTTTAGATGGCAGGGGCTTTTGCTCTAAGCTATTTTTCTGGACCTTGGAGCAAAGCTTAGAGTTTAAGCAGCCATCTTCTTTCCTTTGTGGCCATGCCTCCCATGTGTACATCTTTTCAAGCTGTTTGGGGGAAATTTCCTTTAAAAATAGGTATGGGTTGTAAGAGCAAAGTTGTGGTTCATCTCTCCTCGATAAATATTCATATAATCACCTGTTTTCCCCTTTACATTTTTTTCTTCTTGAAAGTTTGTTGCGGAGCATTAGGAAATGGGGCCTGTTGCCAGGAAGGGGAAGGGTCAGGTCTGGTAAGCACCAGCAAGAATCTCCTATCCTTGTGACCAATTTTGGATTCTAAGTGCTCTTGTCTCGTATCTCTGTAGCAAGAAGATCATATGGAGCAGAATACCAAAATGAACTAGGATTAGATATAGCAACAAGCAGTGACTAATGCAAGCCAGGACTCTCAAACCCCCTTCTTCAAGTAATGGTTTCAGTTAGTAGTTTGGGTGGCATGGGTCTGGACTGCAAACAAATCACAGTTAAGTTAAATCAATATTTAGTGTAGAGATATGGAACCTGTGGTACTCCTGGATGACAATATACTACAATTGCCGTTATTGCTAACCGTTGGCCATGCTGCTTAAGCCTGGGAGGTGAGGAGAGTTGGGAGTCTGGCAACATCTGGAGGATCATAGGTTCCCTGTGTTTAGCCTTGTGACTTAATGCAGCCACTAGCACTGCTCAGTAATAGCTGTATCATGTTCTTTGTTTTGTAATTGCATCAAAAGTTTGCAAATGAGGGGTTTGTTTGCTTGCTTGCTTGCTTGCTTGCTTGCTTGCTTGCTTGCTTGCTTTTAAGGATGCACTATTCCCATATTTTCACTGTAAGGGTTCTAATTTTTCCATGTTTTTAAAAGTTGTGAGAGAAACAGAAAATTGTGTGAGAAGCAAAAAGTGAAAATTGTGATGATGTGCACCTCTGTTTTTGTTTAGAGTCTGATGAATCCTTTAATGTATTAAAAGTGTTAGCAGTCCTAGATTTGAATTGCTCTCTGCATGTTGGTACTACTTAAACTCTTTAATTGCTGTTTCTGATTTTAATTGCATGCTTTCCCCTCTTTCTTCAATTTACTGTTTTCCACCATTCTGCTTCTTGTTGCCTGTTGAAGCTATCAGATGAAAGAATGCACGAGACCAATCATTTAGACTGTAAATTGCTAAAGGTACGAAGAAGTCTCATTTCTGTTTACATTCCCCACTGTTCTGTCCAAAAATAATCTTTCTGCAAGCTAGCCCTGTGTAACCCTATGGCCTTGCTATCTTGACATCCCTGTTATTGTGACTGTTGGGAGGATATGTTGTGCTCCGATGCAGCAGCTTGAAGTGGCTCCAATATTAAAATTATACCTATCCCAAGCCATCAAAATGCAGCTGAAATTACTCTTGCATCAGTTACGGCAAATGCTGTAACTTGAGCTTTAGGGCAAGAGCTTTCCATTGTTGAGGAGCCATCGCTAAGAATGGCTCTTTATATTACTTTGCAGCTCAAACTTGTCACATAGATAGTAAATGGAAGACGATATGTAGGGTTAGTTTCAAAGGTTATGATGAGAAAATGAGGCCAGGTACAGTTTTCCAGGACTGAACACCAGAGCCTGTATAGCCTTTAAAAGTTTACAGCTCTGATATTAACTCTTGGTTTTATCCATTATCAGCTAAGATTTTGCCAAGTTGGGGCAGATCAGTTTCCAAAGCAAATGAAGATTTTGTGTGATGTAGGTGTTGGAATAGGGCTTGGGAGACCAGGGTTCAAATCACCCATGAAACTCATTGGGTAACCTTGGGCCAGTTGTCTCTCAGGCTAACTGCCTCACAGGGTCATTTACCTTTTGACCTTTTGTGAGGATAAAATGGGGAGGAAAAGAAATATGTACTGTATGCCATCTTTAGATCCTTGGAGGAAAGTTGGGATATAAATGTGATAAATAAAATGAATAAACAAAAAGCCAAGCAATTTAGAAAAGTGAGCATGGGATAGTGGTGGCAGCTCTTGCTCCTTTGTCCTTTCACAGGAACATAGGTCAGTGCCTTCTACCAACCAGGTCTTAATATGCATCCATCTAAACCAATATTGGCTACTGTGACATCACCTGCTACCTGTCCCTTTTAATTGGGAATGCCAAGGAATGAACCTGGGATGTTCTGCTAGTGAAATATGTGCTCTACCAAAGAGCAATGTCCCCTTCCCTAAAAGCATGGAGCAAGGCAGTTCCTAAAGCCTCTCCTGCATCCAGTGACTGTTCTGAATGCTAGTGGGGGAAATGGGGAGACCCCTCCCATTCAAGAATTCTGAATAAACAGAAGGGGCTTACCTTCTCTTCTTTGGAAGCCGTTTAAGCTGAGTTACTTCCTTATTGGAAATTGGCAAAATGAGCCAAAACATACTAGAAAACGGGGTTCAATACCTGGAATCAGCTTGCTTTTTTAAAGCAGGGATTCATTTTTGGAATACAGTACTATGGCTTGACACATTTCTATTTTTCCAGTGCATTTTTACCAAGCATTTCTGAAGTTTGTACCCAGGAGCTAATGCAAGTTAATAGTGGGAAATATTTTGAAGCTTTCCAATGGGCTTTCAGTTCGCCAGTTAAACTCGCCCACAAGTCAGGCAATCTACTTACTAGATGTTGAGCTGCCATCTTCACACAGAGAAGTGATTATAACTTAAGTAAACATTTCACTGTTAAAGAGTAAAATAAGCTGCTGCTTTAGCCACAGGGCAGCTTCATCAAACTAGTGGTCCAGATGCCGGAAGGGATTGAAAACAGTTCTCCTACTGGTTACAATGTTTGGTGCCAATATGTAGCCCTTGCAAAAGCCAGACATTCAGTTGTTTAGTTCCTCGTTTTCCCATGGCCTGGTTCAAATATCTCGTGGATTAGAAGACCACAGAACAACTCCTTTTCCTTCTCAGGAACACTTCTCCCATGCCAGCAAGGCTCTGTTTGTTATTTGCATGGCTTCCTTCATTTTTCTAGCACTCTTAACAAGCTACAGCTGCTAGTTCTCCTCTTCAGGTCTGGCAACTTAGGCAGAGTTGAAGAATGGTTTCCTCTTTTTATTCAGAAAAGGAATTTAGCTCCTTTATGGTTCACATAGGAGCAAGGGCATTCATATTGTCATATTATCCCACTCTGAAGTTTGCATTGATAACATACTTCTCTGTGCATGAGAGAGTCTGTTTTATAAAATGACCTATTTCTCCTTAAATAAAAATTATGAAGGAAATTGCCTTATTTGCCCTGTTTAGATATTCTTTATTAGATATTCTTTATTTTATTCCATGTGTAGGCAGACATAATTTCTGTATCAACCAAATAATCACTGTGATCTTTCCATCCTGTGTTAATGAAATGTGAATTTCTCAGTGAATATTTCCTTCCTTATGAAGGACCTTCTCTTTGCCAAGTGATAGCCCATTAAACCTTAGGTCTGCCTAAATCACTTGTTGGTTCCTTGTACATTACTTCCAGTAGAGTGAATGTTCTGTGATGGGCCCTGGACCCTGGACCACATATATTTTGATGGTAAAAGATCAAGCTGGTCATACTGTCCTTCATGTACGTTAGAAAGGGTGAAACCTGAGGTAAAAGCTCTCATATCATGTATGTCTTGGGGATACATTCTGTATTACTGAAGTAAGGCACTTCTTTACTAAGGCCCATGACCAGGAAGTATGCTTATTTTAACATTTCCTTTTTATACCTTTTGTACGTTTTACTTTATTGCTTTCTGCATGTCACTATTTTGCTGCTGAATGCCAGTCCTCCTCTCTCTATATTGTTTCCTATTATGTTAATACTCCCAACACCCTGTACTCTGGGGAAAATACAAAAAGTATTTCAGCTTCTGATTGGCTCTAGACTGCCGTGCGGTGATCCATAAAATCAAAATTCTTTGGTCTAGTGTTACAAATATTTGCCTTCTGGTGTCTTTTCAACCATTGCTGTTGCTTGAGCTACTGTTATTTCTCTTACACAATCCAGTCAAGGAAGTGGGAGATATTGTATTGGGATTAGGCCACTCACTTGCTTATACTTTAATATTGGTAATAGAGCATCAATTAGCTAGAAATATATGTGCTTATGGAAGGTGATTTTCTTTTCTTTTCTTATTTAAAAAACCAACCCCTGCAGATTATCTTTTCTGATTAAAACTGCTTGTCTGATGTGTGTACGTACACACACACACACATTGTAGTTGACAGTCCAGTATATTTGCATTTTGAACTTATATGGTCAAAACACCTTAACCAATTTCCCTCCCCCTTCTTTCATTTGAATGTCACTTTAATTGTATTGTTCAAAATGTCTAATAAGAAACTTAAATATACCTTTTAAAACTGACTGAAGTTCTGCTCTGAATTACTCCTAATACTCTAGCCCAGGGTGGCCCACCTTTTCATACCAAGTGGGCCGCAAGAGTCTTTCAACACAGAACCCACGGGCCACACACTGCCTTGCCACATGCAGGGTGGGGAGTGCAAGGCCATACGTTCATACAGACACACACACAACCCTCTTGCTGCTTTCCCAAAGCCGATAAGCGAGGCACTGAGCTTTTGGAAGGAGGCACTAGAGTGCTCTCGCCTCCTTCCCAAAGCTGGGAAAGCTCTAATTAGGCTTCAAGGCAGCACAATGGCTGCAAGGAGGTAGAGCATCAAATGTTGCCAAGGACTGCTAAAAAAGGCCTAAAGGGTGTTGGACCATCCTGCTCTAGCCTGTCCCTGCTGTTGCTCCAAGGAACCAAATTACTATATGATCCTACAAGCGTTGACAGGAAGGAGCTGGAGAGTCCTGGGGTAACACAGGCATTGGTTTCTTTGTCTTGGTTCACACATCACATTAGTTTAAAACTATAGTTAAATGTGAATATGAAATGTACTAGTTCACACTACTGAAAATTCTTGCTCCTCTCTTCCTTTGCCCTTGCTGCTGCAACACTGCCAGGAAATAAACCAAAATCTGGCAAGTAGTAATGTCCAAACCTAGTCTTATGGTTTGTTTCTCTTCAAACCAACTGTGAGCTGTTACCAAGGTTTGTTCTTGGCTTACTTGTTCTTCAATAGTGATGTGGAAACTGGGTGTTCTGTATCTTAGGACAGAAGCAGTTGGAAAAAAACATATTGGCTGTAATATTTGACAGCATCTAAAGCATCCTAACACTTCCTTAGAAATACTGGACCTTCAGTGAAACTATTATCCTTTTTCCTTTTTCATTTTTTGTATCTCTGTAAAGGTTTATTAGCTTGTGATTTTAAGGAAACCATCTGGATGTGCTGGGCACTTCACATAATGTACTGCTTCGCTGTGCTATGCAACTTGGGCAATTAAAGTACATATTTAATCCCCAGCTCCAGTTTGTACTTTCTGTCTCCAAACGAGATTCAGCTTTGTGTTCTACTTGGAAAGAATTCTCAGTAATTTATGGACACCTCCCCTCCATCCCCCCAAAAAAGCTGTTCTGTTTTTCTTTTAAGAATTTTTTTCTCAACTTGCAGAATGTCATTTGTTTTGGGAGACAAAGAGATTAAGGCAACACATCATGTAAAGGATTTTATCAATATCTTCTATACCTATAATTAAATAATACTATTAATATTGGGCTTTGGGAAGAAGTTTGTTTTTGTGCTGCCCCAAAGTAATGCTGCTTTTAGTACAGGTAAGCAGGGTGTTACTAACAGAGCTCTAGCTTTGAAGGCAGAAACTGGTTTATCAAATGGTACATAATAACTTCTACTTCAGCTATTCATGTGACTTAGACAAATCATGAGGAAAAGGGTTCAAGTTCTTGTAATACATACTGAAAAGTTACTTGATGTATGCTGTCTTGTGATGTTTATTGCAATATTGTGATAATGTTGAAATTAAGAATTATTGGTCTATAGTTATATTTTTTGTTATGTACAACTAAACAACAACAACAAAATGAGTAAATTCTCATATAAGCATAAAGACAGAACACAAAGATTCACTACCAGTGGGGCTTGAGTCATAGGATGTGCGTGTCTCTACTTTGTACTAACAACATTAATTTTACATTAAAACATGGAGTAGAACTCAAATTTGGGGAAATAGTAAATGCAAGGCCGAATGGATCACTGGAGAGATCCCCCCCCCCCAATTATTAAGTAGCTCTGGTGCATTGCAAAGATTATTATTTTTTAATTGCATACATTCTGCTTCCTCTTTTATCATTCACAAACTCCTTAGGTGGAAGAGTTGATGATGGCTATGGAGAAAGTAAAACAAGAGCTGGAATCTATGAAAGCAAAGCTGTCCTCTACCCAACAATCTCTGGCTGAGAAGGAAACCCACTTGACCAACTTGCGGGCTGAGAGGAGGAAACATTTGGAGGAGGTCCTGGAGATGAAGTATGTTGTAATATTTCTTTCAGGCCTTTACTCTGTCTTCCAGGTCTTATATTAATTTCTGTTTGAAAGTGTTCCTTTATCACAGGAGTCATTGCTGCTTTTCTCCACTTTAAAAGACTGGATGGTGTAGTCTAAATGTGAAATGTTTAGGAATACAGGAGAATCTTACAGAAACTGGCTTCCTCCTCCCACCCCAGCCACCACCATCACATAACACCTCATGCATTCAAGTGCATTCCTATAAATGGATTCTACTATTTATATTGGCACTCAGGCACATATGTACACCCCAGCCCTGCCCCCCCCCCAGATTACAGTGGAAGATACTTGAATTAAATTATCAAATTGATGGGGAGACAAGGTAAATGCATTTAAGGCACAAACTCTAATTAGGAGGAGTGATGGGTTTTTGTGAATGGGGACGAACACCATACTGCAGCTAAGGAAGGAGAGAATGTAAGGTTCTATTGGATTTTCCATTTTAAATTTGCCCATTAATTCCTAAATACTTATAAGCAAGTTCCACTGATTTACTTGGAAGTGAGTACTTAGCAGTTATCTATTTAGAGCTGTGTTGGCAAGGGCTGCCAGCAGATCATTAGAGGCACTTTTAGTTGTTTAGCCATCCCTGAAGAGAGGGAACATTTTTATTGGCAGAGTTAACAGTGATTTTGGTTTTGCGAGCCATTATTTATATTCAGCTTTCCTGTTAACAGCATTGCCTTTTATTTTATTTTAGGGGTGGTGGGAGAGGGAGAGAAATTAAGATAGAAAAGAACAGTTTGTGCACCATGGAAAAAAATTTTTGGGGCCTTAGAGATGGAGCATGAATTACTTTATATTATGAATATTATATTCAGCAACCTGATACCTAGCACTAGGACACTAAGAGTCTGCTTTTCTTGAAAAGTTTTTTTAATACCAAAATAAGGTAAAGGTACCCCTGCCCATACGGGCCAGTCGTGTCCGACTCTAGGGTTGTGTGCCCATCTCACTTAAGAGGCCGGGGGCCAGCACTGTCCGAAGACACTTCTGGGTCACGTGGCCAGCGTGACGAAGCTGCTCTAGCGAGCCAGCATCAGCGCAGCACATGGAAGCGCAGTTTACCTTCCCGCTATAAAGCGGTACCTATTTATCTACTTGCACGTAGGGGTGCTTTTGAACTGCTAGGTGGGCAGGAGCTGGGACCGAAAGACGGGAGCTCACCCCGCCGCGGGGATTCGAACCACCGACCATGCGATCAGCAAGCCCTAGGCACTGAGGTTTTACCCACAGCGCCACCCGCGTCCCTAGCGCACTATAAATTTGCCTGCTTTGAGAGCTGGTTTGTGAGGGGGAAGGGGAGAGTAACTCCTAATGCAGGAATCCAAAGCAACTTGAGATATGTCTTCTAATCAGTCCTCTAGCAATGTATTTGTCTGCCAAACTTCTCTGCCAAACCTTCTCATTAAAATGTATTCATATATGCATGCTGTGTTGTATATCCTGGAATGTTTTTGAACTTGGAGCTTTGGAGCATTCACTAAAACCATGTCTCTTCATTGAAAACCTGTTGTTAACTAGTTAGTTACTGTTGGAAAATAGCTGAAACTAAAAACCAAGTCTCAACACTTCCCAAAGTCTAAGCCAAAAATATCTCAGAAACATTTAAATATTTCAGTCTGGGCTGGTACTCATTGAGGGTGCAACTGAATGTGGTTGTGTTAGTGAGAAGTTATAAATGTGTGTTTTTCTGTTTCTTGGCCCTTTGCACTAAAATGTATTAAAAATGTTATGTATTTGAATGAGCAATAGCTATGGATGAGTTTGCTTCCTAACCTATACCAGTGAGAACAACACATTAAATACGCTTACTGGGTTTCAACTTGATTCTTGTGTAGTATGGAAGTTTAGAGTAATCAGAGGTGCAGTTTACCGGGGTGTTGCAGTCCATAACAAAACACTTCTCTGGCTTTGGGGTAGAAGGGTTGGCGTGGGTGTCAAGAACTGGCAGAACGCTGATGAGTGTGCACCAGGGGAAGGGGAGCTGGAGTCCAACTTGGGAGAGGGGGGCAGTGGTTTGTAGGGACCTGTACCAGCCAGGAGGCAATAGTCAGAGGAAGGGTCAGCCTCAGAGCTGGAGGGTGGAACACAGGATGGGTAATAATAATAATAATAAATTTTATTTATACCCCAGCCAAGACCGGGCTCAGGGCGGCTAACAACCAATAATAAAAACAAGTTGATTAAAATACAATTTAAAAGATTAAGATACAACATTAAAACAATTATGGAGCAATCTCTTGATAGGAGGAGAAAGGAAAAGAAAGAGGGGGAGGGAATCGCACTGATTCTGAGCCAAAGGCCAGGTAGAACAACTCAGTCTTACAGGCCCTGCGGAAAGAGATCAGATCCCGCAGGGCCCTGGTCTCAAGAGACAGAGCATTCCACCAGGCCGGAACCAGTGTTGAGAAGGCCCTGGCTCTGGTTGAGGCTAATCTAACTTCCTTAGGGCCCGGGACCTCTAGGGTGTTGCTATATATGGACCTTAAGGTCCTCCGTGGGGCATACCAGGAGAGGCGGTCCCGTAGCTACGAGGGTTCTAGGCCATGAAGGGCTTTAAAAATCAAAACCAGCACCTTAAATCTGACCCTGTACTCCACCGGGAGCCAATGCAGCTGGAAAAGCACTGGGTGAATATGCTCCCATGGCAGAGACCCCGTGAGGAGCCTCGCTGCAGCATTCTGCACCCGTTGGAGTTTCTGGGACAGCTTCAAGGGCAGCCACGCGTAGAACGAATTACAGTAGTCAAGCCTGGAGGTGACCATCGCATGGATCACTGTGGCCAGGTTGGAGCGGGAAAGGTAAGGGACCAACTGCTTGATGCGGCGAAGGTGGAAAAATGTCACCTTGGCTGTTGTTGGTAGAGAGAAGAGGAGGAAGAGAAAAGTCAGGCAAATGAAGGGTCAGGTGCTCTCCCATCCTTTCCTGCACCACTGTCTCCCAGAACCAGAAGGTAATTGAAAAGTGATGAGCAGAGGAAGTTTCCACGCAGGTGCAGTCTCTGGCTGCATGCACATCGCCCGTCAGGGGAAAGTATATAAATTGGTGAAGGGGGAGTGGTCTCCTGTTGCTGCAACCGCTCCATAGAGCCTGGACCTGGGAATAACTGCCTAGCCATTAGTTTGGTGTGTGTAGATAACCAGAGCTAGAGAAGCGATTCTAAGTGTTATCTTTGACAATGAATAGTCATATGCATTCCTTTGGCTGGGAAACACCTTTGACAGTGGGTGGGAAGAATATATGTTTGGCTTCTTTTAATCAACCTTGAGCAAGGAGATAAAAATGCTGTATGGGTAGGGAATAAATGAATCAATTCTGTTTCAAACTAAAATTGGTAGTGGGTCTAGAATAACGGGTGAGGTTGTAATTGTTCTTGATGCAGTTACTTACACCCACCCTTCATTCTGGGGCCAATGCTTAACTTGTAATTACTTTTAGTTTACCGCTTCCTCCAACCCTGTACATAGGACCTCCTGGGTTAGTTTCTACCTGTCTCTTCATTGTTATGGCTGGTTTCTTCATATGTTCCTTGTAAATTATTGTTCCCTTCTGTGCAAAAGGTGCAATTTCTGAGTTTTCATTTAGACTGGGGGTCAAGAGATTGCATGTTTTTCTTGCTTGGTGGGGGAGACGAGCGGTCCCTTCCCCTGGCAAGGCTACAGATTCTTGTCCCTGCCTAATTGCTCCAGTGGGAAGCAACATCCAGTGGGATTGCTGACCAGCAATCAGAGAGTAAAGAAAGTAAGCATGGTGAATGGGTGGCTACTCATTAAGCCTTCCCCACTGTACCACAAGTATGATTTTTCATTGGCTGGAAAGGTACTGCCCCTTAAATTCACATCAACTTGTGTAGGTCATTTTTTGTATGTTGATTTGAAGAGATTCTGAATTACACTGTAGGAATGGGAAGTACTGCATACCTTTTGAAATAGATCTGAGTAGCCACAAGTGCCCACAGTACTCCAGTAACCACAACCACATTTGATTACATCAAAGCTTTTCTTGTTCATGCAAGTTAACCTGTAAAAGTCAGAAAATATATTGTCCACTTGCTCTCTGCACTTTTCCCTGCATTTCAAATCACTTCTTTTCTTGGAGTTACTTCTGTTCTCTTTGTTTTGACATTTCAAGCCTCTAGCTGCTGGATAGCTCAGTCAGTAGAACATGAGGCTCTGACTCTCATGGTTGTGTATTTGAACCCCATGTTGGAAAAATGATTCCTGCATTGCAGGGATTGGGCTAGATCAGTGTTTCCCAAACGTTTTTGGGCAACGGCACACCTGTTTACTGAAAAAAAATCTCGCGGCACACCACCATTAAAGCCCCGCCCCGTGACATCAGCGCGCAGCGTCACGCCGGGAGGGACGCACAAAAGTGAAAGTTTTTTCCCTCCCCCTTGCTGGGGAACCTCCAAGCTTTGGGGGTGGGAGGAGGCAGCAGAGCGAGGGACTGAGGGACGGCGGCAACTGAGGCGGCGGCGGCTGAGGCAGAGCTGGGAAGGGGGTTTCCAGGGGACACGGCAGCTCCTCGAAAGGCTTCTCTCAGCTGCGCTCAATCCGCCTCGGAGAGGATTTCCCCTCCGGTCCCATGCGTTCGTTTGGGGCATCGCTCCGGCTGCTCCCTCTCCCGCCGCGCAGGAGCGATGCCTCTCTCTGGCTCTCCCTCCGCGCAGGCTGAGGGAGGGAGGGAGGGGCGCGTGTGACCCGTCTCTGCTGGGAGACCAAACCCAGCGAGGCAGAGTCGCGCGGAGGCGCCCAGGCAGCGCTGCCGGCTGCGAGGAGGAGCGCCAGGCAGCAGCAGGAGGCGCGGCCTCTCCTCGCCGCCGCCGCCCCGCCTCTCGCCGCCCGACTCGCCCGCCTCCCTCCAGGCATCTCGCGGCACACGAGGCAACGTCTCACGGCACACTCGTGTGCCGCGGAACACCGGTTGGGAAACACTGGGCTAGATGACCATGGCGGTCATTTCCAACTCTATGATTCTAAGCATTGATATTTTTTTTGCTGTCTAGAAATAATTTTAATATTTCACAAATGAAGACTTGATCAATAAGGTATAAGTCTTAGCAAATGGATGGTTTGCACAGTTGCCAGTCTCTGTATCTTTATACTTTGCACATTCAGATACTAAGAGGATTACCATTTTAAAACATAGAAACTTGCACTTCTGATACATTATATCTCAGTTTTAAAGAACTATGAAATACTGTATTGAAAACCCCAATTTTGTTCACGCATTGCTTAATTTGAGAAGTGAATGCTGATATGTGGTTTTCCCAGTTTAACACTTGTATTTTGAAGCTACTTGCTGTTGCATTTCTCCTACAAAAAAAATAATCATTAGAGTTCCATGCTGTTGAGATTGGGACATTATGAAATGGTTGGTGTTTTGTAATTAAAAATAAAATAAAATACAATTGTACGCAACAGTGGCCCTCTTTACACATAACACTATGCCAAACTATGGCTTAGTGTGAATGTGTGGGCTTCTGAGAAGGAGACTGAGACTTCTCTGTTCGTCCCTGGTTCTTTTAGTTTTGTGCGACATGGCAGCTAAGCCATGGGTTTACTTGGTATGTTGTCTGAATGTGGGCTTGTGGTTACAGTCTCTGCTCCTTAACTGTGAGCTGTATCCCAGGTTTGTTCTTGGCTACAGCTTGTAGTTAAGGAGCAGAGATCTTTGCCACAAGCTCAGGTTTGGATGACATGCCAAGCCAAACCTTGGCTCAGTTGCCTTGCCATGCTGAGTTAACCTACAAGCTCTTCTACAGGGGGCAGCATGATTGTGAGGTCCTGGTAAAAACATATTTTGGCTTGCCTTGTTGTACAAATCAGGCCAGTGACAATTTAACCAGCTATTATTATAGTTTAGGGCAGCTGCGCTGTGAATATGAAACTATGTAGCGTTAATGGTAAATATGGAGATGTGATTTTTAAATAAAGTGCCTGTAAATAAGACCTCCTTTCATCAACCTGGACAGATTTCTCTCCAACACATTTTTCTTTAGCTGTTAGTAATGTGTACATATTTAATCCAGATCATTTGTTTTTGTACTCCACCTAGTCCCCCCCCCCCAAAAAAAAGATTTCTGTTCCAAGCAGCTCTCAAATACTAAACCCTTGAGTACTGTGGCTCACAGTTACGTTATACTACACTTCATGATAAAAATCTCTGTATCTCATTATGTTTTGAACTCCATGGTCCCTGAGAATAGTCCTATAGAGAGAATGCACTATACTATCTAAATGAGCCATGACAGGCTTGGGAGCAAGACCAACGGCTGAAAAAGTGCACCAGGTGGTGTTAAAGGGGTTTGTTCCACTCAGTAATTGCTCAGGCTGTTAATGTTGTAGGGAGGAGTGGGGAAAGGAGATTCTTTCTGCCAATCACTTCCTGAGGATTTAACTACACTATATTCTTGTTTCCATACCATTTCAGGGGAGTCTCTCTCTCTCTCTCTCTCTCTCTCTCTCTCTCTCCCTCCCTCCCTCCCTCCCTCCCTCCCTCCCTCCCTCCCTCCCTGTCTCCTTTCTGAATCTATTTTCTACAAGGGTGTACATGAACAGTGGGGCGGTGCTGTTAAAACTGGGTTCTCACTTTAGAGCGATGCTGGAAAAAGCTGGCACATCAATTCCAGTCGCAGGTTGTTGAGAATAAAACCCCTCTTATAATGTTTTAATCTAGTTAAAAACTATAAATATTTAAAGTGGGATGGAGGACCCTAGTCAGGAAACATTTTAACCAGAACAGATGTCTGCATTCCAGTCAGGTTTACACAACTTCAGGGTCATTTTTCCTCTCATATTATTAGATTATAAAATGCTTACAGAAATCTACTTGAAAAATCCCATCTGCTTGGAAGCATTTATTTTTGCATTAGAGTGCTGGGATACTACGTTTGGTACTGTTGCTGGAGTTCTGAAGAGTTCACTCTGGGTGGGCACATGTTCTCCTCTTTATGCCAACCTTCTTATAGAAAGGAGCTTTTGGGGAAAAGTGATTTGTTTGGGAGGCTGAAACTGTATTTGCATGTACATTTTTAAACCTCTGCAATCAACCAGGTTCTTCCTTTTGCTTTACCTATTTCAGCTCATTCCTGAATAGTTACCTTCTGTAGCAGCTGGGTCATACCTCTCATTCCCTTTCTCTCCCCTCCCCCCATGTGGAACATAAATTTTCCCTTTTAGCTGACAGAGGGAGGATGAGAATTGGGAAAAGGCAGGTCCCATTTATGGAAAATAGTCCAGATGCCTGTGCTCCAGTTAGGGGTGCCGTTTACCATCTTTGTCTGGTATATTGGCTACGGTTGTATCTGAATCAGTTTATCTTGACCACAGTTGTCCATTCATTGGTAACCTCAAGACTGGATTACTGCAGTGCGCTCTGTAGGACTGCCCTTAGCCTAGTCCAGAAGTTAGACTGTTGATATGGGCAGATGGCCCCAAACAACGGGGGTCCAGGATACCCTTACATGCCACCTTGTTCACTGAGAGCTTGCGGAGTGCTGTTAGCCATCTTACATTGCTCTTTTGCTTATGGAGGGAAGGAAGCAACATCTACTTATTCTCTCCAGTGCTTTTTTTAAAAAAATGTTTAGGCGTACTCTCATTTTTACTCAAGAAAAACACGATTTTATAGTTCAAATCAGGAAAAATAAATTCAGTAAATGGACAAAAGTACAAAGATTCACAAAATGTTTAGAAGTATGCATACCCCTGTGTACTCCCAGAAAACAACAACACTGCTTCTCTCCATCCTCAGCCCCAGTCATACAGGCAGCTGTACAAGGGTAAGAGACATACCTGTAGCTCTGCCAACTTTTGGCACTGGCTTCACCCACATTTTGCCTCCAGTTTCATGCACCACAGTATGCGGCCCCTGTACGGTGGCCCACAAGGTAAGTTGGCCCTCAGGCTGAATAGGGGTCCTCACACTTGCGCTAATTGTAAGCAAGGTCAGTTACATTTATAGTTTCTTCATCCTCCTCTCCTTTTGTGAAATTTCCTGACTGTTACATACCAGTCAGTCCAGTTTATTAAAGGGGGACGACTATAAGTCACTTTTGATTTCTATCTGCATATGTTGTTAAGATGAATCAAATAAATTCACCTCCATTTCAAAGCTGTGCTCATTTATTCAATCTAAGATCAACACTTTATTTCCACAGATTTCATGTACAGATGCCTGTAATCATTACTGGCAAAATAAATAATTCATCCCTTTAATTTGCAACTTTTGGGATCTTCATGGACCTTGTTTGGTTTCACCAAACTATGCATGTTTTGCTTTCTTTTGAAATAAAAAGCATCAGCAGTTCCTCAGGGTGTCATTTCCCCGTTCATAAATGTTCATAGCAAAACATTGATGCATATAAATCATGTTAGTTTACTGCATATTTCATTAACTATAGTCACTCTGTTGTTTAATAGAAGTTCCAAGTTAGAATAGTATTCTATCTTACTGCTCTATATTGTGGATTTAATGCACTGTGAACAATAGTATCTTTGAGCAGTTCTAAATCCTACGCAGAAGACATTAACTTAGTTAAAAATGTAAAGAGGGAAATCCCAGCGGTTGTTCTGCTCATATAGTGCCCTGTGATATGTAAGTCATCATTATTTTTAAAGGAGTAATGTGACTTGGAGACGAGAACGAGGAGCTTATAAACCATATGCACTTTCAGAGTTCATTCCAAATTATTTTGTGAGTTAGACATTCTTTCTGGTGTTAATGTAGAAGTTCATTAGCTTTTGTTTGGATTATTAAGGGTGTGTTGTGTACTATAATACTTTATGGTAGGTGGCATAACACAGCTGGGAAGATTAGACTGGCTTGCTACAAACTCCAATGCATTTTGCATGAAAATACAGTTTTATGAGCAGCAGCAGCAGCAGCATGACAAGGCACACATTAAAATATAATGCATGAGGGGGGAAATTAGAAACTGTACTTTTCAATGTATCTACCAGTCCAGTTTCCATTTTAGTAAAAATACAGATTTATAATTTACAGTTTGCATTCTTTAAAATTGTAAATTGTGAAACTTAGTTTTTTATGCAAGATAGCATCTTGCTGAGGAATTGGTACTTTATTAGGGTGGCTTCCTCCCCACCACAATCATCTCAAATTGCTCCACATTTGTTCAACTGCAGAAAGATGCATGGACCTTGTGAAGTAGCAAGAAGGAAGTATCCTATTACAGGTTTCTATCCTGTGGCTTGTTATATCTGCCCTTTCAGTGTCCCTCAGACTTGACCTCTGACTCTGCCAGCAGATACCTTGAAGCTAAGCAACCAGAGCAGGAGGACCTTGCAGCCTTTGGCTGCTAGAATTGGAAGCTATTGTTTGAGTCTAGACTGCACAGATACTTGGGCAGTTGTTTGCTGGAATGATTTGTAAATATTTATGGCTGAAAACTGTTGATACTACTTTTTCCAAAATATCTACACTGTGTTTGGGTTTTATAGGATCTTTTGTTTATGAATCAATTTGTTCTGAGAGGAACCTTGAAGTGAATACTAGTTAGGCAGAAAACCAACAAGCCATTTGCCTTATTCCAGGAATTATATGCTTCACTAACTCTTAAAAGCTTTGATGTTTTTGGATTTCTATTTTATGAATGACTGGGAGGAATTCATTCTGTTTCTGTTTTTTTTAAACTACAGTGATACCTCTAGTTACGTACTTAATTCGTTCCGGAGGTCCATTCTTAACCTGAAACTGTTCTTAACCTGAAGCCCCACTTTAGCCAATGGGGCCTCCCACTGCTGCTGCGCTGCCCCCGCGGGATTTCTGTTCTCATCCTGAAGCAAAGTTCTTAACCCGAGGTACTATTTCTGAGTTAGTGGAGTCTGTAACCTGAAGCGTATGTAACCTGAGGTACCACTGTATATAGTTTCTCAACTATCTTTTTTCTTGGATTGTGATTGAATTGGTTTCTACAAAGATTTTTGTGTCATATTTACTTCTTTGTAGAATGCTTTGTAAGTTTTCAGCTTCAGTTTTATACATATATGGCTGCTTCCTATTTTGGAATGTCAAGTGTGCAAATTTAGCCTTGAAATTTAGCCTTCTAGAGACTTGCAGTAACAATTCCCAAGTTGATACCTGCTACTCCAAGCAGCAGACAGAGAATGGCATAGTCTAAGTAACTGATGTAAAACCACAATGCTATTGGGTATGACTCATAGTTCCTCGCCCTGCCCTAACCCTCCCTTCAGTTTAGCACCACAGAACTAAACAAACCATGGAGTAAACTGTTATCTGGACATGGTCTAGGAAACATATTCATCATTCCATTCATTTTTAATAAGCTTCAATATTAGCTCTTTGTTCCAAAGAGCAATAATCCTGTTTAGGAAGTATCATCCTAACTTTTCAATTCTGTTCTGTTTTATTTTTACTTTTCTCCAAGCATGTTTTGTGCTGTATAATTCTTCTCCTTGTGCAGTAAAAATACTGAGGCTTATTGCTCATTTTGTTTGTAGACATGAATAGTTAAGATCACCTAAAATCTTTTGCTCTGAATAGAGACCAGCAGTCTGCTATGTTTTCACAGAGGTGGTCTTGAGTACCTCCATTCTTTGGGTTGAGTTAGATGATCTTGAATTGAAAGATGCAGAAAGAGAAGCCTTCGGCTGATGGCATATTCATTTGAACTGCAAACAAAGCATACTAATTTGGGGACCTTGGCTTTGAAAAAATGTAGGCTGGTTTGCGCTATAATTTCATAGCCTTTATGTCAAATGAAGCATGGCACAAACTGGCAAAAATCTATAGTGTTCTGAATGCAGACTGCTCTGTAATTCCCAGCCCACACGATCCCAATGAAGGATGTAAATATAATAGAATTTGAATTAATCAGAACTACATTCAAAATACAATAAGTAAGCCTTTAATTGCCTACAAAGGAACAATTATGGTTTTGTCAGAGGGACACCAAGCAAGGCTTCTCTAAAGCACATGGGGAAATCAAGAGCATGGGGTAAAAAAGAATGGAAGCGTAAGCTCCATCCTGCAGGTAAAGCTCAAAATCAGCAGTATTTAATGTAGAGCTGGAAGTCTTCTTCTGGAAGATTAAAGGTTGTTTGGTATAGAGCTACCAAATATATTTGGTTTGCATTTGTCCAAAAATGAAGTAGCCTGCCAATACTAATAATCGGTTAACTCTCTATTTACAGCGCAAATCACTTCAAGACACTTCACTCCAAGGCTTCACTTTAGTGGTCTTATAGCTTCTTTACAACATGGAATGTATGACTAATATTTCTGCAATGGGAGAAATGGAATGTATAGGGATGTTTCCAAAGCTGTTTGGTCTGTTGCACTGTCTTCAGATGTTGTTTTGCTTGCTTTTTACCCTTGGATGAAATTATAAGGTCAAAGAATCCCTCATGTAAATAGATGTAGCTCCATTGCTTGAATTTGACTTAATATTCTTGTTCATATAAGTGTGCTAATGCACCTGAAATATGGACTAAACTAAGATCAAGTCCTGCTTTATGTCCAACCCAGGTATACTGATACCCTGCAACTGCAGAGGGGGAAAAACTAATTCAGAGAGTTATGTGCATTTTTTTTCATCTAAGAGTATTCATTTCATATTGTGTGTATCAAAAACAAGCCTTTTATAGTACATTATTTATTTATTTATATATATATATATATATAAACACTTTTTAGTCTTAACTATTTCTCATTTCTCCAAGTGGGTCTCCAAGTCTTGGTTAAAAGTTGTATTTTAAGAAGAATAGGTCAAAATCTATATGCAGAAATCACCCACACTGCCAGGGTGCTTGCTAGTACCACCTGCAGTGTCTAGGAAAGGTATCAGTAAAAACCCCTCAAAAATCCACAATGCATGAGAGTCTGTTTATTCTTCCTGCTCAGTTCATCTTTACACTGGCTTGGCCACTCTTACATTGAACCCCTCCCCCCTTGATTAGGGCCATATTTCATTAGATACCAGAATTGGATACCCACCTTCCCTTCCGCTCTGAACAGAGAGATGCAAATAACTTACCTTTGTGAGCAAGCATGACTGTGGCTAATATACTGTATGTCTCTTTTCTGTCAATGGGTGGGGCATGCCCACACCATTCTGGTTCCCCTGCTTCTTATTCCGCTCTTGAAGTGAGATCCATTGTATTTTGTACAATACCTTGTATCACAGGATTTGATATGAGATGGTTTGGTATAACAGTGTTCAAAATATCACAAGAATACTGATTTTGTGGGAGCAGAATTACATTTGTTGTAATGTGAAACACTCAAGTTCTCCTAGATTAGTGGCTTCAGCAAAGTGTTGTAGATTTGGGTAAAGCTGCCAAATTTTTTGGAACAATGGAAGTTGACTGGCTAGAATGCACTTGTATACACTATTGGTTTTGATTCTGGCAGCAACCATTTGACGGATTTGTGATTATTTCTGTTTTAATATATATACATACTATCATTATTGTAGTTAACACCATCTATAAATTCTCATGGATCATATTCTGACCTTTTATTCTGTTGTACCTTGAAAATGAAGGCTTCCGCCTTCCCAAGAAAACAAAATGCTTTAGGGCAGAGTGTTTCACTGTAGCATGCAGCTCTTTGTTTTGCTTTGAAGCCGACAGGGTGCATTGCTCCTCTGCGTTTATTATAGCCAGTCTTTAAATTATAGTCCTCTCTTTTGAAGAAATGGAGTAGGGGAGCGTGAAAAAATAGGGTGATATTCTGGTAGTTCACAAATAAAAATGTGGGAACGATATACTAATATGCAATGTTAACTTTAGAGCAGAGTATGATTATTGATGAAGAAAGGAAGGAGGTTGAAACACATATTCAGAGCATTTAAGTAAGAATTTATGATGGCCATTTGACTAGTCAGATGAGGGGCAGAGGAACAGACATCCAGGAGCTTTCCCTTCATCCAGTCTTCTGCCCCACCAAGGTGCCCGAGTTAGCCATATCAGTTCCCAATTGGGTCCACACATCTTGCTTTTGAATTACAGGTCAGGTTCTCATGCAGGACTTGATCCCAGTTAATCACACTGATCTGGTTTGCATCACTGAGACACGGGTGGAAGAAGGAGCTGGTGTCTGTTTTGTACAGTTATGTCTACCAGGTTTCTCAGTGGTGTAGCAGCATAGACCAAGTGGTCAGGGAAGAGGGGTTGCCATTGTCTGTCATGAGCCCTTGCCAGGTGGCCTGTTCAACAGTCTACTAGAAATGAATAATTGCAGATATATTGTATCAGCAACAGTACTGATCTGCAGGCAGGAAGGAGAGAAAATAATAACTCTGCAGGAGCAGGAAGCCTAGTAGAATGGTCAGCCCCTCAAAGATTAATGGATCCTGGTGGATTTCTCCTGACTGAGGTGACAGGAGCTTCCAAGGGATAAGGCTGTGGTTCTGCCAACATCCTGGCCAATCTGTAGAATACAGAGGGCCCAGGTAATGGAGCCAACCTCTTTTAAGCATCCCCTTCCTTCTTTCAGAGCTCAGAAAACTCCTTGGTTCACTGGGGAGCTGGAAGCAATGAAATGAAAGGGAAGACAGCTAAAATTATGGTGGAGAAAGACTCACAAGTCTTTCTGGACGCAACTAAGACCTCATATTAAGCCTATTTATGTGGCAATGATAATGTCACAAAAAGTCTTACTTGTCCACTATTATTGTGTCTGCACCATACTGTCCATTGAAGCTGTTTCATGTTGTGAGTGGTCTATTACACATTGGCCCTTGGAATGGGGACCAGTAGCATATATGTGCAGGAAGAATAGACCAAAAATCCAACAACAAAAAACTTGGCAGCTAAACATTTCAGAAGTTTAGGAATACTTTGTTTTCCTCTCTCATTCTCTTATGACTGAAGTTCCTGGATTTGGGCACCAGAAATATCGAAAAGGAGCAGGACCAAATTTCCCCCCAGAAAAAGCAAATAATACATCTTTGGAATCTGATTACCCGTTTTCAGTTACATCTTGGTGGAGCTGGCAGGCTGGAGTCAGGTTGATGACTCTGTTAGTAGCAATAGTGTTTTGAAAAAACTCCCATCTAAACCTAGTACAGTTGGTAAGAAACTTATGCCTGTTCTGCATTTCCCATTTTACTTAATTTTGTTTCTAGATTTTCAGTAATGTCCAGCTATTCTACTTCAATCCACTCTTCATCCTGTGAGTGATAAACTAACTGGTTCCTTTTGTAAATGTACAGGAATGTGCGTGCTTGCTAGTTTTTTTTTGTTTCTTTCTTTAAAAAAAGCTTGTTTTAAGTAACAGTTCTTTTCTGATTTTCACAATTTTAGCCATCTTATAACAATGATTTACTTGTTTGGAAGATTTATATCCCACCTTTTGACTATAAGCGCCCACAGGCAGATCTTGGATTATTCCTCTCACTTAATTTTGAATAAATATTTTAAAAAGCACTAGGCACTGTGCAGTATATGATCTCTACACAAAAATACTCAAGTAAAAAACCAGCAGGGAAAAAGGAGCAGATGTAGAAAACAACAAGAGTTATACAATGCACAGCAAAAACGAATAAGCCTATAGGCTGCTCAGAAGTGTCAGGATTTACCCTGGCACCTGAATTCTTTGGGTAGGCTCTCCTCCTAGCAGCAATGTCTATGATTATAATGGAGTATATAGGGTGGCAATCTCTGGGTCTCAAGCCACCAATGATTTCATTTTCATGTTCTAGTTCTAAAACTTAAAGCTCCCTAATGCCATTTTTTAAAAATGCCCTTTTCCACTGTGCCCCCCTCATTGTGGTGGCTGCATAAATGCTATGTGTTAGTCACCCTCTACCCTAACTGGCTTGATTGGCCTGATCAAAGCAGGCAATTGGGTGTAGAGGGTTAAACAGTGCCCATCTGTTCTGGATTTGCTGTTGCTGGAGGAGGCAGAAAAGCCAGGAATTAGTGAGTGGCTTAGTCTTTTTTCTCACCATTGGCAGCTGACAGAAATGCTGATGAGGTGATAATGAACTAAAAAGTCTGCCCCTTTGGCTGGGTGGGAAGGGAACCCAGACAGTGGGCAAGTCTCACTCTTGGCCTTGCCAAGATTTTCCCCTTTTTAATAGAATCTATCTAAGGCAAAAGTTAACAGGTATACTTTCCTGGGTGCAGTCAGAAATGTAACTTGCCACCAACAGGTACTTGAGGAAATGCATGAAAATATATATCCACTGTGTTCTGCATCCATCAGCTGGAGTTACCAGACAGCTTGATCAAGCGGAGGCAATGAGGGAAGTGAGGTCAGCATGTGTGTTTATGAAAGGCAGATGCATAATGTTACTTTAACTACTGAATATATTTTGCAGAGCATACAGTTTACGTTATCTGGATTTTCTGGAAGTAGTTGCAAGCAGTCCTTAATCTTTACATCCAATTGCCCCACATTTCCAATTTAATTTGCTGCATTTCTACTGCTACTAACATTTTCATGTTTACTTAGGCCACAGCATACTAGGTGATGTGTGAAAAAATTGTGGTTAACATTGGCGATGTCGTTCCCTCAAAACCATTTGGCTCTTTTCCTGTTGTGTAATTTTCTGCAGCCTCAAATCCTAGCACTTTAGATAACTCCTAAGAGGTACTCTGTGTGTGTACATTTAGATTTGTATCCTACACAGCCTTCAAGGAGCTGAGGGTCGCTTATAAGAGGTTATTGGATTTTATCTTCATAACAACCATGATAGGCTAGAAGACGGAGATAGTGGTTTGCCAAAGGCCACCCAGTGAGTTCAGTGGCTCAACAGAGCTTTGACCCCGGGTTTTCCAAGTCGCAGCACTAGTCATTGCATCATGCAGTATGACTCTGGATACCAGATGCCAGAGAGGACTCTTGTCTTCATGCCCTGCTTATAAGCTTTTTGGAGACACCATAGTTGGAAGCAGTGAGATAGTCTAGATGGACCCATAGTAACTTAGGTCCAGGGTACCTTAAGCGCCATCATACCCTGTACATCCCAGTTATAGTGAAGTAGCGTTATTAGCGGTCTTCCATAGAAGCACAACTTATATCAATTAGAAGTTGTGCGGTGTTGTGGGCCCAACTCTGTAGAACTCCCTCCCACTGGAATGCAGACAGGCGCCATCTGTTGAATTTCAGGTGCCTGTTTTTTGAGGTTTAATTTATGTTTTAAATTTTGTGCATTATGTGTGTGTTTGTTGTTGTTGTTGTTGTTGTTTGTTATAAGCAGCTTTGTGACCTAGATGTGTGAAAATCAGAATATAAAAATTTAAAGCGCATGAAAATAAAACACCTACTGGCCTATGGTAAACAGTCTTATATAACTCTTTAATTTTTTTGATTAGACAGTCATTTTAATGGTTTTCTTTTACTGTTCTTATGCTGTTTTATATTTTATATATTGTTGTATACTACCGTGTTATACTGTGTGAACTGGTGGTGTAGAAATACTTTTATTTTTTATTTATTTATTTTTATAAAATAGCTCTGGTTGCTAAGATATGCAGCATAGTATTTTGATCATCTGTCTACTTCTCCTGGCAGTCTACTTCAGCCATGAAATCATTAATGCCTGCACTTGGTTTTGGACATATTAGCTTCATTTTCCCTATCCCCTGTCACTTGATCTTTACTATGTTAATATGCTGCTTTGCTTCACATTAATCCCAAAATGTGGGATTAATGCTTGCACACTTTCATTTGTATGATTGTTGGTACAGTTTTCATCATAATAGCTTTATGACTGTCTGACTGACCACCCAAAATGGATGCTATTGATGTCCCCCTGTTGTTGAAAATGAAGCCACATGGGAGACTTGCACATTACAGTATATACATTTATTCCCCAGATGGCAAAAGCGGGCTTCCCAAATAGCAATATACAGTATAAGACCATGGAGCTGTCATCTGAAGAAGGCAGCTTTCATCTTCAGATGATGTCTTAACTAGTGTTTGACCCAAAGGAGTTGTCCGTATCCGGCACACATTTCTCTCTCCTTTCCAGTGTAAGGTAGATATGCAGTAAGCCAGTGAGGCCTGAATTGGGAAAGTAAGGAAAACTACATATTTAAGAAGAAGAATTAAGGAAAAACAGATGACTCTTAATTAAAAGTATTTGTCAGCACTCCAAGAGTTTATTTCAAAGAATATTGCCAAGCTTTCAGAGCCCCTTCATATTTTGCTTCCCGTGACATATTTCAAGGAAACCAAAGTGTGTTTTTAAACTTGATTATAGGTTAGAGAATGCCAAGTAATTATCTGCCCAGAAATCGCTTTTCTTTCTTTTCTATATTTTTTTTATAACTATGCGTGAGAGGAAAGTTTGGTCAGAGTTGCCGGTATAATTAACCATTTCAGTCTGGCCAAGTTTCTATTCACAAAACATTAGATTTCATCTTCAGTTGATTGCCCGCAGAGGGTACAGGATTGCATGTGAGGGCATGCTTTGCTTTGCATGTGTGTGTGTGTGTGTAGTTCTGGGCTCTCAGGGTGGCTTCTTGGAGTTCACTGAAACAGATGCTGTTATGACAAGTTCCTTAGTATTGCACTTCATTGTGAGTTGGCCCAGAACCCTGATCATTTGTATTTAAATTTTTATTTATTCATGTATTCATATAATATATCATATTTATTCATGTATTGGGACATGTAACCTGCTCTAGGCCATTAGGTTTAGTGAAAAACAAGCTAAAATATCCAGTAGCTGAACATGCCCCACCCCACGCCTTTGTAGATTATTATGCAGCTCCCCCAATGTTTATCAAGATGTTAGAACAGGCATGGCCAAACTTGGCCCTCCAGATGTTTTGGGACTACAATTCCCATCATTCCTGACCACTGGTCCTGTTAGCTAGGGATGATGGGAGTTGTATGTTCCTAGAGATTTGATCTTATTGACCCTCTTTCTTATGCATTTGTTTGGATTTGATATCCCGCCTTTCACTCCCTTTAAGGAGTCTCAAAACGGCTAACATTCTCCTTTCCCTTCCTGCCCCACAACAAACACTCTGTGAGGTGAGTGGGGCTGAGAGACTTCAAAGAAGTGTGACTAGCCCAAGGTCACCCAGCAGCTGCCTGTGTAGGAACGGAGTCGCGAACCCGGTTCACCAGATTATGAGACTATCACTCTTAACCACTACACCACACTGGCACTGTTTCTGTGCACATTTGCAAAAGAGCATCAGCCTTGCAAAAGAGCATTGCTTTTCAGTACTCAGCCAATCCTGTTAATCGGTGACCGATACCCAACAACTAGTTGAGGCAGTGGGAAATAAAAATGCTGTTAAGTTGGTTGGAGGTACTGCCAAAGACCTCCAGCAGAGATTGAAACCTATTGGAGTAAGTGTTCTCTGATTATGCACAGCTAGTAGCCTGTCACAGAGGGGGGGGGGATTATTCAAGCATTTAAAATGCAGCCATTAAGACACTGAAGTGAGAAAACTGTGGATGTTACACTTTCATATTTGTCTGTCAACTTCTTAACTGTGCAGGATGATTTGTGAATTTGCAGGCTATGACATGAGGAAGGAAGGACCAGTTAATCCTTTAACAATCTCTCAATCTCTCTCTCTCTCAAACACACACATTTATATATATAAACTTTATATACTGCTTGGTTGTAGAAAAGACCTCAAAGCGGTTTACAAAAAAAGATAAAACAATAAAATCATTCCTTTAAAAATGTGCAACCATAATTTTAAAAATACAGAAAGTTAAAACCACAACAGAATAAACTAAAAATAAACAATAAAACTCATACAAATGTTCTAAACATCTGGGTAGGCACATATGTGGTAAGGCGATATTGTGGGTAAAAGCCTACGATAAAGCCTCTGGCTAAAGGCTTTATATACCAATAGTAACACCTTAAACTCATCCTAGTAGCAAATCTGCAACCAGTGCAGACCTCTGAACACAGGTGTTCTATGCTGACAAGGTCTCATTCCTGTCAGCTATCATGTACTAACTGCAACTTCCTGATCAAGCACAAGAGAAGCCACATGTAGATTGCACTGTGGTAGTCCAATCTTGAAGTAACCAGTGCATGAACTACTGTGGTCAGGCTCCCCCAGTCCAGGAATGGTCGTAGCTGTGGAACCAGTTGCAGTTGATAAAAGGCACTTGTAACCACTGAGGCTACCTGAGCCACCATTGAAAGAGCTGAATCAAGAAACACCCTCAACTGTAAACCTGCTCCTTCAGGGAGTGTGCAGCCCCATCCAGGGTAGGCAGTTTGCCAGTTTCTCAGAAACAGGAGCTACTCACCCACACTGCCTCCATCTTGCCACGATTCAAGCTCAGCTTGTTTTTCCCCATCCATTTCACCACAACATCCAGGCAGTGGCCCAGAGACTACACAGCCTCTTCTGATTCAGATGTTACGGAGAAATAGAGCTGAGTGTCATCAGCATACTGATGGCACCTTGCTCCGAAACTTCCAGTGACCACTTCCAATTGCCTCATGTAGATATTAAATAGGACTGGAGATAAGCTAGTCCCCATTGTAACTTTCTGGAGTCGGTCCTGAAGGTAGAACTGGAACCACTATAATACCATTCTGTGAGAGCAGAATGCTGGATTTGATGAGCCTTTGGTTAGATACAGCTGGGCTACTCTTTTGTTATGTTGTTACAATGCTAAAATGGAGAGAGGGAGAACAACATATGCTGCCCTAAACTCATTAGAAGTAAGGCAAGACATAGATTTAATAAATATAAGAAAAGCTGTGAACATGTACCAGTATCTCTGAGTTTTCAGATATAGAATATGGATTGTGGTAGCAAAAGATGCTGAACAGATTTGGAAAACAGATTTGGACTGGATCCTGTATAATCATATCATATAGTAGACTTCTGGCAGTGGATACTAGAATGTTTCACGAAAACAAGGTACAACAGTGAAGGAAAACGGATATATAGGCCCCTGGAAAATAACTTGTATTTCATTAGGAATGTGCATTACATTCAGGTGCAGAGATACAAGCAAGCTGATTTGGGATCATCAATAGCTGCCAAAGTTTCTTACAGAAATGCTATTATCTGTATGAGAAAGGCATTGGTATTGGAATGAATATTGATTAAAAATTGCTATTTTGATTATTTGGCATTCTTTCTACATCATACACCAACCATTCTGTTTCTCCATAACTGCTCAGTATTTTCCTTGCCACAAATATTAAAATTTCAAAATTAGCTCTACAGCTCCAAAGACTATTTCAGTTTATTGTTTCTGTCATCAAAAAGTACTTACCACAACACATTTTATGTTGTGTTGGGGAAAAAATATCAGTACAGTTGCAGGCTTAAAGAGATTTGGAAAACATAGGACTGGAGCCTGCATAATCATATCATAAATTAGAGTTCTGGCAAGACAATCAAATGATAATGAATTCAGCTATTTCATGTTTTTCAGTTATGGGAATCTAACTGTTCTGTACTGTGGTTGGAATCACCTACCCCACAACATACCGTATTTTTTGCACCATAACACTCACTTTTTTCCTCCTAGAAAGTAAGGAGAAATGTTATGCGTGTTATGGAGCGAATGCCTGCGGGTGGCGGAGGGGATCTGCTGCAGTCGTGAGCAGAGGATCCATGGTTCCTCTTTCTTCCCTCCTCTGTGGTTACATAGCATGGATCCACATGGATCCTCAGGATTTTTGCATTGGGCTACTCCAAACTCACTGTCAGATCACATGTCTGTGGCCACAGCATGAACCACAAAAATCATATATCCACTATTTCGTTTAGAATATTTTTTTCCCTTGTTTTCCTCCTTTAAAAACTACGTGCGTCTTATGGTCTGGTGCGTGTTATAGAGCGAAAAATATTGTACTTTTTCCAACATACCACCTTATTTTGAAAGCCTTTCCACTCCTGTTGAAAAAATATAATGATTGTTAAGTCAGCTATTGATTATTGTTAGTAGAACTGGAGCTCTGGAGTGCTAATACTTGAAAAGCAACTCCCTTATTTGATAGACAGTAGAGAAAACATACCACAGTTTTAAAATGACTAATTTTCTTGTAGAATTGGCCTTCATTAAAAAAACAACCCCAAAAAATCATGTGGAAATGTCTTAGGAATTCCAAGGGGAGATAAGAGTAAAACCTGAGATGCAGGTATCTTAATCCTATGATCCAAGTAGCCAGCATTAGTGAAATATCTGTCAGAACTTACAAAAATCCCAACCAATCTCTTTTATGATATTGTAGTTGAAACAATATTAAATTGCTAATGCAAGATTATTCCCTGGCCACAACTGCTTTGTTAACTGCTACTGTTCATGGAACTACTCGTTGTTGTTTAGCAACTTAGTCGTGTCCAACTCTTCATGACCCCATGGACCAGAGCAATCCAGGCACTCCTGTCTTCTACTGCCTCCCGCAGTTTGGTCAAACTCAATGTTGGTAACTTCAAGGACACTATCCAACCATCTCGTCCTCTGTCGTCCCCTTCTCCTTGTGCCCTCAATCATCCCAACACCAGGGTTTTTTTCCAGGGAGTCTTCTCTTCTCATAAGGTGGCCAAAGTATTGGAGCCTCAGCTTCAGGATCTGTCCTTCCAGTGAGCACTCAGGGCTGATTTCCTTAAGAATGGATAGGTTTAATATTCTTGCAGTCCATGGGACTCTAAAGAGTCTCCTCCAGCACCATAATTCAAAAGCACCAATTCTTCAGCGATCAACCTAAGTCCAAGGCAAGATGAAGGATCCTCCAAATTCCCTTATACAGTGGTACCACAGGTTAAGTACTTAATTCGTTCCGGAGGTCCGTTTTTAACCTGAAACTGTTCTTAACCTGAAGCACCACCTTAGCTAATGGGGCCTCCTGCTGCCGCCGCGTTGCCGGAGCTCGATTTCTGTTCTCATCCTGAAGCAAAGTTCTTAACCCGAGGTACTATTTCTGGGATAGCGGAGTCTGTAACCTGAAGCGTATCTAACCTGAAGCGTATGTAACCTGAGGTACCACTGTACAACAGATAATTGGGTAATGTTAAACAAATAAATAGCTGCATTAGTGTTTTGCATTGTCTCATTTTTTAATGTTAAATATTTGTACAGCTCATGCATTCCTTCATCCAGTGCTTCCTGCAGTTGGACTCCCAACAAGGAATTAATAGTTCTCAGGTATTATTTGAGACTGAAAAGACAACCATGTCACCCTTCTGCTTGTCCTGTTCCTTGCCCACCAGCCTTGTGCTTTTCATTAGTGCAAACCTGGAAACTCTTTTTGAAACCATTGGCAAATATTTATGAAAGGGTCATTTTCAGGTTGAAGAACCTTTTCTTCGTCATATTAGGACATTATTTTTTTTATAGCCACTATTTTAAAAGAGGATTAATCCACAATAATTTATACTTAGACAATTTTAATTCATGCAGAACAGTTAAAAAAAACTGCTAAGAATTAGACTCTTAAGTGTTTTGCAAGTGGCCCATAAAATAGTTTCCAACTTGATAGGGAGGAGTGGCCCATCAAGGCTAGAGATACAAGTGTATTAAGACTGTCTTGATCTGATAAGCTTTCCAAGGAACAAAAGTTGCAAAGCCACATGCTGAGTCCCACAATCTCTGTAAATCACAGTTGCTATATTTAAAATGTTCTGTTAGATTCCTATTAAACATGGTTGTGAGGTGGGGAAAATGGATAAAATCTAATGTAGACCTAATTAAAGTTTTAATTGGCGAGCTACTCCCCTGATATTGTAATGTATAGGATGTATCTCCAGCTACAGCGATTATGAAATGGTATGCGTAGGTGAAATTCTGTTTTATGGTTTTTCACTTAAGTGAAAAAGAAGGTTTTTCTTCTGTTAAAGATATCGTATGTGTCTGAGTTCATGGGAAAGAGCACCATCTTAAATGGAAATAAAATGTTGTTTTTCAAAACTCAGTAGCCATGAGGGTGTGGGTTGGGCAGGATACTATTTATCTCTTTTCTACCAAAAGTAACTAGCTTTTCATTTTGTATATTTTGTGTCCTTCTGAAACACTGTTCCATATTAAAACCACAGAAGTTCCATAGTAAACATTCAAGTTGGTTTATAAATAAAAATATACAATGTAATGAATACTTTAAAATGTGGATGGGAATACATGAGCCAAGAAAGTGCAAGTTCTAATCTTGAACTTGCAGAACAAGGTAAGGTAAGCCAAATAAAGAACAACGAATTGTATCTAGTGCTGAGCTAGTGGAGATCCACTGGTGCAGCAAGACCTGTGTTTCCTTCCCCCCTGCATCCCCCTAAAATCTGCCCTGGAGGACCCCCTAACCTCCAAGAGCTGAGTTTGAGGGTCCACAAAGGGAACAGGAAAGAAAGAAGTTCTGTTGCACTCACAGAAGTCCCTGGCATTGGATACATCCCATTGCCTGAAAAACCAATTTCCAAAGAAATCTTTGGGGAGCAAAACTTTGATGAGAAGTTATGAGAAACTATAATTAATAATGCTGACAGTCTTGTGTAAAAGCATCTGACTCCTTGTGCTCTATAGTTTAACCCATCAACTCAGAAAAATGGCAGCCGTGGTGTCATGAGAATGCACTCAATCTCTGTTGCAATGACAAAAGAAATGGATATTTAAGTAACACTTTTATACTGATTACAGGAGGCAAACCAATAAATACTGTATGATACAGCATGTTTATGAACAAATAACAATTAATGTACCAGTAACATTCAGACATCATATTCCATATCCTTCAAAATATGGCTTGAGTACTCCCTTCTCTCATACACTCAATATAATATTTTCATTAATATAATATCAATTAATGACTAGATAAAGAAATAATATTACAATATAATATCTGCATTGGGTGTTTGTTTTAGGAGCCCAGTAGCATTGGAACTGAGGTTAAACATAGTCTGAGGTGCATAAGTACATCAGCCAGTCTTCATTTGCTAGCACCAATGGAGACTTCTTCACCTTCTTAGAGGGACATAAGTAGGACACAGCTTAAAGGTCAGGACGTGAATAAAACCTGGGAAAGATTTAACTGCAAGCACTTTCTGCTGGAGGGGGATGTGGTGGGAAAAGTCTTCCGCCCTGTGCTAAAAGGAATTACCTCATTTTGAGATTTGGATGCCTTGGGAGCAGCAGGATCAATAACTCCAGTTGGGGCATTGTGTTGATCTCCTCTTGATTCCTGAACCGCTTTACATTTCCCATGTCGGGAACCCAGACGTTTTTGGTAACAATTCCTTCCTGTTGCTTGCATGGTTCTGCTAGAAAGGCAAGAATTCTCTCTAAACTGTGGAGTTGGAGTCTCTCTGGGGTGCTTTAACTAAATAAAAGCTCAGTGTCTACAGGCCATCAGTCTTATTCTGTCCCTCATTCACCACTCCCATCACCCACCCACCCTCAAACTAATCAACCTGGCACTGGGCGCTTTGAAATGTTTACTGAGAAAACAGTTCTGTTTTGACAGACAGCAATTACAGCACCTGGGCTTAAAGCAGATTTTACAGCTCTTTTGGGGATGCTTTATGAATAGTCACCGTGAGGTCGGTGCAGATTTGTGCAAACAAGCTTTGAGGCAGGAATGGAGCCCCATTCTCTTAGCTACACACAACGCTTTATCTCACACACATCCCTTCTGGGAGAATCCTCATTTTCTCAGAATAACTGGAACCATCTTAAAGCTACTCCATACTCTCCATGTAAAGAGACTCTGTAATAGGAAACAACCTTAGGCTACCCTGCATCTGGGTGGTTTTGTTTTATTTTTAACCACTTTTTTGGAGCCTGTATTACTTATCAGTACTTGTGACTTGTTGGACTAAAACCTATTTTGACTCTGACATAACTCCTAAAATGGAAATTCTGTAATAATCTTGTTGCCTAATCAGTTTTACATGTTGAATCTGAAAGGTAGATTGAGGTATGCAGAACCTTTTATAAAAACTGTTTTTTATTGTAAGCAGTTGCTTGCCCAGGCTCCCTGTCAATTCTAGGATTTGCCCTGTTTTTGTTCTACACAGTTGTTACAGAGGGAGCCTATTAGCCATAACAATTAAATGAACCTCCATATGCCAAGACAGTGTAACTCTGAATACTTGGGGCAAGCAGCAGAAGAGAGCTGTTGCCTCAATGCCCAGTCTGAGGGCTTATTTATGCATCTGACTGACTGCTAATGGAAACTGGATGTTGGAAGAGATGGATTATTGGTCTGAACCAGCAGGCCTTTTTATATTCCTCTGAAGGAGTTTTTTTTATTTGATTTTGTTTAAGGCTATTTATAGAAGGGCTGCACTTTCTCAGTCTTCTGTCCCACACAGGTTATCTGAAAACTTGGCTCCTGTCATTAAAAGCCTTCTCAGTCGTTTCCTCCCTCGCTACATTTGCTTCATTTCTTAAAATGTTTCCAGCTTTGGAAAGCTTGGGTTTCAAAATCTTCCCTCTCCCAGCTGCATTTCAGTGTTTGTCATAATGTTCACAGTTTTTTGTCATAAGATCATTCAGGTTATCTTTATTGTCCCTCTGAACTTCATTCTTGGTTTCAAGAATTTGTTAACTCTATTTTTAAGTTAGCCTCAGCGTTTTTCCACAGTGATGTCCAGGACAGAAAATGTCAACGGCAGATCTCTGTGAAAAGGTGCCTGTTTCTGTCAAGCAGTTACTGCTTTTCTCCCCTCAGCTCGACCCCTGCTTTGAGCATGAATTGGCCTCTGCCTGTGTCTTCAGGAAGGAGAAGGGCTTTGGCTTATATTTGAGAACACTGTTCTCTCTAAGGAACTTGGCAGTTCTGGAACCACATGAAAGTTATTAGCATCAATCCCCTAGGTAGGGCTTGTGGTGAACTTTGACTGCTGTAATGACTTCTGTATTACAACAAAGGCAACATTTTTATAACATGCTTCTAATCTTTGATAGTTGAGAAGAGGAGCAGAGACCACGTGCTGCTGCTTTTAACATCCCTGTCAGTTGCTGGTTACAACCAACCTACAAAGGCTATAAAATATGTGAAATATTTGCCTCAAACTGTGCCACCTACAATAAAGGGGTGGTACATTCATGAAATTTGTTTAGGGTTTCATTAAAATTACGTTAAGGTTAACCCCCCACTTTAAACAAAGTAGGGGAGAAACACTCCATATCCAACATACTGAGGGGATTTAAAGGCCCCCAATATACTCTTGGTGTAAATAACTACTATATGTGCTATGTACTATATGCAGCAATTAAGAAGAGATGTAACCCCAAATAGTATTGTAGGGGTTTTATTCATATATGAAGTTGATTTTCAGTTTGGGGGATGGAATCATCAGGGCTCTGAGACCCCATTGGGCATCATTATCAACTGCATAAATAATCTCTGAACTATAAACAGTAATCTCTTAATACAGTTTTATGTTTACATTAAACTGGAATCATTATCCAATGCATTGCATTTGAATCAGCTTATAAGTAAGGTGTTTTGGGTCTATCTTTTTTGCAAGCATAAGGAAGTTGAACTAGCAAGCCTAGACTTAGCTAAAAGGTAAAGGACCCCATTCAGTAAATATTATTGTCCTTCTGTGGCTTTGAACGATATGCAGCGTTGGTCAGCATTGATAGCAATCACTTAGCAAAGAATTGTGAAATATAGCCTTTGTGAACAATATAATGGTTTGTGTAATGATCAAAAACCTGGGTTACTGTCAAAATATGTTCCTGTATTGATTTATAGGTGATGGAGATTAGTCTTAAAAAGTCAGATTCATAGCAGCTTTGTGATCTGTGCAGCCAGAGCATTCCTTATTCTTAAATTAGTATAAAAAACATATCAGTCTCTTTAATGGGGAAAATAACAGATCTAGAACAGGGAGAACATTGAGCATGTTAAGAAGTTTACTCCATCACCTTGGGGCCACTGTAGTTACCTCTGAAACTGAAATTCAGCAGCTCACTGGTGAGCAGAGGCCAACAACAAGAAGCACTGGTAGGGCTGAGATCTATTGTTTCTAAGTGGTTGCAGGGCTGTCCAGGTGTCCTGATTTAAAAGCTGCTCCTTTAGACAGGAAATTGTATCTTGTTCTGAGGTTTACTGTAATAAAGTACATAGTCCTGAGGGATGGCGCTGCTGGGTCCATGAATCACTTTATGGGCAGGCTGCTCTGACCTCGGCCCAGTGATTTATTCATATCATTCCGCAGCAGGAATGGGAGAAATGTGACCAGCAAATGGTCTTGCTCCATGGATGAGCCTTTAACTAGGAGACCAATATATATTCTTGAAGCCAGATCCAAGATGCCTTTGCAGTATGCCTTAGGAATCTGTTAACAGGGGAATTCCTCAGATTTCCTGAATGTGCTTTGTGATCTGTCGAGATCTGAATGGCTTGCTTAAAAAAAAGTAAAGGCTATAGATTGCTGTAAACACACTTAACTAGGGAGTTAAGCCTTAGGACTTATTTCTTAGTTAACTTACACAGGGTTGTATTGTTAGAGAAAAATCAGTACATTTAAAGTGCAGGGCTCCCAGTAATTCACTCTCAACTTATATTTCTGCCCAGGAATTATTTTGCACAGAGCTTGTGCTGCTACTGTTTTGTATAAGTTGAATAATGTGATGGTAGAGTTCTGATAGTAGAATAAATCTGCAGTTCATAGAACTTACAGTTGTCAGCGATAGGATAAGGACTTAAATCAGTCCTTAGGCCCGTCAACCTAAGGCCCGTGGGCTGGATGCGGCCCAATCGCCTTCTCAATTCTGCCTGCGGACGGTCAAGGAATCAGCATGTTTTTACATTAGTAGAATATGTGCTTTTATTTAAAATACATCTCTGGGCTATTTGTGGGGCATAGGAATTCATTCATATATTTTTTCAAAATATAGTCCAGCCCACCACATGGTCTGAGGGACGGTGGACCGGTCCACGGCTGAAAAAGGTTGCTGACCCCTGACTTAAATTATTAAAATAATTTACTCATTGAAAAACGGGTCCAAAACTGCATACCTCGTGTTTATTCATTAGTCATCTCTTGATGACAGCAACTTTGAGTGATTACTTACACCTGTGAAACTGCTGTCACAGATCAAATATTATAGACAGAGCTTTCATATTCCTTAACTAGCACCAGCTGAAACACATTGCTTTCAGTGACAGCAGTTGATACTTTCAACTTCTAATCATCAAGTGGCAAAATATCATCAAATGGCATACTCCATGTGTGGATCTGCCCAGATTAATATAAGAATAGACAGTAACTTTTCAAGTGCAATATGCATGACATGATAGCTTTCTGTGTGTGGCTGGACTATGTGTACACTCGTTATCTTTTCCTGCCAATTCCAGCATGTTTTCCCTCCCTTTCTTTTGTGCTTGTCAAATTCCTAGTTCATAGTTGGTATCATACACCCCAAGATTGGCATTCTTTTAATTATACAAACCAATTTACACTTACATTCATACATACAATAAGCCTACGATAATGACTTTCATATTGGGTTACATATTGGTCTGAGAGGACAAGCTAATTTTTTTTGCCATATACCTGTCTTAAGATCTAGAGTGGGTTATAGCTTTAAATCAGGGATAACCAAACTGTGTAGCTCTCCAAATGTTGTTGGGCTACAACTCCTAGGATTCTTGGCCACATTGGCTAACACCATCATGAGGGCCACAGGTTAGCTAATATTGCTATAAATAATTTCAAGTGTAAAACCAGTAAAGGAATATCACATTTGGACCAGCATCCTTTAATTAAATAATGTGAAAGGTAGTACTTAGGAAGAGAACTACAGTACAGTGGTACCTCGGGTTAAGAACTTAATTTGTTCCAGAGGTGCGTTCTGAACCTGAAACTGTTCTTAACCTGAAGCACCACTTTAGCTAATGGGGCCTCCTGCTGCTGCCGCGGTGGCACCGCCACCACACAATTTCTGTTCTCATCCTGAAGCAAAGTTCTTAACCCGAGGTACTATTTCTGGGTTAGTAGAGTCTGTAACCTGAAGCGTCTGTAACCTGAGGTACCACTGTACCAGCTGACAGCTTGCATGTTTATATCGTGGAAATAGGAGTGATTTTTTTTAAAAAAAATGGCAAAAGTTCGTCTGAATCATTAGACACTGTGTTGGGCATATAGTGACTAAGGTGCTGGGGTTGCGATTAAGGCATTCATTATCTCTTGTCTTAGTCAACTGAGCAGTGATTCTATAGTCTGAGAATCCTGAAAGAAGAATGAGGATCAAAACATTGTAACTATGGGAAAGCAAATATTGATTTTTTTTATATCATACAGAATTTCTATAGAGATGTTGAGAATAAAAGCTGAGTCATGTGACCACATCATTACCTTTATTGTGGGGAATTTTTCTACTTAAGGCCTAGCTGCATATTGTACGGGGGGAGGGGGAGTAGTTTGAAGTGTATTGAGTTCACACCTTGAACTAAGGACTGATTGCAAACTTCTACACAGACTATTTGGGTTTATATTATCCATTTAGAATGCAGGTGGAGATGGATAATTTGCAATTTGGAGAGGTCTCCCAGGCCTGGTTCCTGTTTTGACAGCCCCTTCAGCAAAGCATCCTCCAGTGGCCTCTCTTCTGTGTCATGGGGACACAGGCAGACACAGACTGGAGGTAACAGCAAACAGCACCAGCCATACCCCAATAAGTGTCTGGGAGCCGCCTTCATTTAAATTTCCCACATAATACCACTCTTGGTCATTGCAGTAATCTAGCAGCTTGGCATTCATATGACAATCATTTTTAAAAGCATGATTTTAAAGGGGGACTTGGGGCAGGTGGCAGTAATAAACTTAAAAACCTGACCAGGTACAATTAGATGTTGTTGAATATACGTGCAATTAAGCCATTCGTCTGTTCTTTTTCAGGCAAGAAGCCCTTCTAGCTGCCATTAGTGAAAAAGATGCCAATATTGCTCTGCTGGAGCTGTCGTCCTCCAAGAAAAAAACCCAAGATGAAGTAGCTGCACTTAAACGAGAGAAAGACCGCTTGGTACAACAACTGAAGCAACAGGTACGAGAATATTGTTTGATTCAATATGTGAGTCTGCCATGCAATTTGCAGCTTGCCTTAGGCAAATCCCCTCGGCTGCTACCTACTTCCTCACGTGTTATGCCTTCCCCAAACTGAAAGCTACTAGAGCACTTTAATATTTTTTCCAGCTATGAAGGTTGACTCTCTTACTTTCTCAAAAAGAGAAAACGCCAAAGGTTAAAGGCAACCAGTTTCTGGTGGGGTTAGGAATCTGTCCTATAAATAGTTATGTGCAAGACTGAAGTAAGTCCTACACATTAAAAATCGTTGATCATTTTATTTTCCTACGATATGAAACAAGTGCCTGGAGTCCACACTGGCTGTATGAGGACTAATAAACTGAAAGCTAAATCCAAATAAGACAGAACTGCTCTGTGTGGATGGCCTGTCAATCCAGACAAGTAGCATTGATCTTGTTTTGGATGAAATCTCAGTCCATGTTACAGCTTGGGCTGAATTAAAATGGATCTAGATAAGCAGTTTATTCCATGTGTGCCTGGGACTGAATAGGAGCATCGTTTCTGTAAGTGTCAGCTTAGCTTCCATGGAGGAATAAGAAAGTGTTTATTACCTGTAGTAACTCTAGGAACATCAGAAACCCAGCCTTATTTTCTGTAAGAGGTCCCACAATTTATTTTGAGAGAGTTATAGGCATGCAGGCCTATTATTAAGATGCTATCCTAGATTAGTAGATAACAAAGCTTACTGTCAGAAAAGTTCATGTACAACCTATGAGACATATGCTCTCCTCCTCCTTTTTCTAGCTAACACAAACATGGGAGAACTGTTTGAAGGAAAATTGATACTTCTGAAAAGCTATAGAAGTCACTTAAACTATTCTTGGTGATTTTTAGCTAAGTAATTCATTTGCCAGATAGTTAGCAGCAACTCCCATCTTTGGACAGCCACTTTTGGGCCCCCAGCCATCACCACCACCACCACCATTTACTTCACTTTCACTCCTATTACAACTAAATTACTCTGTTGCCAAAGGCAGCAAATTGGAGCCAAAAAGCCTTTCCACCAAAGGTTTCTTCTGAAGCACCGGTACTCTGGTAGCAGTGGTTTTTCACTTAACATTTAATATTGAAATAAAACGTTTAATGTTTGCTCAATTAAGTTCTTTTTCCGATAGTTAAAACCAACATTAAAACAGGTCAGAAATCAACTTTACAGTTTTTGTAATATTCAGCTTTACTGGAAGAGTAATAAATACTGTCACTTTGCAGCAAGATGGCCATTCACCAACAAAAGGCTTTGATACACAGATTTTAATGTAAAATACATATTTTCATTTCACCATGCTGATAAAATGCTTCTTGGCATTTGACATTTGACATCCATCCCCAACAATATGAGGAGAGGAAAGAATTCTAGTATTATGAGAATCTATCATCCTGCAGGCTTGATGCAAAAACCCAAGTAAAAACCTTGAGAGTATTTTCCTATCATGAGCTTCTTAGGTTTTATCCTGAAGAATGTGAGATTTGTAACTCTCACAGAAAATACTTTTTAATAAACAGGTGTCTCCTGAAAACCTGCTTTTATGTGGTCTTTTTGGCTGCCCTTCTATCAGTTGACTAACCTGTTCAGCATAGCATCGTAGTTCAATTTTTATAGACTGAAGAACAGTTAAAATCCAAATCATATACGTAGTAGGTAACTTTCTAAACCCCTTAAAGCATTTTGTAACCATCAGTATCATTCTGCTTAATACATTCCACTTGAGATGTGGCTAACAGCAATGGGGACAGGACAAGCTCTGTCTCATTTTCTAACCACCATGAAAGCAACAACTGAAGACATCTGTCTATGGAGGACCAACACGATATATTTTGTTGCACAAGGCAAAGTACAAGATGGCACCTCCTTCAATTCCATGTACAAAAAACAAGTGGGCTTGCAATTGGCTCTTACATCAACACTGGTGACAGAATAACATCCTCCACCAGACCAGAAGCAGCAGACCAGATTAGAAGGCCCAAGAGACAGGCCACTTGGCAACAGAGTTATTAAATAGTTTGGCAGAAATAAAAACCCGAGTTCAAGTTTTTCATCTGGCAGCGTGGGCTAGAACAGCATCTAGGTTGCTCTCTCAAATCCAGCTCTTTGACATCAAATTTATTACAACTTAGCGTAGAATAAAGTTCACAAAGAAGTCAACTGGAGTGTGATGGGACGATGAGCTGCTTGTGCGTAAAATGCAAGTCCCTCAGAGTTTGATCAGGTTTTCAAACCTCTGCCTGTGACGGAGCCCCTCCAGCATGGCTGCGTCAATCACTAGTAGAATCCGAAAGTGGCTGCTTTCGGAAACGTTTCCAACATAAAAGCTCCTTAACGGAAACACGTCGTCTGGCCTCTCGGCGTGACAGTTTCCGTCGAGGTGTGGGTGTCCCTATAGGAGGTCCTGAGACCTCCCCACTGGTTTCGCTTGAAGCGTCTCTGAGCCATCCCTCCGACTCACTTTCCCTTGGAGTTCTTGCTCGCCCTCTACTGGTTCCCTCTTCCGCTGCTACTGCTCTCTCAACCTCAGGGAGCCTTTGCACCTGCGGCGCTTTAGATGTCAGTTCCCTGACATCCACCTCCCCTCCAGGGCCCCCTTCACCCCCTCCCGTCTCCTCTCCTACTGGCGGTGAGGAGGTAAAACCCCTGAAAGAACCTCCCTCATCTTCCGACGTCGCGAACACTTCCTTCCACTTGTTGCTGTTCCTACTCTCTAGGTACTCTTCGTCATCAGAGTCCACTCCATCTTCCAACTCCGACTCCGCGAACCCTTCCATTTCCTCTTCCTCATCGGTGGTGCCGAAATACTCCCTCCTAAACCTTGCTATAGGCTGAGGTTTCCTCGGGAACCTTTGGTGGAACGTTTCTGTTAAAACCTCGTCATTGACTTCCTCTGCACTTACCCAGGTGTTTTCTGACTCCGGTTCCCCTTCCCACGCCACCAAATACTCCACCTGATTACCCTTCCACCTGGAATCGAGGATTTCCGCTACATGGTTGCGGCGTTCCCTCTCTTCCAAGGCTGGTCCCCTGACGTGCTCCCCTTCACGTCCCCCCCTGTATGGTGACAGTAACGACCTGTGGAACACTGGGTGCAATTTCATGTGGTTGGGTAATCGGAGTTTGAAAGCTACCGGGTTGACCTGCTGAATCACCTCAAAAGGTCCCAATCTTCTGGGCCTCAGTTTCTTACAACCCCCTTTGAACGGCAACCCTTGGGTTGACAACCACACTTGATCCCCCACCCTTATGGTTTCACCTTCCCTTCTGTTCTTGTCTGCCTGCTTCTTATATTGTGCCTTGGCCCTTTCTAAGTTGAGCTGGAGCTGCTGATGGATGGCTTCCATCTCTTCTACAAAATGTTCAGCCGCTGGAACGCTCCATCTCTCCCCTCCTTTCCCTGGAAATGCCCTGGGGTGACACCCGTAATTAGCCAAAAAGGGACTCATCCCTGTGGACACATTCTCCGCATTATTGTAGGCAAATTCTGCCAACGCCAACTTTTCGACCCAATCGTTCTCTCTGTCATTGACATAACACCTAAGATATTGTTGAAGAATGCCATTTGCCCTTTCCGCCTGCCCGTTGGTTTCAGGGTGCCGGGCAGTTGAAAAATTAACTTCCACGTGTAGCAAGCTCATGAGCTTCCTCCAGAACCTGGAAGTAAATTGTTTGCCTCGATCTGAGATCACCCTCGAGGGAGCCCCGTGCAACCTAAAGATATGTTCCACAAACAACTTCGCCGTTTCTTCCGCTGTGACTGCATGTGAGCATGCTACAAAATGGCACATCTTAGTTAACAGGTCTACTACTACCATGATGGCTGTTTTCCCCTTGGACCTTGGCAGATCCGTCATAAAATCTATTGATATCGCTTCCCAAGGCCGTTCTGGTGTGGGTAAAGGTTCTAATAACCCTGCCGGCGCCCTTCTTTCCCCTTTGGCTCGCTGACATTGGTCACACCCTCTTACATACTCCCTTACATCTTCCCTCACCTTAGGCCACCAAAATTCCCTGGTAACCAACCACATGGTTTTGTGTTGCCCAAAATGTCCCGCCGTGGGGCTATCATGCAACTGCTTGAGTACTCTCCCCCTCAATTCACCTTCGGGTATATACAGTGCCCCTTTGTAATACAATGCCCCATTTCTTTCCTCAAAACCTCCGGGGCTCTCGCCCTCCCCCCTGAGACCTCTGAGCTTATCCTGGGCATATTCATCATTTTCCGTTTCCTCCACCAGTTCCCGTTGCCCCACCAGCGCCGCCCCACACACCCAGCGGTCCTCCGGGATGACATGTCTCTCTTCGATCACCTCCTCCCCTTCCCAATATTCTGGTTTGCGTGAGAGCGCATCCGCCCTGACGTTTTCTGGGCCTGGCACATAACAAATCTCAAAGTTAAATTTGGAGAATTCCTGTGCCCATCTCACTTGTCGTTGGTTGAGCACTCGAGCTGTTCTCCAATACTCTAAATTTTTGTGGTCGGTGCACACTTGCACCTTGTGTTGTGCCCCAATTAATAAATGTCTCCACCTCCGGAATGCTTCGTGAATGGCAAGTAGTTCCCTGTCATACACCGTGTAATTCCTCTCGGACTTATTCAGTTTCCGCGAGAAGAATGCACACGGTCTCCACTCCGACGCACTCCTCCCCGGTTGAAGAAGGACCGCCCCTATAGCCCGGTCGGATGCATCTGTTTCCACTCTCATGGGTTTTTGTAAATCCACATGCAGAAGTTGTTCTTCCGAGGCGAAAGCCCTTTTCAGTTCTTCAAAGGCTCGATCCGCCTCCACCGTCCAAACAAATTTCTTCTTGCTGCTGAGGCAGTCGGTGATGGGCGCCGTCAAGTGGGCAAAGTTCTTGATGAACTTCCGATAAAAGTTCCCAAACCCCAAGAATCTTTGCACGTCCTTCTTGGTCTTCGGTGTCTTCCATTCCAGTACCGCTTGAACCTTGCCTGGATCCATGGCCAATCCCTTGTCTGACAAGCGGTACCCCAGGAATTCCACCTCCTTGGTATGAAACTGGCACTTCTCCAGTTTCACCCACAGCTGGTTGGCTTGCAGCCTGCCCAACACTTCTCGAACGTCCCTCACATGCTGTTCCTCATCTTCCGAATACACCAACACGTCGTCTAAAAAGGCCACACAGTTCTTGTAGAGCAAAGGTCCCAGAACGTGGTTTATAAAAGCTTGAAAACAGGCGGAGCCCCCTTGTAGACCGAAGGGCATAACGAGGTATTCAAAGGCTCCCAAAGGGGTAAACATGGTGGTCTTCCATTCATCTCCCTTCCTTATGCGTATCAGATTGTACGCCCCCCGCAGGTCCAGTTTTGTAAAAATCTTTCCCTTCCTTACTCTGGTCAAAATGTCGTCAATTCGGGGCATAGGGAAAGCCAGGGGCTCCGACACTGCATTGAGGGCCCTGAAGTCACACACCAGTCTCGGTTTGTCTGTGTTCTTTTTGTCCACAAAAAACACTGGGCTGCCCCCCACCGCTCGGGACTCTCTGATGAAACCTCGCTTCAAGTTTTTGTCAATGAACTCCCTCAGCTCCTGCATCTCCCTGTCTGACATGGCGTACAGCTTGCCTACTGGGAGTTGGGCCCCTGGGAGTAGGTTGATTTGACAGTCAAAGGGTCTATGCGGTGGCAGTTTGTCTGCTTCCCTTTCGCTGAATACGTTGCTCAGATCTGCGTATTGCGGGGGCACCTTCCCTTTGCCCATCACTTCCATCCCCGCTAGGGTGACTCTGTCTCCTCCCGAGACCTTCCCCTCCTTGCAGTGTTCTAGGCAATGCGCTGACCCAAAGGAGACCACCCTCTGATGCCAGCCCACTAGCGGATCGTGTAGCGCCAGCCAGCTCATCCCCAAAATGATGGGCGCTCCTCCCAGGATGGCCACATTAAACGCTATCTGTTCGGTGTGCCTTGCCACTCTCATTATCATCGGGACAGTCTGTTGGCTAACTTCTCCCCCCAACAGCTCTCTGCCGTCAATCGTAGTCACCTGCAAGGGGTTACTTAAAGGGATGGTCTGTATCTGGTGCTCAGCTGCAAACTCCTTACTCATGAAATTACAGGAGCTGCCTGAATCCAAAAGCGCCTTGACCTTTAGTGGGTGTCCGTTTGGCAGTTCTAGTAACACCTCTATCACTAAAGCAGGTCTGGGAGGTTCTGGCATGGGCACTTTCATTGCTCTTTGGCCTGGCTGCTGTGCCCCGACGGTGGCAGCCAGGCGTTGGCTTTTACTTGCTCCTTGCTTTCCTCTTCCTTTCCCCCAACAGCTCCTGCCATCCCTTGCCATTCCTTTCTTTGTGGGCAGACTCTGGCAAAGTGCCCTGGCTGTTGGCAGAGATAACATCTCTTGGCGCTCTTTCCCTCCTTCTTCCGCCCTTCACTGGGATTTGAAACTGCGCGCGCCCGCGCTGTTCCAACTTCCATCGGCTCTGCCGGCGGGAAAGATGGCTCTGGAATGTCTGGAATGCGGAACTCCCTCCAACGGTCTCCTTTCCCTTCCCGCCTTTCCAAAGCCCTCGCCTCCTGGCGCGCTCCTATGGCCAGCGCAGATTTGGTTAATTGGTCCATAGACTCCGCCCTGGGCCCCCGGGAAAGCTCATCTTTGACGGTTGAAGAAAGCCCCTCTTCGAAAAGCATTTGGATGGGCTCCGCCGATAGGTCCCACCCCAATTTATGAATCAGCATAGTAAATTCAGTCCAGTACTCACGGACAGATCTGCTTCCTTGCTGGCAAGCCATTAACTGCCTTCGCACCACCCCCTGCTCAATATCGCTGGAAAACATCAGGTCCATGGCACGAAAAAACTTCCTCGTGTCCTTTAAGATCTCATTATTCGCTGCCATCAGGGGTCTAACCCAATCTTTCGCCCCGGATTCGAGATGGCCAATCACATACGCCACTCGCGATTCCTCGTCGGGGAAGTCATCAAACTGCAAGTTTAGAGCGTATTGCATCTCTGTTCTAAAGGCATGATAGTTCCTGGGATCCCCCCCGAATTTCTGCACCAATCCTGGTACCTTTCTGGCGAGCGGGGTGGTTTTCTCCTTTCCCTTTTCTGCATCCTGAGCCCTCCTCTCCTCAAGCCTCGCCGTTTGCAGCGCCAACTGGATCTCCAACGCTCTGTACCTTTCTTCCAGGCTTGGACCCCCTCCAGCTGCTCCTGCACCCCCGGTTCCGGCTGGGTTGCTCATGATGCTTCTCTCTGCACAAGCTGGCTTTCGGTGACTTTCGGATTGCTGTGATGGGACGATGAGCTGCTTGTGCGTAAAATGCAAGTCCCTCAGAGTTTGATCAGGTTTTCAAACCTCTGCCTGTGACGGAGCCCCTCCAGCATGGCTGCGTCAATCACTAGTAGAATCCGAAAGTGGCTGCTTTCGGAAACGTTTCCAACATAAAAGCTCCTTAACGGAAACACGTCGTCTGGCCTCTCGGCGTGACAGTTTCCGTCGAGGTGTGGGTGTCCCTATAGGAGGTCCTGAGACCTCCCCACTGGTTTCGCTTGAAGCGTCTCTGAGCCATCCCTCCGACTCACTTTCCCTTGGAGTTCTTGCTCGCCCTCTACTGGTTCCCTCTTCCGCTGCTACTGCTCTCTCAACCTCAGGGAGCCTTTGCACCTGCGGCGCTTTAGATGTCAGTTCCCTGACATGGAGTTTTCCAGAAACTCTGTAGCCACACTAACCTTTGGGTTAGAGTACAGAAGCAAAATTACTCTTTCAAAATGTTTCACAACTTCTATCCCAGATGAATGGTAAGTAGCCAGTGTAACGTCAACATTTTCAGAATTAGTTCTGTGAAATGTAGAATTATTGTTATAACTTCTGTTGCCCAATACGTAGGTAGGTTCCATGTTGGAGATTCAGTTTTGCTGTGTAAAGGGGAGTTCATGCCTCATGAATCTGTTAATCTCTCCCCAGCAACCCCTAAGGAAAAAAGGCAACCATGGATGAGAGCATATCATCTCAGAAACTGGTTAAAATATTAAGAGCCAAGAGTATTAATTCATTAAATAAATAATAAAAATTAATGAGTAAAACAATGTATTTCTCAAACTATGAACAATGTAAAGTGTGGATCATCAACAAACTGTTAATTTTTGCAAAAAACACAACAAAACTAGAAAACTCAGTTTGGTAGCAGTAGAACTCATAACATTTACTAGTCTCTGCAAGAGTGTTTCAGTCATCAGAATGCGTACAAAAAGTTTGATTGAACAACTTAGATTCAGCAACCAAATAATGACTACCTATTTTGTAGCATTCTGTGATGATTCCTTCAGTTTCCCTATTTGCATTCCTCACACAGTATCAGATTCCCACCCACTCATCTAGCAAATTGGTTACTGTTAAAGAGAAGGGAAGAGTTTTGGCAAAGACATTCTGGTTCTTTAATTTCTCTGTGTGCTTGTGTTTAACTTTGGATGAGGAGAAGTATTTCAGAAAGAGGATATGGTATTAGTGTTGTTTTAATTTAAAGTTCCTAGTCTTTTAGTAGCAGGAATGGGTTTTAATATAGAGACAAATTCATAGCAAAATGCTTAGCATTGACCAGGCCATTCCAGTAAACTGAGCTGCCTGTTCCAGATTGACTTTCAGGGTTCATGCTGTATTTCCTGTATCACTGAAAGGATGAAGTGCAACTGTCACCATATATTCTGGCCACAGTTTAACTACCCCCTCCCAGTAATTTTTCTTAACTGGTTCCTGGTGCCATATTGGTTGTGGGGGCTCTATTTGGAGTTGGGAGGGTGAGTAGCATAGCTTCTGGAAGGCAGTACTGTTTAACAAAGTCCAGATGTGCTGATGAGTGCAAGCTGGTACACTTGGATTAGAAGTTATAGTTGAGCCCTGCTATATGTGTGGTGAGGCACTCATTGTGGAATTAATGTAAATCTAAATAACTTGGCCTGCTTATGTACAGTTTATCTACCAGATATGTGTCACAACAGAGTTCTCAAATCATTAGATGCTGATTATAGTTTATCACCATGTAAAGTGCTGGTCTGCAGCTTAGCTTTGTCAGTAGAAGCCATGGGGAGATAGATTTTCCTGTGATGTCTTTAGTGCTTTAGATTTCTGAGGTTTCCCAGCAGAAGCTCTTCAAGACAAAAGCTGTCACTTGCCCCTATCTGCCTGCTAGTTGATATTTAAAGAATTCTCATAGCAGTGAGGCAAGCCTTTCTTAGGAAGGGATGTGGAACACAAGCACACTGATGAATCAACCCCAATGGATGTGTTTGGGGCAATATATAATAATAATAATTTATTATTTATACTCCGCCCATCTGACTGGGTTTCCCCAGCCACTCTGGGCGGCTTCCAACACAAGGGTTGAGCATCCATAGCTTGAGGACATCTGGACCTCCCCAAAGAGTATATTGCTTACTCCAGGTTTCAAATGATGGAACTTCTCATAAGCAATATTAGCACAGGTTCAAAACATAAACCCAAATATGAACAATGGCAATGGAAAATAAGAATATAATTGCACTGTTTTTAGGCAGATGGCAATTGACCTTATAGGGGGAGATCGTCTGGCTTCAGAAAACAGTCTCCAACTCAGAAGAGCTTCACCAAAAAGAACTTCAACTCTCTGCTGCCAATAAGGTTTTTCTGTCTCATATTTGACTTGCGAGCACCACCTGTGCTCTCTTAGTCTATGTTTTCACACCATTAACTTTAAGTCTTTTATAAAAAAAGTTTTTTTTAAAAAAGTCAACAAAGTTACAGACAGGACAGCTGGAAGTAACTGTATCAATGACCAGGGCTGACCTATTTTTCAACAGTTGAATCAATCATTACATATAGCCACTGTCTAAAGGAGTGGTTATTTTCCTATAGAGCAGTGTGCCGTGGCACCCTGGGGTGCCTTGAATGACGGTTGGGGTGCTGCAGGCAATACTGGCTTTTGCCCTCTTTCCTTCCCTCCCTCCTTTGATGTCCTCTCACGTCTCTGCCTCCCAAAGGCTTGCACACCTGTTTGTTTCTGCAACCCTAACTGCATGCTCCATGGGTGAATGTTGCCTCTGTTGCTGGCCAGGTGTTGCTGGTTGTCAGGAACCAAGGCAACCTCAGAGTAAGGAAGCAAGCAGGTGAGGGAGCCTAGCCAGCCAGTCCTCCAGCCCTTGATGTTGGGAATGGACAGACAAGTCCCAGGCCCCTATGGGACCATGTGAAGAGGCATCTCTTTGGGGCAGATCACAGACCAGGGACTGCAGCAGTAGCTGCCTGGAGGACTCCCAAGGAGAGGGGGCTGAGGGAACACTTTGCAAGGGAGGGTGTATGAAAAAGGGTGAGAGGCTGCCAGCTCTGCAGGAAAGGGGTGACGTAACTGGGCTCCTGAGCCCCACAGGGGTGCCGCAGAAAGAATGTAGTGGACTCAAAAAGGTTGAAAACCTATGCTCTCTAGAGGTTTCTTTTTTTAACCCATTCATCTCTGTAATTTCAGATTATTTTAGCTGCTGTGCTTTGTTTTTGTTTGACTGGCTTTTAATTCCCACCCCCCCAAATCTGATAAATATATTATAAGTAATGAAAATTATGTACAACATTTGAGTGACCAATTCTCAATGGTTCTTACAACAATCATGTAAATGAGGTTAGTATTATACCCTAATTAGCAAGTGTGCTGAGGCAGAAAATATACTGGTTTGTCTTAAGGTCAATTAGTTAGCTCATGGTAGAGGTGAGATTTGAATCACAAACTTCCAGATTCACAATTAATTTATTTTGCTATTATGCTTATTGACATATAAACAATAGACAGTCAATTATTAGGCAAAAAAGTGTAACATTAACATTTAGTCCAAGTTTTCAGTCTGTTGCCTTGCATTGTCACCATCACAATGAAATTATTTTCTTAGATGATGCAGACAGAACTTTAAATGTGAGGGTTGCCTTTCCAAAGTATGTTAATCTCCCCCACATGTTGGAGCTGTGGTTGCTTCTACCCTGAATTCATTCTTGTGGCTAACAAAATGAGATCATAGAATCAGCACAATTCTGAATCTCCAAAAGACCAAGAGAGATTAATTAAGGTAGTACAGAAGATATAGCAGAATTTGCATGAAAACTAGGTACTTTCATTGTTTCTGTACAAAGTTTAGAGTTACCTATTTACTTAATCTTTTTGTGTTTGTTTGTTTGTTTGTTTGTTTGTTTTGTTTGTTTGTAGTATCTTGAAGGAATGTGTCTGGGGTGTTTTGTAGATTTTTAAAAATAGTTTATTTTATGTACTATCCAGCTCTGGTATTGGTACTGATGTAGAGTGGGCTATAAATCTAAATAAATAATTATATATCAGATTGCTGTCTTCCCTACCCTCTGCCTGCCCAGTCTCATACAGAATCTATCCTCTTTATATTTCGTGCTGAAATCAGAATCGTACATTTCTGCCAACTTCAGAAGTTAAAACTGTTTTTTTTAAAAAAATAAATAAATAAAAATCCTTATATGTATGCATAGTTAAAATGGGAAGGCTGTGCTCTGTGTGGAAGCAATAAGTAGCATGAGGTTTTTTAAAATCCATGTTGCCCATTTCTGCATCCCAAAAGGAAGCAGATTGGGTTTCAACAAGTTGTGCTTGACTGGAGATTGAAGAATCCATTGTCTGGGAGTCCTAGGGAAATCTGGATTCAGATCAGCTCCCTTTTAACCATCTGTTCCATCTTTCTCCTCCATTATTTCCAGATGTTTAAACTACTACAAAATTCTGATATAACTTTTGTTTCCTCTTCCACTCTCTATAATCAAACCTGACGTCCTTCCCATTATAGGTCTTCTGCCTTTTATGATACTGTGGGGATTTTATAAACTTTTGGCTTTCCTGATCCTTCTCAGGACCCCCAGTTACTAGTAAATCAGCCAAGACTTCTGGCCTTTTTCTGTTAGCTCCTTCGTTCCTACCTCTTCTTTTGCTTCTGTCTTTGATTTGTGATACTCCTTCAGCTGGCTTGCTGGCCTTAGAATGACACTATCATCAAGGACATAAGACATAAGGCTGAGTACGGTAAATGATTTAGGTTTCTCTTGTTCAGGGGAGGTTGTTCACCACACACACGCACCAGATACAGTGGGCAGTTCTAATCAGAGAATGCTTCAACACTATTTTCCATGTCCTTTGCTTGTAAATGCTGTCAGTGTTATATAAAAGCCAGTTCCAAGGGTTCCATCACACCTGAGTGTCACACTAAGAAATTTAATCCAAATTTTGATGGCTCTCAATCATATCTGTGTAACAGAGTAAAATAAGGAAAATCTGGGACACAATTTGGACTGGGAGATAAAAATTGTAGCTTGCCTCCAGTACTAGTACTAAGGGTCCTTCTATATGGGGATTTTCCTCTTGCCCTACCTATGGTAATGATGGGCATTAGGAAGGGGGCAATGTTTCTTAGGTATACTGTAATAGCTTTCCCCTTGCTTCCCTCTCAAACTAAGATATGTATTCAGGATTGAGGTGGGTAAGGATGAAGGGAATGCCTGAGAACAAGTGACTTTCAAAAGACCACATATCCTCTCCACAAAATGTTACGGACAATTAACTGGTATAGAATAAATAAGAGATTGGCACTAAATGAAAGTCATTTATCAGTACAAATGTCTACAAGACATTTACTAGTCATCTACTGTTCAAATTGTATGGTAACCCTGTTATCATATACAAGTGACAGAGAAGGTGGCCAGGAATTATCTGTGCCTCTTTGTGTGACTATATATGCGGTCACCATGTAAATGGACACTCAGCCAATGAACAAGATATGCTAATAGTATAGATGAGGAGTGGAGAACCTGTTGGACCCCAACTCCCATCAAGCCCAGCCAGCACAGCAAGTGGTCCAAGATGATGGGAGTTGTAGTTGAACAACATCTGGAGGGCCACAGGTTCCCCATCCCTGGTGTAATTTAGCTAAGCTATTTTGTTTGAAGCCTTTCCTCAGTAATTGTATGAAAAGAGGCATTTTCTGCCAGTTGGTGTCTTACGTGTATGTGTTGTTCAGCCTTGTGTTAAGCTTCAAGAACTAGCAATTTTAAGAAAATACCTTTAAAATTTAAGGACATGTGCAAGCATATGTACTTCCGAGTTGTAAAGCCACTGTTGAAGGAAGGGTACTTGTCATGAGCAATTGTGTCTCCTCAGATCCAGCTTAGGGAAACCAGTTTCTATGTGTTTGAGGCAGAAGCTGGCTGTGCATGGTGTATATTTGTAAAAGTTGTGGTGTAAAAAGCTCACACTTTTTTTTTACATACCAAGCAAATGTGAAACACAATAAAATTGCAAGCAGTGTTTTTTTCTGAAAAAAGTGGACAGCCCACCTGAAGTATTTGGGAAACTGGTATGAATGATATCATGATTCTGAATCACCGATAAATACATGAGTCAAAAGCACAGTGAAGACAGTGAAAAGCTGTGCTCACTCTGCACACGAGACCATCACTAGTTGTCTTTCTAAGGCAGATCTGTAAGCACCCACTTTAATATGGCTACTGCCGCCTTGCTTGCTACTTCAGAAATTAGGTTTACTGTGTTACTCCAGAAAATATTGTGAAGGCACTTGGCAATGCTAAGGGAAGAAATGAGGGAGGACTGTACTCCTCCTCCTCTTCTTCTTCTTCTTCTTCTTCTTCTTCTCCTCCTCCTCCTCCTCCTCCTCCTTCTTCTTCTTCTTCTTCTTCTTCTTCTTCTTCTTCTTCTTCTTCTTCTTCAGCCAACTTTGATTCTTACTCTGCCAAAAGTAATAGCAGGCTCAAATAGTTTTGTTTCTTTAAATAATGTTGCTATCAGCAGTGTTTATATGATGCAGACACAGGCGCATTCATGTGTGCACCCAGAACTGTTCCTAGGCTCTTGCAGACAGCCTGTGTTAAGCTGACACTGAGCAGTCCCCATCACTTTAGAATCCAGGAATTTACATCTATTGGTAAGCATTTTTTTCCCTTCCTAGGAACAGTTCCTAGAATTGGGATGGCGGGCTGGGAGGGGGGTGATAGTATTTTCAGCCTACATATAACCCTTTGAAGGTGCAAGCAGATTTCTGGGTCATATGGTAACACACACACAAACAAAAGCTCTGGTGAATCTGTGAATGTTGATCACCTTAGATTTGTTGTCATTTCAGGCAGTTCAATAGCTACTGAAAGAATTCCTAGCTGCCTAAAAGGTTGTATTGCTGCAATTATTGTCAAAACAATGAGATGGCAGTGTGTGTGTGCCCTCTTACTGGAATCTGAATAATTCACCCGCAAATAGATGAAAGGAGAGCCAGGCACCATCTTTTTTGGTGCAATAGAAGTGGTGATATAAAATTGTAATTGTTTGAAACCACTACATTGAACTTTTATGATAAATTTCTTTTCACATTGCCATTAGAGAAACTAGACTGCCCTTGAAGCTTCAACTATTGGAGGTTTAAACTGCACTTTTCAAGTTTGCAAAACTGGAATGAAACCCTTCATAACTTCCATGAACTGGAATGTTGGTTAATGTGATTCTATTTTACAAATATTAGGGATGCGGGTGGAGGTGTGGGTTAAACCACAGAGCCTAGGACTTGCCAATCAGGTCAGCGGTTTGAATCCCCGCGATGGGGTGAGCTCCCGTTGCTCGGTCCCAGCTCCTGCCAAACTAGCAGTTCAGAAGCACGCCAAAGTGCAAGTAGATAAATAGGGACTGCTCCAGCGGGAACGTAAACGGCGTTTCCGTGCGCTGCTCTGGTTTGCCAGAAGCGGCTTAGTCATGCTGGCCACATGACCTGGAAGCTGTACACCGGCTCCCTCGGCCAATAAAGCAAGATGAGCACCACAACCCCAGAGTCGGTCATGACTGGACCTAATGGTCAAGGGCCCCTTTACCTTTATTTTACAAATGGATTGTAAATCTTGACCTAAACCAAACTTGTGGTGCACTGAACCAAATGTACATGTATTTTGCCTGTGGGGTATTTAATAAAGCCACCTGTTTTTGTAGTCACAAGAAGCAAAACTTAAGGGCTCATCTAGGCTTCCTATTGTGCCATTTTTCTAGACATCTTCAGGTTTTAAAGTTGCCTGGAAAGCTCAGCGCCAAAGAAAGTCTGGATGAGCCCTAGGTTCTTGGGACAGTCCAGTCCACACATAGCTCATCAGCTGCGTGGATGATAAACTGTGTTTGATGTGGCTTGCTCCAAACTGTGCAGAGGAAGGAACATCCATCACTCTTCCATCAGGCCTAGAGGCAGTTCCAGCTGATAGGCCCTGTTCGGCTAGTTAACATCTGTTGTTGTTGATGAGACAAAACCAGGGTTAGGGAAATTGGTATATAGGCTGGAAACAGCTTTGGTGGATAGGCACAGCAGAATGGACCACAGGGTGATGGGTGCAGCACCTGATTTAGGGTGGTGCAGGTGATCCCCCCCCGGCACCGAGCCAAGGAAGTGCAAAATAGTACTACTAATATTTTTTTTTAATACCCTATGTTTCTATGGGTACCTACTGAGAAGATCCATTTAAAAAGCACCTGTACCAAAACTAAGAAATATTTGGAGGGGGGCACCAAACGTTTGTTCTTGCTTAGGGCACTATATTACCAAAGTCCGCACCTGGATGGGTGAAAACTAAAAGCATTGTACATAAATTGTATTGTACATAATTTGGAAGCACAATGTTCCTAGTATGTATATGAAGCTAACTATATTTCGTAAGCTGCCTTACGGAGGATTTGCCTTGTAAGGCAGCCTGTAAGTACTTCAAATAAATAAATAGAAATAAATAAATAAACTATCCAGTGGAGGTGTAATTGAACTGAGATTTATATATTTTAATCATGAATTCCCCAGCTCCCTTCAGTACCTTAGCACAGATGATATTCCTTAGGTGGCTATTAAGCAATTACTATAAATTTTTGTTCTCTTCTTACATTATTGCTTTACCTCATATTAGATGTAAATTTAGATACACGGCAGTGTAGCTGCAGCAATGGCCCATATTTTTGTATATGCTGCCTATCACTGAAGTATATTTGACAGCTGAACTGTATCTTATAACTTCTACCTGAGAGTTGAGCTTGTACTTTTCAGTACAGTTGGCAGAATAACTCATGTTTTCGATCCAAATTGCCTATTTTCATTAAAGTAATTTACTTAGTGCTAGAAAATCCAGATGAGGAAATTGAAATTATAGACAACTTTACTGACACATCATTAATTTTAGTTCTGTTTAGATCTTCTTGCCATGTGTCTTTTAGAGACCCTTACTTCAGCAGTTTATTTAAACAAAGAAGACAAGAAAGCATCCTAGCAATTTTACAAGGTTTAAAATGGGATACTATGTGCATACGAAAGAAAAACAAAGACTTATCCTGCTATAAAACATAGGCAGTGGTAGCAGCTGCCCACTACTGCTGCTAGGGTGAAGGACAGGGCAAGGCATCTAACAGCAGGTGGAGCTAGGGTCACAGTAGGCAAAACACAGGTGGCACATAGACAGGCTTGATACATAGGGAGAAGAAGTCGACAAGGGGTGAAGGGGATAGAAATAGTGGGGGTAGAGACTGGGAGGGAGAATAAACAGGTTAAGAAGGGTTAGGGGGAAGCAAGCAGTTTTAAAGGCTGAGTGGAGGCAGAAAGGGAGTAAGGCGTGCTGCCCTGCAAAAAAAATGAAGTCATTTTTTCCACAGTGTAGAAACCAAATCATCTTATCATGGTTCTCTGCCCCTGCTCCTCCTGCTGCTTCCCATCCAGTCTCTAAAGTGGCATGTTGGCTAAGCTCCTGTCTCTCGGAACAGAACGGCAGGAGCAATGTGAGACGATGAAAGCATCCTGAATGAATTCTGAATATTCCAGGGTCACCAGTCAGAGTAAACTTGAGGAAAGTGTTTTGAAGTGTGTGTGCTGTGGATTATTGCTGGGTGTTGGTCTGGAATAAGACAGTTTGTGCACATTGTGGCAAATAATACTGTCCTGATTGACTGGGTGTTTCCAATTTCAAGGCAATAATGCAATTTGGAGAATGGGTGAGTTTTGTCACCCTTTCTGAACTTTTTTTTCCAATGAGAAATTGCTTGGAAAAATGCATTGAGTGGTTTCTCTCCTCCTGGAGATCTAGGGGGTTGCTGTCTGAGATGGCACAGTACAGTTTATAAAAATAAGTAACATCTGGTTTCTCAAAACGATCACGAATTTTAGGTATCCTTGTAACTTTTATTTTCCATTGTAACATTATTATTGACCGGTTAGCATAAATTAATAAAACAGCAAATACTCCATTCAAAGTTATATATTGCTTCTTTCCTTTGTTTATAAATATATTTGTGTGTCAGCCTTTGGATTCTAGGTTTGGAGACTGAAATTACTTGATGTTTGTGTCATGCCACAAGTTGGGACTTCCAGTAAAATAGTTCTCATGTTTCCTTATAGTGTTCTGGAGCCCTCTTGAACAGTTTTCTAAACAATGATGGCCAGAATTATTTCCCACATCACCATTCCAGTCACATATTTTGCAAGAGCGTGAAATATCACATTCCTACATTTAATGTAAAGTCGCTTGGGCTTTTCCCCAGCTGCATCTGTTTTAAAAGACTTGCTCATAGCTAACCCCTTTGGAGATGTGTGGTGTGTGATTTTGGACATTATACCACCACATCTAAGAGTTTAAGGCAAAAGGTAGGGCAGGTGTTTTTTCCAGCTCTGTAAACAAGGACTGAAGTCTGAGAATGTTTATCACAGTGCTGTTTTTATTTCACAATGGTTAAGTGGCTGGTGATGCAACAAGCTGTAATTCAAGATCAAAAGAACACATCACTTCTGATGATTACTATGTTAGACTCCTGGAGACTTCACAATAGACGCACACAGTGGTACCTTAGTTTTCAAACAGCTTAGTTCTCAAACTACTTGGAACCCAAACACTTCAAACCCAGAAATGAGTGTTCTCGTTATCAAACTTTTTTTTGGAAGCCGAACATGCTCCGATTTGAGTGCACAGTTACGTTTTGAGCAAGCAGCTTGGCCCCAGCAGTGACTGCCACTGCTTTCTTCGCTTCCCCTCCTCTGCTGGGAGTTGGGCAGCTTCTCAGAATGTAAGTGACTCCGGAGTAGGGAGACTAGAGAGGCGGTGTTTGGGGGGAGAGAGGTATGCTGGGCAGGTTGACCTTCCTGCCCCCTTGCCTTCCCTCCCTCTCCTCATCCCAAGCCCAAGCCCAAGTGAGGTCCAGATGAGGCAGTGTGGGTGCTGCATTCCTGAGTGGGGTATTGGGGCGCTCTCACTGCACACAGACTCCAGCCTGCCGAGCTCAGCGTCCAGTGGCTAGGAGCACAGCCGAGAGTAGCCGCCTTTTCCTCCTCTCCACACTCCGGTGCTGCTGCTGCATCCTGGTGCCACCATGCCAGAGACGCACAGGCAGTGCCGCCCCGACTGGCTCACGGCTGCCACTTTGTCATGCTGCCCAGAGTGGAGATAGAAGCCCTGGGACTCGCCAGGGTGAATAGGGAATGTGGGCAGATGCCGGAAAACATTCAGCCCCCTCCCGCATCCAGTTAGCCACTTCCTTCCCCACCCCCACGTGCGCACCTGAGTTCAACAGGTAACTGGCATTTAGATGTGGCATCTTTACTTACTGCTATCAGATCTTAGTCCTAGGATTTGATGGTTCTTCAGCTTCATTCCGCCCCCACATTCAACCACTGTCCCTCCACCCAACAAACAAACACTTCCTGTCAGAAAACCCTTGACTTTATTCCTCCCACTTGGGGGGTTCTGGCCTGTTAGCAGCCTCTTGTCCTTATTAGCTGCCCTTTCCATTTTGCTTCCTCTTTGCCAAGTCATTCACCCTCTAGGGCTTCTTCTGGCCTTACATACATTTCAAATGCCTTTTAAAAGTCTTAACATCTTGGTGACTTGGCACAAGGCCTACAAAAAAGGGATACATCTCCATATGCTCATATATTTACCATATTCTTATAGTTTAAATTTTTATCAGTGATTTGCTTTTAGAAGATATGTCAAATGGCTTGTCCATACAAAAATGGTTTTTCCCTTAAAAAAGGTAAAGGTACCCCTGTCCGTACGGGCCAGTCGTGTCCGAAATCACTTGAAATTGGAATTAGATATTATTTCATATGATTATCTGTATATAATAGGAAATTTATACTCCAGTTCTCTTGTTATATTTAATACATTGTGTAAATCTCTTTTATGAATAAAACCCTGAAAACTCAGTATTCTTATGTCTCTTTTGCAGACTCAAAATCGCATGAAATTGATGGCAGATAACTATGAGGATGATCACCTCAAATCGTCATCTCATTCCAACCAAACTAACCATAAACCCTCCCCAGATCAGGTAAGAACCCTGCTCTTTTTCTTTTTACAGTGATCCTTTACTGGTGTGTACTGATTTGTATATCTAGGACCAGAAGCAGCTTTTCCAAAAGGGAATTAAAAGAATTAGCTTGTTCTGATTTATGACATGGATTTCCTTGCTCTGGTATTAAATTGGAATTCCTGTTAGCAAATCATTAGATTTCATTATTTCAGAAGGACTGGTCTAGCAGAGGTTTGTTGGCATATCATTCTTAGTGTAACTCAAGTGAGCAGTTATTTCAGATTGCTTCTTTCTATGGAGACCTGTGTGCTCAAATCTGTGGCCTTATTGCTTGTTTGTAAGGGTGGCTGCATCCATGCGAGGAAATCCCAGCCTGTGCGCTAAATGATCATAGGCTGTTCCTGTACATGCTCAATGAAGCTTGTCCTAAAAGAGAATCAATTTACCATTTCCTATGCACAATTTAACTTCAGATGTCGCTGGCTGAACTGAGACGTGCTTGGAAACTAACAAGATGCTTAGCAAAACCCATATTCAGTGCAAGAGGACCTCCTAACTAGAAAGCTCTCGCCAGTACTGCAGCATTCACTAACTTAGTTAAAAATAATAATAAACCTTATCTGGTTGCCATCTAGCTTTATAAAGTGAATACCTCACAGATCTGCACCCTCTTGTAATTCTAAAACAAGCACAGAGGCATCCCATTTATATAAAAGTATGACTATGTTGTGCAATGATTATGGGGAGAAATGAAAAATGTAAGTGTGTTGAAAAATGCTTGAAATTGCCCACTGATGCAAAAATTATACTTCAGCCACTTCCAAAGGTGATATTAAAGGGGAGGGGAAATTAGGGAGGCTTGGTATGTTGTGTGTGCTTTTCTTTGAAGGACACAAAGGGAAAAAATGAAGGAAGGGTCACTCCTAATTTTTCTCTCCCCACCACTTTCTATCATGCTAAGCTTTAAAATTAGAATCCAGGGCTCATCTAGTCCAACCCCTGCAATGCAGGAATCACAACTAAAGCATACCTGACAGGTGGCCATCCAACCTCTGTTTAAAAACCTCCAGGGAAGGAGAGTCCACCACCTTCCGAGGGAGTCCATTCCATTATTGAACAGCTCTTACTGTCAGAAATTTCTTCCTAACATTTAGTCAGAATCGCCTTTCTTATAACATGAATCCATTGGTTCATGGTTCAGGTCCTAACCTCTGAAGGAGAGGAAAACAAGCTTGCTCCATTTTCCATGTGACAGCCCTTAAGATATTTAAGAAGGTATTTATTTCAAAGTACAGCCACCAAAGGAATCATTGTATCCTGCTTTATTTATTTATTTGCCAAGGGAACGCGTTTCTCAAACCTGCAGTAGGGAACTGAGAGTCCTGCCTAAAAGCCATTTGAGGCTATCAGTAGTTGGAAACTTTCAAGCTACTATTTAGAGATGTCAGACATAACATTTCTCATGATGGAGCAGCATTGATGTTGCAGATTAAAACAATGCTCTGCAGTTCTGAATTTCCTGGGGAATAAAAGGATATTTCTTTTGCACACTGAAAGGAGGCAAAGGGGCATTTCCTTCACATGAAATATGATTGCAGCAGAAGGTAGTGATCATATGAGATGAAGGCAAACTGTCACATGTAGAGAAGTTCAGCCACAATTACCAGTCAGATGTGCCTTCAGCATATTTTTAATGTTCAGAAATTAACTAAATCACCTAAGAATACTTACAGTGATTCAGGGTATTTGAAGATAGCAGAGTAGAAGATACAAGGAATTAGTGGCTATTTTTTCTCCCACTAGAACGTTTTTCTTTTGTGTGGTTTAAATACTAATCGAGTCTTTATTTCATTCCCATGCTGCTCTGGGGCTTTTCCCCCTTGTCTTCTCTCAACCAATAGGATGAGGAGGAGGGTATTTGGGCATAGCCAATCAGATGCTCTTAGTTCAGCCATTTTGTTCAGAACGGTGAGAATCAGCTTTCTTTACCAGTAGAAAAGTTTCCCATGGTCACTCTTGCATCTTGCTTCTGTGTGATTCATGAGGTTTGGGTGTCTTTCCTTTCCCTTTCTAATGTGGCCTCTGCATGTAAATGTTTTCCTACTTATTTGTATTTTTTATTTTTTTTAATCTGTTAACTTGTTACTGTTTTGTGTCGTTGTGAGAATACACTCCCAGAGCATGTGGTTGGATTTATATGCAAGCAGCAGCATGATTCATGTTGTAAGAGGGAATGTCGCCATTATGCTTTAGCAGTACAGTTTAACCATGGTAGCTAATATTTGCAATTAGAAAAAACTTTTGCTATAAAGCAAAACAATCCAGAGGTTCTCTTTTTAAAAGTAACAAATCGCTCAAATCACTTTTCTGCAGGATTTGAGCACGATGAACCATGCTGCTGATATTGCTGCAAGATTGTTGGGTGCCCCCAGTTACCTACAATGTTTGATAAAGCAAATGAGGATTTGGAGAAGAGTAATAGTAACTTAAGGGAGGAAATAGCTTTCCAACTTTTCTACATTCTGCCTGATTTATTGTCTTGTTAAATATATTGTTGCATTGATCAGATCCTTTGTTCTAAGTCAATTATGTAGGAAACCCACAGCAATTGTGATAGGGCCAAAGTTTTAATTTTACAACCTGGGAGTTGAATTGGCATTCCCTTTATTTGGGAGGGGGGAATGATTTAATTCATGCTCATTAGTGATCTCATGCCCCTTTGGAGTCTTTCTTTGCCATGTCTTTGTGTTTGTGTATGGTGTTAAAACTATTCAACATGATGGTGAAGAGTAAGTATCATGCTGAAGAATGCCAGGGAGCTGGGTGAGCTGAGAGGTAAGTTAATGAGGGGGAAGAGGAATTAGCTTAGAAGGCAGGAGCAGTTCAGACTCAATTTACATGGTAAAATGAAAATACTGTGGCAGATGTTGATTAAAGGAACTTCCATTTAAACACTGCATGTACAAAGAGGATAAAATTAAGGAAACATATGTGCTTCTCTGTCAACAAAGTGTTCACTCCTGTTACTTTGGAAGACAAGAACTGACACAACAGATAAAAGGGTAATGACATCACTGGGGCTTTAGTGGTTGTTTGCAACTTATTTGCTGTGGTATAACTCTTACATTTGAAATCTTAATAAGAGAGGCAAAGGGTAGGACATGAGGATGCAAGAAAAAGGAAGAGAATATGAATATTGGAATGGACAAGAGAGAAGATGGAACATCGCATCCATTATTGAAGTGTGAAAGTTGAAATCTTTAGATCTTTAGTATACTATACAACATGTATTGTGCCTTTGCTATGTGTATTGTTTGCGTGGCGAGTTCCCGCCCCCCGCCAGGATAAATAAAAACACGAGAAACCAAATTTAAAGTTAATTGGGCGAATTAGGCCACAACTTTATTGAATTCAGGAATGAGAGGCATTGGCTTAGGCATTGGTCCTAATGACTATCCGGCTCCAGCCCATTTGCTGGAGACACGGGGAAGGGTTAACCTTAAATCGGGGGAGTCTCCTGCCAAGGCACGTCGACTAGGAGCTCCCCCGGGTCACCGCTCTGGGGCGTGCCTTTGGCCCACACCTCCATAGGCTTCGGACAGGGCCACGCCCCCCGGAGTCCTTTAACGGACCACCCTTCGCTCGCTGGGGGGAGGTGATGCCGTTCCTCCCCCCCCATCCTCTTAACCCCTTCTTACCAATGCCTACCGCCACACGAGCAATCGCTCGCCGCCAATACTCTCATGCCTGAAACCAATCCCTTATCCCCTTTGCCATATCCATCAGCCAAATATCATTTCCAGCATCCGAGAGATGCACACCATCAGCCAAATATCATTTCCCGCAGCCGAAAGATGCACGACATCAAACCGGTAGAGGGCCTTACCGTTGACACATATGCCCGGGTGGTCAATGACATTCCCACCCAGGGCTGCCACTCTACGCACCACTGCCCTATATATGGCTATCGGGCACCTGCAATTTCTCCAAACCTGCCTCTCCATCCACGAGGCCCAAATAAAATAGTAGTGACGTTTGGGTAAGAGGCCTTAAGTTCCTCAAAGTCACTAAAGATATGCCACATCAAGTCGACTGCCTTTCTATAAGCTAACTCTTTTCGCCTAATTGGATAACTAAACATCTGGGGGAGGCCCTCCGCTGCCGCTCTGGCCCTAATAGCGGGCAACATTTCGGCCCAGCGCATTCCCCTTCGAGAGATCCAAGATATATTGATGTAGCTAAGGTGCGGCCCGAGACCGGAATTGATGGCGCGGACCCTGGCCCAATGCACCATGCTGTGCCCGATTATCCAGATGCGCGCCCTCATAGCTCCTGCACCCTAGGTCCCCATTAACGGCATAGTTTCTATCCGAGTGGACGGTGCAGGGCCTATACTCCAAATATGCATCACAACATCACCTGAAAGCAAAAGAAGGTAACAAAGCCAGGTCAGGTATACTGTGAACAATCACAAGGACTTACGAATATATCCTTTATATGCACCAGACTTCCCTTAATGCATCAGACTTCCACTGCCCCCAAGTCCTTCATCCTTTCAGATGAGAGTCCCAAATGCACTGCTGTGGTGGCGGCCCCAATCCTAAAGGAGTTAACCGCGAATTCAGCTGAGGGTAAACCGCAGGCAGCAATCGCCCCTCGCATAACGCGCATGGACTGATGCCGTGCCCCGTGCATGCACATGAAAGCTCATACCAATAACAAAGTTAGTTGGTCTCCAAGGTGCTACTGGAAGATTTTTTTTTTATTTTGTTTCAACTCAAGGACAAGAACAAATAGTGTCGTCATCGTCCCCCCAAAATAATAATAACTAGCAGTATGTTCAGAGGTTTTGAGTCTTAATCCCAACACACTAATCTTGACTAATCTTTGCAAACTCAGGAAATAAAAACAACTCAGGAAATAAAATAAAATAAAAACAAAGCTTTTATTACTTGTATTTGATCCGTACCAATACAGTTGTAAAATGCAGCTCTCACCTTTACTATCTTACTCATCATAAGGGACATATTGTGGAAGAATAGGCACTGAAAGCCACCATGATCTTTGTGTGAAGAAAAAACTGAATAATAATTATCTCTATGGTAGTGAGCCTTAAATAAAACTGAAAATGCAGTCTATCGGATTACTAAAAGGCATCATCATGAAAATTTACCTGGAGACGTGCCATGCTCAAGGCTTGCCAAAGACTTTGAAATTAATTCCATTTCACTCCCTAAATTCACTAGGAAGAAGTGGTGGTGGTTGTATACCTTCACATACCTTAATATGTCCATCCTCACTCTGTGGTTTTGTTTAAAAAAATGTTAAAACTATCGCTAACACAGAAAAAAGGCTTTAACACAGTATCTGACACATCTTAGAAGAACTGAGTCCCAGACTTTGTGGTTCATAACACATTGAACAATATGAAGCCACCTCATTACTGTCATCAAGAGATTCCTCTCCTGCACTCGTATCCAAAAATGACTTTGTTTAAAAGCCATATTAGTTTACTGCCAGTTTTCAAAACATTTTGACAGTGGAGAAAATGCTGACACATAAAAAACATTATATGTTCCCATGATCTGCCCTTCAGTCTGTATAGGGCAGTTCTCTTTTGCTTCACTTAGGCAGGTGCCAAACCACTTTTGAGATCAGGCCACTTTCAGAGAAGTGGAGCAAAAGGTAAAAAAAGTGGAGCACGGTAATAGTAGTCTTGTTCTAGTCCCAGTTTAAATTTCAGTCATCTTGGAAATTCTTTAAAATTATGGTGTCTGAATTCAGCCAAGTGCACATTCAGTTTTCCATCTTCATCAAAGCATCTCAGTCATAAAACATTGTTCCACTGTTCTGAATTTGGTTGTGAAGATCAGAAACATTTTGTAAGTAGACTGCCAGTTGTGGCAGTTCTGTGATGTGGACAGATATCTATAGAAGAGTACATTAATTCACATTCTTTTTTATAAAAAAAATGTGAAGATGATATAATGCAAGTTTTTTCATAGTCTCTTTGGAAGCTGTTTCTGGGAGTGTCGATAGAGAAAGCAGTGTTCATTCTTTTGTATCTTTCCCCAGGTTTTTTTTTTCCTCCCCCAAAGTTTGGCTAGTTCCCAAGGTGAAGGCGGTGAGCTCTGGAAATCATTAATCCATGGGATTTGTTCATGGTGTATTAAAATTTCAGAAAGAATTTGCTTTATAAATATGATTTCCTGATTGACTCTGGCAAAAATGAAACCAGAAGAGATGGGACTGTCAATGCAGCCAAAATTCCTTACAGTGGTTTCTGTTGAAACGTTATGGGCAGGGAGGAAAAGTCATCTGGGGAAGTGACTGTTGTTGGTTTTGAACCTCTTGTTGAGGTTCTGCAATGGATTCTTCCAAAAGATTCAGAACTTGCAATGGAAATTGATCGTGGTTTTTAAGGATGTTCTTGTGTTTTCCTTTCCCCCTGTGAATAGGGAGAATCAATATAGCTATTAGAGATTCCTTTCCCAGGATCCATGCCCAGTCCAGCCCACATTTTGACTGTTTGTGCCAGGTGCTGGCACACAAGGGACAGATTGGGATTCTGTTGATATTCTGTTTTGACAGTTTATCTGCCTGGGCTGATGGAGACTGTCTCAGATTTGGAGTTGAGGGGCCCCTGGCTTGCTGTCTTGGGAACCTCAATATTCACATCAAGGTTTCCTGGTTTGAGACAGTGTAGGATTTTGACTGCCACAAAAGCCAATAGGCTATAACAAAATGCAATTGGCACAACCAAAACTATGTGTTGACTAGGCGGAAATGTGGGTTTGATTGTAGGGGGTTTTTCATCAAGTGGTGGTCAGACCACTTCATATTGAGGTTTTGACTTTCAGCACCCATTTTCCTCTTTGGGGGTGGTTAGACCTATTAAGATAGTCTGCTGTCAGAAGCTTATGATGCCTGAAGGATTCCAGATTGCCATGGGGAGTTTATTGTTGCCATGACTGACACTCCTGTAGAAGTTTTGCTCACTCTTTGGAGTACAAAGAAATATCTGGTCATGTGCTTTTAATTAGTCTTAGTCTTTAACTGTATTGTTTTTATTCTTGTAGTGTATTTGAGCGATCTTTTTTCTTATGGAAGTTAGTCAAAGTGAAATTTTTGTTCCTCAATCCAACCTGCATTTTAATAGGGTTAATAAATACTACTAGTTGGCCCAGTGTTCAGCGTTGAAATGAAAATAACCATTTTGTATTGAGCCAACTTCTGTTTATGGTTTTTAAATAAATTCACTCGGTCCATTGTGCCGATATTTTCAAATGCACTTATTATGTCATGTTTGACAGGTTTTATTGTGCTTTAAATGTGTTAAACTGGACATTGAATGAATACCACTAGCTTGGGCAAAGACAGGGATGGCCAGAACATCTCTTGTTAATAAAGAAAGGCTGTTTTAGAAAATATTCCCATACCTTGGATAAGCTCTAGAAAGCATTCAGGTTGCACAGAGTCTTGCAACCCAGCTCATCAGTTCTGTCCAGCTCTGCCTTTCTGCTTGGCAGGTGCTTTTTTGCATCCTCTTAAGATAAGCTCTGCAGTTGCGGGAAGCACTGTGACTCTTGCTAAGTGGCCAGCTCAAATTAGATGTGGGAGAAACATAGAGATAAGCACGGTACTTACTGGGGGAGTTAATGCATCCCAAGGGAAAGAAATGAACTCCTCTGTGAGCTTTACTATTCTCCAAGAGGGCAGGATCAGCCCTTTACAAAATAAGCAGCAGTAATCAAATTAGGATGCTTTCAGCAAGTGGCTTATCCATGGATAAAATGATCTTGTTTCCAACTTAATGGATCCTGTTCCCATAATTTAGATAGTTTATACTAAAGGAAAAGGGGTCAGTATCATCATACAGGACTAACATTATACAGTACAGAGTGGCATCGGAAAGGAATTAGTTCAGCAAGTATTCATATTCAGTTGGATAATGATAATGCTACTATTTCAAAGGATACTGTTACAGTTTCCTTTCTACCTAAAGATGACCAGAAGACATGTCTACTGTACTGGAACATGCAGCCTTAACATACATAATCTTTTATAGGTATCTCTGTGGAAAGAATACTGTGTTCTCAACCAAACAATGCTTCATCCTAGTTCTACATTCTTGCCCTTTGTTTCCCTGTTTTAAAAGTGAATTCTAAATTTTACATCAACCCAAGAGGGGCCAACACTGGTCCCAGCCCTAATCTGATGAATGCTTTTTAGAATTTAGAACTGGTAAAAAGAATTATACAACTATCAAACCCATGACTGTAGAACTTTTCCAGTCAGCCACCCATTTGTATGAATTTTAGGTGTGCTAAATCCTGTTTGAGGTAAATCAGCTGCTTCAAACAAAGGGAAAGGCATGTAATTCGTTTCTGGAGTGAAGATTTTTCACTTCCTTCCCTGCCTCATTCAGAGGTCAGGCTCCTTAAAATCCTGTGTCATGCAAAAATTACACATTTGTAACTGGGAAAAGATGGGCCTGGATGATAGGCAAAAACTGATGTGCATAGTGAAGGGATGATAAAGATTCTTGGGATAAGAATGACTTTTTGAATGCATTCTGTTGTAAACACAAGAAAATAAACATTACCAGACCACACCGTATATTGCTTTCAAGTTACCATTTCCAGCACTCAAGTAAATTGAGAACTGCTGATATAGGGCTTCCATGGGGGGGGGGGTTAAATTACAGGAGCTTTAACAATGGGTGTACAACAAAACACACTTGCATTTTGCAGCGAACTTTAAAGAAGAATGCTGTTGCTAATGAATTGTTTCTCCTTTGTAGTGTTCTTATCTTGCTGGGTGGGACATAGTTTTACTTATCAGTTATACTGCAGGCCTGCTAACTTGAGGGGTTTTTGAGAAATATTGTAGAATAGCCAATATTACTACTATTGTCTGCAGCCAACCACAAGCATTGTGTCAATGAAAATTTATTTCCTTTCCATATTTTTGCCTATCAAGTCATCCTCAACATCTTTCCAGTCCTGTAGCCCTTACAGTCTTACAGCATTGCCTTTTTAATTTTAAATTCCCTGTAACAGAAGTAATATTCCATGCTGTTTCTTTTTACAGTGCTAAAATGTTAATCCTAATGTGCTATAAACAGGGTTCTACAGTCTTACTGGGGAAGGGATTTTGACACCACTAATCTGTAGCTTTCAGCTCCTCCTATTGCAGGACCATTAATCCATTCAAAGAGTGTTGGAAACATAGCAAAGGAGCCAGAACAGTTGTGTATGCAGGACAATGTTGAAAGTAGTCCCAGCACCTGTTTCTGTTGACTGGGAGATTATCACACTTCTATGTTCATTAGCAGAGTTAGAGGGTATGGTTGGAAAGATACCTTATGCCTGCTGACAAGCAGAAGGTGCAACCACAGATTTTGCCTGGATGTGAACATTTTGACAGCTAAAACTTCATCACAGGGAACCATTGCTGATGCAGGCCTTGTTTTTGTTGTTAGAGATTCTCTTTCTTATTCCTCAGTGTTTAATTGGTTGTAATCAACAGAATGTTCACACTCTCAATTTTCCATTCTCCAATTATTACTTTAAAATCCTTGTGCTCTTTTAGAAGGAAGCACATGATATAATTAAATAAATCTGCAAAACATTTTAAATTAGTATTTAAATGTATAGCAGAGAGAAACTTTTTTCTTGAAATCTGTTAATTTGCTTAGGGGGGCCCTTTCAAGTGAAACAAACAGAATTATATGCAACTCTTCTCATGACTGGATTCACACGTTATCTTCTCATCTCCCCTACCCCACCATGCAATTTTCACGTAGAGAGAATTTGGTTACTCCTCTTAGCTTTCCTCCAGTTTTCTATGTTATAATTAAGTAAATGTCCCATTTGTTTACGTATTTGTCAGATTATGATTGACTTGCATTCTTTTATTTTAGGTAATCCAGCCCCTTTTAGACCTTGATCAGAATCGCAGCAAGTTGAAGTTGTATATTGGACATTTGACAGCCCTGTGCCATGACCGGGACCCCCTGATTCTCCGTGGACTCACTCCGCCTGCTTCCTACCACCAGGATGACAACCGTGCAGCTTGGGAGAAGGAGCTGCAGAAGATGACTCTGGAGCAGGTAAAGCAACTTCTCATATATATATATATATATATATATACACATATACATACACACACACACACACACACACACATACATACACAATATGGGGCTATTTAGTTCAGATGATAAAGGGTGTATTAAATTGTACATGATGCAGAGAAAGTGGATAGAAGTACATTTTCTTCTTCTTCCATAGCACCAGAACCTGGGATCATACAGTGAAGCTGAATGTCCGGAGGTTTGGGGTGGACACTTGCTCATACAGTGTCCAGTTAGAAAATTAGCTTTCACAAGAAGCCACCAAACTGGACAGCTTTAAAAGGGGGCTTAAACAGATTCATGGAGGATAAGACTACCTGTGGCTACTAGCCATATATAGCCATACCAAGACATAATGTGTCTGAATGCCAGTCACTGGGTAACAGCAGCAGGAGGAGGGGCCTACTGTCCCCCTTGTCTTGTTTCTGGGCTTCCCATAGGTATATTGTTGGTCACTGTGGAAAATGGGATTCTGTAGTCTGATGTAGCAGGACTCCTCTTAAGTTCAGGCTTCCAGCAACCCTGCCATGCCTTCTTCTAGGATAGTATAAACTATGAAATTCAAGTTGGTCATCTCTTTCTCTCCTTCCGATTCTAGTTTTTCTTTTCCAAATAATATTTAATATTTTGTGGCTCCTGATAACTACTGATCACACTTGGTCCTCATTGGGATGTTGGGCGACTGTCACCTTTGAGAGTTTTGTTGGGATTGGAATTATTATTTGTTTTGCACTTCTGCAGAACCTGAGGTTCCTGAAAGTATGTTAATGCTTCTTCTTGGTTCTTAGCTGCGCTCTTTTGCTCCAATACTACCAGTATGGGGACACCAAGTCCAGTATGAAGCAGATGAAAGCCTGTCTCTGATTTTTCCTAACACGTTTTGTCTTTTAACGAGACAATAATAACTTATTATTTCCCTCTTGTTGAAACATTCAGAATCTTTAAATTTTTCAATTTAGAATTCAGACTTGTAGTTGATGTTTTTATTTAAAGAATAGCACAGCAACAACGGAACAGCAACAATAGCAGTAAAAACTTGACACGTGGAAAATCATCAAGGCTGATTTACCCACTGAATTTTCAAGGTAGAAGTTTCTGCATATCTGAACCAAAGAAAATGTAATGGTTTGATTCAGATGTAATGCTAAGCTATGATTTAATGTTCTATGCATGACCTTTGTAGACTTCTCCTTTCCCTCCAGTGCAGCCCTAAGGAGAAGAGGGGGGGGGATTTCCCTTCTCTTTTCAGTTAACCACAGTTTAAAGTCCAAATCCTAAACTGGTAAATATTAGCTTATTTATTTAGCCACAGTTTGGATTTGGACATAACGCTAAATTTTGGTTAGAGTTTTTTTTAAAATGAAAATAAATGAAAGCTTCCAATCGCCACCTGCTGCACCAGAGGAGGGGAGGGGGCATCTGATAAACATAATTTAGCATTATGTCTGAATGAGACAATCAAATGAAAATAAAAACACACACCTTGCTGTCTTCCAAGATGGATACTGGAGATCTCTAGAATCTTGACTATTAAAGTGTTACGAGAAAATATCCCCTTGAATTATCTGGAATGAGATTTTGTATTTCTTTGCCTTGATTACACACTAAGTACGTGGGAGGGATTGATGCTACACATATCGGGGCTGCTTTGAAGATATATTGCTTGACATAATGTTATGCTTGATTTCACTGCTTGAAATTTACTCTAATATCTACTAATTTTTTGTAGCTGGTTGACCTGGAGTTGTGCTTGTGTTGTTTAAATGAAGCATAGTTATGCTCCTATATTGCTGTATAGGCTACAATCCAACAGAAATCTAGACATTCTTAAACTCACTGAGATTGGTGGATTTAAGCACACCTAGTTCTGTGTTGTTTGGATTGTGGCCAAAATGGCACAATTTCCTGATGTTTTTATGGATGAATGATTTGGAAAAGGTGGCCATTTGTTTGGGTCTTGAAGTATGGACATAAGTCCTAAACTTAGCCACACACATAATGTACTTTGCTGCTAGAAATGTCATACTTTGATTTTTCTTTCTTCCTCCTCCTGATAATTGCTAGGCAACTAAGTATTTAGCTCACCAGGGAGCATAGATCTGATTTTTAAATTTCCTTTAGCAAGTTACAAACATGAAAGTCAATTTCACCCCCACATTCTTTTTACTTTAACTCATTACCTTGAAGCTCCTGACCTGGTTTGGTACCTCTTCAGAGTTACTGTTTACACAAAGCTCTCATTATTCTAGCCCCTCATTTTGCTTACTAAAACAGCTGGAGTAGATTAAGTGCCTAGCCAAGAGTGCAAATGCACTGAAGTATTTGTCGTGTGTGTTTCTGTATTGCTCACATTGGAACAGACATATGTAAATAGATGTTTTACTTGTATACTTGGAAATAACATTTTATGTGCCCTCTTTCACATCATAATCATTGCCCAGTTTTCACTCTTCTCAGGCAAAGCACTTGTTTAATTCTGTTAATTCTTCCATTACTTATATCGTACAGCAAAATCTCTGTCCCATAGTATCTCCAGCCTTTCTACTAATACTCATTTCTATCCCAAACATTTACCCCTCTTCTTTGTGTAGTCATTCAATTTATCATCCTTTCCCTTGTCAGCCTGTGCAGTAGTACCTTTCATCAGTTCTTGCTGCTATCTTCATCGAAATTGAATTCCTTATCTAATTTTCTTCCACTCTGCCTCACTGGCTTTGTTTGCAACGAGATGAAATGCTTAAATCATTGTATCCAAATTAACCTGTTGTACATTTTACTGAAATTAAATTATTGTACCAAAGGAAATTTAAGTTTATTTCATCCGTGAGCTTGAGACTTTTTCTTTCATGATTCACTTTCATGATTATATGCAAACCGGGAATATATCCAGTACTCGTGTACCACCAAAAAGGCATAAACTACTGGACATTAATTCTCTACCAACAGCAATAATCTGGTTTCTATAGCCTGGTGTGTTTTGTTTCTCTCTCCCTCCCTCTCCCCCTCTCTCTCTCTTACACACACACATATCTTTCCTGGTTTTCATCTTTTCTGATGTTTGAACTTTTCTCCTTGCACTTTTAACTTTAAAACAATTTTCAAAAAAAAAGAGGGGGAAAGCACTTCAGGAGCCAAATTCCAAAAGGCCAATAGAAGCAAGTCCAATAAGTTGAAGGAAGAAAAGGTCTCTGAAGATAAATGTGTCTGAAATACAATCCCATGCATGAAGTGGATTTCGGATTTGTTTCTGTCTTCACTTATTGATTTGAAATAGTCCATGCTGTCCTCTATTGAATCCCTGAGGCAAAATGATCCCCCCCATCAAATTGCACCCACAGCTGATTCCTTCTTACTTTAAAAAACAACAACTGTAATCAGCTGTCAGCACCCATGTGACAAAACATTGGGCTGAGAAGGAGTATTATCCTGTAAATTCCCCTGGATCTCTCAGAAGTTTTGTTTGTTTGTTACCACTTATAAACCACTTAATATTTCAAAAAATTGCAAGTGTTGCACTATCTAGAAACCAAGCATTATATCATTAAACAAAAACCCAGTCTACCACCATCCTACCATGGTTTCCTCCTGACTTGGGCTTCAGTAATAGTTACGTTCTCAAATAGTTGAACTTCGTCACTGAGGGGAAATCATCATAGGGAGAATTGTGATTTTGCATGATTTTGTTTAGGAAAGGAGAACTGCTTCTCATTAAATGTTGACAAATGTTCAGACATGGGTATGATTCATAGACACAACGGTTTCTTCAAAAAGTAATTACAATATTCACATCTGTCTCTAAGGAAATACCTCTGTATAGCAAGACTCCCAATCCATCTCTGGGTTTTGAGTCTCTCCTCAAAGGTAACAGTAATATGTTATAGAGCTTGACCTTATATTTTCATGCCTCCTCAGACACAGATGTGGCTCATAAGGATATTCCCCTCACTTCATGGTTACATTTCTAGGGAGGGACAGATCTTTCCCTGTTCACTAATGCTTCTGTGTGTGACTTTTGCCCCATATCCCATTCTTCCTGTCTTCAGATTTCTCATGGAGAGTTTATATAATTAATTTCTGAAACAGCACATGCACAGGTTTCCTCTTAGTGCAGATTTCTATTGATTCAGATTAGTCTTCCACCCCATTCAGTTTGCCTTTGAATACTATATTACATTTGTACACTTACAGGAGATCATTTTTCTCTTTAAGTATATATTACCAAGTTGCCCAAATGTTTTGTTCCCGTTGTAGCAGCAGTAAGCAGTGAGTTCAGGATTGGTTGCTATTCTTCCTAGGAGGGGGGAATGGGGGAGGTATTGATGGTGGATCGTTGCTGCTGGTCTTAAATGCTTACATGGCTTATATTCATGTAAAAGTCTCCAATGCTTTTTGCTCAAAAGGGGGGGGGGGAGCTGTCTGACCTATGTGATAACGTTGTTGTAATTATTAAGATACATTAATAAATTGCACAATCACGGGGGAGGTGCAGTGGGTAATTAGCTTGCCACCATTAATTCATCTGGCTTCCATCTCTTAGATGCTATTTTGTGCTTGTCTTTGGTTGGAGGATCTCTGCATTCTAGCATTAAAAAGTAGATCCCACAATCCTGAAGTCAGTCCACTCTGCTTTAAAGTACATAGTACTTGCATACCAATTTATAATAAAATGCATACCATGCTTGTGGAAGATAAGAGAGATATTGGGAGTGAGATCAGAAATTCTTTGCAGGATTTTAAATGACCAGCCATGGGGTAGCCTATTTATGTATATAATAGATGTAAATATATGATAATTGTTTTAATTCTATTAATATTTAATTTTTTTAAATTACTGCCCCCCCTGTGTTTTTAGTTGTTTTTATTTTATTTGTAAGCTGCCTTACAAATAAGGGAGGGGAAATAGTGGAGTATAAATGCATTAATAGATGTCTTTTCATATGTTCTAAAACATTCCATCCAAGGTGCCCCTACAGGTGCAACTGCTCCGAGCAAATAAAATGTTATTCAGCAACTATGCTGTCCATTTTTTTATCTCCTGTGTGCTTGCATGAATCTTCACTGGAAAGCAACACCTGTGAATATGGTTGCCCCAGGCCAGGCATTATATTTTGCGTGTGGTTGTGTCTATAGGGATCCCCTGTTTGGTATACATTGGGAGGACAGACTAAGGACTAATTGCTGGTGTGACATTTTAATACACAAACATGTGTTTACTTAATTCTGTCCTTTTTCTTTTCTTTTTTGCAGCTTCACAACGAGCTGGAAAAAGGTGAGAGGGACAGTGCAGAGCTACAAGAGTTTGCCAATGCCATTCTACAGCAGATAGCCGATCACTGCCCTGACATCCTGGAGCAAGTTGTCAATGCACTTGAAGAGTCATCATGACCGAAGCCAGTGCTAGCCCCCTAGCAGCAGCATGCCTGGGGGCCAAGCCCGGTCAGTCCAAGGAGTCATGAGGATGCAGAATTGTGTGAAAGTGGGGAGGGGGAGAAAACAAAAACTTTTGGTGCACCTTTTTATAAAAAGAAACAAATGAACCTATCTCCGCTCTTCCAGTTTATAGATACTGATTCATGTCTGCATTCATCCTCTCACTGCCTTTCTTCTTTGGAATATGCCTCCCAGTTACTTTTCCTGTTGGCTTTGGGATACGTCTGCTCAGACATTTACTGAGTTCAGTAAGCATGGAAGTGGCAATATATTGGACACAGGTAGTTCTGGTGATCCTTGAAGTGGTGGCAGGAGAACACTTGCCTTGATTTTATTTTTTTCAGTTAGTAGAAATCTTTGGCCTACCTTCCTTTATGGGGGAAGTTGAGTGTGTTCTGATAGTGGCCCACAGTTGGCCAGCATTGATTTAGCTAGCTCAAGGTATGCTGCCTATGTCTGCACAGGAGTTTTATCCTAAAAGCGGAAGCTGTTACAAGGAGATTGTGGGTGGTGAGGAGAATCCCTTGTTCTCTTTGGTAACTTCAAATGAGTAAGAATGGGAAACATGTTTTCTCTTGTTTTCTGCCTATTGTAAGCCTTGTTTTTGTTTACCAAAATAGCTACGAAATGCATGTGGCTGTTGGGGAAGGGTCCTCTTACCTGAAAACCTGAAGAGCCACTGCCAGTCAGCACTACTAAGCTAGATGGCAGCTTCCTGTGTTTTCTTTAGCCAAGTTTCTTGCTCTTCTGGCAAATTTTAGTACCTTTTCTACATAGCTTTGCATTCTCATGGGAAGGGTGCTGTCTTTATGCATTACTTCTCATTTTATCTATTTCTGATTTCTTAGGGGTTTACTTTATAAGCTATGCCCAGCTCCAAGAGTACTAGATATGGTCGCCCCTACCACTGTATCTTCTATAACACTCACCAAAGATTGAGTAAACCCAAAATAGTTTCTCTAAATGGCATCCTCTTAATGTATCCAAATTCACAGGCTCATAAATAGGAATCTGGCTATTCACTTGTTTTGCACTAATTGTGAAAATACAGTTTTAATCCAGGCAACATTTTATGCATAGTGTCATTCTTCAGGCATTCACAAGAACAGAATTCTGGTGTCAGGTTATTTCTTCCTGAGAGGAACTGTTTTTGATGTTTGTTCTTGCAGATTTCAGGATTAATAGAACCTTTTGGAGCAAACGTAGAAGAAAGAGTTAGGATTCTGAACTTAAAGAAATAAGAGAAAAGATCACTATTCCTTACAACGCTTTCCTAACTCGTTTACCTCTATAATGATTGCCCGAATCACCATGCTTGGCTTTTCCAGCTTAAGCAATTTACACATGGATAGGCCCATGCATTCAAAGTTTAGAAAGCAGACACTCTCTCAAAGCCTTTTTCTTTTCCCCTTCAACAGTATCCCCACTCCACCAGTGCAACTTTCCAGTTTGGCAACCCAGACCCTAAGACATTATTTTCTATATAGCAAGGAATAATTTTCTACAAAGTTACTGTTCAGTCATTACCATCTTCAACCCATGGACATTGAACCAGCCCCAGTATCCCCAATCAGGAGCCTCTCTGACTGAATCAAGAGTCCTCTAGGCACTCTATGAATCCTTTATTACTACTTTTTATACACATAGTTTCTGCCTTTGAAAATGAAAGGATGCAGTCACTTCTTCAAGATGCTCCATTTCTTCCTTTCATTCTCATGCAGGAGAAGGAACCTGGGGATACCTCAGAAAGGAGATATAGTATGAATAAGATTGGTTTGGAAAGGCAAACAGTGTTTCTCATGTGGATTTTCTGATGAGGAATTCACATTGCTATCTTAGTTAGCACCTTCAGGACTTTGGAGATCCGGAATGATAGTTTTAGAGCTGATGGCATTAATAGCCTGAGGCTGATGCTTTTTCTCAGAAAGGCGGGCGGGGGAGAGACTTGAATGTTCTCAAGGTTGAAATTGCCTTTACCGGAAGGCATGTAGACAGTGACTGTACATACCATTGAGCCATGCCTCATACCAGAACCGCGCCTTTGCCCCCATTGTTTTGAGTCAGCACATTTTGATAGGAGCTGTTGTTTTGAAATCTCCCTTATAGCCTTTTCTTCTTCATCCCTAATTACTCACTGTAGGGATTTAATGCTGCCTGTAAAACCATCTCAGCCTTCAGGCCTAACATCTTCCCACCACCACCACTCCCAGGCTATCCTATTAAGTTATATGGCCGCGTCTCCAGCTGCCCTTGTTCCCTGCTGTAAAACAATCCACTCTCTCTGTGGGGGAAGCTATGGAATTTTCCTTATCAGTGGTTGAAATGACTTCTGCTTGTAAACCTCTTACTCAGATGCTCTTTGATAGTGGCTTTGGGGGCAGGGGTGTTGCTGAAATTTCGGGAGAGGAGATGGAGATAGTTGCTTGTGGTTGATACTTCATCCCCATGTGCTTCTGGCATTGTGCATAAATCGCAAAAATCGCAGTTCTCCATGCTAGTATTTTTGGAGCCTTTAACTCAGCTGCCACCATGTGGCTGTGCTACTACAGACACAGGAGCTGCTTAAGCAGAGAGATGCCATTCCCAAGGCAGCTTGTACAGGGCCCACCAAACTGAAATTGGGATAAAGCCCATTGTTTACACTCCACTCTACTCACAGCATGTGCTCCAGGGGAGGAGGGGATTTGTGAAACAGAGCCAGTTCCCACACTGGCCATTTGGTTTCTGTCACCCAGCAGCACACCTGCTGTTTGAACCCCTCCCTCTCCAAGCCCAAGTCTGGAGTATGCATCTCTTTCAACTCCTCTCTTATCCCACCACCAAGCACACAAATTTCCCACCCCATTCCATGAGCTCAGAGTCCTGTCACCCTAATGCCTGATCTAAGCTCCCAGTAAAAAAAATGATCTAATCCCTCAGTAAAGTACTGAGAGAGAGAAAGAGAGAGAACAAACAAGATCTTATCTTGGAACAATGACCTGACTTTATCAGCAGTGTGCCATTGCAGATAATCTCCTTGATGCCATTTGGATAGAGGTCTTTCTCTCTGCATTTCTCTAGGAACTGTGGAGCCTTAAATGCAAGGTGTTGGCCATGAATTGTTGTTGAACCTGGCCTGCTTCAACTTGCTTCCTTTAACAGAAGAGTGCAAGATAGTTGACTGCCTTGTGGATCTGGTTAACATTGTTAACGTTTTATGAGATACAAAATGCACAGATCCAAAAGGGTTATATGTGGCAATCTGACTGCCACTACACTATCACAGCTCTGAAAGATTTTTGTATCTACCATATCTGAAATGAGTGAGATCTACCACTTGTGTCCAGAAAATACAGCTCTGGACAGTTGTACCAGAGATGTATCTTCACCTTCCTTGTTATTCAGTCCAGCTTTCAGAAATAGCCTCTTATCAGGAGATTCTAAAATCTCTTGTTTTACACTAGCAATGGCCATATACTTTTGTTGCCGGGTTATAACAAGGCTTGGTTGTATTTAAGGAATATGATGTTGCTTTTTCAAGCTATAAAGATGCTAATATGTAAAAGGTGGTTATAAACTTCAGGAACCCCCTATAGTAGTGGAGCAGTTTGTCTTAAATTTGGTGCAGTCATTAAAACTCCCTGGACAATCCAGGTAATTTCTTGACATCCTAACTGGACTGCTTAATGCTCCCAAGGAATCCAGATTCTGCTTCCAATCCTATCAAATCCAGGTGTTTAAAAATAATAAAATAAATGGCACTTCAGACTCTGAATTGTACAGTGACACTAGCTACTAATGTTCAAAAAATTAATAAGAGACACATCTTAGTGAAATGTCTTTTTCATGTTTGGGGTCTGCTATGATGATTGCCTTTTGATATTGCTTTCACTTAAAAAAAATGCCAAACTCTAAAAATCTAAAACCGAACGAAATGGTTAGAGTGTGTGCTATCATATACCATTGTATTTGGGTCTTCTCAGTGTATTTTAGAAGATCACTGTGAAATATGTAGCATGGGAGTTTTAGGCATCTTTTTTCTCTATTCTAACATTCAGGGAGCATTCTGTTTTGGAAAATTCTTATATCTGAAACACTAAGTTAATGGAACACTGATTTCCTCCTATCTCACACCTCTGTGCTAGCAACCTAGCATGGGTTTGTGGAGTGACCTGAGTAAAAATGTCAAAACAGTTGGAGCTAGAAGGTGCTAATTCGGAGAACTAAGCAGTAATAGTCATGGAAAACAGTTCTTGATTTAATAACACTGCCCCTAGTGGTGGGAGTGGAATTGGGAAGTCAGGCAATTGGTGGCTGACAGCTGCCAGAATTGACAAGACAAAACTCTTCTCATGCCAATCACTCAGTCTTGTCAGTGCAGCAGGTGCTGTTTTTATAATACAATATTTTTTAACTTTTTTCCATTTGTAGAGGAAAGCCGTTATCCTTCTGAACAAAATGGCTGTGTCTGTTGACCTTTTTTTAAAAAGAAAATAAAAGCATTTCCAAACTTTTTAGTGTCAAAAGCGTAAACATAAGAATACTGACTTTTTTCAGTGTGTGTGGCGAGTGCTGTAACCCTGTCATCATTGGTATTTCCCCTTTCCTTTTTCAGGGGTATATTTTTTATTTTTTATTTTCCTGTTTTGTTCTCTGCTTGTCAATTATTGTCTGTGTGGTCCTCTGGCTGGGACAATTACCGACAATGTGTGTCTGTTGTCCAGTTTTAAATAAAAAAAAGATAGAAGTAGAAATGAAAAAAGTTGTGTATTAAAAATATAAAAAATTAAATGTATCATCCAAAGGAATTCAAAATATGAAAAGGCAAAGTTCTGGACAACTCCTCCCAGTTTTATAAGGAAATGGATTTTTTTAGGATCAAGGTACCTTTCAATTGCCTTTGACAGACCAAGGAAGACCAAACCAGTGTGGCCTTCTTAGCAATGTTATTAACTCCTGATTTTATCCCTCTCCCAATACTGTAATGTATGGATGACCTTTCAAAAACAGGAAGGGGCAGCATTAGAAACAACTTTTTCCATTGATATCTCTGGGGCTTTAATACTGCAAATTTAAATAGAAGGGATGCATTGCAGCATTTTTGCACACTCTTTTAGTCTCTATTTTTTACACACAAACTACTTAGTATTTCTTAATGCACCTTCATTTATGTCAGTCCCAGTTTATTTGTGTGTGGTTATTTTGTATGTACCCACTTTTGACAATGTGCATTCAGAATCTTACAACAAAGGGCTTGCCATTCTTTTCTGCACCAGTGGGATGGAAACGTTTGAATTTACTTTTAAAGGGTATGGCCAACATAAATCTGCATATCATAAATACTGTTGCTACTAGCCATATCTTAATTTATTTTACATGAATGTACCTTTTTTAAAAAATCCTGGTAAATTTGGGAGGCTATCAGTAACCCTTTCAGTTTGAGGTTACCAATGTTCCTGTGCTGCTGTCTATTTAATTCATTGTCCATTGCTGCAGCAGAAGTAAAAGTTGAGAATGCTGGGATACATTTTTGTTAATATGGGATATAACTATTAAGCCAAGCTTAATTGATATTCTTCCTTTAATTTGTTTTTTAGCCATCTTTCATGGCTAAATCATTTCTCTCAATCATTTCACCTGGTAAATCTGGGTTTCCCAAATCTGGGTCTCCAGTTGTTTTTGAACTACAACTTTCATAATCCCTAGCTAGCAGGACCAGTGGTCAGGGATGATGGAAAATGTAGTCCAGAAACAGCTGGAAGCCAAAGTTTGGGAAACCCTGCTGAGTGAACCCAGGATTTGGCTTAATACTGGTTTCAGTGGGCACCTCCTAAATACAAATAGTTCACAGGTGTTGCTTTGCTCAGCTAGTCTTCTGTCCTTCAGTGATATTTGGTATGCTAGATCTAAGCATATTTATGCATATCAAAAGTTCGTGTTCTTCTTTAGGTTCCATGTAAGTAAATGGAGTTGTATCCAGAAGACGCTATTATCAACTGGCATGACTTAAAACTGATGTAACATCATGTTCTTTCATCCCTGCCAGGACAGTATTGCTACTTCCCTCTCATTTACCTCATGCTGAATTTAGATCACCAGGATCCGTTTTAACAAATTTTTCGTGAAGGCAGCACAGCGGGCTGTCAAAGGGAGTGAAAAATTGTAGGATGTCCCCAACACACACACACAACCCTCTCACGCATACACTACAGAAAGTGATCTTTTACTACTTGGAAAGTGATGTGTTGCACTTTAACAGAGGAGGAGATGAGCTTTGCATATATAGTCTGGCATACTTTGAGTTCCTTCTGGAAGGAGCAGCAGCGGGAGATAATAGATGTCTGTGATGCAAGTGCGCACGCTGCCTTCAACTTGTATGTGTTTTATTGATGGAGTCATGTTACTGACAGGATAATGAATTGCAAAGAAATTGTGTTATATATTCAACTTTGCCTTGATAATATAAACACTTTTGTTCAGTTTTTTTCTTTCCTTTTTTTTTATTCACAAACTAAGTTCATGAGGAAATTATAAAATTATTTAAAAATGGTGCTGTCTGCTTGTTGTTTTTAATTGCCTTTTAACCTTCCTCTTGCCACACTTCCTTCCGTACCCTCATGTGTAGTTGCTACACTGACTCCAAAGCATAAGATCATAAGAAGAGCCTGCTGGATATGTAGCCCAGTATCCTGTTCTCACAGCGGTCAGCCGGATACCAATCGAAGGCCGCATTCAGGACATGAACACAACAGCACTCTCCTTCTGATGCCCAGCAACTGGTGTGCAGAGGCATATTGCCTCCAGCAGTGGAGATAGAGCATAGTTGTCACAGGTAGTAGCTGTTGATAACCTTATTGGTTAAATTGTCTTGTCTAATCCAAGGGTGTGTTGTGTTTCTATGGAACTGTCAAAGGAGGGAATTGCAGCATTTGAGGACATCTCTCTTGGTACTGTCACAGTTCTCACACGACACATATTTAAAGTTCTTCTGGTTAACCATAGAGCTCCATAATTATTTTTCTTCCTTTTTTTGATGCTGGTTGGACCTCTACTTCCCTGTCCCCATATCTAGAAAAGTCCCAAGGTACTTTTTCCCCTTTTAGTACAATGGAAGAGATGCTCAGGATGGCATATCCAGTATACATGCAGAAGTATATAAAGGTTTGGTTTTCTTTCACTGTACTCCCAACCATTCATGCTACAATGCCCTGCCATGTGGGACAAAGCATCCTGCTCTTCTCCCCCCTTTCCCTCAAAAACACACACAAAAAAACTCTCCAGCAATGTTCTGCCATTTCAGGTTCATTTCTTCTTATTTTTAAATTCATTCTACTTTGATTATTGTGCATTTCACATCTTTGCATTCAAGGAAATTGCATAAGGCTTTGTTTTTTTTCTGATTCAGTAAACCAGAAAATTATTATGTCCTGATCTAAATAATTTGTTCATTCATTTAAATTGTAAAAAACAGTAAGTAGCAGATTTTAAGAAAAGAAAACTAGCAAAACTGGCTTTTCACCATACAAGACAGCTTTTTTGCTTTCCTTGCTTAGAGCTGCATCCTTTCTCATGGCAAGTCCTATAATGCACCACTGCTGAATGCCCATCAGGTTCATCTGCTAGCCTGGAAATTCCAGTGCCAGCCCATCTCTACTTGCAACAAGACACATTTGGGGGCTTCTTTAGAACTGGGACTCCAACAAAATTGCTCTGCATCTCATTCTCCAGCACTCCCTGCAGTTTTAGCATCCAGGGCAATTGATCAATGTGAGCAGCAGTGCAGACTTTAAATCTCTGTTGTAGTTTGTATTAGGAGATAATGACCTTAGCCTTAGAAGTTCATGTATGCTTATGCCAAGGATGAAGAACCTGAGGCCCTCCAGGTCACGCTGAACTTCAGCCCCAGATAGCATTGCCAGTCATCAGAGATGCTGGGATTTGTAATTCAACAGCATCTGGGGGGCCACAGGCTTCCCCTCTCAGCTTTATAGGATTTTAATACCAATTTTTGTCAATAAAGCATGGGAAATGGCCTTAGGGGCTCAAAGAATTCTGCTGGAAACAGATCTATTGCCTTAATTCAATATCTTTTAGATTTATTCTGCAGATAGAGATCTCTGGGCTCATATCAGACCAGGGCTTGCTATGTTATCTCATAATTAATACCTCAGTTAGCTGGACAAAACTGTAAGTTAAATATAATGTTACATCTGAATGTGTCATTCAGAAAGCATGGGGGTTGCAGTTTTCAGTAATATGCCCTTTCTGAACTCCTGAGCTGCTGAGGTTCAAGAGTCACAAATTCAGGAAGTGGTCAAAGCGTAACTTCATAAATGCCAAGGATTCTCTCCCTAGAACAGATGCCTGAGTCACTACTTAGAGGGTCTGTAACAATAACATTGCTTATGCTAAACAGCAAAGGTGCCAAATCTCTTTCATGTATTATCAGGTTACCATTTATGTGCCGGGCAGTAAAAAGAGCGCAAGATGTCCTGTGTTGAAACATCTGTGCCTAAAATGGGGGGAAAGGAAACAGGCATGAGAATAACAGTGATTGAGTCTCTGGTATACACTCTAGTTGAATTTCTAATATTATGTTCTCCCCCTGCCTGCCTCTCTGTGTCAGACCCTCAGGAGTCCTCAGGCCACACCCCTTCACAATACCGTTTTGTCTTGCTGGAATGTGCCTTTGAACTGTGGTGATGTCTTTTTTGCATAGAGGATGGAAACATTGTGAGGTGGTGGGGGAGAGAACCTCTGGCTTTTGTATTTCTGGAGCTGGAGCTTACTGTACAAAGGTAAGAGTCACATCCATCATTCTGCCAACATTTGCCTCAGGTCAGACCCACAGCCAACATGCAGCCCTTTGACGGGTGCTCATGAGGAAAAACAAAAGATTCCCTACCATCACCAATGTTTTCCGTTATATCATCGAATCCAGGCATAGGCAAACTCGCCCTCCAGATGTTTTGGGACTACAACTCCCATCATCCCTAGCTAATAGGACCCAAAACATCTGGAGGGCTGAGTTTGCCTATGCCTGATCTAATCTGCTCTCACCATGGGGGAAAATGGGAGAGCAGGTTAAGAAAAGTCTGCTGGATCAGGCCAATGGACCATCTAGTTCAGCATCCTGTTCTCACTGTGGCCACCCCTGGTGCCTTTGGAAAACTTGCAAGCAGGACCCCAAGCTGTAGTTCCCAGCAACCACTATCCGGAAGCATTACTGTCTCCTACTGTAGAGGCAGAGCATAGCCCCCATCATCTGTTAAGGGGTTTCTGCACCACCTTTCAACATCCAGTTTCAGCACAGTTTACAAAAAAAATACAGTAACCAAAAAAAGCATGCAATTGAAATTTCAAAGGGCAATTAAAAGCAGCACTAAAAATCACAATATCAAAGCAATTCAAAAGCCTCCCTGGAAGAATAAGAAGGTGTTTGCCTAGCATTGAAAAGATGAGCATTCCAAGTGCCTGACGAGAAATCCAGCGTCAGGACACCACAGCCTTATTATTATTATTTAATTGTTCCATGTATAGACTTCTTACTATCTGAACCATAATGTGCCCCCTTCCCAGTCATCCATCACCTCACTTCAGACAGCAGGAGCACTCTGGGGATGGTATCATCAGATGAATATCAGTGTACAGGCAGGCTGGTGCAGGAGCAGGCATTTCTTCAGGAACCAGCAGCCCCAATTCATGTAGGCCTTTATAGAAAAGCCACCAGCACCTTGAACTGGAAACTGATCAGAGGCCAGTGCCTCTCAGAGCATTCATTGGGGCGTGGGGGCATTTAAAGAGGCAATACAATTTATCCCCATCCTCCTTAACCACGGATGACACAACAGTGCTGTGTTGGTTTCTTTTAATTCACAGGAGTCCTTATCTAGTATTTCTATGCTAAGAGGCACTGCAGCATTATCTCCATTGACATCATGATGGATAGCAACCTGCTTATCTCACAGTTATTCATTAAGCTTGGAAATATAACCCAATGACTTAAAAGTACATTCTAGCAAAGCAATAGCATGTTTCTTTGAGACGAGCCATTATCGCTGACATTGCAACTGCTTTCAGGCACAATTCTTGTACTATGGAGGACGAAGAGAAACCACACCTTTTTATGTTTCTGTCACATCACCCATTTATTTGTGCTTGCTTCATTTGGCAATAATATCTGTGGGCCTTAGCCTATGAGTTTGGCGTTGGAAAAAAGCAAGTGTTATAAAACGATGTGTGTGGGTTTTGGTTTTTTTTAATGGTATAATAAACACACGTCTAGGTGGCATATACTGAAAAGCAGCAAGGAACTGCCAGTCTTTGCTGCCATCTCAGTAAATGAATGGTACCATGATAGGGGTTGCTTGCTTACCCTGCTCTAGTTGCCAGGAGCATGTTAATAGCAATGGATGTTGAATTTAGAGCTCCACTTTTATGCCATGAATTCATTATTGTGTCCAAGAGCCTGGGGAAGCAAAGTAGCAATGATTTGTGAAGTCCGTGTCCATGTGTAGGTTAGTTTCTGCAGACACCATTCAGCTCCGAGTGTACATGCCAGTTACACATTTTGGGGAGCCTTCAGACAACATACTATCAGTGGACTCCTCTTCCCTGTTCCCCCACTAGTCCATAACAGTATATTTTGCTCACTGTCTATACTGGTCACTCTGTAAATGGCACCATATATATAGTTAAGCAGTCTTAAAACATAATAAATATGTAAACTGTAGAAACAGAGCACTTAAAGGGCACAAGAGAATCAGCAACATTTAATTCAAGACCAGATCAGCCTATAGTCACGATATAACAATATATGAGAGCTAGTGTGGTGTCAGGAAGTGAGAGCTGGACCATAAAGAAGGTTGATCGCCAAAGAATTGATGCTTTTGAATTCTGGTGCTGGAGGACACTCTTGAGAGTCCCATGGACTGCAAGAAGATCAAATGTATCAATTCTTAAGGAAATCAGCCCTGAGTGCTCACTGGAAGGACAGATCGTGAAGCTGAGGCTCCAATACTTTGGGCACCTAATGAGAAGAGTAGACTCCCTGGAAAAGACCCTAATGTTGGGAAAGATGGAGGGCACAAGGAGAAGGGGACGACAGAGGACGAGATGGTTGGACAGTGTTCTCGAAGCTACAAACATGAGTCTGACCAAACTGCAGGAGGCAGTGGAAAACAGGAGTGCCTGGCGTGCTCTGGTCCATGGGGTCACGAAGAGTCGGACACGACTAAATGACTAAACAACAACAGTGTGGTGTCAAGGTCCGAATGCTGCACCAAGACTAGAGAGACTAGCTTTGGAAAGGTGATGCGAGAGCTCTAGGACCTTGGCAGAGCCTCACTCCTCCTTCCTAAAGCCCCTGCTTCCCTTAACCTGGCTTTAGGAAGGCACCATGATTTTAGCCTCACACACGGCACAATATTGCCAAGGTCCGCCACTGCCCATCACTTGGTTTCTTCACATTTGTACAACTGAATGTGTGGCTGTTTCATTGGGGGGGAAACATTGCGACTGATAGGAAAAGTTATCTTGTGTTTTAGTCTTCATGCAAGCAAGTTAACTCTTGATGTTGTGGTCTTCATGCAAGCAAGTTAACTCTTGATGTTGTGGCAAACATGCATGTGTAAATTGAGCCAAAGTTGCCTAATCTTCATAAAAAAAAGAAGAGAAAAAAAGATGATGCCTTGGAGTGCTTCCCAAAAACATGCAGTTTACATAAGCACCTCAGAAAAGCCACACTGAATCAAACAGAGGTCCATCATACAGGCCATATTCCTGTTGTAATAGTGGACAACCAGATGCCTATGAGAAGCCCACAAACAGGACTTGAGTGCAATAGCACTCTCTCAACTTGTGATTCCCAACAACTAGTATTCAGACACACACTGCCTCCAACAGTGTAGGTAATACACAGACATCATGGTTAGTAGCCACTGACTGCCTCATCCTCTGAATTTGTATACAGTAAACTCATTTTAAAGCAGTCCAAGTTGATGGCCACTATCTCTTGTGGGAGCAAATTCCAGATTTTAACTCTGCACTTGTAAATGTAACGATAAGTATGCTTGAATGGACGTTTGCAAACATCTGTTTGTTGCGTTTACACTTTACATTTGTAGCTGTAGATTTAAAATCTCCTAAGGGTATACTTAACAGTGTAGTGTGTGACCATGTTTTTCCCCTTTACCAAGATTATCTTCATGTTGGAAAAACATTACATCTGTAGTAGCTCTTGGTTACCAATGGAATGTGTACAGTAAATGTTAATGCCAGCTAGTTTGGTCTATGTCTGAACTAGTAGCTGATGCTTAAAAGATAATGTTGCTTAATGCTTTCAGTCATAACTTCACAAAACTGGTGGACTTCACTTCAACTCTTTAGGCTGCAATTTTCCCTTCTTATGTGCTTGCTAACATTCTGGAATTTTTTAGCAAGCCCTGGAGGCTATTTCTACAACCCAAGTCTAACAGTGTTTGTGTATTAGCTGTAGCCATCCTTGTGGAGATGATGAGATGACCTAAGCTTAGATTAATGCTGAAAGACCAGGCCTGTGGCCTAAATCCTTGTGTGCAGGTTGAAGGAAAGGACATAACAGAATGTGGGAAGGGGTATATGTAAAAATGAAACAGAACAAAACTATGAATAAAGATGTTTCATGTTAAACTTAGCAATTTTTAAATATGTTCTTCGGTGTAAGTCTCTTGGAGACCTGTTAGGTGACAAGTTACTAATAATTTTAAATGAATGAATGAATGAATGAACGAATAAATGAATAAATAAATGATAGATGTTATGGTAAGTAGGAAAGGTGGGGTTGAAGGGGTCATGCAACAACAGTTTGGCAATATTAGTTGGGGTAAAGAGAGGGGATTAATTGGGTGGAAATGGGTTTCAGGGAATTACTAGCTCTATTTAAATTCATTCCAAAATTCAGTATACAGCGAAATTGTTTTTACTGTTCCTCTAATAAACACTCTAATCTGGTGTTAGCCCTGGATAACGGTCAGAGAACTCCATGGTTAAATGGTCTGAGCACGTGATATAGCAAGGTAAACTGAGCATCCACATCACATGTTTAAAACACATGGCTTCCCCCAAAGAATCCTAGGAACTGTAGTTTGTTAAGGGTGCTAGGAACTGTATCCCTGTGAGGGTTGTCCTACAGTTCCCATGATTCCTTGGGGGAAGCCATGACTGTTAAAGTGGTTTAAATGTGCCCTAAATGCATGGCATGGATGTGACTAATCTTTGCCAACCAAGTGACGGTTTGGACTGCAACTCCCATCAGTCACAGCAGTCTAAAACATCTGAAGGGCACCAATTTGGCACAGGCTGCAGTAAGACTGGTGAGTGATCTCAACTCAATAGTTGCCAAGTTTGTTCTCTTCAGGCTGCAGAGTGGGGAGGGCTAGACTGCCCCTTTCTCTTTTCTGCCTGGAGGGAGGCTAAAACTTCCTTTCTAATGCCAGAGACCTTATTCAAATGGAACTACTCTTGCCTTTATAACGAACCAGTGTGAAGACTGAGTGACTCCCTCAAAGGGACACCTGTTGACTCAGGTTTTCCCCTTACGTGTGCAGAAAAGGACAAAGGAAAGGTTGTTCAGACAAGCTTACATTTTTAACACTGAATGAACCTTATCGCCAGCCCCTATTCCCTTTGCGGCTTGTTTACAGCCTGCTTATTTCGGGACTGGCTGTGTAGTCTGCCATTGAAGTGTAATAATTATTCTTAAAGCTAAAAATTGCACCAAGCAAGTCTTGAATGTCTGCCCACTTTGGGAATTAGGGACACTCTCTGCATGCTGATACACTTACTGCCGTTCAATGGTGTGTTTTGGCTTTGACTTTATTTGCCTTATTGTAACTGTGGAGATAATCAAGACAGACTGTTTACACAGCAACCCAGGGTTCACCAGAAGACTGCTGGATTGAGTCTCAGAAGGATCTCGCTGCTAGCAGAATTGCCAAAGTGGTATTTTCTCTGTGTTCAAAACTCAAGAGAAAGGGAAACCTTTGTGCTGTGGTTCTCTTTTTTAATAATAATAATAATAATAATAATAATAATAATAATAATAATAATAATAATAATAATAGAAACGTCTGTTTTGGCAACTGCTGTGTTCCCAACCCTAGTGGGCCTTGGAACATAAGCAAGATATTGCGGGGAACGGCCTTAGCTCAATGGTAAAGCATCTGCTTTGCAGGCACATTGTCCCAGATTCAGTCCTCAACATTTCCAGATAGGACTATGAATATCTCCTGTCTGAAGCATTGGGAAGCTGCTGCCAGTCAGTGTAGACTTTGTATAAAGAGCTTCCTAGGCACCTCTTCCGTGCAACAAGGTGAGCGGGACTGGGGGAGACTGCAGACAAGTTGGGAGTCAGACCCCTGAACTGCCAACTGAGGCCCAATGATGTGAAGAAATTTGAAACCATCTTGGCAGCAGATAATTTGGGGAGATGGGGTTCAAAAGTTATTGCTGTGTTCTTAAGTGATTAATCAAAGACAAAAAAGGATGTTCACCTAGTTTATATGAGGCTCATTCAGAGGAAGGATATGGCAAGTCCTTTGCATCATGGTACCTTCAGATCTTTGTGTGTGTTAGTATATTGTCCCACACAGTTGCTTTGTACTAAAATGCCATACCTCAACATCAGGAAACTCCCATGCAGAAATACGTTCAGCATCTGCTTCTCTGAGCTTATTTGAATATTGGCAGAATTAGCTTTCACTCTTGGGAAGATATTAAGGGGAAACAGCCTGGATGGACATTAATTTTCAGTATGTAGAGCAGGCTAAGACCCAACTTTTATAGTCAAGATATAGGGGTGAACCTCCCCCTCTTCTTCTTTTCTCCTCCCACCCCACCTTTCTTTCTGTGGATGGCAGCCATTTTGTGCTGGCACCCATGACACATATCTATATATTAGCATGTTGAAAACAACAATACGCACACCAAAAAAGTCTCTCTCTGGCTCTGTTAGGAATTGAAAACGAAACCTAGAGGGGCTACCAAGCACTGACTGCTATTTAATATCTAAATAGCTCTCCCAGCTTTCTGTTATTTGTTACTGCAGGCGGACTACACAGTTCATTCCCATTTGTATCAAGGTAAGGCCGAGAGTTAGGCCTCATTTATGCCATACCATACATTTAAAGACTGGCCAACAAACAAGGCTTCACCCAATGCATCATGGGAGCTGTAGTTCATTAAGGGTTTATTTCCCTCACAGAGCTCTATTCTTAGAGTTCCCTGAGAACAGGGACTGACTGTCAAATTGCCCTGGAAAACAGCTCTGTGAGGGGAATATTGGGGCCTCCTAACAAGCTCCTAGCACCCTTAAGAAACTTTGGTTCCCAGGATTCTTTGGGAGAAGCCATGACAGTTAATGTTGTATAATAGAGGTCGAGCTTCCAAAAGGAGACACTATGAGCTGAAGGTTTAGGCAAGGCCTCAGACTATCACCTCTGTTGGAGCTTAAGAAGGAAGTGAAGAGCAGAGCACAAAGGTATGTCATTTTTTCTTTCCTTTGTTGTGTTAATGGTATATTCTGTGGTGCGGTGGGGGCGTGCTAGGAGAAATTCTCTGGGCCCAATTTCTCACTTCTGTGGTGGGCATGAGGTGCTCAAGGAGGTTTTGCTAAGTGGGTGGGGAGGTGCGTTAGCAAGGCCTACATTTCTGCTCTTGAATATGTTCCGTTTTTATACACCCCAAGTGCACTTGTAAAAGCACTTGGTTTGTGTGTTTGTTTATTTCTAAATCCCAGTTGCTGGAGCACTGTTACCAACACAGGGCACAGTTGTCCTTTTTTCTTTTGAATGAGAGGGATTTGCGGCTTTAGCTTGCATGGTAGTACACAGGGCCATTTAATTGCTTATATTGACAATAGGTGTTCGTTGTGTGGAGCCAGTTAGCTGATTGTGTAAAGCCAGAGAGCTGTCTTTAGACACAGTGACCAGACCTGCACCCTCTCCCAAAATATTAGAACTTGGGGGGTGGGGTTCATCCCAGTCACACTGATAGACAAAGTAAAGCACATGAAGATTATTGCTTATTATTATTAAGAGGTGGCTGCAAGCAAGATGGTTAGAAGAAAATAACATAAGAGCCTGCTGGATCAGGCCAATACCCCATCTAATCCAGCACCCCGTTCATTCAGTGATGAGCCAGATGCCTGGGGAAAACCATAAAGCAGGACCCCAGCACAAGAGCATGCTCTTCTTCTGTGGCTTCCATCAATTGATGTCTCTGACCATGGAGGCAGAACATAATGGAAAATGGCTCTATATCAAGTACAATGATTATATGAAGCTCCCAGGTTTAGAGGCAGTATACTATTGAATTCCAGTTGCTAGGGGAATTCCAGTTGCTTGGGAGGTTATTGCCTTCTTGCCCTACTTCTGAGCTTCTGGGTCTGGATGCTAGACTAGATGAGTTCTTAGTCTGATGCAAGAGGGCTACTGTTATAGCCTGAGGAATACTCAGGTGCAGTCAGGGCTTCCCATACAAATTTGTTTGGCCACTGTGGGAACAAAGTGCTGGATTGGATGGGGTTTTGGTCTCGGTCCCAGCGCCTGCCAACCTAGCAGTTCGAAAGCACCTCCGGGTGCAAGTAGATAAAAATAGGGACCGCTTACCAGCGGGAAGGTAAACAGCGTTTCCGTGTGCGGCTCTGGCTCGCCAGAGCAGCGATGTCACGCTGGCCACGTGACCCGGAAGTGTCTCCGGACAGCGCTGGCCCCTGGCCTCTTAAGTGAGATGGGCGCACAACCCCAGAGTCTGTCAAGACTGGCCCGTACGGGCAGGGGTACCTTTACCTTTACCTTTACCAGTTCACTTAGGTGATTAGATTGGGAGGCTGCTTTCCCCCACCATTCCTGAAAGACACTGCAACCGTTGTTGTTTTACCCGATCTTTATTGCAGGGAGTTCAAACCTGTGATGACTCAAGGGACTGGATACCACATTTTGGGATTCACAAGTGGGAAGAGTGGTGTTGCACTTGGGTCCTGCTTGTAGGCTTCCCAGAGGCATCTAGTTAACCCCTATGAGAGCAGGATGCTGGACTGACTAGATGGGTCATTGGTCTCACTTGTGTAAAAATTATGACAGATAAACATTCTAGGCAGAGCTCTCAGATTGTTTGACATTACCTTTCAATGGAAGCAGATACTGTAATGGGTTTGGTATTGAATAGTGGGAAACTGAACTGATGTATTATCTGTGATATTGGAAGGCTTGCCACTCGGAGCATCTGCTTTGCATGCAAAAGGTCCCCAGTTCTCCTGGTAAGACTAGGAATGTCTCCAGTCAGAAAACCTGGAGAGCAGCTGCTGGTCAACATAGATAATGTTGAGCTACATAGACCCAAGAGTCTGACTTGAACTTAATTTCTGTTACAGAGTGCTGTTTCCCTCCTCAAATGCTGAGCAGGCCTGTATCTCTATCTGTGTGTCAGGGTTGGAGTCAGGTGTAGGTCAGCAACAAAACAATAAATCACCCGAGGGCAGTGACGTTAACTCCTTATTCAAGGAAGCAAACTGCAGCCCATGCCTACTGGTCTCAGTAACCCTTTCCAGGCGGTCTTGCCCCAATGAAGCAGTTGTGAGGACTGAAGGTCCTCACTTTCTCAGTGCCCACTAGGACTTCTCCCCTCCAGGGTATTTCCTACATGGTCTCAGGCTGTGTCTGTGAACAAGCACCTTCTACTCTGCCCATTTCATTTCTCTGTGGGTTCTAGGAGACCAGGATGGAGAGGAGCTGGTCACCGCAGGAGGGGAAGACTCCCTGGCTTCTTCATCAGCCTGCCTCTCCTGGCCCCACTCCTCCCTAGTCCCTGCTTTGTCCTCTGAGTCTAAACCATCACAGCCTCTTCCTGTTCACTAAACCATGTCACCTCTTCTGCTGCGGATGCCTCGTCCTCCCAATCTGCTTCTTCTCCCTCTATCCACTCATTGTTGTCCTACCACCAATGCCTGGGCTCTGAGCCTTCTTCCCTGTGGGTTCCCTGGGTGGTGCCTCCCACCACTCCTCTGCATCCAGCCAGTCCATGACACTGTACAACATTGCAAAATGGAGCAGAACAAGAGGAAAACTCATTTTGGGTACCTCAAGGTGACTAAAGTGAACTGAGGTCGGAGACGGCTTTGTCATCTATTTATTTGGATGCAGCAGAGCAATGGAGAGAACTCAATGACACCACTTCCCACCTCTTTTCCTTTTTAAGTTTTCATTGTTGTCAAGACACCTTGTTCACTGTATTTCGGTATGACACTGCTTACTTTTCCGAGCATGTTTAGGCGTGACACTAGTGTACAGTATTTGAGAATTATGTCACGGCAGAATGTGTTACAGTCTGCAGCTGTGCAGTTAAGTGTCTGGCTGAATTGTTTGGGTATGTATTTAAATTAGCGTGCACTTTCCAAAGAAATATCCCCACTGAAGCCAGCCAACCAGATCTAATTTCAATGTTTGTCAGCTTTGGCTGCTCATAATACTTCTGACAGTGCTTATATAAATACTGTGCTTTTCATAGGGAAAGGTCGGTGGATACGTTTCAATAGAATGGTGTGAGACAAAACGGACCCAAACATGACTATCGCAGGCCAATTGTCCTCAGCAAACCCAGCTCAGGGAGGACAAATGCTGGTGGTTTAATTCTTTGTTGACAAACCACGTACTTGCAGTAGCTCCAAAGGTGCACATAATGCACACACAGGCTTCTGGTGACTATTTTCTGGTGACCCTGCCCTAGCTTGTGCTCCGAACTGGACTGTTGGGGCAACAGCATAACCACACCTCCACCCAAATTTAAGTACTCACGTCTGATGGGTCATGTACAAGCAACACGTGACTTCTCCTACACAGAAGTTGTCACTGTGCCTGCCACTTTAAACCCCTCCTAGTCCTGGGGGACAGCAAGGGAGGCATCCTGCCCATCCTCCAGCCCCAGCTCCTGCTCCTACTCCCCCAAACTCTTCCTCATCATTCAGCCTTGGCACAAAACCCCACAAATCACTTCCTCCTTCCACTGCACCAGCCTCTGGCTCCGCTGCCTCCACCACACAATCCTCAGAGCCCTGCCCGCCCCTGACACCAACACCTGACCATTTCAAAGGAGAGTTGTGCCTTGATCCTCACTCTCTTGGGTGTTTGCTGAAAGGCTTTTACCTCCTGAGACAGAGACTGAAGGACACCTCCTGGAGTCTGAGGACACCTCCATAGGCTAACCTGGGGGCAGCTGGTACTGGCAATCTGCTTGCTGTTTAACTTTTCTACAGTGTCCCAGAGTAATGGGTGCTCCAGGGCATGACAGGACAGTCAGCTCAGTGATACCTTGGGCCAAGTAGGGTGAAGGTGCCAGTTACTGATGCCACCTCTGCCTATCAGGGAGTGAAGATTATACTGTCAACAACAAGCCACGGTTCACGGCCATCTTCATCTCTTAGTCTATGGCAGGCATGCCCAAACGTGGCCCTCCAGCTGTTTTGGGACTACAATTCCCATAATCCCTGACCTCTGGTGCTGTTAGCTAGGGATGATGGGAGTTGTAGTCCCAAAACAGCTGGAGGGCCAAGTTTGGGCATGCCTGGTCTATGGGAATCAAGTGCAGTGAAGCACACAGTTACTGTGTATCCAACTTGGGGCTGAGTTTCACCATTGTGAGGTCCTGGAGCAATTTGCCAATGCGTGTAAGCATTTTTATTTTATTTTTAAGATGAGAATATTGATGCTGATTGCCACAGAGCTGCTTCTATGCCTGGTGAAGCGGGCTTTGTTCTTACAAAGACCTAAAACATCCAAAGCAGTTCTAGTTTGTAAATGAAGAAGCACAAGTGAGCACTTTAGGAGAAAATCTGGAGAGACAGGGCTGTGTTTGCATGTCTGCTGGAGATGGGATGCCTTTCCCACTTAATGCCGGAAGGTGTAAGCAGCACCAGTTGTTTTTGTTTACCTTTGGAGGCTTTCAGGTAAGCTTGAGATTTGCAACAAAGACAACTAAAAGCCTGAATTTGCATTTAATCCTAAAGCCAACATTCTACCTGATTCAGACCATGAACTGGGAGAGTGTGTTTGTCTTTTCTTTTCTTTTGGCTTTGATTTCTTACAAGTTTGTTGTCATTTATAAGGATTTACAGGAGACCACAATGTTTGATAAGACAATTAGCAATAAACATGTGACAGTGGCACACCTGTCTGGGAAATGGGACAAGATTCTGAAGCAGAGAAAGGGGGAGAGAGTTTTTTTAGCATTTTCATTTGCTTCATGTATCCATCACAGCGTCCAAAGCATCTTTTGAATTTTTAATTATAGAAGTCTAAATGAATCACCACCATGAGTACAATTTTGTCATGCCATTTTAAAAAATGCAAGCGATTGTCTCAGTTTTACTCAGCTGAGTTTGGCCTTTGAGACAATGCATTGCTGTCTCCCATGGGTGTGAACACACACCACTTAAACTTTCCAACGAAAGGAACATAGCCATTTCTGGATAGTGTATGTGCATATTTTCTAAGATGTAAATTCCACTATACTCAATTGGACTTACTACCTAGTAAGTGTGTTTAGAATTGCAACTGATCTAAATAAAATCTGCTCCTTTTCCCTTATGGGGTATCCAAGAGCCCATATAGAGTCCTTAAGTGGGTTCCTTATTGGTAGGAGAAAATAACAGAGGCCAACCAAAGAATATTGAGAAGCAAAGCAACTAGTAAGCCTGATCTTTATTAAACTGTTGCAGCAGGGTCCTCACCACATGCAGGAGGGAGGAGGAACCCAGAACAATGATGTGCAAGCCCTTATAAAGACTTTTGAAATTGTCCACCCTGTAGCCCAAGACCACCCCCGAAACATCATACATACATCACAGAAGGAGGCAGTCTGCAACAGAAATTCTGTCTGTCAGGATATGTGGCAAAAGCCAGTGATTGCTTACTTGGGCAGCCTGGCCATTCTTTTGTGATGGTAAATACTTTAATTCCTGAATCCAGGTCACAGGCTCACCCTTAAAGTAATGTTGTCCACCTTTCCAGCGATACAGCCAATGTGCTGAAAGACATTAATTCAGCTTTGAATGCTCAATAACCTGCTTTGTACATGAAACATGTACAAAAGAGAACCATGTATCCTAGCCTGAGCTCCTTGGGAAAATGATCAAAATTGTGCCTAGCATTCAAATGTTGATGAAGAATCCACCTTGGAAACACTTATGCTGAGTTTCACAATCATATCTTGAGAGGCAGTTGAAAGTATGCCCAAATGGGCAAAGTAATGCCAAAGCAACGTTTTATGGTGTACCATCTTGATTCAGAATGGTGTCTGACATACAAATGTCAATGAAGACCACTGTCCCACCTCTTCAAACCTCATGCCAAGTTTGGTCACAATATCTCAAGAGGCAGCCGAACCCATAGAGAAGAGTTGGATAGGCAGACAGACAAATAATTTTCCAAAATGCAGTAGATAAAAAGAGCCTGATGGATCAGGCCAATGGCCCATCTAGTCTAGCATTCTGTTCTCACAGGGGCCAACCAGATGCATGTGGGAAGCCCAAAAGCAAGACCTAACCACAACAGCATTCTACCCACTTGTGATTCCAAAAAACTGGTATTTAGGTACATACTACCTCCAACTGTGGAGGTAGAACACAAGTGAACACATGGTGTTCTTCCCTCCTTCCACCAATTTATCTTCACAACACCTTTGTTTTTGGAAATGCTGTGTCCAGTTGGAGTAAGTCTAGTTTTTCTCCTGGGACACTAGTGCAATGCAGAGACAGCTCTTGCAGTGAACCCTCTGCCCTAAGGATGGGAAACCTGTATCCCTCCAGATGTTGTTGGACTGCACATTCCACCATTGTGGACCAGACCATTGGCTGTGCTGACTGGGGCAGATGGGAGCTGGAGTGCAGCAACATCTGGAGGGCCACAGGTTCCCCTTCCTTGCTCTTCACCACAAGGTTAAAGTGTGTGTGGTGCAGGGTCTGAATTGGCTGAAATGCCACATCTCCAAATAAGTGAATGTGCCCTTACTAGTAAGCTAACCCCTCTGTTACTCAACAGCTGCCTTCCTCCATGCCTCTTCATGACTGTGAGCCAGCCATCTGCCCTGCTTTAGCTTATTCTGAACAATTTTTTGCAAACTCAGGGTTTTCCTGTAAACTGTGTGCAGCTATTAATTTGTTTGCACGTCTATACATTACAGGCATGTTTCTTAGAAACCAGCATGTCTGTGGGATATAATTACTGTGCTTTGCATTTGGTTCGAGTTCTAAATGTGGGAACATTTATTTTCTTCTGAGTAGAGGATCTATAATGACATGCATTGCTTTTATGAGCATGTGCGTTACTTTGCTAAGTTACTCATGAGGAGGTAAGCTAAGAGTTGTACTGACTCTCCCAAGCAAGTGCTAATAAAAGCACTTGCTCATACACCACTCCAAACTGCAGGTACTGTAGCTCCTTAAATGTCGGCTATTCTAGAAATAATGAAAATATATTTTTTGGAGGTGGATGTGACATGTTCACTCTTTTAGTATCTAAAATAGCCCATTTCAGTTGATTTGTTCTCTTCCTGTACACAATGGGCCAACTGTATTCTGTCTCCCACCTCTTCCTCCTCACCGTCCATCACTGTTGCCCCTGCATGTAGTAGCAACCTGACTATCCATGCTAGCAACTAAGAAACTTAATCCAAAAAGTTGGACAAGTCTTAACATGCAAAAAACTTCACCCTTTTCTAGCCTATAACCACCCATGGATTGACTGAGGTGGGATTTGTAGCGGCACCCAGGAACATAATATCTATGATTATATAATGCCATCTGCATTGTTTAATGTTGATACATAATCTATAAGCATACATCTGACACCACTGTAGGATGAGAAGGTGTGGTTTATAGGTCACACACAGACCTTCAAATTAGGGTTCAGCATTGGAACTCCTGTCCCAAATGAGTTATTCAGTGACCTCCCCAGTGGTTCTGTTTCTATCTCCTTCCCTTACTCTACAGATCTAGACCAGCAACCAGTCTCCTTAATTCACCCACTTAATTCCTTTCCTTTATTGCAACATGCATTTGTACCAGCAATAGCAAGAACAAGCTGTAGCTAAATACTAAATGTTCTGTTCAGGTTCAGACTCTAATAGAGCGTCCTACCTATGAACACAGGATAATCCCTACTGGATCAGATCAAAGGCCCCTCTAGTTCAGCATTGGCAGAACATGAAGACAACAGCCATTTCCTGTTGCGGTTCCCCACAAGCTGGTACTCGGGACATACTGCCTCTGATCTGGAGGTAGTATACAACCATAATATACTGTTTATAAAGCTCAATGTAACATAGATGGCACTATATGAATAAAGAAATAACCATGGATAGTTGCTACTGATAGCCTTATCCTCCATGATATCTTCCTTCTTCTTCTTTATATACATAAAAATGTAAAGCTGCCATCTCACAACCCCCAGTGTGGTGTAGTGGTTAAGAGCAGTAGTCTTGCAATCTGGGGAACCGGGTTCGCGTCTCCGCTGCTCCACATGCAGCAGCTGGGTGACCTTGGGCCAGTCACACTTCTCTGAAGTCTCTCAGCCACACTCACCTCACAGAGTGTTTGTTGTGGGGGAGGAAGGGAAAGGAGAATGTTAGCCGCTTTGAGACTCCTTCGGGTAGTGATAAAGCGGGATATCAAATCCAAACTCTTCTTCTTCATTGGAGGATTTGTAATGACTTACTTCAATTCTGAATTTGCATGAAATCAGGGTTGGGAAGGGGAGCAGATGAGAAGGCAGATTTTAAAATGGTAGTTTTATACAATAGCATGCCCCACCTTACTCCTCTTTTTTCTAAACTAAAGAGGATGACCTTTTTCAGACTGAGTCTCAAACTATGGGGGCCTTTGAAGGCATCTCAGAAACATTTTTGCATCACAGAATCACAACAGGGGATCCGTGGGGTTTGTCAGTTTGTTTGTTTTTTAAACTCATCCTGTTCTTCTCATTAAACATGCCAACTCTTGAATTTGGTGATACCTTGCTTGATTTATGGTATTCGTTCTAGCTAAGCTTCTGTTATTGTGGTTTTGAGTAATCCCCAATGTTCTGGAAAGAGCTGACCCTCTTGACTTTCCTGCATTCTTAACTCCAGATAATTTACAAACAAGTTGGAGAGCACTGGTCTCAAAACAGATCCTTGGGGGACCTCGCTGTTTATAACCCACCATTATGAGAACTGTCCATTTGTTCCTACTCTCTACTTCCTGTTCTTTAACCAGTTATTGATCCATAAGAGGACCTCTTCTGTTATCCTATGATTGTTTGCTCAGGTGTCTTTGGAGAAAGACTTTGTCAAAAGCTTTTTTGAAAGCCCAAGTAAACAGTGCTTACTGAATCCCTGCTATCCACATGCTCATCCAAAGCCTAGTGAGACAGGGACTTCCGGGTTGGCGCCATCGCCGAATGGCGGACTCCCTCCGAGCTCCGGAGGGAGCCTGCTCGGCAGGGGTTGGGTCCTCCCGCGCCGGCGACGCGGGGACCCTCAAAAACCATGGGCGCTGAAACCCATGGACATGGTGACTCGGCTGGCACCTTTTAAGCCCCCCCTCGACCCGCGAAGAAGCCTTTTTAAAGGCTACGGAACGGGTGGCAGGGGGTGGTGGTGCTTTGAGTACTCCGCTTCCCCTGCCGAGCGAAGCCGCATGCCATTCGACGGAGAGCGCTGACTTCTTCTATTGGAAATTCGGATTCAAAGTATAACCCGTGAGTAATTGGAACTTGGACTAAAAAGGGCGATAAATTTATAAAAAATTTGGAACGAGCAGGGAGGGCGTAAAAAGGAAGTCAGCCCCCCCCCTGTTGTAGAGGAGCTAAAGTAACGGACTTAACATCTAAGATCGAGCGCAACCCTATTTTGATAAAGTTACTAAATTTCGCGATGGAAAATTATAAGACTGAGCTGGAGGAGAATAGTGGAATTGAATCAAAAAGCAACCCCCCCACGGAACCTGGGAGCGTTTTTGTTAGAGCGCCCGGAGAAGACAAGGAGAGGTTTTGGCAGCTGTCAAAGAGCTGTCAAAGCAGAAGAACAAAAAGAACTTTGTTGCGAGGACTTTGCCGGTTACATTTGTTATAATTTGGATTTAAAATGTTTAAAACAAGGAATATTAAGTTACTATGACTGGTGGTCGTGATCTGGAAGGGAACTGAGTTATTGCAATTCACCTAGAGGAGCTGAGGGATATTACAAGTTGTCAGCATTGAATTTGAACAGAACTCTTTATCTCCTGGGAAACTGCAGAAATGGAACATTATTTTGGCTACAGAGGCTTATACATGTAAAGCAGACAATAGACTTATCTATTGAAGAATGGAAGGGACTTGGCATCATGTTTGGTTCCTGAATAACAGAGCCTTTGCAGAGGAATTTAGAGACTTTTGGAATTGGAACATCTGTGCAGGAAAACAGGAAAAGAAAAGGGGGGGGGAAGAGGAGAGAGATCAACAAGAACAACAAGAACAATCGACAACTGGACAAAGTTGGAAGTGGGAACATTTGGGACATCCAGACTTGAAAAAGTATAAAGAAGTAAAATTGGAGTTTTTACTCCCAAGTATATAAAAGTCTGGATGGAAAAAATGGGACTTTTTGAGATAGACTCCTTCCAAGATTGGATATATAAAATTAAAGATGACTGGTAAAGGACTATGGTTTAAATAAATGTGGGAGCTCCAGGAAGACATCTGATTTGAGAAATACTGGGGACGCAACCGGGGAAAGGGGGAGGGAAATTTGGAATCCAAAGGGTGTTAAACTATATTTTATCTTATTACATTTTAATCTATCATGTATATTAAAGGGGAGAACGCGTGGAAGGGATTAAGTCGATTTTAGGAGGTGGGCAAATATTTATAAATTGGGTTAATGACAATAAGTTTAAAATTTGGGATAAGAAATTGCTGAACTTATCTGTAAGAATTGGAATACAAGAGGGGGAGGGGAGGGGAAGTCTTGGAAAGATGTTATGGAAAATAAGATTTTAAATTGGGATGTTTTTTTTTATATATATTGTTATAATTGGAAATGCCTAATAAATATTATTTTTTTAAAAAAACAAAGCCTAGTGAGACAGGAACGACCTTTTCAGAAGCCTTGTTGAGACTTCTTCAGCAAAACTTGTTCTTCCATATTCTTGATCATTTTTTCAATAAGGCTTTCCAACAATTTATCTAGAACAAACATTAAACTAAGCAGCCTATAATTTCCTATATCTATCTATCTATCTATCTATCTATCTATCTATCTATCTATCTATCTATCGTCTATCTATCTATCTATCTATCTATCATCTATCTATCTATCTATCATCTATCTATCTATCTATCTATCTATCTTCTATATCTATCTATCGATCTATCTATCTATCTATCTATCTATCTATCTATCTATCTATCTATCTATCTATCTATATCTATCTATCTATCATCTATCTATCATCTATCTATCTATCTATCATCTATCTATCATCTATCTATCCATCTATGTGAGAACATGAGAACAGGTCTGTATTATGTATTTATGTGAAATAAGAAGCTGCATAATTGCAAGTGTGGCAAAGAACAGCAGTATATTTGCTCACTTCCCAGTTCTCTTGGCAGAGACCAATCATAGGGACCAGTTACATATTTTTGTTAGCAGATCAGCAATTTCACATTTAAAAACTCTCAGATGGATAGCATCTGGAAGCAGTGATTTGTTCATAAGAATTTTATCTCTTGTCACAACTATTTGTATCAGTTCTTCAGACTCCCTTTCTTTAGAAGTCAACTCAAGCACAGTATTTCGCCTACATTTTTTGCAGTGAAGACTAACAAAATTATTCATTTGGTTGCTCTGCAGTCTTCTTTTCTTACTTTAGCACACTTTTAATTCCCTTACCGTCCAGTGATCAACCATCTTCCTATCCTTCTGAAGCCTTTAAATATATCTTTTTGTTATTCTTAATTATTTTAGCAATACACTCCTGTAATAATACCAATAGCAATGCACATAGCAATGACAATGACAATACATTAATAATTCGGTATAATTATTTGCATTCCGTTTGCATTTTTTGTCAGCTTGTATTACTTTTATCAAAGTTTATGTTCCTTTTTGTTCTCCTCATTGTAACCAAACTTCCATTTTCTGAAAGAAGCCTTCTTGTCTCTAATCTATTAGCTTCCTTGACTCTGCTCATTAACCATGCTGGCATTCTCTTGGACTTAGTGGTACATTTTCTGTTGTGGGGGTATCCATTCCAGCTGAGCTTTTATTATTGTGATTTTGAATAACATTCAGTGGTTCTGGAGACAGCTGACCTTCTTGAATTTCCCTTTCAACTTCCTTTATACTGATCTGTCGTAGGATTTTGTTTTTGTTTTTTTAAAGAAATACTATATTTTGAAGTAAAAAAATATTGGGCCAACTCTACTAAAATCATATGCACTGTTGTTTTCCACATTATCAGAACATAAAGGTAAAGGTAAAGGTACCCCTGCCCGTACGGGCCAGTCTTGACAGACTCTAGGGTTGCGCGCTCATCTCACTCTAGAGGCCGGGAGCCAGCGCTGTCTGCAGACACTTCCGGGTCACGTGGAATAGAGCGACAGCAGATCCCCATTAATCAAATTGAAAATTTAAAAAAATGTTGATGTTAATAGAACTGAACTTTCATTTCAGAAGGAAAGCACCCTAGATAACTGCTGTAGCATAGTCGTTAAAGACTAGGCTGTGAATCAGGAAGTCCTCTGTTCAAATCTTGCCTCTGCTAGGAAATAATTAGCTGGCCTTAAGGCAAGCCATTTTTTACATCAATCCCCTCACCCCAGTAGAAGCTGGTCAGTTTGGGAGAAAGAGGCACTGCCCCACCAGCCTCAGTCTGCTGTCAGCTAGTCATCATGTGGCTGCCTTCTGACACCCTGCCCATGGAGTGGCACCACCTGTCAGCTTCCTGCTCCTCCATATTCCTTGTAGAACTCATCAGGGGCATTGGGGCAAACCTGGAATTAATTGACTTTGCCTGTCATTTGGCTCTGGCACCATCTACTGTTGGCCTCCCTGCCTTCTGCCCTGCCAGTCCCAAAGAGCACCAGCCACCAGCGCCACTGCTTCCTCCTTGTTTGTAGTATGAGGGATAATACTGAATTGCCTTACAGGGTTGTTTATAAGGATTTAAATGAGATAATGCGTGTTAATTACTTTGAACCCTCGCAAGCGCTGTACAGATGTTAAGTATTATTATTATAGGTTCTATTCAACTAAGTTATTCTCAGGGTGGACCCACTGAAATAAGTAGCACCTTAGAGACCAACTAAGTTGGTTATTGGTATGAGTTTTTATGTGCATGCACACTTCTTCAGATACACTGAAGAATAAGTATCTTAAGAAATGTGCATGCACATGAAAGCTCATACCAATAACAAACTTAGTTGGTCTCTAAGGTGCTACTGGAAGGAATTTTTTTATTTTGCTTTGACTACAGCAGACCAACACGGCTACCTGTAACTAAGTTAGCAATGCCCATTAACTTCAGTGGGTTTTCTTTGAGTAAGCCTAGTGTTAGATGCAACCCTGTTTATTACACATGTGTGGGGGGGGGGAAATGCAACAACACCCAGTGTATTAAAAAAAAAATTGTGGATAGAGAGAGCCAGCATGGCGTTAGTGGTTAGTGCTGGACAAAGGACCTGCCCTGCCCAGCCATGAAACTCATTTGCGTGGCCTTGGGCTAGTCTCAGTCTAACCAACCTCAAAGGGTTGTTGTTCAGATAAAATGGGGAGGAAGATTGCCATATACGCCATCTTGAGCATATTGGAGAAAAGGTGAGATATAAATGCAATGAATACGTAGTATAGAATCTTTATATATATCTCTCTCTATATATATAAAAACATAGAACATGGATTCAAGTATGATTAGGATCTACTTTTGCAGTTGATGAGCTAAATGTACACTGTGTGTGCAGTCTTGTGTGCTTAAACAGATAGACCTTGTCTTTTTATTTTTATTTTTAATGTGATTCTTCTTCCTCCATCCAGCTTGTCTTTTTGGGGACATAGAATTGCAGTGGGAAGGGGTGGGACAGCACAAGGATTACCTTTGTTTGGAGGGGGAGCTGGGAGCCCAGTTTATAAGCACAAGAGCACACACAGTCTGGCCAACAGACCCTCAAGCTCAGGAAAAGTCAAAGGTCAGTTTGGAAAGTGATTTATCGCCAGCCATTCACTCATGGTTTCTGAGAACTGAGTAAAAGGCATAGGGCAGAGAGGGAGAAGGATATGAATCAGAGGAAGAAATGAAGACACAGATCACTTCTGTGTGCTGTTTAACTTTACAGGACTTATCCCCACAACACACACACTTAATGACAGCAATAAAAACTGGGACCAGCCTATGGCACCCACTAAGACTGTATTATGGCATGCCAGCCATCTTAAGTTGGTTAAAGAATCTGATAAAAGCCTAGATCAAGGGGTCTTAGCCATTTGTGTGCCCAGCCCCCTTGGCCAAACAAAAGCAGAAACAATACTCCCTTTCTATACACAAGGCCTCACAAGAGCCTATCAAGCTGCCTTCTGTCAAGTCAGACTTTTGGTCTAGGTAGCCAAGCTCTGTCTACTCTGTATAGCAGTGGTTCTTCAAAGCCTTGGGTGGAGATCTCTCCCCTGCAACTTAACAGTTCAACCTAGTGCCTTCCACATGCAGGGTATCTGCCCTGTTACTGAACTATCCATCTCGTCTACTGAAGGTGGGTGGCAATGCATTAACCACCAAGGCCGCATTTAGATTGGTTGCATACAGCAGGGGCCTTCTGAATGTTGTTGGACTGGACTCAGCCCCACTCAAGATGTTAAATGGTCAAGGATGATGGGAATTGGAGGGCTGCGACTTCCCCATCTCTGGCTTACACTCTCTTTTGCCCCATATCTTCTTAGCCCTAGCCACTATGCATTGGTATCAGTACAGTGGTGCCCCGCAAGACGAATGCCTCGCAAAATGAAAAACGCGCAAGACGAAAGGGTTTTTCAGTTTTTGCGTCGCTTCGCAAGACGAATTTCCCTATGGGCTTGCTTTGCAAGACAAAAACGTCTTGCGAGTTTGTTCGCTTTTTCCCTAAAGCCGCTTGAAGCGGCGCAGTTGCGACGGACCATGCTTCGCATGACGAAAAACATCGCAAGACGAAAAGACTCGCGGAACAAATTAATTTCGTCTTGCGAGGCACCACTGTATTGGTATAGGTATAGGTATTGTAAGCCTGCAATTTATGCACATTTAATATTCAGCTTTATGCGCTCGGCAATTTATTACTTTTTTAAAAGAAGTGAGCAGAAAGGGGGGCATCTGGGGAGAAAGATTTTGGCAATCCCACCTGCCATTACACCCAATGTGTTTTGACTAGAAGTGATTTTCACTTTAGGCACAATCCCCGGAGTGTAACCCCTGCATAAGCTGCGGGCTTACTGCAATGTGTGTGTGTGTCCCCTGTACTGCTTCCAAAAATGCCTAGGCTTTGGCAGGTCTTCAGGGGAATGGAATTCCTCGGTTGGTGGCTACCTGCCAAAGAAGGCTCTCTGCTCATCCTTGTGGTCTTGATTTGGTAAGCTGAAGAGGGCATCCCCAGTCACTCTTAAAGGTCATAGTGGAGTGTCAGAAAGATAAGGGCAGCCTCTTGGGTATGCTGGACCCAGGCCATTTAGGGCTTTGAATGTCATCCCTAACATCTTGGATTGGGTCCAGAAAGGGATAGGGAGCCTTTGGTCTCTCATTCTGTTTTACATACAGTGTTTAACTTATCCCTACAGTCCCAAGCATTGGTAACTTCAGAGCACTCTCGTCACTTATCAGTCTTTGCCCAACCATGAGACATATAGTACATCTGCCTATACAGCATACACTTAAAGCGCCCCTGCAAAGGTTGAGAACTGTAGTTTACCCTCTACAAAGCTGCAATTCCCAGCACGCTTAACAATCTACAGCTCCCAGGATTCTTGGGGGGCTGGATGTACTTTACATGTGCTTTAAAAGTATGGTGTGCAAACGGCCTCATCAGGAAAAACAGGTTATATGATGTGATGTGTACTTTGAGCAGTCTGAAAGAGTGTTTTAGATACTTATGCACAATTAACTCATGGAATTTATTGTCACAAGAGGTGACAGCCACTAGCTTAGACGGATTTAAAAAGGCAGTAGACAAATTCCCCATTAATGACTACTTATCATAGAATTGTAGTGTGGGAAGGGACCACAAGGATCATCTAGTTCAACCCCCTGCAATGCAACAATCTTTCACTGAAAATAAGACTCGAACCCATGACTTTGAGATTAAGAGTCTCATGCTCTACCACCTTGCTACCTCCAGGAGGCAGCTTGCTTCCAAATTGTTGGGGGACAACAAAGGGTAGATGCTGTTGCTCTTATGCTTTACCTGTGGACTTTCTGATTGGCCACTGTGGGAAACAGGATACTGGACTAGAGAGGGCTTTGGGCTGATCCAGCTGGGCTCTTCTTATGTTTAGCATTTTTTTTCACTTCCATTTTGCTGCAAAAATATACCAAACTGACAGCGTGGGAAGCTGCCATTCAGCCTTTCTTGTGTACATCTTGGATATAGAAGCACTCCTAGTGGGAGCCTTAAAATAACCTCAGAAATTCAGCAGTGTAAGGACTTCTGTCTTGGATTTTTGGTCAAGTGTTGTGTGTTGTCAAGATAAATTCTGCCACTGCGTGGATAAAACCATATCTCCACACTCTTATACCTTGCTTTTTATACTACAGTTACTGCATCACTTGTTGAATTTCCTTCATTAGCTCATTCTTTTCATTTCAGTTGTCAAGGGACCAAAATATTTCCTTTCTGTTTTGCTGAGGAACGGGGGAATGCCACATATTAACTGGCAGACTCTACAGACTTTCTAGTAAGCAGAGGATGTGTGGCTCCACAGTTACAACAGAGATGGGGAACCTGGTGCCCTCTAGATGCTGCTGGACTGTAACTGCCATCATCCTTGATCAATGGCCATGCAATGTTTAGGGGGCCACAAATTTGCTTTTCTCTGTGTTAGAGTGCTTGGCTTTGACTTGTGAAGAAGGGTGAGTTTGAAGCTCTGTTCAGTCATGATGCTGACTAGCTGATTTGGGTCAAGTTACCCCATTCATCCAAAACTACCTGACACGGTGATTTACTTAAACACTGAGCCCTTGGAGAAAAGACAAGGTAAAACTGTAACAAATACACACACAGGCCTGGTATAACACTAACCCATGGTTTGTTTAACAAACCATAAGTTAACAGCAAGTTGTCCCAAAGACACTTTTTCCAAAGTTTTGTTTGTTTTGCAACTGCTTTTGCCTAGTGCCTTTGTCGTTTGCTGAGAGTCTGAGATGAGGTGGTCAAACAAACCACAGTTAAGGAAGGGTTCAAGATTCATATATAATGCAATGCCATAGTTAAAACAAACAAATATTCATAAATCAATAAATCATGTCTTCAGGTCATGGTTTATTGGCAGTAAACTAACCACAATGAAGCTGCTAAGCAGGGTTTACACATAACACTGAGCCACAGTTTAATAAACCATAGTTTATTAAATCATTATTTAGTGAAGTAGGGTAGAGACATATTTAACAGGTGAAACAGAGGTGTATGGTAACATTCCTTCTTCATTTCCTGTAGTCCTTAATGAAATACTGGAGAATTCCTGTTTCAGTTATGTTATCAAAATTGCTTGCTATCAAAATTCATTGTGCGTTCCCTGCTTAGTATCATGGTAATGTATCTTTAAATCTAGAGAGCTCCACTTTACACAAATGCTTGCTTATCCAAATGTTTGGAATATTCTCAAGGGCCATTTGGATAAATGATTCTGTATTTGTAATTGCTTGATTAAGGCTAAGCCCAAAGAAAATAGAAACCCAGTTCTCTGGATTCTACAAGAGCCATACATTCTTGGCAACGTCACAAGGAGGCTGTTTGGTAATTCTGCCTAGTCTTCCCTTTCTTTAGATAAACATGGATGGAAGGGCAGGACAAAGCCCCTGCACTAGACAGAGCACATCCTGTTATCTGAATGGTTTGTGAAGTCATGTAGCCAAAGAAAGGGACCTCAACTCCTTGGTAAACCACATCCTTTGCACATAGAGGAACCCAGATTCAATTTCCAGTTCAAATAATATCAAGTAAAAGGGTCAGGAAATATCTCTATCTAAGACTTTGGAGAGCCATTGATATTCAGAATATACAATAGACATGTAATTTTATTTTTCACAGCTGTTGGTTTTACTTATATTTTGATAATTTTTTAGGCTAGCTGGTTTTTAACATTCAAGTTTATGACTATTTTAATTAATGTTTTATAGTAAACAATTTAGAGGTTATAAATGATTAAGTGGTAACTAAATCCAGTTAAATAAAATAAAAATAGATGGACTATTCTAAGGCAAGAATAGCAAATACGATGCCTTCCCGATGTTTTTGAATGACCACTCTCATCAGCCAGCACAAAATGCATGTAACACCATCAGCATGTATACAACCATCATTTGGGGAAAGGCTGTAGCTCAGTAACAGCTGAGCTTTGCATGCAGAAGGTCCTAATTTAAATTCCCAGCATTTCCAGGTAGGGTTGGGAGAGAATCTTCTCTGAAATCCTGGACAGCCATTGCCAGGCAACATAAAGAATACTGGGCTAGGTGAACAAATAGGAAGCTGCCTTATATCAGATTAGGTTCTATTTTTTCCTTGATTCCACTCCACAACACCAGTTATTTCCAAGAACTGTTTGGAAATTCCACTCCACAACACCAGTTATTTCCAAGAACTGTTTGGAAATTAAACTTCCCCACCACACCCCACAGGTACACACATGCAGAAGACCCCTACTTGGGAACAAGAAAGGGAGTCATATGGAGGGCAGCAGCCATATTATATTATACATACCTTTATATTTTGTATGTAAGATTATTGCAGTGCCCTGGGTCCTGGCATGCAATCAATGTGAACTAAATGAACTAAGCCTTTGGGATGCTGTGTGTCAGCTTGATGGACTGTTTCCTCCAGGTGCAGAAAGATACTACTTCAGAGCTGATGAATGCCTGATAAAAGACAGAGAAAAGTCTCCATCACTAGAAATGTGGTTAAATATTCTGAAGAATTGTACTAGTTTAGTTTGAGTAACTCATGCTGTGGGTTGAATTCAAAGCAATGCTAATGAGTCAATGTAAGCATTTTTACTTTCCTAGTGGAATGATCCTTATTCTCCGTCCCACCCCATCCCATCAGACTTCAGAATTGCCACCTCAAATGTTCCAGAATCATTTCAAATGAAGAGATTGTAAAACCACACACACACAAACATGCCTGCTTGAATTCTGCCCATTATAATCCAGTAGGATGACAAAAGTTTTTAACCTTAGCTTGATCATGCCCACTGTGCTCTCAAGTCTTTGGGTAATGAGATGTGTCCTTTTTAATTTTCTTTACACATCTAGAGGGTCCTTTTTGCTCCTCATAGCTATGGTCTTGCAAGCATCAAATGCTGGGTTTATAACTTGTACATCAAGATTAATTTAAGTTGCATCAATGGGGGAAAGCGTATGGTTTTTTTGGGTGTGCACTGATTAAAAGAATGCCGGCCTGTCCCAAATAACCTCAGTGTCTCATCACTGATGTTTCCCAGAACTGGGGCCAGACAGTTTGTCTTTCATTATGTAGTATTGTCTAAGAAACATTGTTTAACTGATATCGGATGGGAAACTGCGATGGTTCTGAGTGTTGTGCCTAGGGCATGGAAATTCCCATTAACCAAAGCAGTGCAAATTATATATAGCTAGTAAGATCTGTAGGTTACACAGCCCATCTTTCTTCTTGACTCCATCCCCCAAGGGTCAGCGAGGAAATCTCGTTGTGGAGAGTACGCCACTTCAGCTCCAGTTCCAAGAGCGAAGGACCACCCGTTCTACTACATCAGCAAACAAGATACCTCTGGCACTTAAAAAAGCATTAGTGTTAGGAACTGTCAGTCAGAATCCCACCCTTTTGTAGTCTGTCCTACATATTCAGGCCACATGAGCTTTTCAGCTCTGGGGAGGCTGACTGGTTCCCATGGGTTGGGGGGAGGAAGAAACTGGAAATGGGTTGTTTGCCAATTCAGATAAGGACCAGTTCTAATTGTTGATGGTTGTTTTTTTAAAAAAAAAATCAGCAACATGGTGGTGATTTAAAAGAGGCCTTCACTTTGTGTACATTTGCTGTGATGGAGTGAAGGGCTTTCTCTTCCACTCCCCCATCCCCCAAATTTTTCAATTTTGGAAAACTTGTCCATTCTTGGAAAGAACTAAACTAAGGAGGGGGACTTGTGTCTCTCCCGTTGTTGCTGGACTCAAATCCCATCATCCCTCGGCCACAGGGTCAATGGTCAGGGCTGAAGGAAGTCAAAGTCCAACAATGCTTAGAGTCTACCTATTCCCCAGTCCCTATCTAAATTATTCTCAACCTTTCCACACCTTGATGTTGCCATTTCCCAAAGTAGGAAATGGGGTATGTAGGAGAGTGAATGTGTTATTTTACAGCTGAACGAGTAAATCTGTCAATTTCTGTTTCTCTCAGTTTCTGATTTTTCCATTCTTAAATTCAGTTCTCCATATTTTCAGATCCGTTTGTAATTTATTCTTATTTTTATCGTAATTATTCATAAGTTTTGAACAGATTTTATGTACGTAGATAGCTTTTATTTTATTAATGTTTAATTGTTTATTTAATTGTTGTTTTTTCTATGTTTTTAGTGATTCTTGTTTTTATCTGTAAACTGTCTTGAGTCTTATAAGGGAAAAAGGCAGGGTATAAATAAATATAGAATGATTATAATTTTTAAAAAAGCCATAATGAAAATCCAACACCCTTTTAGTGTAAATTTCTCCTAAGCTATATTTTACTGTTTACAGTTTTGCCTAATTTTTACAAATATATCCATTTTTGTGCACCTTACTTAGCTAAATAACTGTATCGTACTGCAAAATTTGGAGAAGGGGGAATTTCAAAGGATAGCTGTGTTTTGGTTCACATATTGTTCTGGAAAGAGCGAATCAGGTAGGTTTGCTTTTAAATGCAAACTTAATTGACTTTTCCCCCTCATCCCTAACTGGGGCTCCTGTTTTCTCCACACTCTTGTAGGTCAGCTGTAGTGTTCTGCAACAAGTGCAATGTAGCCTTAGGTCAAAATACTTTCCCTTCCGCTACAGTAGAAGGTAGCTGTATATCAGGTGTTGGGCCCTCCAAATGTTGTTGAACTAGAACTCCCATCAGCTGCAGCAAGCATGGCCCGTGGCTAGGGAGAATGGGAGTTGTAGTTCCCAAACACCTGCTCTATGTGCTACATGACTAGAAGATAGGGTTTTCAGTACTATAATGAAGTTCAAAGTTCTGTCATACATGAATCTACTCCTGGTCCCCCCCCAAAAAAAATCTATCTTAATTTCAGGAGCCTAATTTGAATGGAAGAAGGGGTTGGAGTTGGAAAACCTTGCCAATCTGCTGAGAAGCACGCAGAAATTGACTGGTAGATCCCAATCTCTCTTCTGTCCACCCCTGTTCCACTGCTACTGGCAGCCACTCTGCAAGGTCTCTAGCAGAGACCTTTTTTATCAGCCTATTAATCAGAGATTCTTTTAACTAGATCTGCTGGGATTGAGCCTGGAACCTTGTGCATGCAAAGTGTGTGCTTTACGATAAGCCAGGGAGAGAAACCAGGGACATGCTGCAATATTACACACACCTTATTTCCTGAGAATCACCTCCAGTGCAAGCTTTAAAGAAAACTGATATTGCAAGAACGGGATCCCTTCTGGCCCCAAAGCCAGCTAGCCTCCAGAATTGTTTAGCCTTCTTGACATCTCTATCCAGGGTGTTCAGCAGGAGTTAACATCGTCCTCTGAAAACAATCTGATGCTATGTACTCTTTAAGCCATGTGCCACTACTGGCACATGGACTGTAGAGTTGGAAGGGATCTTTGGGGATCATGTAGTCCATGTAGAGACTGGGGATCCTTTGCTATAATTATTGGTCAACCACATTCCAGGCCCACCCAGGTCACAAGGCAAAGTTCACACTCTTTCGCCACTTTTGATGTTTCCTGGTTTTGCTTTTACAGCCCATATGGGATTAGCTCTATGTTCCTGATGTGCTTGGGCTATCATTTCAAGAAGAATCCTATTCAAAGAACTGATAGCTGACTGGGTAGTCTAAGGGCAGCAGCTGTCTACTCTGCCTACTATTCCTCAGTTGAATCAAAAGTTTTAAACAGCCGCCCTCTCTGTGTCTACAGAAAATGTTTTGTTAAGTTAGATTTGGACAAGCATCTCATTCCTAGACATGTGCATAAGCTTCAGATACTCTCAGGTTGCTTCAGGCCTGTTCTACATGAATGCTCATCCTAATCCGCTTGCAAAATTTGAGTGATATATGTCTCCTATTTATTAAGCATTCATTCTGATTTGTTTGTGGGGATGTTGTTGTTGTTGTTGTTGTTGTTGTGGTTGTTGTTGTTGTTATAATATACCATCCTATACACATTTACACTTTCCAGTGCATTTCCCCATCACTTTCTGTATGGCAAAAGTTCATTTTTTAAAAAAAGTGCTGAACCTCCTTCAATACCAGTAAATTTTAGCTGTGCAATTAGAGCCTCATAGCAAAAACAGTAACAGTTTGGAAGCAACCTCAGTAGCTTGCCCAGATGCTGTTACACTGTCATCTTAGGCTGAGTAAGTCCATTGCAAATTACAAAAGATGTGAAAGCTTGCATTGACATGGAATGCTTTACGGTGGCTGCAATGCCTTTTGACTGGAGTGCATTCTTTTTTGCAATGCCTTTTGACTGCAGTGTAAATTATCCCATATTACACACAGTCCCTCCACCTAACTTGGCACAGTGCAACTCTTAGTCTACAGCAGTGTAATGATGATGGAGGCTATTGCCAACACAGCTGCAGAGTTCTGTGTTAAAAGGACATCACTGCTTGCAATGCCATTGCAGTTTCATGGCTCTTGATTATGTGCCTGTGCACTGCCCTATCCTACACTAGGCTGTTTAAATTGGCTGTGGAAACCCTGGCAAGAGATCTTGCTTCATAACGTGAGCTCAGTGTGCTTTGGCACTGAAAAAAGTGGTGGAAAAGAAAAGCAAATTGATAGAGGATAAGTATGAATGGCCAAGATTGGGCGTCTGGCAAGACCTGCTTTTCAGCAAGTGGGTGAGGGATAGCAAAAGGCAGGTTGAGGTTGGTAGAAAGCATCCTGTTTGTCTTCATGGATGAGCCTCTAGTGCTGGTTGGCTACTGTGGGAAACAGGATGCTGGACTGGAATATGGAACTTTTGTTGTTGATCTACAAGTCCCATCCACCCCAGTAGGTATGGCCAATCTCTCTGCATTCCTGTGTTGCATCCCTGTATTAGGCTGCTCTGGCAGTGCTCATCTTCTGTTCCCCAGCTTGCAGCATGGCTAATCTCAATACATTCAGTACTCAATACATGTATTAGGTCATTCTACCTAATGTTTAACTTCAGCATGCCACGTCTACCTAAATTGTTTCTCGGCCAATCCTCAGAAAGCATGACAAATCTTTGGTCATCCTCTTCTTTCCTCAATCTTTTGAAAGTATTTGTAGACCCTTGAGGTATTGTGCTCCATCCTCCTTAATCTTTTTGTCCCTTTGGGCTAAGCATACGCAGGTTCCTTCAGTTGTAACACAGACCTAAAAACAAGATTTAAAATATATATACTTAGTGGAAGCACACAAACAAATTCAAACATTTGGTGATCATGCGAACAAGCTGCCTTATCTCATGGATAGCCCCTTTGTTGTTACCCTGACAGCTGTGACTCAGCAGTGTAGGCCATTTTGGGGGTGAGTGAAACATAGGTTGTTGAGGTCCCCATCCCTAATGAAAATAGTCTCCAACCACTGTCAAATCACATCTGTCTCCATTGACTGATCCATAAAAATCACAGACCTGCTGCTTTGCAACACTTTTCACAGCTTAAAATCATGGATCCAAGGTACAGGTCCTCATGGATCCTCATATTTTTGTACAAGGCATCACCACAATTCAGGACAGTTTCAGGGTACACAAAATAAAGTACTTCTTTGCCCAACACACAGTTTAAACTATGGAATTCACTACCAGAAGAAGCAGTGATGGCCACCAACTTGGATGATTTTAAAAGAGGATAAGATACATTCATGAAGGAGAAGACTATCGATGGCTACTAACCCTGATGGCTATGGAGGCAGTAATCCTTCTGAATACCAGTTGCCAGAAACAACAGGAGGGGAGAGTGCTGTTGTGCATAGGTCCTACTTGTGTGCTCCCAAAGGCGTCTGGCTGGCCACCATGAGAACAGGATGCTGGAGAGAGTGCTGACTTGGCAACCAGGGTTCAATCCCCACTCAGCCATGAATCTCACTTGGTGACCACAGGCTAGTCACTGCCTCTCAGCCTAACCTACCTCACAAGGTTGTTGTGAAGATAAAATGGGGAAGAGGCATATGTATGCCACCTTGAGCTGTAAATCTTCATCATCATCCAGCAGACTCTTCTTATGCTGAAAAGTACAATCAGTATAGATGTGATTTGTCTGATGTATAAATTATGAAGAGGATCTGCACCTTGGATGACTGTAAACTCTAATCCGATGGTGTTTTTGTGGGGGGACTTCATGTAAAATCATGCAAATTCAAGAGGATCCATTTTAATTCACTGCAGCTGAAAAGCAAAGTGTGTGTGCGCTAACAACTTTGTTTCGTTCTGTTATCTGTGGGGTTGAATGACTTGGAGGAGGTAGGGGCAGATGCATCAGAGGAGCAAGTGCCTACAGCACTTTCTCAAAATTCCAGATGTGCCTGTGGGTCCAGAAAGCTTGGCAACTGCACACAGTTCTTAAAACTACATGATATTTTGCCCTACATGGAACTTGGCAATATTTAGCCAAGCTGCAACAGGCCCGTGAACAAAGTTCCCCTCGCAGATGCCTGGGAGCCAAAGTGTTAAGTTTCTGCAGACATGCATGGAGACCAACATCCCATCTCATAAAACACATTTACCTTGGGGTGAGAAAACCTGGCACCAAACACTCGCTCCAGCCAGTGCAAAGCTGAGGCAATGTTTCCCTCTAATTAGCTGGTATTTGCTATAATAGCTATTATGTTTCTGGTTATAAAGTCCTGAGGACAATGGCTCCTTCTTTCTTTACCCAAGGGTTGGGGGGGGGGATGAAGGAAAATCTGGGTTACTATTCCCCCCCACTGATTCCCCCCTCCCTTTTGCTGTATCACAAAAGATAGGAGGTTCTGCCGAAGAGGGGACAAGGATGGAAAACATGTTAGGTTATGAAGGAAACTAGACAAAGCCTTCAATTCTCTTCATTTTTTATTGAATCACTAGTATTGAGGGTGACCCATTTCTCAAAAAATATCACACAATCAGCAGTTCTACCTTGAGCAAGAAGTGAGGCTTGGAACCCAGACAGCGTTTGAGTTGAGAGACAAATGGGAGAAAATATCTATTAGCTATCCAATATCCAGTCTCCTTGATCAGTGCTCTTGATGATGATGGGTTGTATCCAACTAATGTTCACTCAGAATAGGCCAATTGAAATTAATGAACCAAAGTTGTGTCCATTCATTTCAATGTATCTACTCGTAAGTATGAGTAGCATTAAATGCAACCTGGTTATAGAAAATAATTAATAAACTGTCTTCCGTATATGTAGTGTCTTATACCAGGGAAAGCAAAAATGGACAGGTCTCCCTGCCTTCAGGGAGTTTGCAAACTAAAATAGGCAATGGGGAAAGTGATAGAAGAACAGGAAGTTAAGGGCAGAGAGGGAAGGAAATGGACAAATGACATCATATGTGTTTAAACCAGGGCTGGAGAACCTGTGGCTCTCCAATGATAATTGGACTGCCATCCCCTTCACTCTTAAATAGTGGCCGCTGGCTTGAAGTCCAGCAATGTCTGGAAAGCCAAAGGTTCCCACTCTTGATACAGTGGATATTATTGGACTTCAGCTGGAAAGGCTGGGATTAAATTCCAGTTCAGCCATAATGCTCAAAGGGTTGTCTTCGGCAAGCCACTATATCTGAGCCCAACCTACCTCGCAAGTTTGTTGTGAGGATAAAATGAGACAACCCCATGCTTGTTATCCTGAACGACTTGGAGGATAGAAATCAGCACTGGCCCAAGACATTTTGCTACCTGAGGTGAAGGACAGGGTGGCATCCCCATTTTATGTACAGAAACCAACTACTGGCAGCTGCACCTTACTTAAATCATTGGCAGCTGCAACTTTTGCCACACCTGAGGGCAGCAGGGTAGTTTAGAGGGTCCTGGACAGGCCATGAGGCACATGCAGCTCTGTCCTCCAAAGAGGAATTGGCCTTGGAGCTGCCACTGCTGCTTCCCCCATCGTCTGCTGCCTGAGGTGTTCACTTCATTCTGCCTAACAGTAGAGCCGGCCCTGATGGAAATCTATATCAATAAATGTTATTGCAACACATGCAAGCATGTAGCTTCCAGTTCCAGCACAATTAGAACAGAAAGTAATTTTATTTGCAGTGCCCCCTAATTGCATTAAAAGTTGAAACTAATTACATCTCTCCTTAATTACAAATTATAAAATAAAGAAGGCGTTTAAAATATGCACAGCCAATTGTAACAATAACAATGGTATGTAAACTTGCCAGCAACAATTAGAACACCCTTCTGCCTCAGGAGGCTGAGATCACCATGAACAGTTTTTACCCTGGAAACGCTTGGCATCAAGTCTTGAGGTCTGTTTCTAGCTTATAACATGGCTAAAGAACAACAAAAATCTGAACTTGAATGCATGACAGAGGTGCTGCATGACAGGTGGGGAACCTGTGGCCTTTCAGATGTTGGACTACAACTCCCATCATCCCTGAGCATTATCCAAGTTGCCTGGGACTGAAGACAGTTGTAGTCCCAACAACTTCTTGAAGGGCCACAGATTCCCTAGCCTTCTGCTATGCATGAAGGCTGGTATTAGGCAGTACAGAACTGGTCCAACTTAGCTAGATCACTCTTGAAGAGTTTTGGAGAAAAGAAAGGGGAACAGTAAAATGGGCAGAAAGAGAAATATACTGTTGTCAAACTCTAGCCACAAGGATGGCATATTTGTTTTGAACAAGTTAGTAATTCTTGGATTTTGGAAAGACATTCTAGAGAAGATCAGGAATACCACTGCCTACATTCATAATCCAAAAACTTCTTTAAAAATGTTGGAAGAGGACTGCGAACTGATAACACATGTCTGTTAATTCCAGCTAGAATCTGAATTGCAACTTTCTGGACATTTTCTGCTGTTAGGTCTATGTTGGATAGGCTTGGATCTGGACAATATCCTTGTTGACAAAACATGTTGGAAGACTGAAAGAAGGAACAAACAAATCCAAGTTTATTAAAAGATTTTATTCATCCCTTACTGGGATACTAATTTTCAAGGTGATATATGGGGGCTGTTTTCACATCTGTAAATATCTATAATTCTCTTTAAGTCTTGGACACTATAAGAATAGCCTTGCTGGGTCACGCCATCTAGCCCATCCTCTTGTTCTTACAGTGGTCACCCAGATGCCCATGGGAACCTTCAAGTAGGACTGTGTGAATCATTTACACACTTTTCATAATAATAAGGAAAGATGAATTGGAAATTCAGGTATGGATAGAGAACAAACATAAATATAACCTCTTCCCATATGTTCGCATGCTGGTAGCGCTCCTGTTGTAACCCACCTTGGATCAGGCTGTGACCCACTGGTGGGTCCCAACCTGCCAGTTGAAGACCAGTAGCCCATAGGGATGATTTGATTATCATGATGGCCTGAGGTTTTGATATATGCACAATAAATATATTTTTCCATTGAATTTGACACCTGCTTGCCTCTTTAAGACCTGAGAGGCTAGTATCAAATTATGGAACCCGTGGATCAGGGTGCTTTTTATGTGTAACCTCCTCAGGAACTATCTACACAGAGGAGCAGATGTGGAGGCAAGGGCAGGGTTGGCTAGCTGTATTTGTTAATCACTGCACTTGAGCATAGATTGTTGTTTTCACTGTGTAAATCCTGGCACCACTAGAGTTCGGCATCCTGCCCAGTGCTTGGTGTTCTTCCCTTTCATGCATTTTACTATAATTTCACTCTGTATATATATATTAATCAGGGGAGTTGCCTCTCCAAACGCTTCTTGCTTTATGGAAATGTTTCACAGTACATGTGCCAGAATGCAGACGCCCAAGCTAGGTCTAGAAAAGCAGATGACTATTGTCAGAGAGACAATAAAATGAACGGATCAGCTCGTCAGCTGCCCAGTGTATTGCCTCATTGCTTCCATGTGCTACTCTTTTGGTATTCATGTTGGCTCTTATGTGTACGTTCTTGAGGCATAGATTGAAGTTATTTGTCTAGAGTCCAGCACTGTATGCCTTATACTGGTGGATTTCTAGATATAGCCACAGTATGTCTCTGATAATTTACCAGAAAGCAAGTGCTACTAATTCAATAGTACACTTTCCTGCAGGTGTTCTTAGGACAGCATTCTTCTTGTCACACACATGAGGAAGGGAACATATACTTCCCAGTCAGCACAAGAGGATAGACTGATCAGTGTCCCCTAATCAAATATATGTGTATTTGTTTGTGTATGTGTATTGGAATTCCAGTTCCATCTTCAGGCAACATATCTGAACTACAGAACTGGAACCAGTGCAATTTGGCTAGAGCAATTTGCAAGTATTGGTGCAACTGCGGTTCCATGCAATTTGGTGCTTCTCCTTTAAATTTGGCAATCCCTGCTTCAGGCAGCGTTAAGTTTCTTTCTCCAGCAAAGGGGAATGTTAAGTCCTAGGGTATCGATGGTGGGCAAAATCCTCTTGGGACACTTTTGATGAGTGTTTGTGGCACCAGCATCATGTGAGATCAATAATGCTTGTTGGAGCGACGAGAAAACAAATACAATTCCTATGCACCATCTAGGTAAGTTGAAGTACTTGGATGAAAACTGATACAGTGCCACAGGAGTCACTGCCAGGAATTCAAGCTGCAAAACACATGAATGTCCATAGAAAAGAATGCTAGTGTCAAAATTCACACTCACAATACAGTGGGGAACACATGGGCAGGAGTGCAAGGAAACATCTGCTTCTACTACAGTGGGGCCCACACATGGTAATAGATGTGCTCTGCTTATATTTTACAATCTTATTTAAAGATAGTCATTGATACCAGACAAAAAATCAGTGGCAAGTGAGATCTGAACAGAAATGCACAGCATTCAAACTGATGCCACTGACAATCTTATCCATAAGTGAGGTAAGGCTTATTAAACTCAGGGGTACTTATTTCTGATTGAGGCTGCAAGAGTTAGCCGGCATAGCACAACTTAGTCATTTAACTTTGCTTAATAGAGACCACACAAGGGGTGAGTACTCTTGTACTCAGATTCTACTTGCGGGTTTCCCATAGGCAATGGGTTTCCCAGTGGTTGGCCACCGTGAGAACAGGACACGGGACTGAATGGGCCATTGGCCTGATCCCACAGACTCTTATGTTTATGTTCTTAATATTAGGTTGACAGTTAGGCATTGGAATTCCTGCTCCATTATCATTGTAGTTCCTCATTTGTAGGCAGGTAGGCAAAGATATTCTTCCACCTAAAATGTTTGTATTACAATCCCAGCTTCAAAATGGGCAATTCCTTTGCTAGGGACACTGCTTGACTGTGTTAAACACTAGGGATACTGGAGTGCTTGTGTTTATCCTCAATTACTGCTGTAATGAGTAGCTAACCTATTTATTCTGTGTATGTTTAAGCTTTGATTGAATTGCCACAGACATTTCATTGCCATTTGACGCCATTGCATACAATCCTATCCACCGCCCACGCATCTCCCTGTCAACTTATAGTTAATATCCACAAAAGCTTATGCCACAATAAATTTGTACGTCTTTGGTTAGCATCTGTTTGGAGACAATGAAAGAGTGCGCCTTCAGGGGTAAAGTCAAACCATTGGAGAGTTACAGCACCTGCTGTGGCTGTAGAAACAGATATGAGAAAGACATGGTTTGTTGCAGCTGGGGCACATGAAGGCGTCCAGTTGTGTTGATGCAGCTGTACCATGGTGTTCCTTCTTTCTGCACTCCTTTATGGTGCCACAAACGCATTGTCACCATCTGCTAGAGCCCCATTCTTCCATTCCCATCTCATCCCATCCCAGATCATGGATTCCCAGTTCCTGAAACTGTTGAAGCCTCCCAAGTCAGTTTTTAGGAGCCTGCATATCTGCTCCTGTGAAGTGAATAATGTTGGACTGCAGACGCCTGCTTTTCCAATGGAGTTGAAGGCACTGCAAAGCTCTAAAGCAGTGTGTGCGTGCGCATGGGCAGTGAAAGAGCAGTTCATCTGCCTTTTGCTCCTCTGAAGCAGCTGAGTCTACAACAGGGAGGAACAAGGGGTGAAAGGCACTGAGTGTCAACTTTTAGCATGTGTTTGCATCAAGGGACTCATATGGGGGGCGGTGGTGGTGGTGGTGGTGAGATGTGTCCTGGTGATGGATTGGATGGTATGTTAGTGGAAGGGACAAGTGGTGGGGTCAGGTGGTAATGGGGAACTCATTGCTGTTGAGAGTGTGCTAGTTTAATCGGTTGGGGAGGAAAGAATGTCAAGTATATGTGAGAACAGGAGTAAGCTCCAGGCTGGGGGGAATCTTGGAGAGTGGGGAATGAGGCAGCAGGAAGAGGGGGTGTTCCACGGAAGGAGAGGATGAGAGACGAGATTAGTAGGGAAGACTGGGGAGAGCGAAGGGGTCAGGGCTTTAATGAAAAGGAAGGTCTATGAAGTTCCTCACGGGACAGCAGTGTCGCCACGCCAGCAAGAAGGGTGGCAATCTAAAGTGGCGAGGAGGGGTGACTCTCGGGCTGCGTTTGGAAGAGACAGGATGACAGCGAGGGCTATATACACGGTGTGTGTCGCGAGGGGGGGGTTGAGGGGGATTGCCCCGGGGTGGTGCCCATCGTCGGCGCTGCTGCCGCGCGGGGCGGGTAGGAGGGGGGTGCTTGGGAGGGAGGGAGAGGCGGGCGCGGGGCGTGGGGGGAGGCGGGGCGGAGGTTGCTGCCTGAGCCCCCGGGATCGGTTCGGCTCGCCTTGCTCCGACCCTTTGCACTACAGTCGGCGCCGTCTTGCTGCTGCTACTGTCGCCGCTGTAGTCAAAACTCCTACCGGCCTAAAAGTTGTCTGGTGCAAAATCCCTTCTGCAGCAGCAGCAGCAGCCCGAAAGAAAGCGAGAGCGCCAGCCATCCGTCAGCCGAGGGAGGGAGGGAGCGTCGGCGACGGTGGATGCCTATTGCCCCTGTTGCTGTTGCTGCTGCAGCCGGCCGGCCAGCCAGCCAGAAGCGCGCGAGCGGAGAGGGGCGCATCCAGCCCGTTGGAGAGGAGCGCGGGGGCGCGTCCCTGGTGGTTCCCGAGCTGACCTTGCCTGGCCCGGCGCCTTCCGCGCTGCCAAAGGGCGACTCACCTGCTGCCTGCGCAGCGCCGGGACTAACTCGAGCGGGGCGAGGAGAACACCCACTCGCACACACACTCCGAGAGGCAAACTTGCCGCAGCCGTCGACGTCGCGGGGCTGGAAAGCGCAGAGATGCAGGTAGGGGGCGCCCCTCGCAGGGCGAGCGCCGGAGGGCCCGGGCAGGCGCTCTTGTCACCGCCGGGGCGCCGGGGGGAAGAAGGAAGGAGCCCCGTGCGAAGAGCCCCGGCGCCTGGCCTCCCCGACTGGGAGTTGTGGGGAGGGAAGTGTGCGCGCCTTGCTATTTGTCGCCGAAACAAAGCTCCCTCTCCCTCAGAACCCGCCTTCACGTGTTCTTGCCCCTACGGAGACGCAAACACGTGTCCCGGCTCCCCTGGGCCCCGACCGGGGTGAAGCGCCTTGCCGCCGCGGCCGGACAAGGAGCGGGTTTGTGGCGGAGGGCGGGCTTCGCGCTGGCTGTGGCTCTTGGCGCGCTGGCCGGGGGTCCCATTGGACTCGGCGGGACTTCACTCCTGCGGAGACGCCTTGAGAAACTCGTCTTGGTTGGTGTCTCGGCCCGGGCCGGATTTTAGCCCTGCTTCAAGCGGAGGAGGAGAGTTCTCCCTTTTTTGAGTAGCGGGGAAAGAGCGTCTTGGCGAGCGGGCGCAGCGCGCTTCTGTTGTCGAGGGCTGGTCGCCACACTGGTGGGACTTGCTCGAACAAGGGTGCGTAACCTGTGCCCCCTCCAGATGTTGCTGGGCTCCAACGCCCATCGGCCCCAGCAGCGTAGCCAATGATCAGGAATGATTATTGGCAGCTGCAGTCCAGCATCCTTATGGAGGGTGACAGAATCCCCACCTACTAAACTAGGGGGAAGTTTTTGCAAGAGGGAGGGTGCATCTGCCTGACAGTCTGGCAGGTTTGAGCTCCAGCAACATCTATTCTTTTAAGGCAGCACTTTCCCTTGAGAGTAGCTCCACTGAACTCAGGGGGGTTTACAGTGCTGTCTTAACCCTGTCTACTCCTGGGGTGACTAGGATTGCAGTCTCAAGTCTGTAGGAAACTAACACAGGAGCCGTCTCCAAATCCTGCTTTTGTTGACAGGTTTCAGGGATTGCTGGTGGATGGGGAGGACTGGGGAAGCTTCCAAGCAAGAAAAGAAACCGGATTGCAATGTTGAGAGTGAAGAAAATATACCTTCTCTTCACTCACAGCCTTTGGAGTATTCATCCACCAAAGGAAAACCAACTTTCTCGTACCTTGTTTTACAGCCTCCAGCTGTCTTTTGCCCTGGTACATTTACTGGTCTTGGGTGCTTTGCCATCCTGTCAGGTAGAGGATAGCTGAGTGAGCTTTCAGACTACTCTGCTGCTGCTGGGGCATCCCTTCAGCCTGTCTGGTGGAGCCCCAGACTCCGGGGTGAACAGTTTGCCCTGCACAGCCGCATCCCAATGCCGGGCACTTTGGGTGGTCGCTGAGCACTTTACAGTACTTTTAACGAGGTGGAGACTGAGTGCCTCATGGGTAGGTAGGAGCTGCTCACAACCTCGGGAGGGCAGCTGCTGTTTTCTTCAGAACCTGTAAGGGATGCTTGTGGCACTGATCCTCTCAAGACGCTGTGGAGGGAAGGTGCTTTTAAGTCTCTCTTTAAATTACTCTTCTCTCATCACCTGTACTTTATGGCCTGTCATTGGCAAGATAACCTTGGAAAGTGAGGCTCTCAATTTGTTGTAATGAAATCTCAGAGGCAGAGTTCAGCTCTTAAAGCCTTTGGCAACCTGGTATCTTCTAGATGTTTTGGACTGCAAAGGGGCAGATGAGAGTCCAAAGCAGCTGCTGAACCAGCTGCTGGATGCATTTGATGAGAGATTATGCTTGCCTTTGTGCCCTGTTTGTGGGTGTATGAGAGGCATCTGTGTGGACTAGATGAGCCTTTGCTCAGATCTTGCCAAGCAATTTACTGTTTTCTTTAAATGTATGGTGTTCACATACTGGAAGTCAGACTGAGCCAGAGGAGACAGTGACCGCCTGGCATGTCTGGGTTAAAAGGCTCTTGGGTGACATGACTGAGAGAGTTCTCTGTGTGAGGCCTAGGAGAAGTCCGGCCAGCTGGGGGGTTCTATTCTGCCTTGGTCAGACTCCACCTGGAATATTGTGTCCAGGTATGAGCAGCACAATTTAAGAATATTAACAAGCTGGAATGTAAGCAGAGGAGGGTGAGGCCGACCAAGGTGATACAGGGACTGGGAACCAAGCCTTATGAGGAACTGTTGAGGGACCTAGGGATGTTTAGCCTGGAGAAGAGGAGATATGGCTATCTTCTGATATCAGAAGGGCTGGAAGATGGAGCAAGCTTGTTCAGAGGCTAGGAGCCAAACCAATAGCTTTAAATTACAAGAAAGGAGATTGTGACTGAACATCAGGAGGAGCTTTGACGGTAAGAGCTGTTCGACAGTGGATCAGACTCCCTTGGAAGGTAGTGGACTCACCTTCCAAGGAGGTTTTTAAGCAGATGTTGGATGGCCATCTGTCATGGATGCTTTAGTTGAGATTCCTGGATTGCAGGGGGTGGGGCTAGATGACCCTCAAGGTCTCTTTTAACTCTACAATTCAATGTCTCAGTTGCCTCTGTTGAAGACAGTTCCATTTGTTAACAGGTAGTGGCCACACGAAGCCAGGGCCGATGACACTGTTCTTGAAGCCAACTTTAGTTCATCAAGTTTTAACAAGATCTGGAGTCCTGCCTTAAAAGCTTAAAAGGAGCAGCCAGAAGTGAGGGAATTGATTCAGGATGGGGATCTTTTGATCAGGAAAATGGCGCAAGGGGGAAGGTTAAGGACCCTCTTTTCCCCAGTTCCACTACCACAATCTAGCCTTTCCATTGTAGTCACAGCTGTTTTTGAACTTTAAGAAATATGCTGGGAGTTCCAGTCACAGTTATTCTGCATCATGCGTAGTTTGGTCCTAATCCATTGTGTTGCAAAAGGGAAATGCATCTGTTTGTAGTGCTGGCCACATGTAAAGTGTACCAAAGTAACTCAACAACACAAGGCTAAGTGGATGTTGACTGTAAATCAGACTGGGGTTCAATTGTTATTCAATTGAACTCTGTTATTGTCCTGTATTTACCATTATTATGTTCAAGTGATATTATTATTGTTTATTAAATTTACATTCTCTAGGTGGCTTATAGAAGGTCAGACTATGGGACATGTGGCTTAACAATGCAAGTTCTCATACTCCCAACATACTGCTGTTCTTTTTTGCTGCACTTGTATTTATGCAGCTTCTTATTTCACACAGATACATAATGCAGACATATTAACACCTAGTCTCATAGATGATGATAGATAGATAGATAGATAGATAGATAGATAGATAGATAGATAGATATAGCACATGCATACATACATGTACACACGTGTGTGTATTTTATATCTATAATCTGCCTAGACAGGTGTATTTGTATTCTTGACTAATTGACCTAATTATAAACCATGTGGTTAACACTCCATGTGGGAATGTAACTATTCTTGACACATTTATGTGCTGCAGGTGGAACCAACTTTCCTAAATAGGAATATTGAAGTTATTGGGGTGGTACACGATATTAGGGTCTTCATATCTCTCCCACTTATGCTCCTAATCTGTGTATACTCTTGCCTACAAAAAGCTCACACAACAATAAACCAGTTGAACCTAGTACTCAGTGAGGTGACAAACCTGTGTTTATGCTGTTCCAGTATGGACTGCAAGTCTCTGAATCCTCCTCTATACAAAAATAGCTCTCTGCACATAGGAGACTAGTTGAGGTAGAACCCTTCCACCAGACCTTTTTCTTGCTGTGTGGATTTTTTATATGGAGGAGGGTTTAATCCTATGAGGCTAGAACTGCAGCCTATAATGGTGCAAGTCCAGAAAACACGCTGCTTTACCATTTCACAGACAACTTGGCCTAAACCCCTTTAAATTGCCACACTATTGTTTATCTTGCATTTGTGTCTAGTCCTAGTCTTTTGCATCTTCAGTTCTCCTGGCCTGCAGTCTGTTTTGTTCTCCTATAGTTGATGGCAGGCCAGTGTGTGTGGTGAGGGGAACTTTGTACATCTGTTGAGGGTGTGTCCTTGGTGGTTATGTAAAGTCTAGATGACCAGCAATTATAGAAGATGGGAGGTGGAGTCTTTTAGTTTCAGCGAGGTGCACTGTGAATAGTAGAAGACAACGTCAGGTGGTGACTTCTACAGCAAGGGGGAAACGTCACTGGAAAACTTCTGAGATCCTGTTCTGCCTGAGGGTACCTTTGTCTAGTTGTGTTCTCCAGCACCCTTCCAGACTCCTATCCTGCCCTCTGTGTGTTGGAGTGTTGCAAAGCCAGTTACATAAAAAAGGTATGGAGCTGCTTTGGTTGTGGGATGCATTGTGGAAATCCACTGGTTTCAACCAAAAACACAGTGCAAACTACTGGAATGAATTGACTATTCCAAATTTGGGCTTTTAAAATATCCATACTGCAGGTTAAATACTTGTAAAATTACTTTTACCTCTAAGCCAGTGTTTCCCAACCGGTGTGCCGCGGCACACCAGTGTGCCGCGAGACGTTGCCTGGTGTGCCGTGGGAGGGAGGCGGGCGAGTCGGGTGGCGAGAAGCGAGAGGATCGGGCGCGGCAGAGGCCAGCCCCGCGCTTGGAGAGGACGCAGCAGCCGTCGCCAAACCCGATCCTCCTCCTCCTGCTCCGCCGCCGTCCTCTGGCTCTCGGCCGGGAGGAGCCTGCGGCGACGGGGCGGGCGCCGAAGTTGGCAGAAGTTGGCGCGCCTCCTCGGCAGCGCCTTCGTCCTCCTCCTCCTGCCTCTGCTCTCCTCCGGCGGCGGGGGCGCGCTGCCGCCGGATCCGCGCGCAGCCTCTCGCCTCTGCCCCTCGCCGCGCCGGCCCAGCCAGTCAGCCAGCCGAGGGCGGGCGCGCTCTCGCTCCTCGCTCGCTCTTTCCGTGGCCGCGCCCGGCGCCAGCCCCGCAGGACGACGCTGCGACGAGCGGCCCTGTGTCGCGAGGGGCGGAGCCCAGGGGAAAGGACCGCCCATCAGGCGCGGCTGAGGCGCGCATGCGTGGCTGGGGGGGTGCACGCCCTCTGCTCTCTGCCTCTCTCCCCCTCCCCCCTCTGGACCCCGCGCGCGAGGCTCTCCGGGGGTGGGAAAAGGGTTTCCCTCAGGCGGAAGGCCCCGTGGGAGCCGGGAGGGGGGCAGCCGCTGCTCTGGCTCCCCCCCGCCCCGAACCGGCTCTTCCTTTCGGTTCTGGTGGGGAGCGCGCTCTCCCCCCCCTTGCGCTCTGCTTTCCCCTCAGAAGAGCCCCCTGCTCCCCGTAATCGAGGGTGATCGTGCCCAGGGGCTCGCCAGATCCCCCTCCGGCTGTCTCTTAGTCCCCACACGATCCCAGGAGCGCGACGTGGAAGTGTGTGGACACCCGCAAAGGTCAGGGATGCTTCTCAAACCGCCAAGAGGCAAAGCCAACGTCCCTCTCACCTGGCCCAGGAGTCCCAGATGCGCCAGTTCTCAACAACAAATGCATAGAACAGGGTGTGCAACCCAAGTGAATCACTATTTTAAGCCATTCCGGGGGGGGGGGGGGAGATGCAACCCATTCTTAAATCTTTCCTACTGAAAATGACCTAAAAGTGTTACATTTGGACGGATCGCCCCCATAACTAATGTTGCATCATCTCACTATTTGCAGCAAGCATATACATTCTTTTCCACGGTTAACTTTTGTATACCTCAGAGCACCAAAGTTTATTTCCTAATTGCTTACTGATCTGCTGGTGAAGCAAGTTTTCTCTTGACTCCCCTTTGAACCATCAACATATCCTTTAACATCCTTTTGACACTAATCAATAAGTTACATTTTTTCTATCTTTTTTATTTAGCTATAAATGCCAGGCCATCTCTTTTCTCTGCCTGGAGAGGAACAGATTGCTCTTGCCAGAGGTCAGATGTGATGGACTTGAGAGGATTCCCTGCTTTCCACCATTCTGTCTGTCTTGACTGCCCCCCCCCCCGTTTCTTTTTCAACTTTCTCTCCAGACTTCCCCTATCAGCATAAAATTAGGCAGAAGAAGCTTGGTTCCCTACCCCTGATCCAGTGCAGGGGGGGGGGGGACGACAAGCAGTTGTAGACAACCTTATTTTAAAAGTTCTCTTCATGTAACTTTAGTACAATTACATCCTCTGTATATCATTTATATCAGAAGTGGGGAGATGATAAATTATGCTGTACCATGCAGCACTAGGGACGCGGGTGGCGCTGTGGGTAAAACCTCAGCACCTAGGGGTTGCCGATTCGAATCCCCACGGCGGGGCTAGCTCCAGTCGTTCAGTCCCAGCTTCTGCCAACCTAGCAGTTCGAAAGCACCCTTATGTGCAAGTACATAAATAGGGACCGTTTCCGTGTGCTGCGCTGCTGCTGGCTCACCAGAGCAGCTTCGTCACGCTGGCCACGTGACTCGGCCGGGAGGAGCCTGCGGCGACGGGGCGGGCGCCGAAGTTGGCAGAAGTTGGCGCGCCTCCTCGGCAGCGCCTTCGTCCTCCTCCTCCTGCCTCTGCTCTCCTCCGGCGGCGGGGGCGCGCCGCCCTCCCCGGCCGGGGGGCTCGGCGGGGCCCGCGGGGAAGGAGGCCATGTTCGCGGCGCGTGGGATCGCGGCCCCCCTCGCCCGCCTCCGGCCCGCTCCCCTCCCCCTGCACGCTGCCCTAGCCATGCGGGTCTCCTCCCCCTGCGCCGCCGTCCCCTTTCCACATCCTAGGAGCCGTGGTCCGCCTACCGCCCCCGGGCCGCGGCGCGGCTCCCAGCCCGGGCTGGCCTCCGCCTCCTGGGACGCGCGCCCACCCCCGCGGCCCCCCAAACTTCGGAGCAACTCTCCAGACGCTTCTCCCCCGCCTCGGTCTCCCTCCTTTCCACTTCTCTTCCCCCCTTCCTTCCCTCTTTCTTTCTCTTTCTCTCCCACCCGCCTTTCCTTCTATTAACTTTCCTTTCCCCTCCCTTCGTCCTTCCTACTTTTACTCCTGGGCTCCTCCCCCCTTTGCGCAGCCACAAATCAATCTCTCTCTCTTTTTTCCCCTCTCTCTCTTCTTTGCTCAGACGCAAAAAAGCGCCGCTTTTTGGAAATCCGGACTGCTGTCCCCGCTGAAACGATACTTTAAAAAAGGAAGAACCCACTGGCTCTTATTTCTGTTTAAAGCAGTAGATCCCGAACTCTTTTGGCCCACTGCCCCCTTGGTTCCACATCCCCCAGTGTCCCCTATGCTTACTCTATAGAAAGCATTACAGGGGTTAACGCGGCTCGCTAAGGAAGATATTAATAGAATTCTGCATTTGGGGGGAGACCCTAACAGTCATCTACCATTACCTTCTATGCTGTTACTATTTTTTTTTTTTTTTTACATAAGTAAAAAGTGACCTTTCCCCATCTGGCATGGTGGTGTGCCTCGAGATTTTTTTCATGAAACAAGTGTGCCTTTGCCCAAAAAAGGTTGGGAAACACTGCTCTAAGCAGTGGATGTGTGGCAGTGACATGGTCTGGTGTGCTGATAATGTGTTCTGTGGAATCACAGCAGTGCTTTCAATATCATGATAAAATGAACATTTTCTACAAGTACAGATGTTTGGCACAATAGTTGTGCAGTACTCAACCATTTGTTTAACATAATCCAGATTCCAGGCATCATTTTTACAGGTTCTGTCTGTAGATTTTATTCTTGTTTATGAATGAAATCCCAGCTCTTTTGTATTTTTCCCCGATTCCAATAAACACATGCCAAATCTGACCCAGTGCAACTTGTACCATAAGATAGGATAAAATGAGATCAAGTAGCCTGTGACCTGTCCACATATTCTTCTGTTTGAATAAGGTTGTATAATACTTAAGATAACTCCTGGCATAAAAATGTGGCAATGTGTGCATCTTGCATTTCTCTGGCCCTGGGATTTGCCCTTCCCTTTTCACTTTCTATTTCAGGTGTGCCACTTTAGCATTCAAAGTGCACCTCTGCATTGTCCAACTCCAACTTATTGAATTGTGTGTATGTTCATAGATACCTTTTCTGTTTAACTTTTACATTTGTTCAGATTCCCATGCAATGAGCAGCCTTATTTTGGGGGGGGGGTGTTGAAATAGGGTTGAATAGGTGATTAGCACAAGTTGCATAATGCATATTCGGCAGGAAAATCTTAGTGGGGCTTACTTCTCTCAGGTAAGTATGCATAGGATTGCAGCTTAAGTGACAGCTCCTCAAATGTCAAACTATGAAGGAAAAGGGAAGATAACCTTGCTACTTTTCAACACTTTAAATATACTGTCAAGGGTCCTAATCCAGTAACCTATATGTGGAATGGCTGAGCTTGTGTACCTATAACCTGACTGGAAAGTAAAGAAAAGCTGAATTCTTGCCAACCAACTTTTGGGTGGGAAAGTAGGAGTTTAATCCAGCCCCCTGCACCCTCTCCTCAACAGGTGATTTGCAGAATCCCAGCATTGTTTACTGGGCTACACACACATTTCTGGCTCCTTTATTGGTTTTGGGAATACACTTAGTTGCATTTTGATTCTCCATTCAGACAGGAAAATATGTGTAGCAACTTGTCTATCATTCCAGCAGAGATAGGGCTAATCATTCTGATAAACACTTCCAAGAACTAGACTAAGTTGCTTTGTGGGACAGATCACACTCCCAGGCTGCCAGTTGCCATCCTTTTTGAATATCATATGTATATCTCATCAGTGCATACATATGCTCTGTGCATATATATCAGCTTATGTAGTTCATGTCAAACTAAGGTGGGTTTCTTTTTCAGTAACCAAGGGGCTAAGCGGCAAAAAGAGAGAGAAAGCAAAGCTGTACGTAGAGAAATTTAAGAATTTGGTACTGAGAAAATTAATGTGATTTTAAAAGGGGGGGGGGAGTATGTGGAACATGGAAGTAAATGTGCCAACAATTAATGAAAGCAGGTTTTCATTTCTTCTGTCGAAGAAATTGGAATAGTATATGAAGAGGGAAACTTTGTGAGATCCAAGTGCCAATTCAGAGTAGGAGGCAGAATTGGACAGGCAGCCTGGCCTTACTCCAGCCCCAGATTTCCTGCGTTCCCAGGCTTCATCTCTTATGCTTCTGTGCCCAAGGGTATCAGAAAGAGATTCCTCTCTATTAGGAAGGAGTGCCTGCCTTCTTAGTTCATCTGGTAGTAGATGTAATACTATACAGCACATCTCCTTTGGCTGCCTTCAGACTTGCTCTGTGTTTCCATTTTGTGATATTAACCCTTAACAGTGATGTAGTTTTAAAGGTTTTGTGTACCCTTCCTCCTCTTCTTTCTTTTGGTATTCTCTACACTTTTGACACCCCCTCCACCCGCATTGGTTTGAGATGGTCTAAGCCACCTACTATGCACAGTAATTCCAGTTCCTGATTTTGCAAGGTGTGGGGTTTTCAAAATCAGACGGTTGTACTGTCTTATATTAGGCCAGGTCATGATAATGTTTCTGGTGAAAAACACTGATTTAAGGGGGGGGAAATCAAATCTGCACTTTGCTTTTCACATGCTGTGTGCACTATCTGTGTGTTTCCCCTTAATGCATTGCTTTTGTTGCCAGGACATTGTATTTTCCAACTATACAAGGAACAATGGCCACTATCCCACCAATGTTAAACTTTTGTAATTCCCATTAATATCAACAGGGAAATTACTTCAAATGGTTGAGATTTATTTAATTGACTAAACTGCACCCAACTTTTAAAACTGGAACAATGTTATATTTTTCAATCCAATAATACATTCATCAAATATTGAAACCCTTTCTGAACACCCATGCCAACAGGTCCCCTCTAGCTGCTTATTAGTGACTGGTTTTAAGGTCTTGCTATTTACATATAAAGCCATAAACAACTCTCAACCAGGTTACCTGAGGCAGTGACTTCCCCTCCATTGTCTGGAAAGGACATTTTTCAGGTTTGATTGGTTGATCTTAATCTTGCCATGACTCATTGACTTGTGACACAGAAATGGGCTTTTTCAGTGATGGCCCCAATATTATGGAATGCATTGCATACTGAAATATGAGAGACCCCCCCCCCATCTATACTGGCATTCTGTGACCTATTGAAGATGTATCTGTTTTACATAGGTATTCCCTTCATCTCTTGACCTGAATCTCCTGTTTTAATTACTGTCCTGTGCTGTTTGAATGGAATTGTTATGTTGTGTATTTTCATTGTGAATGGTTACATTTTATTGTATGTATGTAATTGGTTTTTATATTTGTTAAATGCTTAGAAGCCTATTTTGGTTTTAGTGGAATATAAATAAATGAAATAAAATAATAATAATAATAATAATAATAATAATAATAATAATAATAATAAATAAATAAATAATATGTATGATTGGGGTTTCATAAATATCAATGTGATATTGGTTGCAGTGCAATAACACACTTTACTAAGCATGACCTGCCACATTGTCTTCATCATCTCCAGTTATAAAGGCCTCTGAAAGCAGGGTTAGGAAAGGGGAAGGATCTGTGAACTACGATAAGGCATCAGCCTTAAGTGCATATAATCTTTCAGAGAGTATCTGTGATGCCAACACTCATTGTTTGCTTGGACTTCCACAGCTGACTTACCATTGGCAATAGGGGGGGACTTTTTAGTTGTTTTATAATGCCACTTACTGTTTTCGTCTATGCTAAATAATGCCACTATTATTCCAGTTAAGATGGGGGAGGCGGACAAGGAAAAAAACCAGCAACTGATATGAAAGCCATATGCCATATGCTGGAAGCTGCCCAGAGTGGCTGGGGCAACCCAGTCAGATGGGCGGGGTACAAATAATAAATTATTTATATATTTTGTTGTTGTTGTTGTTGTTATTATGTCCAATAGCAGTGAATTGGGCTTAACTAGACACTGAAGGGGATTGGCTGCCACAGACCTGTGTCTCCTCAATGTGTTGGAGAAGGATCATAGCTCAGTGAGAGAGCAGAGGTTTCCACTCTCACTGTGCCCCCCAGACCACTTGCAAATCGGTAAAGGTCTTGCTATACCACTTAATGAGTTTTCTGCCTAGCAGTTGCTTAGCAGTTGTACTGTTTTTTAATTATATGGAATTCAAACTCTAACACAATAAAATGCAATAAGAAACAAAAGGATTTAAATTTAATACAATTTAAAAATCCTTCTAGAGGTGCATTTCCCCTTGATATGTTCTTCCTTTACTCTTGCTTCATCTTCGTTACTATTTTCTTGATCATTTATTAATTAGTGGTTTTTTTCAGTCTCCCTTCTTCAACCACAAATCCATTTTTAGACGTTGACTATTGTTGTTGTTGTTGTTGTTGTTATAAACTAACAGCTCCCACTTTTCAATCACTCCATCTTGCGTTCACTCTCTCAGCTTCTTCCCCTTCTCGCTGCTTCCTTCATTTCCATGTATTGGCTCCCCACTCCTTTCAAGTGCCTTGTCAGCCTCTTTCCCCCTCTTTTGACCTTCCACATCTTGCTGCCAGCCACAGCTGTATTCCTGTGAGGCAGACAGAGCCTTCTCCCCGCATCACTTCTGGTCAGTCCTGGCCAGGTTCCAAGACTGAAGAAGAAGCCCCTGTGCCCCCCATTCTTCATACACATTTCTCACATGCACATAGCTCCGCCACTCCTCAGAGTTGCTTCTGTGAACCACCTGCATGAAACTGGTGGACCATGGACCACACTTTGGGATTGGGAACCTCTGTGGTAGAGCATATGCCTTGCATGCAGGAAATCCCACATTCGTAACCTTCCCTGCCTTCTGACTTAGAACCAGCACAGAAGATAGCACTACCTGTTGGCTTCTTCCTTTGCAACCTCAGTGTTGCCTTTGTAGAACTCAGCAGGGTTGAGGATGGGAACAAGCCGTTGGCTCTGCCTTTCAGAACCTGTCATTGGTTCTGGTGCCGCCTACTGTAGGCCCCCCTGTCAGCCCCAGGGGCCACCAGCTGCCACTGCTCTTGAAGTCTTTGCTACTTGATTCACACATCTTGGCTGTCCTGCTAAGCCCGAATAGGTGCCAACACTCTTCCTTCTTGCCTGTTTACCTGTCTAAATTTAAGCTCTTCGGTCGGTATTCTGTGTCCCTGGTTGACATGTGGTCAGGCTCAAGTTGTGGTTCTGGCTGCTGCAGCTGCTGCTGCTGCTGCTGCTGCTGAAGCATTTCCTGGCCTGTTGTGGGCTGACCATGGTTGGTTGCTCACAGCTTTCCTCCAACAGATATAACTTAGGTTGCTTCCTCTGAGGATTTCGGCAAGCCTCTTCTCCCACTCTTATTTAGGCTCAGTTTACCTTTTACAAAATAAACCCTTGACAGTGCAAAATAAATACTAAACAGTTATCTGCCTCCAATTTGTGCTCTTTCTTTCTCTCTCTCTCTCTGTATGTGTGCCTAAACAAATACAGCACAGTGGGACCTGGAATCATCCCACATACCATTTGAGATCTATGGCAACTTGTGAACCAAGTCTGATGATTCCAAAAGAGATCTTGAGAAAATTCTCAAAGGGAGTAATGTTCCTTTTTTCATGATCCACCACCAGCACTTAAGAGCTGAGGCTTGGCAGCTGTTTGACTCTGTGCCTATCATTTTGTAACTTGAGATTTTGTTTCCTTGTGCTGATTGTAGCTTTTGAGTTTAGTGGGCAAACCTTTACTGCTACTTCAAGGAAAATGTAAATGTTTCTCTGCTTAGATCTTCTGTTTCCTGGAGAACACAGCAACTATGTGTTTCTATTACTGCAGTCTGCCATGTGGGATAAGCTGTTTGATGCCTAGTCTGGTGTTGTGGTTAATGCTATGAATTGGCAATGAAGGCTAAAGCTGCTGGGAGTTGGACTCTAGTGACATCCGTGGGGGGCCACATGTCCCCCCACCCTGCCTTACAATAATTCTGTAAGGTAAGAGAGTATTCATGTCACTATATTGCAAATGGGTAGACTGAGGCTGAGAGAGTTACTTGCCTAAGGCCACTAGTGAATTAATTGCAGAGGCAGGCTTCTAACTGGGACAAACTGGGACTTTCTGATTCACAACTCAGTCTCTTAACCATCATGCTACACCAGCTCACAACTATTAATAGGCGTCTACTCCTCCATGTATTTGTCTGATCCCCTTATCAAGTCTTCTGTGCTTGTGGCTGTCGCAATATCTTGCAGGGGGAAAGTCCATAAAAGAATTTTGGATCCTCTTTAGAGCAGGGGTGGAGAAACTTTTTCAACTTGAGGACCACATTCCTTTGTTGGCAACATGCCAGGGGCCAGTAGTGGGTGGTGTCAGAGGCAAGAGTGGGTGAAGCAATGGCTGTGACTCTTACTTTGTATAGTAGACCTCTTTTTAGCCATGCAAATGCCATTGGTTTCTGTATCGTCACACACATCTCTTCATCCAGGCAAGCAGGAGTCATTATTGCTGTTCAAGCACATATTCCAGTTGGGCAAAAGCTCTTAAGGAAGGCACAGGGAACAGCCAGGAAGCGATGTGGCCTGGGCAGAATCCCAAGAACTGGATTGAGAGGCCTGGCCCTTGAGCCTGAAGTTCCTCACTCCTCTTGTTTTAGAAAAATCCCTGGGTTGGGTACCCAGGAACAGTTTTTTAAAATAGAGAAATCCTCTGAAACTCTTTGGAAAGTTTTCTGCACTGGAGCCAAAGCTAATAGCAGAGCACTAGTGTAAGGATTATTAGGGTGTTAGTGTAAAGTGTCACACTCAACCAGGTTCCTATGCCATGTTGTGGCATTAGGATGGAATCCTACTGAAGTCATGCTGTATATGCGGTATGTATTGCATGGTGTGCATTTCAGGATAGCATAACAACCACTTCGAAGAAAGGATTAACACCCATGGAGCACGTTGTACCTCCAGATGCAGACACTACTACCAAACGTTCTAGTGACAAATTTAGTTTCTTGAGATGATAAGTTGTAGGGTGTCCATGGTGCACATAATGGTGTTAGTTTTGCTTTATATGTTTGGGTTTTTTTGTTCTGGGGGAGGGACCATAACTCAATGGTACATATGCACTTTGTATATAGAAGGTCCCAGATTCAATCCCTGGCATGTCCCAGTTAACAGGTCTGGGAAAAATCTATTTCCGGCTGACACCTTGGAGAATCGCTATTGATCAGATTAGATAATACTGAACTCAACTGACCAATTGTGTAACACAGTGTAAAGCAGCTTAATTTGCTTCCTTCCTTCTCATCGTAATTTATGTTATGACACCGAAACCTGTTTCTTGTCTAGTCGTATGGCTGTAAGGCAGGCAGTATACCTGCGACATCTAATGTAATCAGAGCAGTTCCACATGCTATAGTTGCTGTGGGAAGCACCTGTAGTGTACAGTGTTTGCTGCAGAAAACATGTAAAATGTGGCCATCACTGTGTATGTGTCTCGGAACCTCAAATGGGGGCAGCTTTAGATGTTACAATTGCTCTGTAAAACATTGGTGCTATGTTGGTGTTTCCTGCAGTTGTACACATGCAAGATGTGAGCATTACACACTCACCCACACAAAATTGCCTGGGAACTTTGAGTACACAGGAACTGACTGACTTGGATTTGTTGCTGTATAACATGTGAAGAAGGCCTAAATATTTAGGGGGGAAGAAAAATACCTGTTATCATTGTTTTAGATATGGACCTGTCTAATTGTGCCCTGTATGCTGAGATGTAGCAGCTTCCTCTTCCCAGTTTTTCAGTGAGTTTCTATTTGACAAGTACAATCTCCCATGGGCATAGCCAAAGGGGGCAGGAAGGGGCAGCCCCCCAAATAAATAAAAATAAATAATGAACTAAATGAGGTTCTGCCCACCTGTAACATAAAGCCTGCCCCCTAACAAAAATCCTGGTTACACCCACGCTATATCCCACAGTAGCTCACGTCAATTAAAATAAAAGAATGTCAGGCCCTGCTCTCAGATAGAATTACAAGCTAAGAAGACAAGACACAAAAGGGAAGGAGAGTGAGGGGAATAGGTATTTAATTTAATTTAAATATTTAGAAACCACACTTCCATATAAAATATCACAACACAGAAATTGAGATCAGTTTAACAAAGCCAGAACAACATAGTAAACTGCAAGCAGGCATTTTTATCCAATCTGGACTGGACTGGTATTTCCTTGCTAATGTTTTTGATTGGGTAAAGGTGATGCAACTATCTTGTGGCCCTTATCCTTTTGGCCAGTGGTAAAATGTCTTTCTTTTTACCTTGGAAGTCCCAGAATAATTGGAACTGAGTGGGTTGGGGTTTTTGTTGGCAGGGATGGGAAAGTTAAGAACCCTTCAAACTGCTTTTTCTCTTGCTGATAACTGAGGCCAGGCAGGCGTTTCCTTTCCCAGAGCCAGATTTTCATATAGTTTTCCCCAAAGTTCACCATGAAAACTACTGTCTCAAGAGACAAAAAGCTAGCATCTTGACCTCCAGATGCCAGAAATCCCCAAAAGCAATGTCATGTCCAGGTTTAGTTGGACCTAAGCAAATGTTCAGTTTAAGAGTGGCTTTGGATGTTAAGAAATGCCACCTGCTATATGTGAAATCCTGTCTGTATTCAACTGGCAGCACTTAACAATCACATTTTGAAGGGGAAGTTGTACAAGAGCACTTGTGCAGGCCGTGCTTGTACAACGTAAGTTCCTCTTCAAATGTTTCAAAAAGTGCTGCCAGCCAATTCAGAAGACACTAGACATCTAGCTGGCAGCACATCTGGAGTTCTCTGAGTGTCATAATGTTGTTTGTGTACTGCTGCAGTATTGCAGCTGAAGTGGATATCTAGTCAATTGTACCACAGCCTGATGATTGTCATCTTGTGGCAACATGAAGATGGGGTTCTGCATGTTTATTTTAATATTTTGATGAAATTGTTTTATTGTGTATTTAATTATGTGGGGTTTTTTGTAATCGGTTGTATACTTGTGAACTGCTTAGAAACCACCTTGGCAATTAATTGTTATATGAGTGAGTGAATGAATGAATGAAGTAATGTCGGCAATGACAAGAATCCTTCATTTTGTTGCAGAGCAAATCTGCAAGGCATATAAGCAAATAACTGCATCTGTAACCTGACTCCATCAGTCAGTTACTCTAAACTCATTTAGGGAACAGAAACTTCTGACCTTTATGTGTTCAATCAAAACTAACCACACCAGGTGAAATTTCAGGTACCATATACTTACAACAAGAGATTTGGATCAAGTATTACTTGACTAGAATAGTAATGTTGGGTCCTAAGCAAGGTTCCTATGGGGAAGATGGTGGGACTTAAAAAGGTACAATTAAGCAGATAGGAAGTGAGAAAAATGTGCCATACACTGCAGTTGAGTGATTCTGCGTCAGGGTTGTATTATTCCAAAACTGCTGAACGTTTGCTTGCCTCGCTGTTGGTCTCATGTGTGATTTGGGCACTTGACTTACAGCCCTGAATGCTGTTACAGTGGTACCTTGGGTTAAGTACTTAATTCGTTCCAGAGGTCCGTTCTTAACCTGAAACTGTTCTTAACCTGAAGCATCACTTTAGCTAATGATAGTCAGACATTTTGCTCCTAGTCAGACATTTTGCTCTACTCTGGGCTAAGCCATGTTTGGTTTAGTGTGTCACCAGAATGTGGATTTGTGCTTTACGTCTCCAGAACAAACCACAAGCCTTTTGGACAAACCCATGTGCTCATGTGCTCACACTAATGTTTATATCAGATGTGGAGCAGGTACATGTGGTTTGGGGGAAATCAGCTCATGAGGTGAGGTGAGAAGACTATTTCAGGCGACAGGGTCCACCCTGGGCAACAGATCCCATTGTTGATCCTATTTTTCTCCCCCTCTCCCTTTGTTTATGATGTAGATCTACCCTGACCCCTTCTTCCCTGGCAGGAGGAAATAGTGCCAAAATTTCTTGGGCTGGCCTTTTCTAGAGGGTATCATGTTGGGGAAACATGGTTTAAAGCAACCAAGCGACACAAAGTAACCGTGAGAGAAGGGGAGGATGAGTTTTACATAAAGAGCAGACCTCCCCATACGATCTATTTATGAACGTGGCAGACATGCATTTTAACTATCTGTCCCACCACTTTTAATTTGGCTTCCGGATATGAGTGTTAAAGTAGTGGTGGAAAGGAAATCCAACAGTTTATATATTTCATAGTTAGCGACAGTAAATATTGTGTGTGTTTAGACATTCAAGGCTTGGAAGTCTCCCTTGAAAAAATAAGCTGCTGGTCTAAATATGAAATCTGGGGAGAGCTGACTTACCAGCACACACAATCCTAAGGCTGAAAATAAGAGCTGGCTGCCCACCTTACTTTCCATGTAAATTTTACTGAGTGACATGTTGACCCACACTGCAGTCCAGAGAAAGCTCCGCTATATTTAGCTCTGGACAGCCTTCCCAAAGTGCAGTGAGAGGCACAGCAGGTTGAGCAACTCTTAGCAAGGAATTTAAATAAATTGGCTAATCATCTGGTTTTGTTTTTAAAGTTGATAAGATTATAAAGCTGATGAAAACTGAGACCAGAGCTCACTTACAGAGTTTTCAGTCTTTTGGGGTTGTATGAAGAGAACCTGCAGCAGGCTTTTTAAGAATAAAACTGGACCTGGCCCGAGGCTTAATTTTGAAATGTAGGGCTTGTCCACACTTCTGCTTCTCCTGTTATTTCTAGGAACAGGTCCAATAGGTTTTTCCTTTTCTCTCGCTGCTTTCCCCGGGAAAACCTGCTGTTTACTGCATCAATCCACAGAATCCCAAATGACATTTCTTCTGATTCAGCAGTAACCAGCAAGTTTTCCAGGGAGAAGTGACAGGAGAAAATAAAAACCTATCAGATCCATGCCTAGAAATGACAGGACAAACGAAAGTGTGGATGAGCCCTAAAGGAGAAGGCTTATGTTCCAAAAGTGATGCTCAGGGTTTCTACCTGGAAATACCACTGTAACCCTGGACGCGTTGAGGCTCTCTACAGTTGCTCAGTGGTAAAGGAAATGAACTCTGAACCTGCTCAGCAATACATATTAACTCATGGTGACTTCACATGTTCCAGGGTGAAGCCCTGGCACTGAAAATAGATGAGACATGATACAAATGAAAATCTGTATTTACTTACTTCAACATGTGGTAAGCTGCACTTGGTGGCCTGCCTACCCATTCTGCAAAGTGGGGCCCTGGACCTCTGCCCTGAAGTCCTGCCCTGACAGCAGCAGTAGCTATGCACAGTTTATCATCAGGTGTGGGAAGCATTTTGCCCTCTGGATGTTGCTGGGCCACAATTTCCATCATCCCTGGTCATTGACCATGCTTGCCAGGGCTGATGGGAGTTGGAGCTCAGCAACATTTGGCGGGGGGGGGGTCAAGGTTCCTCATGCTCAAGGTTCCACAAGCTCAATAACTGTACAAACTTCATGGGAAGGGGTGAGAGTGAGGGGAACAGAGTGAAGGCACTTAAATTTATTAAATCTCAACAACTTTGTCCAGATTTTCAGTTTTGGGAATATGACAACCCTACTTATTCACATTGCACCATGGTGCTTTGTAAAAGGACAGACTTGGCAGGTCCCTGTCCTCAAGAGGCTCATAATGTGAAAACAGGGAAACGACAGAGGGAAATGGAGGTAGGGATAAATAGGGGAAGAATATATGTTTACTTAAATTGTGACTTCAGGGTATTGGAACTAGGGGCTTGTTCCAAAGGCTTTGCAGCACAGGTGAGTTCTTAAGAGGGATTTGGAGGAAGTTCCTGGCATACAGAGTGGCAAGGCAGAAACATTTTTCAGGGAGCAGGAAACCTCTGGATAAGTGAGAGTCATGAAACTGGAAAAGTAAAGGTCACAGGCAGGGATGTGTCAGCAGCACACAATAGCTAAGAGATAAGGATCGGGTTGCATGTCTATGGAGGGTTTTGAAGGTAAATATGAAAAGCTTGTGCCTGATCTGGGAGTGGACAGAAGAAGCCAATGTTGGGTCTGAGGGGGGTGGGCAAGGTGAAACAATGGTGGATTACAGAGCAGAAGACTGCAGTAGTCTAGTGACAAATGACAGGACATGGATCTTATAAAAAATGGCTAATTCCAAGTAGCATCTCTGCCATGCAATTCCAACACCTTAATTTTGTGCAGCATTGCACATGTCACCCTAAGTTCTTATTTGCAGGCAGGCATAGCAACTTGTAAGACAAAAAGTGAGGCTTTTGAACTACAGTGGTACCTTGGGTTACATACGCTTCAGGTTACAGACTCCACTAACCCAGAAATAGTACCTCAGGTTAAGAACTTTGCTTCAGGCTGAGAACAGAAATTGTGTTCCGGTGGTGCGGCAGCAGCAGGAGGCCCTGCAGCCATGATATCCTCTTCGGGAGTCCCTATACTGGCATGTGATCCAGGTCACACTATCCCACTTCTCCTAGTTTTTTACAAGGTTTGTAAGCAAGCAAGCAAATGGGGGAACGTCTACCATTTCTACTTTCCAGTGAATATATTCTTTTCAAAATTCTCAATTGTATAGACCAATTCATTAAGAATAAATTTGTTACCCATGTCTGCTAAATGAAACCTCTCTGCTCAGAGACCGTATATATCCAAATGCCAGTTGCTGGAGACCAACAACAAAGGTTGCCCATTGTCTTCATGCTTTGTCTTCCAGGGCATCTGGTTGGCAATTAGCTGGAAACAGAATGCTAACTAGATGGACCTATGATCAGATCTAGTGGAGCAGTTCTTTCATTTTTGCTGTCCAAAGTTTAAATTGGGTTCAATGGCCATTTTGAATTGCCCACCAAGTTGGATGGCATTAAAAGGGGGTTCAACAAGTTCATGGAGGATAAGACTATCAATGACTGCTAGTTATGATGGCTGTGTACTATACCTCCAATATCAGAGGTAGAATGCTTCTGAATACCTGTTGCTGTGAATCACAAGTAGGGAGAGTGCTGTTGTGCTCAAGTCCTGCTTGTGAGCTTCCCATAGGCCTCTGCTTGGTCACTATGAGAACAGGATTCTGTACTATCTGGGCCTTGTTCCAGCAGAGCTTATGTGCCCTTTATCGCACTGATGGGAAGCTGTCATGAGAACCTCAGTCTGGTGCTTCCTTGGTGGGTCATGGTGATCTAGCAGTTTGAGATCTACTGACACCCTTGAAAGTGATGAATTTCAGAAGTATCATACTGAACTGGAAAGGATCAAGGGAGAATTAATATGTGTGCTGGGTGGGGAGACTCTTTATCTCTTGGTAAAGCTGTGGGAATAAGAAATCTCCTTTAGAGAAGGAGGAATGTTGTTTGGAACGACATACTTGGAGTTACCTAATTTAGATGAAACTTGAGACACTAAAGATATGGGGGACATGAAACTGGACCTTACACTCCCATCCAAACAATCTACTTACGGTAACTGTAAAGCCATGGAAATTGTGCCATCTCTTAATATTGTTGATAGATTTGTTCTTAAATAATATTAGCTGGTACTTGTGCTAGAGATTTCGTCAAATTTTAATTCAGTTTTCAAACTAAGGCAGAGTTTCTCAGACTTTTCAAAGTTGTTATTTGTTTTATTTTATTTAATAATATTTTTATATGGCTTACATTAAAAGAAATCTTGAAGTGGTTTACAAAAGAAACAGTTTGCAGAAGTGTTACTGGTGACACTCCCTCCCCTGGATTTTTTTTTTCAGGCACATATCCTGAGACTTGAAATTATAGTGATTGCCTGTTAAAAATTACTGCATACCTAGAAAGTCAATAGGTAACTTAAGAATAATACTGTAATTTGGTTTACTATACATATTATATTTGAAGTTTAATTCTGTGTGAAAATAAACTTTTTGACCTGGTACACAGCTGGGTGTGTTTCTTGTGATTTCTCCAAAAAAACAGCACCCTAGCCTGCAACCTGCTTTGGGTCACAAACCCACTGATTGATAATCTCTGAATTCAGGACTAGAAAGGCTATGTTGGTAGAATAACCCTATCTGGATCATGGACAAGTTTAAAATCCCCAAATGCCTTAAATATGATTGCTAAACCACACCTTGACAGATGGACTCAGAACAGTTGCTCAGACCTCAAAACCATACTGTACTATGGCAACCTCCAGTGAAGAAAGATGCCTGCACAAAACATCAGCTGAATGAAGGTTAGAAAAACTCAGCTTAATTACAAATAGTTTGAATGCATCAGTAAGTATGAAGGAATCTGCTTTGTTCTCTTATGCAGCAGCCTCTGGCTTATAAAGGGATGTGATGCTGCCCAGGCAAGTTCTATGGATGTGTGGCTTGCTGGTTCCACAAGAGGCAGACTCCTGTCATCTGCTTTAGCTTTGATTTCTTACATTCTAAATTGTGCTGAAGAAGACTTAATTATTACTGAGGCATGAGCATTCAGGATGGGGAACCTGTGGTCCTCCAGATGTTGATGGACTCCCATCAGTCTCAGCCAGCATGAATGCTGCTCAGTGATGATGGGAGTTGTAATCCAACAACATCTGGAGGGCCACAGGTTCCCAACCCATGACTGAGGGACTCTTGTTCTGATTCATCAGCAGTGCTGGCTCCAGGTTTTGGGAGACTGCTGGGCAAGGTGCCCTCAACAAGCTCCCCTCTTCTCCAAGGCATCATTGCCCCTTCAGTTGCCTTCTCCCTCTGGACCCAATCTGAATAGTTGTCCTGGGAAAAGTGGGTGGAGGTTTCTCCATCTCCATTGGCTTGATTACAGAAGAGGGCAGGTGAACAGGCAGCAACAGCAAGGGGCAGGAGTTGCAGGGCCAAGAGGCACCAGAGGGTGTCAGTGTGCCCCCAGCAGGGATATTCACTTTAACATGTGCTGTACTGTATAGTGCCTATCTGTGATGCTGACCCTGTCCAGTGAGAGAATTCCTTATATCTTTAGTCCAAGGGTAGCTAAAACATTAGGACCACAATAGAAATGGACAAACTGCAGCCTATCTATTACATTAGAACTTGTGCTATGTGTAACCAATGAGTTGCTTGCTAATTAATAAGCTGTATGGAGTATGATTCATGTTTGTCTTTACACAGCACAGTTTTTGGTTTCTTAGTGACTTCAGCGTTCATACTCCATGGTCAACCCATTATCAACAGGGTGCCTTTCAGCCCTGAGTTATACCGTATATGGGTAATGCAGTACCATGTATGGAATAATTTGAGAGAATGTATATCCAAGCGCTCATTGTACAGCTTGGGAATCACTGCTAAGAACCGCTCTTTCTCAAAGACCCTCCCTTTTCTTTTGGGTTTTGTTCTCTTGACTCATTGTGTTTCTTTCGTCACTCATCATCTAAGTCAGGGTGGAAGGGGCTACCCAGTCTATGTAAAAGCTTCCAAGGAATGCCCATGAGCCTGCAGGAAGTGGCTTTGTGCTGCTTGGGTGGGTGACTCAGCTGGCGGTGGCTTTTACCCCCCTGTGTTAATACTGACTCAGCATCCCTTTGTGGAATTATATAGACCCTGTGCTGCTGGAGCCCTCCCTTTCAAATAGTAAATAAAACTAGGGATCAGGGCAATTAAAATTCCAAGGGTGTTTTGTGACCTGGCCAGATTCCAAGATGAATTATAGCTCTAAATGTTTTCTAAAGCTTTTAATAAGATAATAGTTTGGGGAGGGGAATCTTTTTATACTGCATTGTGCTGCACTGTGTGACTGCTACCATTTGACATCCCAACAAGCAGCAACAAATAAAAGTGTCCTCTGTAATATGAGAGCAGTTTTGAAATTGGTTATTTGCAGGCTTTGTGATATCTATATGGACAGTACGATCAAGACGTCAAGGTGCTTGCGTGTGGTTAATAGTCTTAGAATTCAATGTTCAGCAATCAAAATCCTTGGTGCCTGGAACTGATATAGGAGAAATATGATTTTTCTGGTTCAGTTTTGTTGTTCTGGCTGTGTATTTTATATTCTTGTGTGTCAACCACTCTGTGGTTTTCTAAATTAAGAGCAGTGCTGATCTAATAAATAAAATAGACCTCCATTGTCAAAGGACTGGGGGCGGGGGGGGGGGGAGAGATTCTGTATCACAGCCTTGGCCAGCAGGTGATCTCCAGTTACTGGTATTTAGGACTACAACTCCCATCAGCCTCAAGAAGCATTGGTGCCCTGGAGAGCTTGTGAAGTCTGCTGTAGTGAGTAAAGAGAGAACATATTCTCTACTGCTTATGCAGAGAACATGGGATTGCCACACTTATAATTCAGGAGTGTATACTGCTAAGTGGAATGTCACATAGGTTTTTTTCTAATAAACACTTTGTAATGCATCTGTGTTCAATGGGAAGGATATCTCTGGGGCTTAAGCCATCAATTCCTAGAGGCTGCAACTGAACCTCATCAGCTAATTGAAACCCTGACTATTTTCATATGTACTGTTTTTGAGTCTTCCTTCTGCTCTTAGGGTGTATATATGTAAGTCAGCAATGCAAATTAAAATGAACTTGTATATTTTGCAAAAAAAATCTTAAACTAAAGCTTTTTTAAAATCATGTTTTTAAATTGATTGATTTCAACCTTGCTGCCAGTTTTATGCCACACAACAGATCTATTTTATCAGAAGTGCATTTTTAACCTCTCCCTCCTCCCTCATAATTTGTTCCGTTGAGTTGTACATGTCTATTGTGTTATTATTATTAAACTCTCCCTTTGGTTATTATCAACATAATATTACATGCTATGTTTTAATTTATTTCATTTATATCCCACCTTTCCTCCAAGAGCCTCAAGGCCACCTGCATGGTGGAAGGGCGGGAGAATAAATAAATAAATTGCATGAAGAAGCTGCATGCTCCATTGACTTCCATGTAGATGGGCTGCACTTTCAAATGTTAAAAAATCAGCTAAATTTTGCACATGAAGTACGGTAAAACTCAAGATACAGCAGGGATTCCTGTTTTCAGTGCTGACTTTCCCTCTCCAGGCTCCTCAGCCACAGGCTCAGGTAACACATGCACACTAAAGATATCCCAAAGCATTGTTGTAGAGCCCCAACTTTAATCTATCTATCATCTATCTATCTATCTATCTATCTATCTATCTATCTATCTATCTATCTATCATCTATCTATCATCTATCTAGTTTTATTTATTAAATTTGTATACCACCCTTCATCCATAGATCTCAGGGCAGTTCACAATGTAAAATGCAATATAAAATGCAATATAATGTAAAATGCAATATAAATACATAACGAAAATAAAAACCACAAACCGATAAACCTCCCTCTCCCCCACCATCTTTATACATTTATATAAAAATATGTACCTTGTTTGTTTGTTTTATCTCAAGGTGGTTTTGGGGGAAAAGTTAATTCACAGTTACATTTCTGGGATAGTGAAGGGGAAATTGTTTGTAAGCACTTCTGAACTGTCCTTGCCATCTCTAACCTATTTAACACTCACTTTAAAACAACTACAGCACCAAACTATACGATCTGAAGAGAAACCAGAGAAACCCTAACCCTAACCCTGCGCAAAGAAAAAAAAAAGCACCAAACTATATACAGGGTTCCCTGGCCTTGATGTATCAAATGTTCCTGCGGGCATCAACAGAAAGACCAAATCACATTATTATTTTTTAGAAAAGTAGTCATCATGAGGAGCACTGTCACTTTGATTTAATAGCATTTTGCCTAAAGGATTCCAGTATGGTTTGCCAACATATATTCAAAAGAGGCCATTAAGCTGCTCAGATGTCTGAAGCCCTAATAATGACAGTAATCTTATTCCTATCACTTTACTGGCAAGACACTGTCTCAAACTGTGTCAGTCATTTCTAGCATGTTTGTAGATACACTGCTGACCACAGGCATACGACGACTTCCAAATGGCAGCTGGTTTTTAGCAGAGGTCTTGTTTTGAATCATTTCCACACCTCCCGCCTCCCGATGGGACGGAGCCACCAAAATATTTCAGTGTGTTCAAACTGCAGTAAATTTGTCAGCACAGATCTGAATATAATTTCTATGTAGGTGATAATAGGTCACTGTGGTCTGGGATGTTCTGGACAGATGCAAGTTGAATCTGCTTCAGGGTTGCTAAACCATAATAAACACCCGTGTCCTTGGAAAGAAAGTGAAATAGAATGCTCTCCACAATGCAGTTTAGGAAAAACTTTGCAAGGCAAAATATAATTACCACTGCAGGCATTTGGCCTTCCTAATGATCACTCCTCTCCACTCATCCCAGCCATGAAAACTGACTCTAGTTCTCATGACCGCAGGCGGTCAAGTGTCCTTATTTCTCTTCTGAATGAGAGAGACCACTTCCTAGCTTCATTCTGTAGCCCTGATTCAGGTCTGACTCAGAGAGGAAGCTCAGGCACCAGTTAAGTCAACTACATCATCACTTCCCCTACCGCCCCCTTAAGTTTAACTTGGCCACTTAGCAAGATCTTGACTTGAGGCAGCCAATTAAAGCAAGATAACAAAAGAGCAACGCACAGTGATGGCAGAGTTGGTTGGGTTCTGTTGTTATTTTCTTTAATAATTGGGTCTTGGGTTGAACCTCTCTCAAATGTAAAACCTTCACAGAATTGGCAATGACTGTATAGTTTAAAAGTCTCTGTTTGGCCAGTGCTGACTACACGCTTACACAATTATCCCTGGCCTGGAAAAAGATCTAAACCACAATGGCTAAGTATAGAGGTTTCTAAAATATCTTCATATATACAGTGCCTGAATACACAAACACAACCAGCCTCTCTTCTGCCTACAAGAGCAATATTTTCCATAGGATTCATATTGACATAGGTTTTGCCCCTGCAGTCCTGCTTATCTACAAAAATAAAGCCTCTACCATTGCATGCCTGTCCTGAACCCCACATCATCTCTGTCTGAAACCCAATATAAGCAGTGGGTGGCTTCTGCCAACCCCATCTAAGGTGTAAAAACAAGCGCTTTCCTCCTCCCTGGTTCAGTAACTTTTAACAGGGGCTCATTTAAAGATAATATATAGTAGATTCAAAACACCATAGTCTGAAAATACAAATAATAGGATTCACACATCAAGATTTCAGAGAATCAAAATAGAATTCATCAGAAACAAATGTATCTCAGTGTTGCAGTTTATTGCAGGCTGGATGCAAGTCAGCAGTGTGACGTAGCTGCAAAATGAGCTAATGCTATTCTGGACTGCATTAAGGATGGTAATAAAGGTGATCAGGGATGTGGGAAAGACGTTTTGTAAGGAAAAGCTGAAGGAATTGGGTATGTTGAGCCTGGAAAAAGAAGACCAAGGAAAAAGAAATGGGGGAATCTTGGTTTTGGTCAACTGAAAAATACCGAAGACCTGGATTCTAAAGACCTGCTCTTTCAATTTTAAATAAGAACATGTTACTAGCCCCACTCGTCTCCATTTGAAATGTTTGCAACTAAATGTCAAAATAGAAGAATCCTGTTGTAACTTTTTTTCAGACTTTAAATTCAGTGGGTTGCATCCCGACTCATCCAGACTAAAGTTGAATTTATGTTCCATTAAAATTAATGGAACAAGTTTCAGTCCTGATGTAAGTCCCGTTGATTATATTGAGATCTTAGCGCAACTTACTTGGGCTGCAATCCTTGCCATGCCTACTCAGAAATATGTCCCACTGAATTCAGTGGTGCTTACTCTCAGCTAAGTAGGGTTAGAATTTCAGCCTAAGTCTAGATTCAACCCAATATATTTAAAATTAAGCATCTCTGTGAAAACATGCCTCCCCACCCCCCTTAATTTACTCCAGTTGCAGAATCTGAATGGTCTGACTGCAACAACTTTTAAAAAATGCTGAATTCCAGACCTGGCAGGTTATATTTTGTAATGAAAACTGAGCTCCTTTAGACCTCTGCTACTTTCCTGCATGTTTAGTTCTGCGAAAGTACAGATGGGTCCTTTGAGGTTTGTTTGTGGTGAGACACACATCCCTAAGTGCATAACGTAATTCGGCTGGATCTTGGCCAAGGGTGGAGATGGCATATGATTAGATCTCTGGATAACCGTCAGAGACTGGAGTTAACCTGAGCGGTGAGTCCCTTAGCTGCAAACAAGCTCAAACCTCCATTCACCTAGCAAGAGCTGTGCTGCACATAAGCAGCTTGCGTGCCTGTATCGTTTCTCTTGCACTATGCCTTTTGCACAAATGGACACGTAACCTTTTCCAAAGCTTGTGGTTTTGCAAGCAGCACTTTGTGTGTGCATGTCTGAATGAGCGAGATGCATAACATACTGTATTAAGCACTGAGACTAGCATCTTGGCCCATCGGCAGTTCCCATACTGTGGGAGTGGTGATCTGAATTCAAGCCCAGGTTGTGTGCCTTAAGGAGCAACACCTGGGTTTATGCTTGAGCTGTGAGTTTTCCCACAGACGTAGGTGGTACTTGGATGTCTCTCCTCTCTGTGCTATTATGGTGCTTCCCTCAGGAATGCTATGGCCATGGGTTATAAATACTGGCATCAAGTCAGGACAGGGGAAATCCACCCAGGTTTTGGATAATGAGGCCTTCTTCTCCCTCTTTGTGGGGCCCGCAGACATCTATGTATGTTTTTGTGGTTGACAGAGCTCTGAATATGGGAACTTCTGTTTTCCTCAGTAAGGAGCAAGCCTGCTGTGAGCAATGGCTCACATAAATACAGTATTTATTTACTAATTTTTACATTATTTATGGGGGAGATCTGAACTTTGCCTCAGCATCAGTCCCCATCTGTAATATCTAATAAATAAATAATCAAACAAACCTAAGAAATAAGTAAGTTAAAAAATATTTTAAAATGTGTTGGGGAGGGTGGGTTTATTGACTGTTTTTTATTATTATGTATTTTTTGTTTTTATATTATGATTTTATGTTGTAACCACCCTGAGACCTATATACAAATCTAACAAATCTTACAGGGTTGTGGTAAGGATTACAATTAGATAATACATGTGTAGTGTTTTGAACATTTGAAAGTGCTCCTATCATCATCATCATCATTCCTGTCTTCCTGACTATATTTTGTTGTCTCTTCCAATGTTGGCTTTTTTTGTTATATCCAGTCATTATTCCACTTGACTTACTAGCAAGCTGGATTCTGCAGAGTGAACACCATCAGGCAAGTAAACTTCAGAGCCAGCCTGATAACATTTTGGGGTTGGTTTGTTTTTTGCTAGTGACCGCAACCTTGGACTAGCCAGGCTCTACCTTGGCTCTCTGCCCATTTCCTTTCCCCATGACTTTATCTCCTTGCCAAGAACAGCTGTACCTGCTAAGTATTTGCATGTCAAGATGCTGTTAAAACTCCAGGAACAGGCCAGTTAAAAATCTGGCAACCCTCACTTCAGCCAGTGGCCTCTTTAAACTGGAGTTCTGACTTCTGTTCACTGGAGATAGAGAAGTGAGGCAGTTGAAGCTAGGATGCTCCATTTCTCAGCTGCAGTGAAGGAGGGTTCTTGCTGAATCTGTTTAAAAGCAGCACAGATCAAAACACAAAGAGGGGATAGAAAGGGAGGAGAAGAGCACTAAGCGCCTCCCATTCTCTCCTGATAATCCTTTAAAAATAATTGCAGCCCCAAACTTCTGGCCTCCAGCAAATTTTCCACTCCATTAGAGGCTTTTGTGAAACTGGGGAAAGAAACCCGCAGACTTGCATATTGTGGTGTTGCCTGAAACTTCCAGCTGGGATTTTTTTCCATCAAAAGGGGATTTTAGTAAAACCATTATAAGGGGCTTAGCCACAGAAAAGCATCTGAGCTGTGAGACAGGGGTAGATTAGCATCAATGGGCTTGTTTTTTGGCACTGCAGATAAGGGAAGCTGCACATGTGAATTCCCTATACTGTAGTGGGTTGCCTTCTTGCCAGGTGAGTGACTGGGGTGCACTGACATGCATATCCTGCAATGGAAGGGAACTAAGAGTGTGTGATGGTTCAGACAGGTTTCCTGGTCATGGGACAGAAGCCATTCCCTTCTGGACCCTGTTTTAACGCCCTGATAGAAGCCATTCCCTTCTGGACCCGGTTTTAACGCCCTGAGTAAAAATAACAGGACACTTGCACCACTGATATGTATATATTGCTGGGAATTTGAGTGCTTATTCAAATCATGGGTAGGAATGTTAATTAACTGTTGAATTTAAACCATCAAAAATAAAGTTAGGTCTTCAATGGGAACACCAAGTCCCCTTCTAATGTTACCTATGCAGATCAATTAAAAAATTGCATAACACGCAAATTTGCAGTATGCTTTTTTCCTGTTGTTTTATTATTATTTTTAATTATATATTAAGTTTTCACAGATTAAATAAAGACAAAACAAAATAACAATACAAACAAGCACAAATCAAACAGAAACAAGTATAATTTCATTCCCTTGTTTTCAAAAACCTCACTTCCCCGATTTCCTCACACCTTCCCTTTCTGTATTCCAATTTCTAATCAAAGTTCAGCAAATCCTTTCCTTTAATCCTGTTTAGATCTTTACCTTTCTTTTCTTTTTCATATCCATTACAGCTAGTAACCACATAATTTTTAAACCAACATCGTTTCAACATTCATTAATTTTACAGTATTTTTTAAGATAGTCCTTAAATTTCTTCCAATCTTCTTTTGCCGTCTCTCTTTCCTGGTCTCGGATTCTGTTGGTCATTTCCAGTCCCATATAGTCTATTACCTTCATCTGCCATTCTTCCAGAGTGGGTAGATCTTGTGTCTTCCAATACTTTGCGATGAGTATTCTTGCTGCTGTTGTTGCATACATAAAGAATGTTCTGTCCTTCTTTGGCACCAATTGGCCGACCATGCCCAAGAGAAAGGCCTCTGGTTTCTTCAGAAAGGTATACTTAAATACCTTTTTCAGTTCATTATATATCATTTCCCAGAAAGCCTTAATCTTTGGGCACGTCCACCAGAGGTGAAAGAATGTACCTTCAGTCTCTTTACATTTCCAACATTTATTATCAGGCAAGTGGTAAATTTTAGCGAGTTTGACTGGTGTCATGTACCACCTATATACCATTTTCATAATATTTTCTCTTAAAGCATTACATGCTGTAAATTTCATACCGGTGGTCCATAACTGATCCCAGTCAACACTCATGATGTTATGACCCACATCTTGTGCCCACTTGATCATTGCAGATTTAACCATCTCATCCTCAGTATTCCATTTTAACAGCAGATTGTACATTTTTGACAAAGTCTTAGTATTGGATTCCAACAATTCTATTTCTAGTTTAGATTTTTCCACCTGGAAGCCGACTCTCTTATCCTTATTATAGGTCTCCAAAATTTGATAATAGTGGAGCCAATCTCTCACTTTATCCTTTAATTATTCAAAACTCTGCAATTTCAACCTATCTCCTTCTTGTTCCAAAATTTCACAATATTTAGGCCATTTTGCTTCCATGTTAAGTTTTTTCAGGGCTTTTGCTTCCATAGGTGACAACCACCTTGGGGTCTTGTTTTCCAAAAGATCCTTATACCTAATCCATTTTTCCTGTTGTTTTAATGCATGCCCTTCTAAAATGTGTTTGGGGGTTATTGGCTTGTTGTTGTTTTTATTTTGTTTATATATTTTGTGGTTTTATATTCTGATTTTATTCTGTGAACTGCCCAGAAACCTGTGGGTATAGGGCGGTATATAAATTAAATAAATAAAATAAATGTGTGGGATTCTAGGTCTGGTGTTTTATGGTTAGCTTCTTGAAAAAAGAACCATAACTCTGATGTCAATTTATATATGGAAACTAGAGCGAAGGCTGCACTGGATGCTGTAAACAGCCATGAATGTCCAGCAGTACTCTAGACTAGTCTCCCTCTAATGCTGATTCCCCCGAGATATAGAGCTATAGCTGGATCTTCTGGAAGAAGAAACTAAATCAGATTTAACACCCAATTGCTACAAGGAAAGCACAACCACACAGTAAGACACTTCCTGAGTTCCTGTTCCAACAGTGCTCATGAGAATGTACTCTGTCATTTTGGAAATATGCTATTAAAGCGTTTTATATATTTGGAGCTCTATAGTAACTTGCTAGGCTTTTAGGCCATTTCATGTTTTGGATAATGTAGGTTTGCCCAAGGTTAGGGAAAGTGTGGCCCTCCATGATGTTGTTGGACTACAGCTCCCATCATCCCTGACTGTTGCGTCTGGAGATTTATCTCTCTTTCTGGATAGTATTAACAAAACTTCACAAAGCTCTCATACGTAGATTTATTGACGATAATCAAGGCACATGTAGAAATATTATTCACATTCCAATAGGCTGTTCTGTGGCTCTGAATGAAGGTGGTTAGAAGCTTTTTATGAAGTTCTCTGTGGAGCTCACAAAGTGAGTTCACCCTTCTTCTTGGGTTTGCCATAACTAGACTGCCACAAGATTACAAAGAAGTAAGGGAGATATTTTCCTGCTCTCTGGCAAAGCCAATAAAAAGTAGAATATTGCTGTGCCTACATTTCCCAACCTGCCTTGGGGTCTAAAAAGGGGCAGCATTGTTATTCCTTCTACCTAATACTAATACACACATTTGCTATCGCTAAATAACTGAACTCTGTGGGGGCAGACCACTGACCACTGTCTGTCCTGGCTGGGGCTGATGGTTGTGGGTGCCCAACAACATCTGGAGGACCACACATTCCCTCCCCGTGCTCTCACCTATGAATTATCATTTCTCAATAACAATTAGTCTTTGCCACAATGCGTTGTACTATTTTTGCTGTAATATATTGTGGCTACCAAATTATAGAAGCAGTTATAATGCCAGAAATCCTTTTATAGCCTTATGGCATTTTCCTTTAAGTCAGGGGCGGGGAACCTGTGGCTCTCTACACTACAGCTCCCATCATTCCAGGCTGTTACCCATGCTAGATGTGAGTCCCAACAGCATCTGGTTCCCCAGCCCTGTTTTAAATTAACCTAGCTTCTCAGGTATGCACATAGCTGAGCTGAACTGGTAATGTAGGCAGTGTGACTTTTATGCATGTGTGGCATAAAATAAAAGGTATGCTGTCTGAAAGCCCAAGGGATTAAAACCTTGCTGTAAGGAAAGCCAGCGTTTACATGCATTTGTCCCCCACTCCCGCTGGCAGAGGTTGAACCGGGAGGAGCCTGAGGTTTTCCTTTTTGGCAGCTAATCTCTTGCAGGTGTGGTTTACAGACATATGTATGAAAGGGAAATATGCCATCTTTGGTATTAGGAAGGCTGTGTTAGAGCAGCAAAATTTTAGGGTCCTGCACTCTGTTCCAGGCACTGCTTCAAACAGTATGACTTTAGGCTAGTCTCTCTGCTTCTCTGGCCTTGTGCTTAGGATGCTGCTACCCTGCTTTGTAATGTGCTTTTAAAAGCCAGAAAGGGAAAGGATTAGATGGATAATACTAATGCATTGCTAAAGGCTATCCTCCTTGTAGTTCTGCTTTGTTGGAGAAGCTAGGTTAAAGGCAATTCAATGCTGCCTTCCCCAACTTGGTGCCCTCCAGATTTATTGAACTAACTACATGCAACTTTAGCAGCTCCATTAGCCAGCATGGCCCATGGTCAAGAATGATGGAAGTCCAACATCTGAAGGGCACCCAGTTGGGGAAGGCTGCTTTAGTGACATTTAGTCAAATATCCTGTATACCAAACTGCAACCGCAGTGGTGTTATTTGATCGTCATGTTAATGTTTTAGTGTAGCTGTTACGATATTCTAAACACTGTACTGTCTTCTTTAGTATCATGTCACATGGTATGTGACTGAGCATTGGTATTCAGCCAAGTTAAGTGGTTTTCTCCCTCTTCTGTCTCTGACATCATAGGAACTACTTGGGACATGATTGGTATGGCTCAGTTTCCATGGAATGTTGTGTCTAATTTCCTACAGTTGCTCCTAAAGGCACTTTAATTCTCATTTAAAGGAAGGAGCTTGATGTGGGTGGATTCCAAATGTGATTTTTCCCAGAGCGGAGGCAGTTTGTGTGTTTGTGTGATGAGAAGTAACTCACTGGTCCAGTGTGGATGCAGCATTGTTGTCTCCCTTGTAAAGCAGAGTTTGTGAAGCCAGACATGATCGCCCAAGTCTGCATACTCTGCCCCTCACAAATCAGCCTTAGTGTGGGAATCCTGTCTAGTTTTAAGCTGGTTTTCCATTACATCTGAAAATTTGAAGCTTTGGTTTCATGTTGATTAACTAATCGGGATTTTATGTTAGGATCTGCTGTGTTTTTTGAAGCCAGCAATGTGTACATGCAACCAGCGATGGGAACCCTGTGGCCTCCTGAAGTTGCTGGACTCCAACTCCCATCATTCCTGACTGTTGTTACCTACTGGCTGAGCCAATGGGAGTTTGAGTCCTACAACATCTGATGGGCCACTGGTTTACCAGCCCTGCTGCATGCTGTGCCCAGATGTGCACACATCAGATTCAGTCTACAACTGAAGGTATTCTCAGAGACAAATGTTTATACCATGGATAGAGGATGTGTGGCCTTCTAGATGCTGTTGGACTCCAGCTCCCATCAGTCCCAGGCAGCAAGAACAAGTCAGGGATGATGGGAGGCTGTAGTCTGACAGTGTCAGAGGGGCCACAAGTTCCCTAGCCTTGGTTTATACAGTGAAAGCTCTTTTAATTTTTTACTCAACAGGTCAGGGGTGAGGAACTGGCAATCCTTCACAACAATCAAAATCTGTAACCACTGAAGTATATTTATGAGATTTTATAAATATATTGCTTTTTAAAACCCTACAAATGATGCTCCTGAGGAATAAGAACAAGTAGTCTGCAAATGGGTGGGGGGTACTGACCTCCCCTACCTAGTACCCTAAAATGATGCTGTTGCTTCCTTGCAAGAACTAGAAAGTGTGCTGTGATGGTGGCATAGATTCACTCCAAGGCAGAACCCTCTTTTTGGCTGTCATGCTTTAAAAACCTAATGCTGCAATCATAGATATAGCTGGTCAGGATATAATAAATCACTATGAACTCAACGGGCTTAATTCTGAATGGGCGTGGTTAGCCAGGCTGTTTTTACACGTGACGCCAAAAGCGCGTTTTAGTCTGGAATGAATCGCTTGTGAGGATGGTTGGTGCGTCGCCAAAAAAAAAAGTCGAGTGTCGTTAAAAACAAACCAAAACAAACAAACAAACAAACAAACAAACAAACAAACAAACAAACAGAAAACGGTACATTCTCGCCAACGCGGGCTTTTACCGCCTTCGAGAGAAACCTATTTCAAGCGTCACTTGTGAAACCGGGCCCCCAAGCACGGCTTGTGTCGCCGGCCCCCAAACGGCGGGCAATGCTGCCGCCTACTGGCAAGGAAGGATCCCTGTAGCGGGGAGCTCGGTCTTCGCCAGCCGCGAGAGGGGCTGCTGAACGCAAATTCCCGAAGTTGCCTCTGGCTGCAAACCACGAGGCAGGGGGGCGAAGGCAGAGCGAGTCGGCCAGAGCGGGAAACGGGATGCTCGGCTGGCCTGCCGGGGAGGCTGGGCTAATACTTTCTCCGCTTCGCCCTGCTTTGGATCCTCTTTCAGTTTAGTTCCTGTGCATATTGCGCTCCATGCCCGGGCTGCGCGCGCCTTCCATGCAGAGCCTTCTCCTTTACAGGCTAGCGGACAATGGCATTCTCTCTCCCCCCAGTGTTTTGGAAGATCATTGTACGTAGCGCGGTTAAAGCGGTGCCTGGGGAGTTCTGCGCTGGCGCTGAACTCCGGGCAGTGATCGGGAAATTCAGAGGGAAGACTCGCGTTTCCCAAGTGGGTAGGTGTGTCTCCCGCGGCCTCATTGACGCAGGCTGTGTGAGACCAGAGACCAACGCAGACTTTATGGCTTTAACACCAAGCCATCATTTCCCCCGCTTCTCCACCCACCCTGGCTTTGGTTTAACATGCAGCCTCATGAATTAAAATAGTTTTCAGTTAATAATCTGCCTTTTAAATAAATCAGATTAGCACATTACCCAAAACTCAATACATGTGCCTTTTTGATACCCTGAAAGATGACTTAGAATTTAAAAACAAAAGCTTCAATTTGTTATGCTGTAATGAAACGTCGTGGAAACCCATCAAGTAAAAATTGATCATCACTGACAGAAATTGGCCCTGACTGATTACCTGTAATTAGCAGCGCCCCAGTTATTTCTATAAGACTTCCAGCATGCAAAAATGACACACTGTTTTAATCTCTAGCCTCAAAAACAACCTCATGGGATAAATCAAGGGGGTGAGATGGCTTTTTTTCACAGCCAGTAGGGGAAACACAACCCTTTATGCTCAGTGCTACACTACTCTTACTTCACATCCTGTGTTAGGGGTTAAGCTGCTGCTACTGCACGGAGAAGCCAAGAGGATATCTGGGGCACTAATGCTTTTAGAGAACCACAGAGTCTGAGAGATGGTAAAGGGGAGACTGGAGCACCCAGCTCTTTGAAATGCAAGCATCTGTGCACGAACCAAGAGTTCCACAGCACCTATTGCGAGAGCATAAGGCAGGGGGGGTTGCCAATCTTTATAGGCCAGCGGGCATATTTGGAATTCTGAGAAAGTACTGTGGGTGCTAGTCACTAAATGGTTGCTGGGATGTCTGTGTGACGAATAAAAAATGGATGCCACATCTAAAAGAGCAGAAAAGAGGCAGGACTACAAGCAGCCACCCCATCAACGAGAAAGGCAACTACATCAGCCTGTGTCACTTTGTCTCACACAGAGACAAGTTATTTGCACCTCTGTTCAGAACAGATGGGACGGAGGGTGTCCAATTCTGGCACCCAGTGAAATGTGGCCATGTTTAAGAGGGCTTGTTCAACATAGGAGAGGCTGGGCCAGTACAGACAGGAACTGCACAGGAAGAGCAAATGGTCTAATGATTTGTGGATGGGGGTGGGCATTTTCTGTGCACCATACCTAAGGGCTGTTCTACCACCCATCTGACTAGATGAGTCTTTAGGTAATCAAACATATAAAGACCAGTTCCTGTGTTCTGTCATGCCTATCATTAGCAAGAGATAGAATCCATGGCGGAGATTGGCAGCTAGGAGGAGGCTTCATTTTAGAATGGCTTCCATTATATTATGTGTGGGCTAAAGGAAATGGTGTTGCAGTCAGCAGGACTTGTACTGCCTTTCCCAGCTGAAACACACTGACAGCAATGTTTTCTGGAGATAGGACAGGACTTTTATTTTGTATTTCTTGTTAGAGTGAGGAACCTCAGGCTTGGGGGCCAAATGCAGCCCTCCAAACCTGTCCCTCAGAACTCTCTCAAGGGCACACTTTGCGTTCCAAATGTTTTGCTTGATGGGAAACATATAAATGGGTCATTTCACCCTGTTAATGCCCTGTGCTTTTTCTCAATGGAGAACAGAGAGGGATGTGTGAAAGTGTATAGAAACTAACCTATTGTATAAAGACAAAATGTTCACATGTTGCGCCACACACGTTTGTCTCTGGTCCCACCAACCACTGGCAGATGGCTCTCAGAAGAGAATATGGCCCTCAGGTTAAAAAAGTTTCCCCATCCCTAGATTAGACCAAGGATAGCAACAATTCTTCTTCTTCTTCTTCTTCTTCTTCTTCTTCTTCTTCTTCTTCTTCTTCTTCTATCACTCATAGCTGAGTAAGATTGTCTTCCATAAACACAGTTTTATCAATGAGTCTGTAAGTGACAGTGGAGGCCAATTCTGGACCCACACATCCTTCCACAGTGGGGACATTGGTTCCTGGGCAGGAGTTGATCACAGGTTGGATTTGCCAAGTGTGCCTTCCTCTTAGCACATTTCTCCCTTGCGTCCTGAGTTCGAGTGTATTCAAAGTCCATGACACCTTTGGTAAAGGCTATTCTCCAACTGGAGCGCTCACAGGCCAGTGTCTCCCAGTTGTCAGTGTTTATACTACATTTTTTTAGATATGTCACAAGTAGGTCTGTGCTTGCCTTGATCCTGTAAGCTGACTTGTTCCTTCCCTCCACAAGAATATACTTTTAGGGAACGGGAAAGTGGAGCTAGGGAGTTCTTCAGCAGAGCATTTTTTCCCCACCAGAGACAAGGGCTACCAGTCCTAGAATCTCCAGTAAGAAATATATGCATTACATACTATTTCTGCTGGAGATTCTAGAACAGGTAGCCTCAGTCCTCACCAGGAAAGGACTCTCAGCTGAAAGAATTCTCCATTGCCTTTGCATTCTCCAAAGGTAATTTATTGGGCTGGTGGCAACCTGGAAAGGGGAAGCTGGTGGGGGGGGAGGTATGTTCATTGTGAGTTTCTTTGAGTCTCTTTTAAATGCTTGATTAGAACTTTCACAAAAGCACAATTCCTAAGGCAGCAATGCTTGTGCATTTCTAGCAAAATATGTTGGTCTGGATGGATGCTGCTATCTGCTTTGTCGGGAGAGTCTGGCTTTGGATATTTGTGACTGGAAATGGATTCTGAACTCTGCCCATGCACAGCTAATTATGGAAATAATAGAGAGTGAAGGGATGTCATCCCAGAGTCTGGGCTGGGGTGCCTGGAAATACTTTATTTCCATTTATCGAGTGAAGCCAGCTGGTGCCCTGTGCGCATGTGCAATTATAAGAACTCCACAACAATTAGGCTCCGGCTTTTGAATGAGCGGCTTGGGGGCTGTAGTCCATAAATCACTCAGCCCATTTCTCAGCTGCGCCCTTCCTGTCAATATCTGTTACCAGTGACTGTTACCACCTGCTATCCTTCTTGAGCTTGCCTTCTGCTGTTGCCCTTCTATGCCATCTTCCTTCTGTAAACAAGTCCTATTAGGATTTGTTTTAAGAAGTTTTGGATTCAGCACATTATAAGTCCTTCCTAGGCTCCTGTATCATATGCATATTCTCTTTCTCTCCTGTTTATATTTTTTGGAATTTAAAAACTGAAGAGAACAATAGAAATTGTCTTCTCTACTTGGAGCTAGAATTTGTTGTGGTCCTGCCCTATTAGAGAAAAAGTTAAATTGAGATTACAATTTCACAAACATTGGCTAGAGACTGGGCCAGTTCTGCCATAAGGCAAAGTGTGACCTGCCTCAGGTGGCAATACTGGAATATCTTTAAAGGTTAGAAATGACCCATTATTTAGTTTAGGATTACGGTATATTGTTACCACCTTGGGGGTATCACTTATCTGCCTCAGGAATCACAATGTATCCTGAATCAGTGGCACAACTCCGGAGCAGAGATGAAGCCTTGGATTAGAACTGCACCAAAGTATGTAGCTTGGGGGAATGTAGTTTACATGAGAAAGGTGAAACCTTTTATTCCACTAACTTTTAAAATCTTCAGATCAGTTGGACTGTTGGGGTGCAGTTGGTCTACAGTGTGCAGCCTTCATGAGACTTTGTTGTAGTAAAGGCTTTTGGCTCAGTTGTTTTAACTGTGTATCCTAGACTGAGAGAGAGAGAGAGAGAGAGAGAGAGAGAGAGAGAGAGAGAGAGAGAGAGAGAGAGAGAGACACTATTGGGAAAATGATAAAAACACATTTTGAGATTATTCCATTTAGGAGCATAAGAAGCTACCTAGCTCAGTAGAATATACTACATTCACTGTCAGCCGTTCTCCAGAATTTCAGGACAGGATTTTTCCCCACCCCTATTTGGATATTCCAGGGAATGAACCTAGGTTCTTTTGCATCCAAAACATGTGCTACAGCCCTCCCTTTTGTTCCAGCCACCAACAGTGGCTGTTCTTAAATGCAAAGTACACTCTTTTTCAGGTACCAATTTATTAGAATGTTTTCCCCTTTTAGCACTTTCTCCAGTAAATATATATAGAACTGTTGATCAAATCAGTGTGAAATCTTAACAAAGCTATTTTAGGCTTTTTGCATTGGGTCTTGTTTTTACCAGCTAGATTTGATTTGATTTAATTGGGGAGGGGAAAGGAGGAGGAGGGAAATGCATTAGCTACATTGCAGAACAAATGAGGGAGAAATCTAACTCCTTGTAAAAAAACTGAAACCTCACCTCTGTCTCCCACCCCACCCCCTCCATGCAGCTTTTAAGGCTAGAGAATTTGACAGGAAGGACTCTGGCTGGACACTGCAGGGAAGCATTATGCAATCATGCCAGCAGCTTTGGCACAGCGCCTAGAAGACATCCTTAGGGGTCTTCAAACATAGCCTTAGCTATTCCAGTAGAGTTATCGATTATCTTTTCTTAACAGACAGCAGTATGAAAGAGCAGCTGCCTATAGAAGTGGGCTTTGCTGAAGGGAGGGAGGCAGGAAAAACACAAAGGCCCCACTTTGCTGGAACCAGACTGTTCCTGTTCCTGAGAGCAGCAGATTTTGCAGAACACATTCCTTTGAAATGCTAGCATTGAGGTGCATTGACTTCTATTTTCAAATCTTCACCCCCCTCCTTTCCCAAATGCCTCCAACTTGAGGCAAGCACGTGCCTCCTTAACTCCTCACTGCCTATCTAGTTCATCATGAAAATGAAGAAACACTGTGCACACTGCAGTCTCTTTGCCTGTATAATCACAGGAGGGGTGTCCAAAAGAAAGCAACGTTTGCATGAAACAATGCACCCCCCACCCCATTTTAGACATATAGAAAAATATAGTGTGAACCAGCATTCTCCAATTGCTTGGAGTTTTGCTATCTACTACCTGCATGGAGGTAATAATAATATATAGCATTTATATTAACACTTTAGTGTAGGTTAAATGCTTTGAATACTTCTTCCAAATAATCCTTACAACTGCTCTATAAAGTAGCTATATTATTCCCATATTGCAGATGCAGAGTGGATCAGGGCTAAGCAGTTGTGGTTTGCTTAAGGCTACTTCATGGCTGCAGCAATAGTTGAACTGAGGGTTTCCCAATGCACACTCTTAGCCTTTACACTGCACCCGCTCTCAGCAGGTTTAGGTAAGTGAACACATTTTGGGGCTCACTCCATCTAACCTTATGGCTACATACTTTACAAGGCTATTTACCTTGGAATCCCAACCAACCAAATGGGAGTTTTACACAGCATCAGTGCTCAGACATACTTCCTTGACTTCCCAGCCCCAAACTGCAGCAGTTTCTGCTTTTTCTGGGCATCAGACAATGCAGAAGTATTTCAGCTTGGAACAGATCAATATAAAAGGTTTCTAATTTTTGTTCCTATACTCCACCCCGTACAGCCAAACCGAGTTAACTTTGGAATTCTGCGTTGCCTCACATGTCCGTTTAGTTGCAGCAGCTGGAGGGCAAATTTCCTCCCTTATTCAATTAGGAAATAATATAGTGAGAGCTTGTTTTCATCCTGGTTAGGGGAAGGTCAAGGAAAAATACAATACTTTGCAGTAAAATCAAATATGGTGGGGGCTGAGATCGTACTCTCTGACACCCTCTAAGAGCATGTGCGAAAGTAGCATTACTACAGCTATAATAACTGTTATTTTTAAAAGTATTTTTCCAAGAAAGAAAAACAAATGCAGTTCTTTGTTGTGGAATACTATTTGTAAACTGGATACATAATTGGTTCACAAATTAAATAAAATTATGAACTATGGCTACAGTCTATACGCTTTCCTGGGAGTAAGCTCCATTAATAACAGTGGGACTCACTTCTGAATAAACATGTATAGGATAGTGATGTAAAGGTAGAAGCTTTTTCACCACAAAACATTTCAGATTTTTAGCTCAGTTTGCAATGCCAAATCTTCTAGTTCTTTGGTAGCTGTTTCCTTGAAAATATAGACATATCTGTTCCTTATACTACCTTGTGTCATAGCACATTGTAAAGGCTACCACGTTGTTCAAAATCATGTTGGGAGCTGCTAAATTTTGCATTTCCCTTTTGACATTTAGATTTGTAACCTCATCCTGCAATACTGCACTCTAGAAAAACTCATAGGATTACTTCCATAGACTCAAAGAGAGCCCAGTGCTAATAGAAGTACATGACACACTTTCGGAGGTAGTGAGGGGACCTCCCCTGTGGTGTCATGCTCAGGAAAGGGACTGATACCTGAAGTAACAAGACATCTCTCCAAAATCCTGGTGCAGCACTTGGTTCTTTTGGTCACTGTAGTGCTTCTGCAAATAAAAAAAAAAACCTTCCTCCCTGCTGCTTTTCAGGAAAGAGCATCAGTGGTGGAGCATCTGCTTTGCATGCAGAAGGTAGCTATGCTTGGTACAGAGACTTGTAGGCCACATTATACAATAATGTTTCTCCTTAATGGGATGTGGAGAGCTTGTGCATGGGTGTTCAACAACTCTGGACATCACAGCCACAGCCTCCATTGGAAGGACTTTCTTCCCTGCCAGCCAACAAGCTTGGCAAGTGGGAACCTGCTGGTTTAGTGCTCATCTTTCCACTCATTCAGAATCTCTTACTGAATTGGCAGCCTGATGGCCCAATAAGCAACCACCACTTTCATAAAGAGATACTCTTGTTATGCACAAAGGATAGAGATCCTTTGGTTTTAGCCTACAGTTTATCAGTTTATCTGTCCCTGTTGAGGAAGACTTCTGCTCTAGGTCCAGTGGCAGAGCTTCATGCTCCAGCACCAGGGGTTGGGCAGAGAGCAGGCAGGGGCGGGGCTGGCGCACGTCCTGGGGGCATGGTGTGCTGCCCACGGGCATGGCGTGCATCCTGGGGGCATGGCATGTAGCGTGGTCGGGGGGACAGCCGTGATGGCACCCCACCGGGAACACGCTGCCGGGGGCAGTGCACTCCTATTCCTCCGCCAATGTCTAGGTCCACTAAATATGTCATATGAAGGAGAGAACACTAGGACTGGCCACAAAGCTCTCTGACTGACTTCTGGCAAGGAAATTCAAGCAGAAATTGTGCTCCTTTTTGCTTTCAGCAGGGCCTACCCTTCTGGGTAAATAACGAACCAGTCCTTACTTGAAGAGATGTTTTGCTCCCAGGCCAGTTTTCTGACAGGGGCATAATCTGCCATCCCACGCAAGAAGCATGCTCCTCTCTACTGCCAAATTGAAGGAGAATCCAGTTTGGATGCCAGGAAGGATGTAACTCCTGAACTAATCCTGGAAAGGGAACAATATCAAGCATGGGAGTTCCCATTTTTGGCTGCCACCAGATCTATTTTATGGAGGTAGCTCTGTAGCATGCCAAAGCCCAGAGCAACAATTTTGGGCAACACTAATTCAGTTCCAATATTAACATGCAAAATGACAGGTGGAGCCGAGCAGGAGGGAAGCACAGAGCTCTCTTTCTCAAACAGACCTGCTTTCTTTTTCTGCTTGATGATTGAGGTTAAGTCTCTTCACCCAGAGTTTTTTCAGCTGAGAAAACAGGTGCTAAAGCATCTGGAAAAGTGGATTAATCATCCCAGGAGTGATACACTTTTTAATTGGGTAATGACCCTCATATCACAAGAAGCAGAAAGCTTTTTCCTTTCAAACTTCCATTAACAGATCTACTGCCACTCCAACAACCTATGTAATTTTGGAAGGGGAATTGCTTCTATTGAGAAACTACCTGATGCTGGCCTGGTTCATAAGCAACAGTCCACTGCCCATGTTTACTTCTTGGTGCTTGAAATGGTGTTTAAGTTTCGTAAGGAGCCAACATTACAAGTCAGGTTGCAGAGAGAGGTTATTTTGTTTGCTTGCTTGTTTTGTTTTACTATGCTCTGGCGCCTCTAGTGGGTAAAACGAGTCTTGCATTGCAGGAGGTTGGACTTGATGCCCCTTGTGGTCCATTCCAACTCTACAATTCAATGGTTCTTTGAAGTCTGAGGAGTTGCTCAGGAGAAATGGCCTTCCTTTCCTGACACAGCTTCTCTGTGCTTGGCTTTTCCCCCCGCAGCTGGTACTGCAGCAAAACACACTGCTGTTGAGCTGCTCTTTTCTGTCCCAAACCTGCCAGGATGTCAGGCCTAGAAGCAAGAAAAGGCTTATCTGCTGTGACCTGACCTTGGCATTGCTTGGCAGGACACAATGGTATTCTGAAGCCCCTTACAAATGGCATCCAGTAGTATCTGGAACCCACAGACACTAAGACAATAGTGCAAGAACTGTAAAAAGCAACTTAAAGGGTTTCCTGGTGTGTCTCCCATTTTCCCGCCTTTTTTACTTCAGGAATGTTACTGGTGACAAGAGTGGTTGTTGCCCATGCCTGCCTTTCCTTCTGATTGCCTCAGTGAGGCAGAGCAGGCATATGGAAGGGTGGCTGTCATCTGTCCCTCCTTTCCTGAGGGAGCAGCCCTCCTCCCCCTTAAGAGTATATACAAAGGCCTAATAGCAGCACTGAGGCCTAGCAAGTTTGGCAAACAAGGTGCTAACAGTACTGTTAGCAAGTTAAAGGAAGTTCCTGGAAAGTCCCTCTGCCACCTCCTGGAGTGTGAAAAAGTAGCATAAGCCCCTTGTGGAATCAGCAGTCCCTTGTGGTAGTGCATAAAATGGCTGCTTTAATTTAAGTGTAGCCAGAGACACTGATATTAAAAGCTGATTTTATTCCTAAGAAGCTCGTGTCTCTCACTTGAGGGACGCTAGAGAACACAGCTGAAATCTCATTGCAATACTAGATGGAGAGGAAGGGCAGCCCTGGTTCTTTTTTCTGCAGGGAAACCAGTTCCCTCTTTTGTGAGGTGCAGCATTGGAATGGGACAGAAAAGTCCCAGTTTTTCAGGGAAAGCAAAACGGTAGAGAAGAGCAGCTCTCCAGAGGAAGCAACTCTCTCATTTCAACTCATGAGGCACAGGGCTGGTGTGTTGCAAGAGCCAGGCAGCATCACCAAGGCATGGCCTTGAGGTAAGAATAAAATGGAGAGGGGTGGCAACTGAACTCCCTCCCCTCTTAAGCAGCTGCCTGTCTTTTCTTCTGTAAGTAGGAAGTGGCACTGTTGCTCTGGGGCTTGAGACATTGGAAACAGTCCCATAAGGATTTCTCTCCATATGCAAGCTTTCCAGCTGGTGGAAAGGTTACCACTCCTTGCCAGGTGTTTCGAAAGTTGAATGTGGGAGGCTGCCTTGTGCTGAGTCAGATCATTGCTCCATCTGACTCAGTGTTGTCTATGCTATCTGCCAGGGGTCTCTTCCAGACCTACCTGGAGATGCTGGGGAGAGATCCTGGGACCTTCCATATCTAGGGCAGCTGTTCTGCCACTGAGCTACAGCTCTTCCTAAAAAGACAGCTGGGCATTTTTGTGTGTGTTCATGCATGTGCACACACAATCTGGCACAAAAACAAGTTTGGGCAATGCCCTCATACTTCCCTGAATACTAGCACGTCTGATCATCAGTTTACTGAATGGTAGAGTACAACCCAGGAGTCTATAGATCTTCTGAAAGTTAGATCAAATACAGGCCTGACAAGAAGATAATTCCCTTGCATTTATCACCAGAAGTTTCAGAGAATCAAAAAGTTGTCCCTGAGAAAAGAGATATCACACATGGGCACAACTTGAGGTAGCAGTACCTTATTTCATCAAGGGGTTCTCTTTGTCAAATTTCCTACCCTCCTCCCTCAGAAACAGAGAGCAGTGGACTGTCTGGTGAATAAAATCAGAGTTTTAGAACTTCCTCCTGTGGAGTAGACGGTTCCTCACCCCAAGCATAGAAGGGATAGAGCAGGACAGACACATTCAATTCTGAGTGAGGATTTCCCCACCTTTTATCTGAAGTCATTATACAGTAAGCCCACAATTTATATGCCTTTGGGTTGTGCACATTCAGCTTTATGAGCATGGCAAAAAAATAGAAAAGGGTGGGGTTCTGGGAACTCAATGTTTTGACTATACACAATTTCGGCTTTAGGCGCAATCCCCGGAACATAACCCCTATGTAAATTTGGGCTGATTGCAATAGGATGAGGAGCTTGCTTCTGTTTAGAGAGCTGATTCCTCTCCCAAGACTTCTGAGGTCATTGAGGCATTTCCAAAGGCAGTAGCAGAAAGCCAGTTAGGTTCTCCAGGTGGGTGCAGTTTAAATAGGTAAGAAACGGGACGCAAGTGGCACTGTGGTCTAAACCACTGAGCCTAGGGCTTGCCGATCAGAAGGTCGGAGGTTTGAATCCCTGCGACGGAGTGAGCTCCCGTTGCTCGGTCCCTGCTCCTGCCAACCTAGCAAGTAGATAAATAGGTACCGCTCCAGCTGGAAGGTAAACGGTTTCTATGCTGCTCTGGTTCGCCAGAAGTGGCTTAGTCATGCTGGCCACATGACCCGGAAGCTGTCTGCAAACAAACGTCGGCTCCCTCGGCCAGTAAAACAAGATGAGCACCACAACCCCAGAGTCGTCCACAACTGGACCTAACAGTCAGGGGTCCCTTTATCTTTAAGTAAGAAAGAATTGCCCTTCAGTAGTTTGGATGGCCTCCTAGAAGGTCATGTAGTTGCACTGGTTAGTTGTCCGTAAGAATGATATAAATTGGCTAAAGTTTCTGCCTGTGGCAGTGGATATAAGTTTAGATAGTCTACCCTTGTCTGCTTCCACCTTTGCAACTGATAGTGTGAGGTTTAATGCCATTACGGCGGCATTAGTTGGTTCTCTGTCTTCCAGGTCTTACTATTATTTGGCTTAAAGACCTATTGGAATGTACACCTCCAAATTTATGTGATTTGTTTTTCCTTGTAAGGCTGTGGTTTCTGCCCATTGGCTTAGATATGCTCTTGGATACTATGTTTTTTTCTACCTGTAGTTTGGCAGCAGATGGGGTCAGGCCAAATGTATCAATTGCAGCATATGGCCATTTCACAGTCTAATAGGAATTATCCATTATTAAGTGAGCTTGGTTTGGACCATGAAAATAATTCAAATAAATGGGTAGCTCAAAGTCACTATTGAAGCTTGCAATCACACCTGGTTTCACTAGTACATACAGATGAATCCTATAGAACTAGATCAAGTCCACCGTCACCCAGGAATAAGGAATGACACAAGCTCAATGTCCAATGGGGACCCCTTGGCCTATACAAAATGTTCCCTTGCCCCAAACCCCTAGTCTGTCTGGAAAAATCTTTCACTATTGGGGTGCAGGGGAGAACTTTCCAGAAGTGGGGCTTGAGAGCACATTGCATAGCATATAATGCCTAGCCTTGGCATCTCCTCCAAAGGGGTATGACAGCCCTCTCCATGCATAGAGCATCTATCTTGGCTGCCATAGATCCAACACACCACTAAAAGCCTCCATGACATGCTCAGTGGGTGAACCCTCCATCTTCATGTGACATTTGCCAAATTATCCTTCCATCGAAGGGTCCTGCAACAAGTATTACAAAGTGTTTTTTCTGTCTGTTTTGGGAATATTGCTATTGGATAGCCCTTTGTTATCTGCTCAACTCCCTTGACTTGAGAATGGAAGCTTTGTTACCAAGTGTTCTTCTGGTCAGCAGACACCGCCCCCCCCCCCCGGTATTAGTACAACCAATCAATGGAGGGTGGTTCACATCTTCTTCTGTACTATTTACCACAAATTTTCAATAAAGGACACTGTTGAGGTTTCCCGTCTCTCCATATTATTCTTCACTACTATTCTGCTGGCAACAAATGTAATCTGCCAACGGCTTTTTGTTTGTAGGAAACTTCTATGGTTAAGTCCCGAAACTAGAAGGTTCCTTCTCATCAGGAAGGACAGGTTTTTTCTGATTGGCACTGCCTTCTTCTTGAACAGCGTTAATCCTCTGCTCCCTGCTGACCAGAACATGACTCCAACTTTTTGTTCTCCCCTGGTCAACTGGTATTTTTAAAATGATCCATTACTCTGGGTGAGTTGGATAATGGCTTCACAACCAGCACAAGAGTCAACCAGTCAGCTTTGTGCACAACCACCTTTTATTGGAAACGGGGGAAACTTGTGGCTCAAGTATGTGGGAGTTTTGTCTAATAAAAAAAAAAGGCGAGTGAAGGGAGCACATGCTGTGCAAATGAGAGATGTCTGTACATATCCAGGTTTTCAGAACAGAATGCAGTTTGTTTGGCTTCAGATATTTGCATATATTATTCCAGCCAAAGCTAGAAGGTACCAACCATTCTCTTACCAAAAGTTGTCCTTTATTTTGGCAGACATAAATTCACTCAGCCATAACTGACTTGTTGCCCTTGTATAAATCCTTCCTGTTCCTCACTGGAAACAGACCATGTTCATGTTGGAACTACTGGTGCAAATGGAGGCCTGTGGCACAGAATGGAGGGTTTAAATTGCTCTGTAGAAGAGTGAAGTATAGATGGTTAAGAAAACAAAAACAAATCCACAATAGCTAATGTTCTGAATCCCAGGAAAAAATTAGTTTCAGCTCTGGTTTTTCAAAACTTGCTACCAGTCTCTTGCACCAAAGCAAGGTATTAGGGAACTTGTGTCCATTACATAACACAGATTCCACTATCACTGCTTACCAGTCAAGCATTCTTATTTTAATAGTGTTCATTGCCTCTTCAGTCATAAACATATTATAAATTATAAAAAGAAAAGGCAAAAGTAGGAATAAACATAGAAACAGACCTTACACCTCCCTCCAAGTAAAAGAAGATGGATGTAGTGTCAGGCTCAATTAGATCCAATTGTGCTGGCTTTTGCCAACGAGAACAATGCCGCTTGTGTGACGAACTCCCAGCAGAAAGCATGAAATATTTTAAATAAAAGCAGCAATAGCCACCTAGGTGCTAGCTTCCTCTTGAGGGCACAGTGGAGGTCCAGTAAAACCTTACTCTGAACAGGAAATGCAAGGATGGCCTCCTCCCAACCCCAGGCAGAAATTTAATCTTGTTCCTTTCCATGTGTTAGAACATGAATGTATTTCAGTGTTGAAGGAGAAACTGATGTTGCCGGTTCCACTGTAGCTGAGGAAGTGCCTGTCTTTCTGCTGTAGTTTTATGGACAGTTTACCTGGGGTACTGTTAGCAGAGAAGCCAGCTAGTAGAGAGGGCAGTTTGAATGGAAGAGAGTAGCCTGCAACAGCCCTGGAAGTGCTTGAAATGCAAATGTACAGGAACTCCAGACCATCCCCCACCCCCGCCCTCCACATGGAGGAAAAGCAGCTTAAATACAGCCAGGCCTGGAGAGGAATGTTAAAAAGAGGGAAAGAACCACCCCTCCTCCCTTCCATAGGGACCCTCACACAGCAAGATTCAGTATGCATGACTGAACAAGCAAGCAAGGACAGCTCCTCTTTTAACTTTCCTGAACAATGGCTGCTGCTCCTTCCACCATTTCACATTCTCTCTACCCCCCCCCCCTTTAATAAGAAAAGAAGGGGAGAAAGCCATGCTGCATGACTTAGAAAGAAAAAGCTTTGTTTTATGCTCGATAAGCACTGCTTAACCCCCCACTACAGTTTTGAAAAATCCTCAGTAGAAGTTTTTGCAAAACTGTCAGGCCAAAAGTCACAGATGAGTACAAAAGGGGGGGGGGAACCTTCCCACCCCAAGGCTATTTTTAACATCCAAGTTTGGCTTTCACTTTATTTTCAAGACTTGGATGATTCGCATGGTTTCATCCTTTTGCCATCCAAGTTTCTAGTTATCCAGATTCACTTGATATTTAATGCAGCAACTGAGGATATTGCCTCTGTTGAAAATGAAAAACCAAACATTGCTGTACTGTTCTCAGCATCTGTAAAAAAAAACTTATTAAAACTCTAGTAGCAATAGTGATTTGCCCAACACTGAACTGAAAGCTATTACTGGACAGGTTCAATTACATATTACATGTAGACAGGCTAGGATAGGCTAGGACTAACAGATCCTTCCAAATGGAACCAATTGCTCAGTTGTGAACTTCTAATTCTGAAGTTGTTTAGCCTCCTGTACTAGAAGGACAAAGCATTCCAACTCCTTTGATTCACTGGACCAAATTGCTTACTGACTGCTTACTGACAGAGGAGACAGGGTAAGAAGAGCTCTGCGATGTGTCTCTTCTCACAACTTTTGATCAAATATACCTGCCTTTTAAAAAGACAAAGACAACACAGATACAACTTTTTTTTCAAAAACATACTTCATATTTCCTCTTTTATTATATAAATATCAGTTTAACCTTTTACTGTAAGAATATAAAATGTTTTAAGAGGATCTTTATTTTATACAAATTCACAAACAGTACATTTATTCCATGGTGGGGTTATGTGTCTGGGCTTGTCTGAATTCCATTACCTGCAACTGTGGAGGATTTGAAAATCTGCTCAACTGCCCCTTCTTCCCCCATCATTTTTGCATTCTTCAAAGCTGACTTATTTCTCCTTTTAAAGACAAGTAGTCAAGAAGTGGCTTTAATTTTATGAGAGAAGAGAAACAATAAATGAAACCAACTTTTCCCATTCATGTTGCAACTACAAGTCAGTCCACTCTGCTCTTCTTTCTACTTCCATATAGGAAGCTTCTTACTTGACCTAGGTAATTTGAGAGAAGGGGAGGTGGGGATTTGCATAATATATATATTTAAAGAAACGGTGTTTCTATTTCACATCTCTTTTAACCATAGCCCAATCATAAGTTTGGATGTTTACATGTTACACCTTTTTGTGCTAGAAGAGTAGAAATGCAAGAGCATCGTTGGGTCCCCAGAACCTTAGTCAGAGAGGGAGAGGCACAAAGATGATGTGTATGTGGGACACAGGGGGAAAGAAACCCCAACCAGCCTCCCCCCTTGCAATCATAAACCCAAGAGATTATCTTTCCAGTCTAGGCACAAAATATTTCAGTCTCTTATCTTTCTTATAAAAACTCCTGGGGGAGGGGGGTTGAGAACAAAAACAAAACAAAACCCCAAAACCCGAGGTAGCCAAACATTTATATAGAGAATATATTAAGCAGTAAAAGTGTACTTAAAAATCCACAAGAACAGCCACTTCAAATGTCTTTCAAAATTAGACTATGTATGAAGATGAATACTGAAGAGAAGAGAATGAATAAAAAAAGCTGAGCTCACCCACAAGACTTTTCAGGGAAGGGAAGCTTTGTAGAGTAGTTTTGTTTGTTATGTGTTTCTAAATAAAAGACAGTCACAGTATTTCTAGTGAAAAGTACAAGTGAAGATTAATTCCATCGTTCATACACCCTCAATTCTCCAAATGGAAAAGATGTGTGGTTGGATATGTTGTTAAAAGTATATATTATCCCAAGCTACACACACACAAAAAGGAAGGGAAAGATGGAGTAAGGATGGAGAGAGAGGTGGGGGGGGGCAGAGAATTATAGAATGTTGAACAAAGGTGACTTCAACCTCTAGACTCAGGCTGCAGTCTTATGCACATTTACCTGGGAGTACAGCCTACTGAAAACAGTGGGATTTACTTCAAAGTAAATATGCATAGGATTGTACTGTTAACTGGCAGCAAAGGAAAGATGGTGATGGGGTTGGTTGGATACAGCATAAAATGAATCCAAGGGAGAAATACTGTGTTTGATGTCTCCTCCCCGTTTTCTGCAAGCAACAGTGAGAAGTATGAGTGCACTTCAATTGACACTCCATTTATAGTGCTGTGTCAAATAAACATCACCTGCTCAGGAGGGAAGTCTAAAAAGCATGGCTGTTTCTAGCCTCAAGCACAAGGTGGGGGGCAGGAAGAGAAAAATAGAAGTATTATGGCCCCGAAGAGGTAGTATGATAGGGCTGGGAAAGACTCCTGCCTGAGTTTCTGGAGAGCTGCTACTAGTCAGTGTGGATAATACTGAATGAGATGGATCAATGGCCTGACTTGGTATAAGGCAGCTTTCTATGTTCCTGTGATATCTATAGCTTGTCTACATACCATATAAAGAAAGGGGTGGATGACTACAAAAAGCAAACTAGGAACGGGTGAACAAGCAATAATGGAAAAGAAGTAGGAAAGAAAGAGACTTATGCATGCTCAATAAAGAGCCGGTCTGCAGTAAATAACAACAATGGCGGGCTAGGTTTTCTTCTTCCATCCCTAGTGCAGAAGGGGGGTGGGGGGTGGAATCAGATTTGGAGAAAGGGGCTGTATTCATCCCCAGTGCATAAAGATTGAGAAGCTGTATTCCCAATAGAAAAAAGTAAGGACAGTGATACTGTATCCATCCACAGTGAAGGCTGATATAAGAGTGCAGTTGTCTCCCACTGGTGCAGGGGAGGGAATTATGAAAGAATGGTGGGTTTTCCCTCTTTCCCACCTCCACTGCTATGGCAGGTAATTGAGGGGGTAGACAGGCAAGTACTGAAGATACTTTCCCCCACCCTCCAGGTTTGGAGTCATATTTCCCCCACCTCTTCCACTGCAGCAGTCAGTTGTTGAGTCCCTCCAGAGGGGTGGGGATTTCCAGGTGTCCCCTCCTCTCACCTGACTTTCTCGCTCTCAGTCATTTGCCAAAGTCCCAGGTTGAGCACCTTGAGGCAGGGCAGTTGAGTGATACGCTCCAGGCCCCGTTTAGTTATGCGGGTGCAACCATAGAGGTCAATGCCTGTGAGCTGACTGAGGTGCTCTGCGATGAGCTCCAGGCCCTTGTCGGTGATGCGGACGCACTGGCCAATGTTGAGAGTGCGCAGTCCGTGCATCTGGCGCACCATACGGTTGATGCCCTCGTCGCTGATGTGGCAAGAGCAAAGGGAGAGTGAGCGCAACCCATCCAAACCCTGTGCAATATAGGCCAGGCTTTGGTCTCCCACTTTGTCACAGAAGGATACGTCCAAGCCTGAAAGACGCAAGCTGCCCATTGCCAGATGCATGATACCCGTGTCACTGATATTGTCACAGGAACGCAGGTTCAGGGTGCGCAGGCTGCTCATGTGCGACAGGTGCAGTAGCCCTGCGTCTGAGATCCCCCCACAAAAGCTGAGGTTGAGCTGGCGCAGCCGAGTGAGACCCCGCGCCAGATGCTTGAGCGAGAGGTCGCTGAGCTTCTGGCAGTCCTGCAACGTGAGCTGCTCCAGGCCCAGGCAGCCCTCTGCCGCACTCCGGGTCATGCCTGCCAGGTGCCCAATGCCCACATCAGAAAGGTGGCGGCAGGAACGCAGGTTGAGGCTCTTGAGGCGCTGCAGGCCCCAGGCAATAAGCAGGAGGCCGGTGTTGGTGATGTTGCTGCAGCCGCCCAGCTCCAGCACCTCAAGACCCTTTAGGTACTGGGCAATGCGGCCCAGGCTGCTGTCGGTGATCTGCTTGCACAGGCTTAGGTTCAGGGCCCTCAGCGAGCTGATTTCTGCCACGAAGGCGTGGCCCAGCCCGTTGTCGGTGAGGTTGTAGCAGCCGCTCAGGTTGAGGCTCTCAATCTCCGCCATGCCCTGAATCACGTAGCTGAGGCTGCGCCGCAGTGATAGGATCTGCACCCTCCGGATCCCCCTGGCCGCCAGGCTAGGGAAGAGCGATGGGTTGGCACGGCGCAGGTGCAGCTTGGCCTCTACGCCCCGCCACACCGAGCGGTGGTAGGCGGCGTCCCTCCAGGCCGTGCACACCTGCGCCACCCGGCCCTTGTCCCGCACCTCCAGGTACCCGAAGATCATGGCCAGCAGCTCCGGGAACAGGCACGAGATGTGCGTCTCCATCGCCCGGGCCCGGCTCGCCTCCGACACGCAGCCACCCGGGCCCGGCGGCGGAGCCCGCCGCTCCCGCCGGGGCCCTGACGCGGCTAAGGCTGCTCGACCCAGCCTCCGGGCCGCTGCCGCTGCTTGGCAGGTCTTCGGGGGGCTCTCCTCGCCGCCGCTGGCTGCGCGCTCTCTTTCTCGGCGGCCGCTTCCGGCTCGGGCCTCACATCGCCACCGCCAGGGCAGGCGAGGCGGGCGGCTCGGCCTCTGCTGCTCCGCCGAAGGAAGCTGGGCTGCGAGCCCGGCCTCTGGCGCGCAACTGCCCTCGTCCGTCCCCGCCTCTATCCGCGCCACACCAGGCAGGCCGCGTTGCCGCCTCGCGTCTTTCCTGGGGCGGCCCCGCGCCGCATCGCGCTCAGTCCCGCGGGCGCTTTCTCTTAACCGAGCGCCGCCGCCTCCTCCTCTTCCTCCTTTGTCTCCCAGCCGCTGCTCAGGCAGACCCCGCCGGCGCGAGCGAGGGAAGGGCAGCCCGCTGCCGAGCTTTTCCTCCTGCCGCCCTCGCCGCCGCCGCCGCCGCCGCCGCTCTCGGGAGACCCGCCTCCCGCCTCGTTCGGCTCGGCAGGCTCCGACTCGCGCGCTCCCTTGCTCGCTGGCTGCCAGGCCCCGGCACCGCGCTCAGGCCGGGCGGGGGAGGGGACTAGGCAGGAGGAGGAGGAGGCTGCTGCTGCTGGGCCGGGCCGGGCTCTGCTGCGCCACACCTCCCCGCGCCGCCTGCGCAGTGGTACGATCCGGAACACTCGGAGCCGTCGCCTTGGCAACACCCCCTCTCTTCCCTCCTCCTCCCGGCAAGCCGGCGGGGTTAACCCTCGCGGCGCCGCTCTCCATCGAGCCAGGCTCCACGGGCCTTTCGCGGAGCGTGGAGTGGCTCTCCCGGGACCACAGTGCGGCGTGGGGCCGGCCAGCGGTTGACCCCAAGAATAGTTTAGCAGCTGGGAGGGGGAATCCTACCTGCTGCTCTCGCCGCAGCTCCGTGGGGGCGCTAAGGTTAGGATATAGGAGCGTCGTCGTTGCTCACGAGAGAGACTTCGCTGAAAGGGCAGGTGTTAAATCAAGAGTGGGGAGAAGGGGAGTCTAAGCTCCCTTCCCTCCCTCACTTGGGGCTCCCTGGAGATGGGCGAGAAAGGGTGATTTTAGTAAGGCTAAAAAAAATTGGGGGGGGGATACCCCAAACTGCTCTTTACGCCTCACCCTCGACTCAAGGCAGTCTTGTTTATTCTTGGTTAGCTTTAAATTTGAAAGAAAATAGTGGGTACAATCCCTATTAAAAAAATAAAGTTGAAGGTATTTAATTTATTTAATTAATTAAGCGGTTAATCTGCATCACACAAGCCTTTGCAGTGGTCTTTGAATAAAATAACACACAAATCTTATATTGTTAACGAACAATGCAATCTTTTCTATATGTCTACTTGGAAGTAAGTCTTCTTGGGTTCAATGGGGCTTTACTCCCATTGTAAGTAGATATGGAGTTGCAACCAAAATAAATGAGAAAGCATGTATCTAAGCTGTTACTTTGAAGACGTGAGTTGTTTCACAGGGGGCAGCTGTGGATAAAAATTCACGGTTAGACGGTTAATATAAATATGAGGGGAAATAATGCCATTTAAATAACTGCTGCTTTCAGCCTTACATGGACTTGTTGAAAGTAAGGGACTTGCTTTTGTGTTTGACTTGCCAGATATCTCTAGACCCAAACTCCAATATTATCTGGCTCTAGACTTTTATGAGCAGACAAATGGCCCAAACCCAGATAGCTTAGGTAAAAGTCAGACTTCTTGAAGTGTGGATTTTACTAAACTTTGACAACCTGTTTGTGCCCTTATATCCTCTAAACATCACATTCCACATAATAACATTCCACACAGTAGTGCAATAGCTCTAGCAAGAAGTTCCTCCCCATTCTAAGCTCTGCAATGTCAGCTCAGGCATTTTTGTGTATGTCGGTAATACTTTTCAACAAGGACAAAATGCAGATTTTTTCTTTCTTTAAAACACATTGCGGATATAGCCTCTCATTAAAGATATTTCCATGTGTGACTGCTGCTGATACTAAACTGCAGTGGGGAATATCCCATTGATTGGTGGGTTCATATCAACATCCATTTGCCAAGTGGTAACTTACCATGGGGTCCAGATAATGACTTGGATATCTGCTCATCTGCACTGGCCTGACAAAGAGGGAGGAAAACCTCACCACAAAAACTGCATCTCATCAGAAAGCAGGAGTGCTAAGAAACTCCATGAATGATGTCCCAATGAAGCGATACTGAAAGCAAAAATGTTGGTTTGCATTACACAAAGCTACCCAAATAACATTTTAAGAAAAAGTACTTACCACTTTTCTCAATGGTTCAACATTAGAAAATGCAAGTCGACCTGCAACAAACTGTTGTACTGTATTGTTTAAAGGGAGTGTTCCTTTGCAGAGTTCCAGCCAGTTACCTAGCCATGTCCTCCAGGATGCTCCTATCTCTCCCCACCTCCCTTTTCCAGCTGACACTCAGTTCTGTGCCTGTTGAGAATGCTCAGTTCCCATTGGACTGTTTGTGGGTGAAGGTGGGTGGATTGTACTGCTGCAACCTTCTGAGGCACCACTGGTGCTCTTATTTCTCATTTTTGCTTTGTTTCTATTAGAACACGCCACATTAGTTCACTGCCTGGGTCCAACTGACTGAGAAGTTCTTCTGCAGAAGCTCTACATCTCTTGCACAGCTCCCATGAGTTTTAATGGGGTGCACACAAGATATCTTCCTGATAGATTGCGAGGACTGAGTAGAGTAGGTATTAACTGTAGTCAGCAACATCTCTTTAAAATTATGTAATCACTTATCCCTTTGGGTTTCATAGCATTACCTGTGTATCTATGGTTGTTATAAAACATATACAGTGGTGCCTCGCAAGACGAAATTAATTCGTTCCGCAAGTCTTTTCGTCTTGCGAGTTTTTCGTCTTGCGAAGCACAGTTTCCCATAGGAATGCATTAAAAATCAATTAATGCGTTCCTATGGAAACCGCCTTCAGACCAGGTCCGGGGACAGTCTGTCCCCCGACCTCTTCTGAAGGCCGGCGGGGGGCGAAAGTCTTTGCTTTCCCCCGCCTGCCTTCCCGGGAGAGCAGAGAAACGCACCGCCTGCCTTCAAAAGCCGTCCGGAGGCTTTTAAATCGCCCCGGGACTCCGGACGGCTTTTGAAGGCAGGCAGGGGGGACAAAGACTTTTGCCCCCCGCCCGCCTTCAGAAGAGGTCCTGGACCTCTTCTGAAGGCTGGCGGGGGGCAAAAGTCTTTGTCCCCCCTGCGTGCCTTCCCGGGAGAGCGGAGAAAGGCAGCGCTGCGTTTCTCCGCTCTCTCGGGAAGGCAGGCAGGGGGGAGCAAAGACTTTTGCCCCCCGCCAGCCTTCAGAAGAGGTCCAGGACCTCTTCTGAAGGCGGGCGGGGGGCAAAAGTCTTTGCTCCCCCCCCCCCCGCCTACCTTCAAAAGCCGTCCGGGAGCATTTTAAAATCGCCCCGGGACAGCGGAGGAATTCTCCGCTGAATTCTCCGCTGTCCTGGGGCGATTTAAAAACCCCCGGGAAGGCAGGGGGGACAAAGACTTTTGCCCCCGCCAGCCTTCAGAAGAGGTCCTGGACCTCTTCTGAAGGCGGGCGGGGGGCAAAAGTCTTTGCTCCCCCCCCCCCGCCTGCCTTCAAAAGCCGTCCGGGATAGCGGGAAGTGCTTCCCTGCTATCCCGGACTGCTTTTAAAATGCTGGCGGTGGGGAGCAAAGCCTTTTGCCCCCGCCGGCCTTCCTGGACCTCTTCTGAAGGCCGGAGGGGGGGGAAAGGCTTTGCTCCCCACCACTAGCATTTAAAAGAGGTCCCCGGAGATTTCCCTATGGGCTTTCTTCTTGCGAAACAAGCCCATAGGGAAATTCGTTTTGCGAAGCGCCTCCAAAACGGAAAACCCTTTCGTCTAGCGGGTTTTTCATCTTGCGAGGCGTTCGTCTTGCGGGGCACCACTGTACTTTTGTAAGGCTATGAACCTGCTACAGCACATTTTAAACTTTCTATTTTAAGAAATACTCATGAGTCTTGACTAAAATTATTCCCTAATCCTTCTAAGGTTATTCCAAAAGGATGGCTTAATACAGATATAATTGTGGTATGATTAGAGTTGTGTTTCAGAGCACTTATGAGGAATGAACTTAAATTCTGAATTATATCTGTTTGGGATCACATTAGGAAGACAGGAGTGCCTGGTGTGCTCTGGGGTCACGAAGAGTCAGACACGACTAAACGACTAAACAACAACAACAAACAACAAGGATCATATTTGATGGCAGTGTCTTAAGTATTAGCTTACAGTGGTACCTCGGGTTACAGACACTTCAGGTTACAGACTCCGCTAACCCAGAAATAGTACCTTGGGTTAAGAACTTTGCTTCAGAATGAAAACAGAAATCATGCAGCAGCAGTGCGGTGGCAGCGGGAGGCCCCATAAGCTAAAGTGGTGCTTCAGGTTAAGAACAGTTTCAGGTTAAGAACGGACCTCTGGAACGAATTAAGTTCTTAACCCGAGGTACCACTGTATTAGTGAAAGAGACTGTAAGTTGGTTACTGAAGTTTTTCTTAGGACTTTGAGACAGCAGTCCTCAGAAAATGAATAACATCTGAATAATACCAATTTGCTGAAAGTCCCACCTCAGAATCCTTTGTTTGGCTGGATCCTAAATGTACTTGGAATCCTGTTTGTTACATTCACTCTAGCATATCTGCCTGCTTGTAACACCATTATTTCTGAGCAATAGCTAGCTTTGTATGTTGTTTTGGAATTGTATGCAGCTCTCTATCTTTGGTGACATTGATTTTCACTGGGGTTGGATCAGTATAAATAGAAGAATGCAATTCTATATAAAGGAGAAATATTCCATGTAAACTGGCACACTTGAATTTAAGCATGCTTTAAAGTCAAGGCTGTAGGAATAAACCAATTTAAAAGTTGGGATTTTACCCTCAGGCTGTGATTTTACCATTTGGGTTTGGAATTGAGCCATGGAGGTTAGGCGGAGGGACAGTTTGGGTAGAGCTGATTTATGGAATGCATGCTTTATGAGAGCTCTGAATTTAGATCAACTTGGGTGCACCCTAATGCCACTGTTCAGTACAAAAAAGGTAGTGATGGGATAACTTCACTCATTGCTCAGGATTGGCATTGCATTAATGTTACTCATTACTGGCACAAGATCAAGGGACTTGAGCAAGTCAGGCTGAACGAGGGCCAACAAAATCTTTATGTTGGACTAGTGCATGTTGCTTCTTTACAAATGGTGTGTGTGCTTTACCTACCATACCCTATATTTTCATCTGTTGGTAAGCTTGATTGCTGGCAGTAGTTGTATTAAGAAGAAGCCATGGATAACTTCTAAAGGCATTAAATTATTTTAAATGGCTTTTTAATGGGGGGAAAACATTTCTATTGGTATGTCCCACATCAGTTAGGGCTAGAAAAATGTATTACATTAGAACCTTGGGGCTCTAACCTCAGCCTCAGCTCTGCATATCTACATATTCTCGGTAGATTTATTGATATCAAAGAAGCAAAATAATGGGTGAAACCGAAGTGCGCCGTGTCAAAGAAACCCTTGGGACAGGGAGTAGATATAAAAATCCCCAGTATAACAAGCAAGTGAGTCATTCTATATGCTAAATGGAACGTTGAAAAACTGCACTCTCTTATATGTATCTCATGGGAGATAAGGGAGCAGTCCTAACCCATGATCTCTTCTGCTACTTTGCGTGTTGGGATTTGGCAGAGGTGTCTCCTCACCTTATTCTGCTGGGGGCAGTGGGTCTTTGCTCCCAAAGGTACAGTCTGCTTTGGAGCTACCACCAGCATGAATAATAATGGTCAGTGAAAACCCAAGCAAAGAGGTCTGTTGGTGCCTCCTGAATAGGAGTAATTTTCAAAAACAGAGAGTGGATACAGGCAGCTCTTAACAGTAATCTATCCTGATATACACTGAATAGTCCTGCTGCGAGCTGAAGAAAACTTAACCCATCTTCCGAATTTCTTATGTTTTGCTATTACTCTTATTTTTATTGCGAGTTTCCACAACTTCCATCAAGAAGCAACAGCTTTTGTATAGTGGTCAACTTTGTGAGCTACTGGACATTTTAAATTTCTACAATGTCCCAGCATAGTGTTGCTCAGGGCATTATGGAAAAATTAAATTGCTGACACTGGTCCTCAAGGCCAATTGAAAACAATCTCGTACTCTCTCTCAACTCCTCTGGTTCTCCATGCAATGCACCAATAAGTCGGGGCTCTTTACAGGTCTCCTAGCCTTGGCTGTTACCACCTTCTGGAACCAGCCCTGGCTTCATCCCTTCCCTTCAACAGCTTGTCTTTCTGTTCAGTGCTGCTGGTGAACAACAAATATAATACAGTGCTGTATGACCCCATTTGACCAAATACCTGCATTGCATTTAAATCATTCAGGGGACCAGAAATTTGAATAAATGGATTCTGTAATGTATCAAGGGTGGTGATGGTTTCACTCAATATTATGCCAGACTCAATTATGTCTACTGAAAAGAAGTAGAGTAGTTTTAAGTCCACATGATAAGAACTAGGATGGCATTCCAGCCTGACTTGAGCACTGGGATTCTATTTCTGCGGTGTCACAATGACCTGGCCAGTGTTCTGCAACCTTGGGTACAAAGATGTTGTTGGACTACCATTTCCATCATCCCGGACCATTGACTAAACTGGCTGGGGATGATGGGAGTTGTAGTCCAACTATGTCTGGGAACCTAAGGTTGAGGAACACTGATCTAGAAATACAGGACAGAATTTGGGGTGATGAGTAAGGTTCAGGTGCCAATCTTTTATGGGACACAATGCTAGCTGCTTACAAGATAGCAGACAATAATTGTCTCTCTCTTTACCAATGCTTATCTCAAGCAAGGAGTAGAATGCACTCTCGTTTCTGGGTTTCTGGGTTCCAGCCTTTGCCCTTTAATTCTATGCTCTCTCCATGAAGAAGAGAGCAATTTTCATAGGAAAGCTGGCTGGTGGGAAAAGAATCTAATCGCTCTCCACACTGCTGCTCGAATAAAATTTGGAGCCTCCCAAATCTGCTATTTTTTTTAAAGAAAGGTGGGTTGAAAGTAACATGCATTTGCAACTTGGAAGACTAACCCCAGTGTATGGATTCATATATATCTTGGTCTTGTGTTTACCATATGTTTAATAGGAATAAGGAAAAATGATCTGTAATAGGATTTTGTTTTATCCAAATAGCAGCTGTTTGCAATTTTTCTGAGCTTCCAAAAAGTCAGAAAAGACAGATGGGGCAGTCAAAATGTACATTATCAGTGCAGTTTATCACGGAGACAAACATTTTGAATGCCATGCTCATCATGACCTGAGCAGCATTTTCTAGGCTCCAGGCAAACCAGTTGTATTGTCCCTCATCCCATTAGAGACACACTAAACAATGTAATAAAAATCATATTAGTTCTGAAATTGTTAGATTTGAGGGGATCAGATAGTCACTATGGCTTTATGACTGTGCCTGGCCTCCTAGGTTGTAAATCTGCAGTAAGAAGTGTATTCTGCAGTCTTTGAGAATTTGAGTCTCAAGCCTCCTAAGAGGGGTCTACAAACGTTAGCTGGGCTTAGCCAATTGTAGCTAGCAGAGCTCACCTTTCCCACTCCCACTTTGTGTGCCTTTCATTTTTACCTGATGTCCTGGGAAAGAGTTTTATAGGAGAAGCAGCTGGCAAAGTCTTTGGCTTTGTTCAGACAAATCGCTGGTGCTTACTGACTTTTGTGCCCTGTGTGAATGAACCTGGAATATGTCTTAGACGTAAGTGCTCATTTTCCCCCATGAGTTCTTCAGTTCCCTTCTGTCCTGGTTTGTGACAAACCATAGCTGCTCATTACATCTGAACATAAACTACGGTTTAGGGTTTGTAAACCAGATTATGCCAGGGCCAAGCCTGTATGTCTGGGATGGAGAACCTGTGGCCCTCCAGAGGTCTTTCTCTCCCATCAGCTCAATGCATGGATAACGGTCAGGCATGATGGGAGTTGAAGTCCAGCATCTGGAGGTCCATAGGCTCTATTTTGTTGTTGCATGTTATGCTAGGATCTCCTTCCCTCCAAGTCATGACATTGATGCTGTCACAGCATGGCACCATTTTGAAAGAGGCATGCTCTCCCTTCCTCTATTGCTGATGACCCACCCCCCAATTGCTCTGTTCACTATCTAGCCCATTGAAGAGTTCTGGAGAACTCAAAATCTTGCACACTATGTTGTGATATTTTGGTTGACCTAATAAAGACATTGCCCTAGTAGGGATTTTGAAAGAATTTTGTTATTCCCATGGTGGGAATATGCAGTAGGCTTTTCCTTTTGGTTGCCAGAATTAAAATTTCTGGTCACCAACACTTGTATTTGTGGGCCCCTGCCTCCTAGGTAACCTGAGGAATCAGATGAGTGCATGGAAAGGGTGGTTCTGTTCTAAAATTGGTTATAACTGGTTTCTGTAAATCTTATAAGATTTAATTACGTCTGGACAGTGAACAGATGTATTGGTAGAAATACGTTCACTAAAATTACCGTATTTTTCTGTTTATAAGACTATGTTTCCCCTCAGTTTTTTTAAGTTTAAAATTGGGGGTTGTCTTATACACGGAATATTTAAAATGTTTATTTCTTAATTTTGGGCGCAAAAAATTGGGGCCATCTTATACATGGGGGCGTCTTATAGTCGGAAAAATACGGTATATCCAAAACTGCATTGTCACCTCCATGGCAAGAGGCTTCTTTAATTCTTTGAAAAGTTGTGTCTTGAATACATATATTCTACCCTCAGAACTCTTTACCGAGAGTTTATTGAGAGCCAGTGTGGTGTAGTGGTTAAGAGCGGTAGTCTCGTAATCTGGGGAACCGGGATCGCGTCTCCACTCCTCCACATGCAGTTGCTGGGTGACCTTGGGCCTGTCACACTTCTTTGAAGTCTCTCAGCCCAGTGGCGTAGCGTGGGTTGTCAGCACCCAGGGCAAGGCAAGTAATTTGCACCCCCTAACCCGTGGATTTGCGCCCCCTTACCCTAACCCCCAGATGTTGTGCCCGGTGCGGCAGGCCCCCCCTGCACCCCCCACGCTACGCCACTGTCTCAGCCCCACTCACCTCACAGTGTGTTTGTTGTGGGGGAGGAAGGGAAAGGAAAATGTTAGCCACTTTGAGACTCCTTAAATGGAGTGAAAGGCGGGATATCAAATCCAAACTCCTCTTCTTCTTATTATTTCATATACGGTACCATAAATGTTTTTGCTAGTAATAGCTATACACAGAATTGAAGGTCTAAGTGGTAAATTGCATTTCACACAAATATTGTAATGTTTTTCACCTGCTTGGGAGCTGTTAATCCAGTTTCCTGGAATAACCACTGATATTCCAACCCCCTGGGTAGTTTCCAGATGATAAAGTTGTTTGTTCTTTCCCCCATCCAAATTACATTGATGTTCAAAGGGAATGGGACATTATTTATTGGCAGCTATTTGAGGGAATCAACTTAGTTTAGAGTTGAGTAATTCAGGCTGAGTGTATAATGCCTTCACACATACTCTGTTATACTACTTGTGTGGCCATAATGAGGTAATCAGATAGTCACTTCATTTAGGTTCCAAGATAGAAACACATTATTAGTATCAATGGAATTAGTCCTAAGCAAGTGGTTTTAGCGTATGGACAGACTTAGAGTTGCAATACTGCCCCTACTTACCTGGAAACAAGTCCCATTAAATCGTGTGAGGCTTACCTTTGAGTAGACACACATTAGTCTCACTGTTAAGTGCCTTACAATGGATTTTCAGAACCGTATTTTATTTATCACTTCATTGTCCCATTGGGCCTTAGAAAGGGCATGGAAATATCCAGAGCCAGCATTCATGTATTAATATGTAAAATCAACATTCAGAGACACTTGTGTTGGACTCCTTTCCTGTCTTCAAATTGTTGACTTGTATTTGTCAAAGCAGTTTAAATGGTTATCAGCTACTAGTGATGTGTATGGCTTCATGTGGCCATGCACCACGATCACTACACTGTTGTGTTCATTTTTCACATATAGCTGTTTTCATATCAATTGAAAACCTAACTGGTGGTGCAACCCAACTGAAGTGAAATACTTTTGTATACAATCTATGTGGGAGAGTTACGCACGTGATATGCAGTGATCCTATGCATGTTTTCTCAGAAGTAAGTCTTACTGAGTTCAGTGGAGCTTACTCCCTAGTAAATATGCATAGGATTGCAGCCTACATTGAAAGAAATGGGACACAGGAATACTTAATTTTGGCTGTCTTGTGCCTGTAGTGACTAAGCTGAATTCTTCCTATCACTGTTTGTCTCTCAAACCATTTTTATTCCTAAAGAAATCTGGGAGAAGGAAGGTATCCTACTTAATGGCATTGAAATTAACTTCCTAGCTGCAGTTAATGTCTGCCAATAGGGCTATTAGCTGCTTGATTTCCAGGGAAATGATGGTATCGTGTCTACTGAACTGTACAAAAGTAAACTTTACAGTTTCTAATCTCCCGCGCCCCCCATGTCCCCTGTTAACTCCTACTTAACAACAGCTTCAGATGATCCTTAGTAAAAAAAAAAATCATTTTAATTGTTTTTCCCTTCCCACAATCCTGTCCCCCCAATCTAAAACATTTATTTATTTAATCACTTCTAGGCCGCCTTTTAAGACACCCCCGTCCCCAGGCATCTTAGATAAAATCACCATAAAATACCACATTTCAGTAAAAACACCCATTTAAAACACCAATCTAAAACAATATGCAGACCAGCAGTACACCATTATGGATTAGCTAAAACAGTTTCAGACAATTTCAAGTCATCATTGCCGTAACTCTTTTAAGAAATGCAATCTGAAATAAGCGGGTTTCGAAGTCTGCTCTGTTACAACTGTATTCGCATCCCTTGGGAGGGGATTCCACAAACATGGAACCATACCCAAGCTAAAAAATCTAAATCTCCCACCTCTTGCTTTCCACAAAATGCCCTAGTGGGGGTTATTGGATGGGCTACCAGGGAGGCAGACTGCTGGGGGTGTTGGTGGAAAGAGACAAGAAACTTTCCTCCCATGAACTTGCTTAAGGTAATTTACCGTATTTTTTGTTCTATAAGACTCACTTTTTCCCTCCTAAAAAGTAAGGGAAAATGTGTGTGCGTCTTATGGAGCGAATGCAGGCTGTGCAGCTATCCCAGAAGCCAGAACAGCAAGAGGGATTGCTGCTTTCACTGCGCAGCGATCCCTCTTGCTGTTCTGGCTTCTGAGATTCAGAATATATTTTTTTCTTTTTTTTCCTCCAAAAACTAGGTGCGTCTTGTGGTCTGGTGTGTCTTATAGAGCGAAAAATACGGTATATTGGGGGTGATTTTTCCTTTGCCAGCAGCTCCCAAGTGTGCCATTGGTCAGAAGAGTGCTTCCCAGAGACACATTGCAGCTGGCATGGGGAGGGAAAGGAAACGTTCCTTCACATTGGAAGAGCCTTATACTGAGTCAATATTGTCCCTGCTGGCTGGCAGTGGCTCTCTAGGGTTTCAGCCAAGGGACAGTCTCAAACCAATTTGGATATGCCAGTGATTGAGCTTGGGACCATTTGCATGCAAAACAGATGCTCTACAGTCCTTCTATCAACATTTAAGTTGGTTTATCTTAGGATCCAAGCCCTTGCAAACTAACCATTGAGAAGGATTACATATGTAGTGAGCCCTGCTGTATCTCTGCTCCTAACAACCAGACTCATAACCTATCAAACACCAGCCATGCCTCTCTAACTGCTGTCCATGCCTCTCAGAAGGTCAGTGCGTCTGTCTGTGACCTCTCCTGCCACTACTGCTGCAATATTTATGAGGATGATGAATCTCTGTTTCGGACAATTCATCTGAGTCTCTGCTCTACAGTGCATAAATTAATCTGCCAAAATGTCGGCTTATAATTGAGAAGAGTTTACTTAGGCTAATAAGTTCTCTCTCTCTCTCTCTCTCTCTCTCTCTCTCTCTCTCTCTCTCTCTCTCTCCCTCCCTCCCTCCCTCCCCCACTCTCTCTCTCTCTCTCTCTCTCTCTCTCACACACACACACACACACCCTACTATACCTCCAACAACTTTTTATAGGATCCATTAAACAGGATTTTAATGTTTTGATATTGCTTTGTGCAGCATGAATTCTGTACCACAAACAAATAAATAAAAGTGGCAAACTACACAAGAAATTCTAGGTTTTTGTGAGTGGAATGTGTTGCACAAATAGAATTGGCTTACAAAATTTGTGAACTCAGGACCTGTATTCCCTTGTATTTTTTTTTTAAGGGAATGTGTGTGACCCTGAGTATGTGCAAAATGATTTCACCTCTGAAACCAGGCACCTTGAAAAATGCTGTTGTTGTTGTTGTTGTTGCTGCTGCTGCTGCTGCTGCTGCTATGTTATGTTATGTTATGTTAGTACTGTAGCATTAAACTGTTATAAGGATGCATTAATATGTATTCTTCCTGTTGCTGCTTTTTGCTCATTTATGTGGGAAGGTGGCATACAAATTAAAATAATAAATAAATGATGGAGGAGTTATATCCCACACTTCTAGTTAAAATACACTGGTCAGCGCAACCTACAACATACCGTATACAAGAATGTCATAAAAACAATCTAAAACAATTAGAGAGAGAGAGGATTAGTGATCGAAAAAACTGGGGGAGGGACTCTGCTTCATAAAATAAAAGTCTGCTGGATTAGAAAGGCCAAAGTGCACCTGAGCACATGTAAAATGCCTTGCATTAAACATTTTACATATGCTCAGGTGCTCTGTGGACACACACAAATATTGCACCACATAAAACTTGGGAAACGACAATAAAAACTCAGAACAGATTGATATTGATCAGGCGGATGAGATTCTGGCTTTGCCTAAGAGCCTAGCTTGTACTTGGTGGGTCTGTCTACAATACTGAGTTCTATACAGTACCGTGACTCAGCAGAAGGGTGAATGGCATCTCTACCACAGCAGGAAAGGTGGAGGTGACAAATGGATTAAACTACTGTATCTTCATCCTAGGGAAGTGCAACTTTCCATCCAGACTTGTCTCAATCGTACCTTCAAAGAGACATGGTGGCAAAGAGAGATGCACTGTCCCTGTTCCCCTGTCACAATGGGATCTCACCCAAAGGAAAGAGCAGGCTAAGCGATTCTAAGGCAGGATTTTTGTGATACTATAAAATAAATAAGTCAGAAGCTCCTGCAATACATGCAGTTCTTTTTTAACTATTAACTCTGCCTTTCTGGAACTGTGCCACCAGTATATTTTCAGCGATTAGATCACGTTCTAAAATTGGCAATGCACTAAAATTTGACAGAATCCTGTCTCCTGCCCTATAAATATCCACTCCAAAGTCATATCTCTTAGGAAAGCGAGAGACAGAGAGAGAGAGAGAGAGAAACACCACTTGATGATGATGATGATGATGATGATGATGCTACTATGGAAGCTTGCTGTGCAAATTGATGTCCTGGTTAGAGCCCAGGGTGAAAGAAGAACAAATAGAAACTCCAGAGAGAAAAGATGCCAAATAGAATTGTCAACAAGCCAGAGTCCTTGGCCAAGAGCAGCTCCTTTAAGTAATAGTCCAGAGTGTCTCGAGATACGGTCGACTGTACCTTTACAAAATGCGCAAGCTATATTTTCTGCTGTTTCTACTGTGTATGAAAATATTTTGGAGGGGAAAATATTTCATGGAAACCTGGCTCTTTGACCTTTAGGTGTGGAAAGAGTTTAGCAGATGGATGCCAGCATGGTGTCCAAAAAAATGCCATCGCTGTCTGTAAGCATTTATTTTAGGGAGTGTGGTAGACATGGGTAGAATAACTGACTGTTATGGAAAGGAGGGGGCACCTAACCCATTCAACCTTACTCTGCAGGCAGGAACATTCCTGATGTCTCAGTATGGATTTGGTGCAGTGTTAGCCCCTTTGCCCCTTCTCCAAAAGTCTTACTGGATGCATTTCCAGCAAGACATGTTGTCATTGTATGTTCTTCTCCTGCTCCCTAGTCAACAGGGCTGTCACCAGACATCTTGGGGCCCTTAGCACTGTGTCATCAGTGGGGGCCCACACCCAACACACCCACACATCCCTACATTGTGATCATTCTTTCTTCTTCTGCCTCTGCAGCATCATGTACCATGCCTGCCAAGCCCCCAAGCAGCCCCAGCTGTAACAAAACATGTCTCTCCCTTATTGGTCTCTACAGCCACAGCAGGCGCTGTAACCTTCCAACAGTTTCACATCACTCCCAAATGCGCACCATTCCGTTGTATTGCACGACAGAAGGATGCCAGTCAAATATAAGAAATAGACAGCTGTTAAACTTCTACCTGTCATGCAGCTCTTGAAGCCATAGAATCTCTATGAAGCCAATCCTGAAAGAGTAGCCATGCTAGTCCTTTGCAACAATGCCAGCTTAGGTGTCTTGTGGCTTTTTAAGTTTTAACTGGTTTATCATGGCATGAGCTTTTGTGTTCTTGAGCTCACTATGGGCCCATCCACACTTAAGTTTGTCCTGTGATTTCAGCTGCTATTTGGCTTGCAAAGGAAAAGCTACATATGAACGAGGTTCCACATTTTCCCTGGTTTAATTTCACCATCACCTATCTTTTCCTATACTTTGGATACTTATCATGGTAGCTTCAGCCCACGGCTCTTCCTTTTTTAGTACAAAGTTGTTCTCTCTCCCATTGTACGTGTCAGCCTCTCAAATGTTTTTAAATGGCTCATGCTGAGTTTTGTCACTTTCAGGCCTTTTGACCTTGTCCACCTCACTTAGCTCCCCTGTCTTTTACATGCCTTGTGAGTAAAAGAAAACACAGATAATATTTGCCCACTGTTCATAAAACACTTTTAAGTCAGCGTATGGAAGGCATTATATAAGTGTTAAGTATTTTTATGACGGGTTTATTACAGTCCATCTTCTCTGGCCCCGACATGTCTGAGCCAGGTAACATTGCCAGTGTTTTTTTAGTTGTTTTTGCTTTCTTTTTCTCCTCCTTCTCCTCTTCAACTGATCTTAGCCATCCTGCTTTTCACTCTGTTGCCTTTGCTTTCTGCTTTTCTGGCTCTGCACCCCAGAGACAGCTGTCAGAAAGCTGCTGAAGACCATCAGGTATATCTTGGCATTTCCTGCTGCACAGCCTCTGACCTTAGTGACAGCGATCCCTGCAACAGTGCTAGGCTACAGAAAGCCCGAGAAAGCAATAGAGCAAGGCAGTGCTTAGATCACTGGGAAAGGCAGTATGAAAGTGGTACTGCCTGGTGGAAAGGTTGGGGCCACAGCAGTGGCGGAGGAAGCCTCTCTGGCACTGAGGGGCGGGGTGAACTGCCCTGCAGCGCCCACACGGTGCCCGCACGGACTGCACATGTGTGGCACCCATACAGACAGTGCTTGAGCAGCAGCCCGTATGGACACCACACGTGTGCCCTCGGCTGCTCTACAGCTGGGGGAGAGAGGCAGCAGGCCATCTTGTCACACACACCCCCGGGGTGGCACCCTGGGCGGACCACCCCCTGCCCCCCTTCAAACACCCCTGGGCCTCAGAGTCTTTCAGGAGAGCAGCTGCTGCATGCTTCAGGTTGCAATCCCTGTTCACAAGGGAGGAGGACACTGCAGAACAAGCGTACATGACGTGTCTCAAAGAATCCTGGTACAGTCATACCTCGGGTTGAAGTAGCTTCTGGATGTGTATTTTGAGGTTGCGCTCCACAGCGACCCAGAAGTAACGGAGCACATTACTTCCGGGTTTCGCCACTTGCACATGCACAGACAGTCAAAATGACGTCACGCGCATGTGCGGAAGCAGCGTATCACGACCCGCCGACACAGGTTACGTTCGCTTCAGGGTGTGAATGGGGCTTCGGAACGGATCCCGTTCGCATCCAGTGGTACCACTGTAACTAGATTGTGAAGAGTGCTGGGAATTATAGCTCTGAGGGGCAAGCTACAGTTCCCAGGATTCTTTGCAGGGAATCCATATCCATTTAATGTATGGTGTGTATATAGCCTAAGTAAGCTCTATTGAACTTTGGAAACATGCATAATATTAGGGAGCAACTAGGACCTGGTTCTCCCCATGGTTTAAAACACATTAATAGGAAATGCACCCATACCAAATAATTTTATTTATTGATTTCACAAAATTGATACATTGTTCAATTTGTAAGAAAACCTCAAAGCAGTTTACAAATATGATCAAATTTGGGCCACAGAACGGGTGGTGGGGTAGCCTCTCCCCTTCCACCAATGCTGTTTCTGAAATTTTAATCTTCCTTGGTAGAGGAAACTACTCTTTTGTTCCACAGGGAAGGAAATAACAGCTACCATTTCCCAAAGATAGTAGACAGTTCATGTAGGAAAGAGCAAAGCAAGAGAAGCTGGCAGGAAAATTATAGTACTTCACCATAGCTCCCTAGAGTAGTAAATGGGTTATTAAAATCATACCCAGATATGGAGGTAGTAGAATATATTTCTCATATTCTTACTTGATTTTTGAAAGTTAATAATTTTCTAGTCTAGGTGGGATATGGACTGTGCTAATCTTCAATCCAAACATGGCTAGAGAAGCCACTACATGGAGCATGATTCTTGGTACAAGCTTTAAAGCATTCTCAATTTAATGGTTTCATGATTTGTCCTTTTATTTGAATTAAAATTACAGTCACGCACATTGTGGGAGACAAGTTTCAAAACAGATGACAATAAGGAGGAAAAATGGCAGCTGTTGGAATACCACCACTCAAGTGTTCTCTCTAGATTACATCTTTTGGGGTGTCCCCCTCCCCTTTATGGTTCTATTCATTTCTTTAGTTGCCTAATAAAACCTTACCTGCAGCAAATCCTTTATCTAAGGTCATAAATGCAATCAGTAAAAGAACTTATCTTGGAGAAGGATCACTTTCAGATTTTAATTGGGTTACAGCTGTCTGTAACAAACAAAACCCTGGTGCTGGGATCATACTGATGAATCTCTTGTATTCTCTGAGTCCTTTGCTGCTGGCTTCCAAAAGAAATGAGAGTTTGGAATGGAATAGGGGCACAACTGCTCTGACTCGCTATGGTCATTCCTATGTTCCTAAGCTTCTGGCAGCCAATCCTAAACACTTGCGCTGGCATGTCTTCCTGCATTTGTCTTGTAATATCCAGTGCCAAAGAAGTGATTTTGAAAAAATGTTATTAGTCAATCAGATGTTTCTAGTGAAACACAAGGCTATTATTATTTTTGCTGATCCGTGAACCCCTTGTTTAATCTCATATCCTTCAGCCCAACTTCTGTGGAGACCAAGTACTTGCAAGAGGATTTGCAGTTAATTCTGTTTCCATTTCTGCCCTCACCTCTTCCTGCTGTCTCTCCCTACTGTCAAATGTTAAATTGTATGCTTCTAGTGGGCTGAGACCTTTTTCTCTTTGTGCTACCATGTGAAAACCACTCAACTGTTGTGTATATCAGTGGCACTACAATGGTACACATCCTTCGTCATCTAGGATTAGAGCAGCAATACCTCTCTAACGCGGGTGGCGCTGTGGGTAAAACCTCAGCGCCTAGGACTTGCCGATTGCATGGTCGGCGGTTCGAATCCCCGCGGCAGGGTGCACTCCCGTCGTTCGGTCCCAGTGCCTGCCAACCTAGCAGTTCGAAAGCACCCCCGGGTGCAAGTAGATAAATAGGGACTGCTTACCAGTGGGAAGGTAAACGGCGTTCTGTGTGCTGCGCTGGCTCGCCAGATGCAGCTTGTCACGCTGGCCACATGACCCGGAAGTGTCTGCGGACAGCGCTGGCTCCCGGCCTATAGAGTGAGATGAGTGCACAACCCTAGAGTCTGTCAAGACTGGCCCGTACGGGCAGGGGTACCTTTACCTTTACCTTACCTCTCTTGTGCCTTGAGTTTAAACATCAGTAGCTTTTTTCCATATTAAATGATAATAAAACATTCAATATTGAATAAGAAACTTTGCATCAACGTTTTCTGTCCAAGACTTCAGTCTTTTTAATTTGTTAAAAGTTACAGTACCACACTGCCAGGAGGTACTGTTGTTCTGTGTTAACATATTTTGAAAAGCTGGATGTGTTGTTGTTGTTGTTATTATTATTATTATTATTATTATTATTATTATTATTATTACATTTTTTAATTATATTATTTAATTTTTGAATTGCTGCCTATGAGGCATCTGGAAGTGATTTGCAATATAATGAAAACATATAAAGCATTTACATTAAGCCACTCATCCAAGGCAAAAAAAAAGTATTCATCTTTATCTCAGGAAACAGGTGTATAGCTTTTTTTTACATGGCTGTGAAATAGGGTAGGGAATCTCATGCCCAGGGGCAATGGGTGGGGCAAATGCAGTCTTCCATGCCTCCTTATCTGGTCCTTTAGACTCTCTCCAGAGTCCAGACCATATACTTCTCACTGGCCCTACTCTGTGCCTCCTGAGTGATTTTGCTTGGTTGGAATGTGTTCTTGAACTGTGATAATGGCTCTTGCTTGCCTGGATGGAAAATAGAGAGGATTATGGAATCCTCTAGCTTTTGCATGGTTGGAACATGGCACACACTACAAAGGTAAGAGAATCACATCCTTTGCTCTGAACATTTTTGCTTCTGATTCCACCCACCACTGCCATGCGTTCCCCAGGTTTCTCATGAGCAAATGTGACCCTAAAGGTAAAGATAAAGGGACCCCTGACCGTTAAGTCCGTTTTACTGGCTGAGGGAGCCGACGTTTGTTTGCAGACAGCTTCCGGCTCATGTGGCCAGCATGACTAAGCCGCTTCTGGTGAACCAGAGCAGCACACGGAAACACTGTTTACCTTCCCGCCGGAGCGGTACCTACTTATCTACTTGCACTCTGACGTGCTTTCGAACTGCTAGGTTGGCAGGATCAGGGACCGAGCGACAGAGGTTCACCCCATTGCCCTAGGCTCTGTGGTTTAAATCACAGCGCCACCCTTTTCTACATGTGGCCCTGCCTTGAGTTATAAAGGGTTCCCCACACCTCATGTAAGACACATTTCCTTCAGCTGGAGAATAACACTCAAGAGTCTGATGAACCAGACAATAGCCTGTTTCCAACCCAGACCTGAAATATTGCTCCATTGCTCCAGATAGCAACCCCAGCTTTTAAGAAACCCTTTACATTTCTTCTGGCCATTCTCCAGTTCAGACAAGAAAGATGGATGGAGCAGGAGACACCACTTTCATATGGTGGCTATTTGAGTGCAGCAGGAAGCAAAGAGAATGAGCCAATGTGTAGACCAGAATGAGCCAATGTGTAGACCAGGGGTCAGCAACCATTTTCAGCCATGGGCTGGTCCACCGTCCCTCAGGCATGTAGTGGGCCGGACTATTTTTTTTGGGGGGGGGAATGAACGAATTCCTATGCCCCACAAATAACCCAGAGATGCATTTTAAATAAAAGCACACATTCTGCTCATGTAAAAACACCAGGCAGGCCCCACAAATAACTAGGAGATGCATTTTAAAAGCACACATTCTACTCATGTAAAAACACGCTGATTCCCAGACCGTCTGCGGGCCAGATTTAGAAGGCGATTGGGCGACATCCAGCCCACAGACCTTAGGTTTCCTACCCCTGATGTAGACACAGAAACCTTCCACTCATGGAAGAAAAGATTAAGAGGAGAGGTTTCCTTGCTAGGTGCAACATGCAAGGAACTCTTGTTTGCAACCTGTCGTGCAAGCGCTTTTCAGTTTATTGCTCCATCCATGTTATCCTTGGTATCAGTGCTGAATTCTTCACTGATGTCACAGAAGGGCAGGGCACATAATCTGTCTCCTTTGGAGGGAGAAGATAAGAGGGAACACAATCAGACTTTGGATAAAAAGAACTTGTAATGAAAGGCTTGTGAAAATAGAATAGAATAAAATAGTAGCTTCAGGGCAAATAGCTGCTTGGGTTTGTGTTTGCATTTGCATATGTGCATGAGTGTTGTGATTTAGGCTTATGTTTAGAGTAGACCCACTGAAATAAATGAGATGACTAAAGTGGCATTGATTTCACTGGGTGCATGACAAGGGGCCCTGCGGGATCTGATTTCTTTCCGTAGGGCCTGTAAGACAGAGTTGTTCTGCCTGGCCTTTGGCTTAGAATCAGTTTGATTCCCTCCCCCTCTTTCTTTTTCCTTTCTCCTCCTGTGAAGAGGCTGTATCCTAATGTTTCAATGTTGCATTTTAATCTTGTTTTTAAAATTGTATTTAATCAACTTGTTTTTATTATTGGTTGTTAGCCGCCCTGAGCCCAGTCTTGGCTGGGGAGGGCGGGGTATTAATAAAATGTTGTTGATGTTGTTGTTGTTGTTACAAGGGCTGTGTACACAAGATATATTATTCTCAAAACAATGAAGACTGAGTACTAGGGTTTCCCCCCCCCCCTGTAGTCCACACACAATCTTGATCTACAGTAGTGCATTTTTTTGCCTCTGAAGAGTCCTTCTTGGAAAAACATGTTTTATGTGGAATATAAAATCTCATTGCAGATTGATTCTACATTACCTGGAGTATGTCCACTTGAAAACAGATAAAAACAGATGCAGGTGATCCCAGCAAGTTGGTATCCACATCTTTCCAACAGCTAGACCTGTACCAAGATTGCAATCACCACTTCTTTCTTAACTAGGATGGGGGCTGGGACAAAATGGCATGGGAAACCTAATCAAGGGGAGGGTTTTCAAACATGTATCAAGTAACCACACCCACCCTTGTGGACTGCAGGATCTAGAATCATTCTAGATTGAAACCAACATGTTGAGGATGAGTGTGAACCATTTTAGACTGAAAAATACCACATTCCTGTGCTACAAACAGAGTGAACACAGCCTAAGTCTGGATCCAACCCATAGCCTTTTTTACATCTTCCCAGATGAAAGAATGTTTGGGAGCCCTATATGTTGGCAGTGATTGGTGGTGGTGTCGCTCACTTCAGCCTCCAGTTCCTCCTCTGAAAAAACAGAGGTTTAAGTGAGTCCAGTGGTGGTGGTGTTTAAAGACAAATCATTAAAATATTTCAGACTGGACTGAGACATCTGCACTCTTCGATTTCTATGGCTCTGCTCTGAGCTCTCTTTTTTTAATTATTATTAACTCCCAAAGGTTCAGTCACATAAATACCACGTTAAGAGGCTTAATGAAATACAGTAGTACCTCGGGTTAAGAACTCAATTCATTCTGGAAGTCCGTTCTTAAGCTGAAACTGTTCTTAAACTGAGGTACCACTTTAGCTAATGGGGCCTCCCGCTGCCGCTGGCACACGATTTCTGTTCTCATCCTGAAGCAAAGTTCTTAACCTGAGGTACTATTTCTGGGTTAGCTGAGTCTGTAACCTGAAGCATCTGTAACCTGAAGCGTCTGTAACCCAAGGTACCACTGTACTGTACTTCAGCCTTAGGTTCTCAGCCAGAAATAACCACAAGAGAATTGGTGCACCATGAGAGCAATTCCTGTTTGCACTCTGTTGTACCATCGTCCTATGGTTTATTGCTCCCTCCATGTTGTCATTGGTTTCAGTCCCTGAATTCTTCACTGATGTCAAAGATGGGCAGGGCATATCATCTGTCTCCCTTGGGCAAAGAAGATAGAGGGAATACAATCAGACTTTGGACAAAGGGAACTAGTGAAGAAACACTTGCAGCATGATTCAAAAATTCAAACAGCAGCCTCAAGGCAAATAGCAACTTTGGTGTGTGTACATTTGCATATGTACATGTGATTGTCAGTGGTGAAAATGGCAAAGGGAGGAATTAAAACCATCCCCTCATGCCATGAACCCAATCCTGATTGGGGTCCTCTGTGAGTATTGCAAGTTAAAAGAATACTCTGAGTCACAAAATTAAACAAAATGTGACTAACATGACATCTAGTTCATTCCAAAGAAGTTAGTTATACTGGAGTCTTTGGAGAGATTCAATCCTATGCATGCTTGTCCTGAAGCAAACTCCAGTTAATGAAGTCAGTGAAGATCCAAAGGTTCAGGCTGTAAGGCTACTTTGGAAGTAAGCACCATTGGACACAAGACTTTCTTCTGAGGAAACCTACACAAGAGAGGGCATTCTAAGACAGGGGTAGTCAATGTGGGTTCCCTGTCTACAACTCCCATATACCTTGGCCATTGGCCATGCTGGCTGGGTGTGATGGAAGTTATGGTCCACAACATCTGAAGGCAGCATGTTCTACGTCTGAACATTAACTAATTTATTGATAGGTCTCTTTAAAGCAGGCTTCCTCAACCTCGGCCCTCCAGATGTTTTGAGACTACAGTTCCTATCATTCCTGACCACTGGTCCTGCTAGCTACGGATCATGGGAGTTGTAATCCAAAAACATCTGGAGGGCTGAGGTTGAGGAAGCTGCTTTAGGGTTATGAGAGGATGAATGGAGGCTTCTTTGTTTGTGGCAGGTGGCAGGCTCAAGGCTGGGACAGGAGTTCTGGGTGACCTGATGACCTCCAAGAGGTTGTTCTATGTGTAGAACCAAGGCCTTTATTTAGACTGGAACCCTTGTATAGGTGCCATCAAGATTTGCCAGGATTGTTATAAGGTGAAGCAAGGCAAGGTTAAGTCATCACCTGCAGGAAAAGAACAGCTAAATAATGTCACTTACTATTGACTGAACTGTAACCTGACTATTTACATATTTATTCATCTATGTCTTGCTGACTCCATTGAGGCAGGCACAAAAGAAAATGTGCCTAGGATTGCTGCAGGGATTGTAGCACCATATCAAGGGCTCCTTAACTGTCTCATAAGGAACTTGTTGTGCTCAGCACCTCATATTTTCCCAACACAGTTTCCCCTTTCAAAACATTATTGTTCAAACTATGAACTGGAGCTCAAGGTACATCATTTAGGCTCAAAGTCCTCAGTGTTGAAGGGTCCCTGCTCCTGAACAAGATGTTTACAGTTTTGCAGATCTCCCAAACTCTTCCTTGTGGTCCAAGAAGGCTCCCTTGTGTCCAGCATCCAGAAACCAGATTCTAACCCAGTGTGTCTCTGAATGAACACATGCATGCAGATGCCTATACCTGGGACCGGCTGGCAATGCTTTTCAGTGACGTTGCCCCATCTCTGTGCCGATTCGGCATTTATTATGGAAAAACCATCCATCCGCACGCAACTTCCTTCCTCTCTAGACAGGCAGGCAGAATTTTCCATTCTACCCATCACTTCTTTTTAAGAAAAGAAGAAATCTTAACAGAAATACACCGTTCCCCTCCTCCAGCACACACATGTAACAAACAAGGTTGGAGAGCTGGAAGAGGTATGGTATATAAGATGGGAATAATGCAGCCCTGTTTTTGTCAGTTGCAGATCGTGCTGTGCCTAGATAGTGTGCTTTGCTTTCCTTCGGAGAGCCAATCATACAAGGTATTTTTTGTCCCAAGGCTCATTCTGGGGCTGGCAGGTCTCACATCTGCCTGCCAGGTGTAACAGGCCATCAGGAACAGCAGGTACATCACATATGAGGCAGTGCAGCAAGCACAGCTTTGGTGCAAACAAACACAGCAGCTTTGCTGTAGCAGCTTATAGGAATCTGAAAATAAAAATGCTTCAGCGGCCCCTGAACTCTTGAGCTTTGGTGATTGATGATCGCTGCTGGTGTTTACGAGGATATCTATGAAACGTAGTTGCTTGCATACCTTGGATCGTAAACCGATCGGTTGCAGACCAAGAATCCTGGAGAGGGAAGCTTGGCAGGGGAGAAAGAAGGGAACCTTTTGGGACCCAAATTATTGCAACAGAACTTTGGCCCCACGGCTGATCTACATCTGAACCATAGAATCATAGAGTTGGAGGAGACCACAAGGGCCATCGAGTCCAACCCCCTGCCAAGCAGGAAACACCATCAGAGCACTCCTGACATATGGTTGTCAAGCCTCTGCTTAAAGACCTCCAAAGAAGGAGACTCCACCACACTCCTTGGCAGCAAATTCCACTGTCGAACAGGTCTTACTGTCAGGAAGTTCTTCCTAATGTTTAGGTGGAATCTTCTTTCTTGGAGTTTGGAACCATTGTTCAGTGTCCGCTTCTCTGGAGCAGCAGAAAACAGCCTTTCTCCCTCCTCTATGTGACATCCTTTTATATATTTGAACATGGCTATCATATCACCCCTTAACCTCCTCCTCTCCAGGCTAAACATGCCCAGCTCCCTTAGCCGTTCCTCATAAGGCATCGTTTCCAGGCCTTTGACCATTTTGGTTGCCCTCCTCTGGACACGTTCCAGTTTGTCAGTGTCCTTCTTTGTCTCTTCCTGGAGGAACCTGGTGTGTAGAGACCGTATGTATGTGTGATGATGACCCAACCTATAATCAGCATGATGGAGCAGGGATGCTATTTAAGATGAACAGGAGGAACCACTGATCTCATTCCTGGGAACCAAAAGACTGCTCCTAAACACCAAGGGTCAAACTACACTTAAAAACGTAATAGCAGCCTCACATGTGTGTATGTGCCAGTGTGTTTGCATGCAATTTAGATCTGCACTGCTGTGCTGGGGAAAGGGGAAATTAACCCTTTCCACTTAGTGTTGTTTCCCAGTTGGAATCCCTTTCCCACAGCTATGACTTGCTCCATGGAGCGAAATATACAGGTCTCATTACGATATGTGTGTGCGTTGCCCTGCAGGGAAAATAGCATCTTCATGAGCTTTAAAGAGGAAAAGGACACAATGAAAAGGTTGCAAAAATTCCTTAAGCACTGTGGTCCTGATTAAAATTAAGAGCAGTGTGGTGTAATAGTTAGAGTCCTTGGCAAACTGAAGCGCATTGGGTGACCTTGGCCAGTCCTGCCTCTCAGCTTAACCTACCTCAACAGGGTTGTTATGAGGATTAAAGGAGGAGGGGAGGACCATGCCCACTACCTCGAGCTCCTTGGAAGAAAGGTGGGATACAACTGAAAAAAACAAATAAAATTCATCTCCTGTGATTGCTACTAATACTGGAGAGCTGTGACCCTTATTTGGCCTTGGTCAGACAATGTGATTTGTATGACCTGTAGGCATCATCTTCAGCCTCTCTTTTCAGAAATGAAGGACTAGGGTGGCCATGGGTCCTACTTTACAGAAGACAGTCCTTTATTTGAAGGTGTCCTCTATTCAAGCAGTGTGGAATTGGATCTACCTATACTTCAAGGTAGTTGTAGCCGAGACAGATGTCATATATCCTTCTGCAATGTCCTTGCAGCACAGCATTTTCACAGTTTAAACCAGGAAAGAGTTGCCTTTGGGGGTTTAATTTGAAATGAGGTTTACTTGTGTCAGGTTTTGGGAAATTTTTCTATGCCTGTGTTTCCCCTGGAATTTGTGCATGAGGCTTGGCGAGGTTCAGGCTTTCGGGTCTGCTTTGGTTTTTTACTAGAACCCTGAAATCCACATGGATGTTTGATCTATAGACTCATTCCCAAAGCAAGATCATAAACAACAACAATAATAAAAAAATACTATGGCTCACCTGTAAAACATCAGTTTCAGCAAATAGTCCTTTTCAAGCTGGTGTTTCATCTGATGGCTCATTCCCAAAGTAAGTGATTCCACAGTCATCATTCATAACTATGAGCCAACAATAAGGCTCAGCAGCAGCACCCGTTTTCTGTGCTGCAGATGAGCTGTGAAGATGAGGGTGCCTTTGAGCATGTGCAAAGTGCAATGCCACCCAAGAACCACAATTTGTGCCCATGTGCGTAAGATGGGGCAGCTTCCGGATTCTCAGGTGAACTTGAGCCCCAAAACCTCTCATTGTAGAAATGAAGCACAGGATCTGTACCAGTTTAGAGACTGGAAGGGAGTATTAGGAAGTGATGCAACAGACTCTCTGGCCACGGCTTGCCTGTGGGTTTGAGGATCTGATGTTTGGACAAGAGGAGAGCCTTTGAAGTTTTGCCTGAAGTTCCCTGAGCCGGCTCTCTCCCCCTCCATAAAGCCATTAGGCTCTGGTGGTGCCAGCCCTATCTCTTGCTCCATCTTGGCTGCTTTCCCCCACCCTCACTTACATACACAAACCTCCTGCCCTAGGGGTTGGAAGGAGGGGCAGGACCGTGAGTGAGCGGGGTTATTACAGGGAGTCCTTTTGAAGAGGAGGTTTATTTTCGGGAGGAATTGCGGGGGAGCTGTTAGTCCCCTGCCATAGAGGCCAGGTCATTTCCGGGAAGGCTCTGCATGACAAAGGAAGGAGGTTTCACTCCCTTTGATCTGCCTTCGCCGGACCATGCGCTGCACACCTGCTAGCGAGCCGCCACCATGCTCTCTGGAAGGGGAGCAGAAGTGCCTCTGGGGCGCCCCCTGATGGGCTAATACCAAATGCCTTGGAGCTATCCCTTGGGGCTGTTAAGCCCCACCCTGCAACGATACTCCATCATTGTCTTCATCGGCTGCCTCTTTATAATGTGTGAAGCCCTCACATTCCTAATCAGACTATCTAACCGGGTTTTATCAGTTCTCTCGCTCTCTGACAGTGCATTTCCCAAACCCTGCTAATAACTAGAGATACCTGGGATTGACCCTGCATGCATTTGGCTGCAACCCCTCCTCCTCCAATATTCACACAGTGCATTCAGAAGTTAGGTCCCATTGAGTTTAATGGGATTTACTCCGTGGTAGGTAAACATAGGATTGCAGCCACATCTGAGGTAGGAAAAGAAGGGTTTGCCCCCTCTTCCCTACTCGTTCAGTGTACTACTCTGAGCAATTTGTGTGCTTGCATTATCTCCCACAATCAGAAAGTGCACCAGTGAGCATATGTGTTGTCTTACAAGGAAGCGATGGGGAGCCTGTGACCTTTCAGATCAGCCTTGCCCAACCTGGTGCCCTTCAGATGTTTTGGGCTGCAAATCCCATCAGCCTCAGCCAGTATGGCTAACTGTCAGGGATGATGAGAATTGTAGTCAGACAACATTAGGCAGTCCCAAGGTTTTATATGCCTGATTTCAGGGGGAGTAATGGGTCTGGTGCACTTTAAAGGTCTATGTAAATTTCCTGCTATGGCAGCAGCCCTAAAGGGCTGTAGGCTCCAGTAAAGAGTTCTCATTCAAAGCTCAGTATGGGCACAGTCATTCACCCTCCCTAAACTAAGTATGAATTCCAGTGCTGAAAGTGACATGGCCATTGAGTGCCCCATATCCATATCTCTGCTGGTGAAGCTGAGCTCTTTTGATGAGCTACAGCCAAATTAGTGGATTGCCCTAATTTGGGTTTGAGCTGACTTAAAATGTCACAAATGACCCTGTGAAACCTGCTTCCCCCCACCCCCCATGCAACTTCCATAAGAGTAGTCATGCTAAAATAGCTAAAATAGTGAAGTATCGTGGCATCTTAAAAACTAAAAAATTATTGTGGCTGAAGCTTTTGTGGGCTAGAGTCCACTTCACCAAATGCATGCTAAAGTGAACTCTAGGGCTAGGCTACAGAAGTTTACACTATAATAAATTTGTTAATTTTTAAGGTGCCACAAATCTTCAGGTACTTCTGAAGAGATGTGATGATTTACAAAACCTTTGAACACAGGTTTCTAAATGAGTCATTTTCCACAATAGTCAGAAAGCCCATTTTTAAATATAATCTATGTATCTATCAATCTATCTATCTATCTGCAGAATTTGTGTTACTCTTGACACAATAAATCTGTTGATAATTAAGGTGACCTAAGCCCCTTTGTTTTGTTTTTACAAATCTCCAGATACTTCTGAAAGGGCAGAAATGATTTACAAAACTTTCAAACACAACTCTCAAAGTGGATGATTTGCCAAGATAGTCAGAATGCATGTGCTGTTGTTTTTAAATATATGCAGAAATTGTGTTACTCTTGACACAAAGGGTAAGAGATAACAGGCGCAGTAACACAATCTTATGCAGCCTTCTTGACAAAAGGATGTTCCTTCCAGTATGAACGAATGGGGGGTGGGGTGGGGACCATGAAAGAGATCTCCTCTCCACCTCCACCCTCCAGTTAATTTTTAAACAAGAGTTGGCTCATACTTTCCTGGAAGTTTTGCCTATTGACTTGAATTACCTACCCATCCCCCCTTGGCTAATCTGGTTGTGCATGGTAGCAAGGGAAGAACACTCTGCAGGTGTTCAGACACTCTTCTCTTTATTATGAACTAATTAATTGCGCTGACGTTAAAATATCTTCCAGGGATGATCCTTTGCCCCCAAATTAAGCCTTGCCAATGGGATCTCTTTGAAAGGAAGTGAGCAAGTTTTCTAGCGATCTGGTCTGGAAAGATGATATCCTTCCAGCCTCCTTCTCCTTGTGTGTGTTTTGGGATGAAGTTGATGATTAGCCATGAGAGGAGCAGGGGAAGTTTCTCTGTTCTCTCTCCCCCCCCCCATTTTAGTGTACTGCTCTTCTTGTTTCTCCTCCTCCTCCTTTACCTCCCTTTTTCTCTGCGGGAGGTCAGGCCTGCTCCAAATGATCCGCATCACACAATCCAAGAGATGGGATGCCTCAAAGCATTTTGGCACACAAATGCAAGGCTGCACCTCAGCATCCCTTGCAACCACTGCAAAAAGAAGCCTGGGTACAATTTCTAGATGGCATATTGTCAAGCCACTGTCTAAGTATGTTGCCATGCCAAGCAACTGCATGAGTTGCTTTTGTGTAATGGGGTCAGCAGCCCTTGTAGGATTTAAACTGAGCCAGGGCTCACCCCCAGAGTCTCCTTTCACCACTGTGATATGCCTAGTAATAGTAAGCTGGAGACGAAGACCTTTCCAGGAAGATAGAAGGCTTTGAGAATGCCAGGTGGTACCAGATCTGCCTCGTATCCATTTCTCCATCTTCTGGGACTGTGTTAACCATTGCACTGTTCACTAAGAGGAACTTAGCTCAAATCTGCTTCCCTCCGGGGGGTCAACCACCTGAGGGATGAGCAGCCCTAAGTGCTCTTAACCATTTTAGCCTCAAGGAACAAGAAAATACAGAGTTAAGGAGGAAGAATTATGTGTAAGTCAAAAGCTGGCACAGCTAACATTTCAGCACCTGCGTCCAAAAAGGGATGCTGTGTAACTTGAAAGCTTGCTGCAAGACCAGCCGGAAAGTATGCCTTGATTTTAAGGGCCCCCGTTAACCTCCCCACCTTTTCACACTTTGCTCATTTTTAACTAGTACCAGACCTCTCGTTTTTGTCGCTGCTTCCCCTCCCCGCCCTACCCTTTGATGCATGCCCTGCTTTATGAATCATCCCGCCAGCCCTCCAGAGGAATTCCCTCACTTGCTTTGAGTCTCTCTCTAGTCCTCCTAGCCAAGAAGTGAATGCCTCTGAGCATGTGCAGTCTGTAAGTGGAATCTACTGCCACGGTTCGTGCCACCCGCCGACCTCTCCCATCTCCGTGGGTGGGTGGAGATGCAGAAGGGTGGGCGCCCTGGGAGAAGATCTCCGGCGCGTCTCCAAGCCCAGCAGGTCTCCAGAGACGCCCTGCGCGGTGGCTGGGGAGAGGGGGCGGCGGAGAGCAAGCGAGCGGCCAGCCTCCCTGCTGCAGAGATCCCTCCTTCCCTCCCACCTCGCCGGAGCTGCTGCGCCCCCTCCCGCCCTCCTCCTCTCTCGGGCTGACTCCCCTCCTTTTCATTCCCTTCCCTTCCTTGTCTTGCAGGGAGCCCTGATGTGTCTCAGCCTGGCCGGGCAAAGACGCGGGAGTCGCGGGAAGCGCACCATGCCCGGGACGCGGCTGATCCTCAGCCTGACTCTCCTCTGCGGCTGCACGCAGCTTCTGGTCGAGGCCAGCTCCTGGTGGTGAGTGAGACCCAACGGGCGATGCCCGTCTTACTTTTTCCTCCCCTTTGTCCTGTGTTTGCGTATAGTATTTTGGAGGGGGGCCCGAGGAATGGTGAGGGAAGAATCCGGGCACGAAAAGGGGCGCCTTCTCTCTACAACATCACCAGCACCTCCGCACTCAATCCCCGGGGACGGATAACGCACGTGGAGTTTCCTCCTGGCCTTAGAGGCTGTGTTGGGGACTTGGGATTTTGGGGAAGTCGTTTAACTGCCCCTCCCGTTCCTGCTTTAAACAGCATCTTTTGCAGACTCTTCAGTTCGCCACTCGGAAGACACCCAGTGCGCGCGTTGGGAGCAGTGTGTGTTGTTGGCGCCTTGTCTTTTCTGCAGCAAAAATCTCTTTTTAGAAAAAGCCCCTGTGAAAGTACTTCTGATAAGTAAGGGGAACGGACTGAAAAAGCACATTTTCCCCTCTCAACAGATGCGACTAACTAGCTACGCTTCCCTCTCTTGGTTTTTCGTTTTCTCCTTTGCGTCCATCGTTGTCCTGCCCGGACTAAGTGACACCCTCAGTTCCGAGCGCATCTCCTGGAAGTTAGTTCCGTTGTAACCAGTAGGAGTTTTTACTTCCAAGGACTTAAAAATTTGCCAGCATTTGTGGAGAACTCGTTTGAAAGGGCGGCAGGGTCTATGTTGTGACTTTCTGTCACTTTCTGGGCAGCGCCTGGCACTCTTCTGTTATTAAACCAAAAGTCCACATGGAGACTGTTTTTTTCCAACGCTCGGATCAAGGCAGGCATTTCCTGATGAGAGACCCTAAACTGGTGTTTGGTGGGGTGTGCTGTTGGTTCCTGATCAGTTGTAGGAAACTGTTGGTTCCCCCAATTTAATTAATTCCAGAAGTGTGGCTGTGTTAGTTTATGCATCCGATGTAGGAGGCTGGTGCCTTTTAAAGGGGGGGGGGGAGTAGTTAGCTACTTTGAATCCTCTTCCCCAATTAGGGAAGTCTCTGCCACTTGGCTCTTAAGAGGTCTCTTTGTGATTTCCCCAAGCAGGGTCTCTCCCTTCCAGCCCTGTCCACATTCTGTTGGAAAGACAAAGCTTCAAAAGCCAAACTGTGGCTGCAAGAGACAGACAAGACAGAGAGAGACAGAGAGCTGGCCTGAGATTGGATTGATTGATTCATCATGGTGTTGGTTTCTCATTCCAGGTCATTGGCTATGAACCCAATCCAGAGACCTGAGATGTACATCATTGGCGCCCAGCCCGTGTGCAGCCAGCTGCCAGGGCTTTCCCCGGGGCAGAGGAAGCTGTGCCAACTTTACCAAGAGCACATGGTGTACATTGGTGAGGGGGCCAAGAACGCCATCAAGGAGTGCCAGTACCAGTTCCGGCAGAGACGGTGGAATTGCAGCACAGTGGACAACACGTCTGTGTTCGGCAGGGTCATGAGCATAGGTAAGTGAGAGTCCAGGATGGAGAGGGTGGGGTGGTGGTTCTAAGGATCATGGAAGGTGTGATGGAGATGAGAAGGTGTGGACTGGGAGGCGTCAAGAGCAACACCTGGGGGAAATGGGGCTCCCAAGAGCAGAGTTATCTAGAACAAGTGATAGATGGGAAACCTGCAATCCTTCATAGGTTGCTGGACTCCAGTTCCCATCAGCCAGCACAGTCCAGTGGTCAAGGAATCCACCTAGTAGTCATGGGAAAATGTGGTGTGATCTTTTAGAGTAACCAAATGAAATTTGTAACACACGGCATGATAAAAGTCTGTCATTTCATCAGGACACGTTATTTGTTGTTTACTGTTGCAATAATTGTTTTCTGAAAATTTATCTTCTGTACCATGAAAATAAATAAAAACTTCTTTTTTTAAAAAAAAGGATGATGGGGAGTTGTAGTCCGGCAACATCTGGAGGGTCACAGACTCCCCATCATTGCATTAAGAGGCTGGGTAAAGCAGTAGAAGTGATTGGGGTCCACTATTAAGACTAGAGCTACTTTGAGGATATCATTACCTGAGAATATGGAAGTAGGAAGGCGATTTGCACATGGGTGCAAGCATGGTGCACCAAGGAGAAGAGAGATGGGTTGTAGGTGGCATGAGTATCACATGCAGAATGGAGCATATGGTGTTAAAAAGTCATGGGAAAGCCAGGGTATTAAATAAATCCCTAAAACGGGCTTCCTCAACCTTGGCCTTCCAGATGTTTTGAGACTACAATTTCCATCATCCCTGACCACTGGTCCTGCGAGCTAGGGATCATGGGAGTTGTAAGCCAAAAACATCTGGAGGGCTAAGGCTGAGGAAGCCTGCCCTAAAGCATTGATCAAAGATATACCTTGAGTTACAGCTCACTACCTTTTTGAATACAAAGGACAAATGGACTGAACCGAAACTGTGAGTCATTGAAACTTGTCTGTAACACTCTGCTGGTCAATGTGTCATGTACTAGAAGTGTTAAAAGGTTTTCTGATTAGAGATGGTATTGTCTGAAATGACTAAAACATTTGCATTGGAAAACCTCCCTTGTTTCCTCTAACTACATAGAGCAGCTACCTTTGCATTCTGCCTGATGAAAAGTTATGTGAAGCTTAAAGAGTGGCATGCTAGAAATCAGTCCCACAAGAAAGGAACCCACTGCCAGTCAGGGCTTCCAATTGTGCCTTGCATGTCCTTTATGTACTGCACAGGTGTGCAGTATAGGCACTGTTTTGGAAATGGACCAAAGGGATTGCTGCGTCGCTTGCTGTCTTACCTTTTTGTATCTCTTTAGGTGCTTACTGGTCACAATTGGCATTTAAAATCAGATGCACTCAAAAGTGTCCAGAAGACGTAAGCTCTGCACTCAAACAGCTGACCTCTCATTCTCAAATGTGTTGGGGAAATGCACTCTGTACATTGCTCAGAGTCACTGTTACTGGATGTGCTTATCATTATCATTGAAACTGGTTCCATGATTAAGCTCTGGCTGTATCTACACTATTGGGAGGGGTTCTAGAACTTCCCTGGGTATATTATTCAGTTATCCACCTGTTTGGAGGGTCAACACACAGCTGGAACTTGGGGAGGAGAAGCAGGTTGGAGGTCCCATGCTGTGGAATACTCTTACAGCAGAGATTTGGCTGGCATTCCCCTTGTTTTTGACTTTGGGGCGTCTCTCAAAGACGCTGTTTAAGCATAGAGGTATTTGCAGCTGTTTACGTTTTATTTTTGATCAGCCAGTCACCTTAATGATTATCTGCATTTTTTTAAATGGTCTTTTAAGTTTTTATGTTGTACACCAACCTGATATTTTATGATATGGCAGTATAGAAATGCTTTTATAAACAAATAATGCAAGTGAAATCTGCAACCCACTGATCTCTCTTCCTTTAGTTTTCTCTCTGTGTTGTCGGATTACTCAGATAGGGAAGCCTTATTTGGAAATTCCACTTCATTGTCTTACAAAACCCACAGACCATTTGTGCCCTGCTTGCCTTCTCTCATCTCCAAAATATGACATGCAGTCCCTTTGCTTCATTGGGCAAGGAAGGAGGGGAGGCTGAGGAATCCCTTTGCTTTCTTTCTCCATCAGTGGAATCCTGGAACCTGCCCACCATAAGAATATGGGGCATCTCCAGGGTGCCATCTGCCCTGCAGTAAAGAGGTTCATTGACAGGCCATTTCAATACTTGAACTGAGGTGTGAGGTGGAGACATTGTTCCAAACCCTTTTGAAATGCAACCCTCCGCTGGCAAGAAATGGGGAAATCCGGGCTCAGGTTTGATGTGTCCACTGTGAGGATAATAAAGGAAAGGTGTTAAAAACTACAGCCTCCTTTTCTCAGGGTTTTCCCAGAGCTGGAAAAGGCCCCTTGCAAGGCAGCAATATATTCCTTCAGAAATTCTCCTTAACATTCAGAGGAATTGAAGTATGTTTTGAGAAAAGGTGGTTGTCGCCTTTAGAGTATTTATTTCTCACTGATAAACCTCCTCTTTGTAATCAGTTTCCTGGTTTAGGATACCTACATTTGATTGGATGGCTCTCATTGGTTAATTAAACATCAGCAATAATGGGCCACGTTTTAATTTTGAGGATATTTTAGGAAAATGCCGGTTATCTTACAATATCTTTCATTGTTCCCCAATAATTAATAATTAGACTGAAATCCTATAGCAGGGAATAAGCCCTATTAAGCTCAAAGGGAATCACTTCTGCTCTGTGTAGATGTGAGCAGTTAATCACTTACATCCAGATTCCCTTCCAGACAATGAGCTGAAAGTGGATTAAATTCACAACAAAAATGTAGCCAACCCCATAAAACAATGCAACAATATTATAACCTACACACACTTTTTGATTAAAATAATATTTTATGAGTGTGTGTGTATGTATCTGTTTTTCAGTTCTCTTAGCATCTGTAATTTAAATTCAAAATCTACAATGGCTAGGCCACAGATTACAGTGAAACTTCTTGCTGTACTTTCTATTCCCCACAGGGACATTTACAAGTGAATGTTATAAATGTTTACTCTGAAGCAAGTCCCCACTGAGTTCTGTGATTACAGCATACCTAAGATGTTTTCAGAGTCTCTTGTCTCTAATCCCATTGGAGATAAGTAGATCTAAGCATATGATCCTAAGTGCATTTGCTTGGGGATAACTTAAGAGTGAGGCAACAGGGACCAAATGGGCATCAGAGGTCATCTATATTGTTAATTATTCAAATAACATTAAGTTACACAATGTTTTCCTTTAAGTTTCCATAGCTCAGTGGTACAGCATCTGCTTCACATGCAGAGGGTTCCAGGTTCAATCCCTGGCACCTGAAATATCCCCGGATATTTGTGGCCCCGGAGAGCAGCTCTCAGTCAGTGAAGACAATACTGAACTAGAGGGTTGATAGTGTTGAGAGACAATCTCGTGCAGTAGTTAGCATGTTCAACTAGAACTTGGGAGACCAGGATTCAGATGTTCAGCTGTGAAGCTCACTAGGTGAGCTTAGGCCAATCACGGCCTCTTAGCCTAACCTTACCTCTCAGTGTTGTGGATGAAATGGAGATATGGGGAGGGAGAGGCAAGTATGGTTACCTTGAGCTCTTTGAGGGAAAGGTGGGATACAGTAGTGTAATAATAAACAAACAACAATGAAACACGTTTACAATAAATTATACATAAGATTATTGATTAGTTTTATTAATTAAAAATATTTATATACTGATTTTCTCTTGAAATGTCCCAGCTGGTTTACAATAAAAAGTTCCTCATTATTTAATCATAAAAAATACAATAATGCAATTTGATCAGCAGAAACTCTGACTGGCTGAAACAATTCATATAATTCCTGTAAGCTACATGGGATATATGTGCATAGCAGCCAATGCTGATTACCTAGGAATCCGCATAGCAGACTGGGGATTTTTCCAGCAAAATGAATGTGTGTGTGTGTGTGTGTGTGTGTGTAGGGCTGGTACTGTCCATATAAGCCTTATGTAAATTAATGCATGCACATGCATTTTGCAAGCCATTCTTGTATCACAATAGAATCTTGCAAAACCCCTGTGTGTGTGAGTATTTACATACAGTACTTATACGATGTCCTACAACAAGTTCTCAGGGTGGCTCATGCCAAGAAGTAAAACAATTAACAATTCAATAACGGTTGAAAGCAAAGAAGTATAAATACAGCATAAAAAACAGTCATGGAGGATAAGACCAGCTTAAAGTTAGGACTGATTAAAAGACCTGATGAAAATGAAAAGGTATTTGGCTGGTGCCAAAATATCACCAGAGCCAGTGCCTGGTGAGCTTCTTTGAGGAGGGCATTACAGTGGTACCTCGGGTTAAGTACTTAATTCGTTCTGGAGGTCCGTTCTTAACCTGAAACTGTTCTTAACCTGAAGCACCACTTTAGCTAATGGGGCCGCCGCCTCCTCCTCCTGCTGCTGCTGCTGCGCCGCCAGAGCATGATTTCTGTTCTCATCCTGAAGCAAAGTTCTTAACCCGAGGTACTATTTCTGGGTTAGCGGAGTCTGTAACCTGAAGCGTATGTAACCTGAAGCATATGTAACCCGAGGTACCACTGTACTTAGCTGGAGTGGCATCAGGGAAAAGGTGCCACCTTCGATGTCTCACTCAGAAGGGAGTTCTTGGGAAAAGCACATCTGAAGAAGACACTTCCAGAGGAGCACATTCTTTTGCATGCCTCCTCTAGAGATGGTGCGTGAAATAAGGTGCATAATTCTCTGTGGTGAAAATTCTTCTTTAAGAGCTTCGCGTGATTACATGCAACAGGAGCGGGGAACCTTTTTAGTTGTTGTTGTTGTTGAGGGCCACATTCCTTAGGTCAGAACTTTCTAAGCTCTTCATGTTGTTGACACACTTTTTAGACATGCATCATTTTGCGACACAGTAATTCAGTTTTGGAGGGACGCAGGTGGCGCTGTGGGTTAAAGCCTCAGCGCCTATGACTTGCCGATCGAAAGGTTGGCGGTTCGAATCCCTGCGGCGGGGTGCGCTCCCGCTGCTCGGTCCCAGCGCCTGCCAACCTAGCAGTTCGAAAGCACCTCCGGGTGCAAGTAGATAAATAGGGACCGCTTACCAGCGGGAAGGTAAACGGCGTTTCCGTGTGCGGCTCTGGCTCGCCAGAGCAGCAATGTCACGCTGGCCACGTGACCCGGAAGTATCTCCGGACAGCGCTGGCCCCTGGCCTCTTGAGTGAGATGGGCGCACAACCCCAGAGTCTGTCAAGACTGGCCCGTACGGGCAGGGGTACCTTTACCTTTACCTTTAATTCAGTTTTACTAGCAAACCGGAGGTTAGATTAATCCCTTTCCAGCCCTGGGAGGAGTGTGGGGAGCTTTTGTGCGACACACCTACATGCTGCAGCTGATACATTAACGTGTCACAATGCACAGTTTGAAAGGCTCTGCCTTAGGAGTTAATTTGTCAGGGGCCTGGGCCGCATTGCCATTTGTGAACCGGACTGAAACCAGCAGTGGTTGGATACTGAATAAAAAATGAGTTGGGAAACACTTTCTGCCTTCTCTTTTCTCACTCTCTGCTACTCACTTTCCCCACTCTTTTCTTCCTCACCCAGCAGGCTACTGGGGAATTCTTGCCAGACCCAAAGGTCTGAACTGATCTCCTACAGTGGAGTTTTGAAATTAACCCAAGGATTGCAGGTTGCCCACCTGTGACATGTACTCCGCTTGAATGTTGCACCTTGCTTACCTGCTCAAAGAACTTAAAACAGTAAGGAGAGCCCTGCTGTATCCGACCCAAAGCCTGACATTTTCTGTTCAGCACTTTTCTTTCCAGCAGTAGCATTCTGGGGAGCTGACAAAGTAGGATATGAAGGCAGCAGCACTTCCCTCTTGGTTATTCCTGAGAATCTGGTAGTTATGAACACACTGCCTCTTTGTGGCTAATAGCCGTGATAGGAACTCTTTCAAATCCCTGAACAATTTCAGTGTTTATTTTACTTCCAAATATCCCGCAGGACATATTTCTTTCCTTTGCCTTCTTGAGGCGGCTGAGAATGAAGCAGAATGGTAGGAGCCACAATAAAAATGTGACGTGAATACTTACAATTTAGTGTGATTCAGCCACTGCTGGAGGTCTCTTTCAACCAGGGCTGTGTAGTGCCAATAACTGAGCAGATCCACACACTTCCTGGCTTATATGGAGCCCAGCCTGTCCTTTGTTGTATCCAAAGCATGGAGTCAATAAGAGGTCCCAAGGGAAGTCAACTCAAAGGAACAAGGATGAGAGGATGTCTGATGAAGTAAAGGAATCATAAACCATCTGTCTCCCTGCTGTCATTTCTACCCAAAGATACCAAAACCTTGAGTAATCATAAGGCATATCTGAGGGGAGGAGTGACACATTCTCACTCCTTTTAAGATCAGCAAATTCAAACAACAACACACAGCTACAGTGGTTGTTCTGTCCATAGCAACAGCAAAATCCCAATATGGTGCATTCTAGGGTGCATTCTTGGGCTCCAGTACACATACAGAATTATGCACAAGCTGAGATTGCTCCCGTACACAGATAGTGATTCACACACAAAACTTTCCCTAACATTCATCCAGAGCAGCTCCTGCTCATATGGAGCTCTGTGCACAAACACGTAACTTTGGATCTGAATGCTAGTGTCAATATTGAGTAATACTATTATTGTGGGATATTTGCCAACTGGTTTCCTGTTGGAACTGGCAGGAGACGGGGAAGTTAGGATTTGGGGCGAAAATGGGCATGGCGGTGTCAGATCTGGGTGTCAGATGTGTGTTTAAACCCAGATCTGCCACAAATCACATAGACAATGGGCCGTGTGTGTGTGTGTGTGTGTGTGTGTGTGAGAGAGAGAGAGAGAGAGAGAGAGAGAGAGAGAGCGTGCAGATTGAAGGAGCAAGTGTTGCATGAGGGTGGGAGCTGGTTGTTACCCTCTCCTGTGGCATACAAGCTTGGTTCATTTTTCACCACTAGTTTCAGAACCCCCGGGGGGCAGAAAAAAAGCCTGGGGAGAGGGAATAGGGGGATGTAAATATATGGGTTGGTGTGGGGGAGACTTCAGTGTGGCTAGAGTGGTGGATTCAGAGATAGATCCAGGCTCAATCCCCCACCCCTTGAACTACGAAGTTTGGCCTATCTTTCAGTCTAACCTAACTCACAGGGAGAGGGAGGAGAGTACTGTAAGATCGTACTGGAGGAAGCATCTGGACAAAATATATACTAAGCTGGACCAAATCCCTTCCCACTTACTTTCTGTGTGATTTTCACAGATGCACGTAAGCAAATGGATCTGTTGTTGTAAGTTCCTTTGGTTTCGCCCCAAAGGAGCCTGGTGGGGCTTATCATTATCTATAAAGGTTGTCTGTGGAATTGTCTGAAAAGAGGGGAGAGCCCTGCCAGATCAGAGCAAAAGCCCATCTAGTCAAGCATCCCGTTCTTACTGTGGCTAGACAAGTGTGTGTGGGAAGCCCACAAGCAGGACTTGAGTGCAGCAACACTCTTCTAATTTGTGATTCCCAGCAACTGGTAGAAGAGCATAAGAAGAGGCTGCTGAATCGGGCCAAAGGCATCTAATCCCAACACTCTTCTCACAGTGGAAAATGAAACAAGGGACCCTCCAGACATCCTTTTTATTGCTCATTCATGATTATTTATGCTCAGGATGGTATCAGGGCAGTTATACCCAACCCTATTTTCAATACTGCAAAAGCTTTGTGGCAGACATACAGCTTCATTTCCAGTTGGGGCATAGTTTCTTGCTGAAATCCTGTAACTTCTCATGCCACAAATGTTCCAGGGTTTTGTTGTGGTTGTGCTTTAGTACAAGAGTGCCCCTTCAGACGGCAATCATGTGGTAACGTTGGAGAAACATTGCTGAACTACTAATAAAGTGGAATAACTTGTAGACAGTCCAGTATAAATCCACCACCAATTTACTGTTATTTTATCAATGGCATGTTACGGAATACACCTGCAAAACAGAAAAAGGCACCAGTCCAGAGATGCCCCAAAAGAAACTTGACAGTCCTTATATTAGCTCAGGTAGAAATTAATTTTGGGTGGTGTGCTATGCAAATAGTCAATAGAACCCAAATTGAGTTATTTTACCTAGCAGTTGGGGGGATTTTCCTTCAAAGAATAGAGTCTCATCTTCAGATGGTACAAAATTCTGAACTTACATATGTTTTCTCAGAAGACCTACGGGTATAGGGTAGTATATAAATAAAATAATAAAGTAAGCCCTACTACATACGGTACATACAGTGGGACTTACTCCCAGGTAATTGTGTATGATTGCAGATGCACTGAAGGGGTCGGAACTAATAACTGTTGTAGGCGATTCCCACACTGAACTTACTCCCATGGAGAGATGATGCCCTGGACAATGAAATGTGTGAGCAATACAGAACTGCAGAAGCTTGCGTTGTAGTATAAATCCCTAGACCCTCAGTGCCTCTATTAACTGAGATTTGTGTATTTTTGTAACCTTCCCATTTTCTATGCCAGGTAGCCGAGAGACCGCATTCACTTACGCTGTTAGCGCTGCAGGGGTGGTGAATGCCATCAGCCGTGCCTGCCGTGAAGGGGAGCTATCCACCTGCGGTTGCAGCCGGACAGCCCGGCCGAAGGACCTGCCCCGAGACTGGCTTTGGGGCGGATGCGGGGACAATGTGGAATATGGCTACCGTTTCGCCAAGGAATTTGTGGATGCCAGGGAGAGGGAGAGGAACTATGCCAAGGGATCCGAGGAGCAGGCCCGCACACTCATGAACCTACAGAACAACGAGGCCGGCCGCAGAGTAAGATCCTTTTTTAGCACTTTCTCTTGGGGGAAGAGGCAAGTTTAGATTGTGGCCAGTGTGCTGCATTCTTAACAATGAGACCAGTTTATAAGACCCAGCAGTTTATCTGAACCTAATAATAAATGTCGGGACGCGGGTGGCACTGTGGGTAAAACCTCAGTGCCTAGGACTTGCCGATCACATGGTCGGCGGTTCGAATCCCCGTGGCGGGGTGAGCTGTCTTCGGTCCCAGCTCCTGCCCACCTAGCAGTTCGAAAGCACCCCTAAGTGCAAGTAGATAAATAGGTACCGCTTCATAGCGGGAAGGTAAACGGCGTTCCGTGTGCTGCTCTGGTGCCGGTTCGCCAGAGCAGCTTCGTCATACTGGCCACGTGACCCGGAAGTGTCTGCGGACAGCGCTGGCTCCCGGCCTCTAGAGTGAGATGAGCGCACAACCCTAGAGTCTGTCAAGACTGGCCCGTACGGGCAGGGGTACCTTTACCTTTACCTTTACTAATAATAAATGTCAGTAAACAAACCAAAAGCACATAGCTCAAGCACCTGAATACTAATTATTACACTGCCTTTTCCAGTAATCATGGAACCATTCCTGCCTGTCATGCATGTATATCATTAATAATAATTCATAAGAGTAGGAGTGGCAAATATTTATGTCCCACTCTTCTAAAAGGACCTATAAAAATGTGCAAAAAAACCGGGGAAAAATATGTGTTCCTTGGACACTGAGAATTCTCCAACTAGGGTTGGCCTCTGCTTTAATAGCTGCATGGCAGGCAACAGAAGTTCAACAGATGAAGCTTTTCTCCTGGCATGGAGATGGTAAGGTGCCACCTGTTAGGAACATAGGAAGCTGCTATACATTGAGTCAGACCATGGCTCCATCTAGCCCAGTATTGTCTTCACCGACTGGCAGCAGCTCTCCAGGGTTTCAGGCAAGGGTCTCTCATACCTGTACCTGGAGTTGCTGGGGTTGGAACCTGGGGCATTTTGCATGTAAAGGAGATGCTCTCCCACTAAACTATATTCCTTCTTCTGGGGTAAGGGGAATTTCTGTTGAATTTCTGTTGTGAGATGCAATTGTCAACATGTGAATAACTGCAGTTGGATCAGGAGACCTGAACACAGGGCACAAACTCTTATGAGTTGGAAATGTGAAACGAAATAACTCAGAAAATAGAGGGGCCAGGTCTGTTGAATGAAGGCTGTGTATGTGTATCTTCAGGGCTCATGTGTCCAATTTCATCTTCTGATTCATGTTTTCCTGATGCAAGGAAACAACATTTTCTGAGTGCAGTTATTTGGCTGAGAACATGTGTAATATTTTATTTTAAAAAATACATTTTAAAGAAAACATAAAATCTGCTTCTCAGTTTAAAACCTTCTTGGAGCAAACTTCTCAGGCTGATAGCATTCTTTCACCCCCACCCTAGCTAGTGCGTTAATTGTAATAATGAATGATATGTGGAATGCAGTTGCACAAATGACACATGAAGATACGGACTTGTCAGGCTGTCGCTCCACCTAGCCCATTAACATCACTAGTGATGAGTGACTAACTGCCTGTGCCATTTTTGCTATTAATTTTGCTTCTTTCTTTTTTTAAAAGACTCTAGCCGTGTTCTGTTTAATTGTCTCTACACAAGTGAATTTGCCCCCCTCTGTTTTTGCTGGATTGGAGACCAGGTCTTACGGCATGGGGCACCCTTGATCACTAGGGAGCATCTGAGCACTTTCTTTTCCCCTTCCTTGGTGTCTGCAACTCAAGTGATGGAGAACGAATTCTGTCCCACTTCAGTTCTCAGGAAGAGCCATAAGGAGGTGGGATTGGAACTGAATTTGCCTCAGTTTTCGACACAGTCCTGACCCCATCGCTGCTCCACTGCACTCTTGAATTTTTTAGGGCCCCAAACTTTTAGCTTTATTGCCTGTTGTTTGTTTGTCTTTGACGGTTATCTTAGCCTGCCCTTTCCTTCCATCTGTCTCTTTCTCCACTTGGGCTCTCCTTATCTGTCTCCCTTTGGCAGCCCTGCCACGTTGTTTACCCGTTCAACATGTAGTAGACCTCAATCATCAGCCACTCCATCCTGTGCCAAGCAAGGCTGAGAGGAGGCTTGGCTAATTAACCACATAGGAATTAGCCCGTTGATTCCCTTTACATCCCACTTCTTTACAAAGGAAGAATCAGAAAGGAATTTGAGGTGGAGGCCGAAGAGGGACAGATTTTAAACAAATTCCACTTGCAGATTGAGTCCAGTTGGTCTATGTTTCAGGTCCAGACATCTTAGCTTCCTCTGGAAACTTGTACTCTTCACATTGTTTACATAGCTCAGTCAAAATCTTTCTTCAAATGGTCCAGCTCGTAGCTACCTGCATTTCAGCAAAGAAGATACATGAGGAAACCATTTCTTTCTTAGCGCCAAATATCCCCCTTTAATGTAGGCATACAGAGCTGTGCTGGAATCACTTTGAAGCAAGTGCTATTCATCACAGTTAGATTGGTATCCAGGTAATCAATTTAGGATTGCCTGATATAAATAGCAATTGTTTGTCTTTAGAAGAGAGCTTCCATGCCACATCTGGCTCTCAACCCATGTTTTGATTGATTAGACTTCCATGCAGCTCTTGAAGGGAGCTCTTGTTGAAAATTATCGTTAGGTCCAATTAGCTAGGACAGAATCCGCTTAGTCTTAAAATTGGCTCCCATGGGCTTTTTGTACATGACTGAGGAAGGCTGTCATTTAAAGAGACAGTCTGCCAGCATTACATCTGGTTTGGCCTCTAGATAATGGAAGTAGAATGCAGAATTAGGGTTTCTGTCTCATGAACTTCATGGAAAGCAACTTTAAATTCCATAATATCACTCACTCTGGACTTGAGACTGAGGCTCAACCAGCCAAGTCTTATTCAGTGTACATTGGCATTGAGATGGTTTTCACAATCTCAGTCTGGTCATATAGCATAGTTACTGGCACTGCTAGGGAGCCTCACCGTCCCACCTTCCACTGTAAGCGAACTGTGTGCTATTCTTATGTGTGTTTTCCTGCAGCCATCTGCAAAAATGCACATATTTGGGCATGATGTGGAAGTTAAACCTCACACTTGCCTCTTTGCTGTGGCTTTCATTTTATACTTTGGTCCTAGCGGACTCACCTGCCCCTAAAACTCCATATGCTCAGAGTATATAGAGAGCTCATTCTGAAACAGAACAATAGTAAAATATATGCTAGACCTCAACATAAAAGTGAGGGGGTGGAATCCTTTAATAGATGAGGCCCTCCAGAAACATTTGCAGCCATATGGCAAGGCTTTCACATTTGCTGAAGCACCAAGGCCCAAATTAACCTTTAATCCTGTATGGTGGATCTCCTCAGCTGCCAATTCCCCCTCTTCTATTCCCCCCCCCCAATCTCTTTCATTTGCACATTAGTTATTATTACAGTATCTTCCTTTTTTATAATAATAAAGAATGCTGAAATCGTACACATTTTTCAGCTAAGTACTGAAGGATGTGGTGGCAGTGTGTGGGATTACACTTTAATTTGCCTATATGGGGAAAAGGAAGCGTGGCTTCTTCTCTTTTCCTGATAATGACAATTAATTAAAGTCCCCCCCCCCAAAAAAAAAGGTACTGGGGCTTAAGCCTCCCTGGAAGTGACATCCTTGGCTTTTGCTACAGAAGCTCCTCATCCTCATCTCACATGTGCAGGGGCTGTTTGTGGTTGCACAGTGCAAGGGAGCATCATTCTGCACATGCTTAAAGGCACTGAGTTAATGAATTAATCAAATTACTTTTCTTAGTATTATCTATCTATCTATCTTTCTATTTATTTATTTATCTATATATCTATCTATCTATCTATCCATCCAAGGCTCTTCACAATGCTTAATTAATAGCAAGAGCAACAAAAGGACATTGAAATAACAAACAACAAAGGACACCACTGCAGTACGAACAGAAAAACAGAATCCATAATTGCCACCAAACTCCTGCATTCCCCCCAGACCCTCTGGAAAAGATGAATTTTAACAGTGCAGTAAAAACAGAATAGTGATGGAGGCAGGCAAGCTTCTTTGGGCATAGCATTCTGAAAAAAGGTGCTAGAACCGAAAAGGCCTTGTTTCTAGTGCTCAAACCTACCAAACTTCAGAAAGCTAAGGGTTATGTAACAGAACCTCAAGTGTTGACTTGAGCATTCAAGAAATTTGTCCTTTGCGGGAGGACAAGGAGATTTGTATGCTGGTTCTAGACTGTTGAAGGCTTTTAAAGTGAGAACCAGCACCTCACATTAGGCCTACAAATGAATGTTTTAATTTTGCAACCAAAACAGCATTGGAAATTGGTTTCACGACAAAGCAATGGTGAGACCTTGCTCAGATGACACCCTGAATGTACAAAGGCAGGAGGAGAATATGCTTAGGTTTCCTGGCTCTGATACAGCTGTTGGACTGAACTCAACATAAAATAAAAAAATCCAGAAGTATAGCAGAATATTTAGAAAGGAAAGAAAGTTGTTCTATTGCTTTCTTAAGCCAGGAGGCTCATCTCCAAGGCCTATCAATATTTCTTTATATAGCAAAAGAACTCTTTCCAGGCTTGCAAAGCCAGAGTGCTCTGCTGCTGTGCAGCCTTTTGGATGTTCCTTTTTTTGTGCACAGATATTAGTTCCAAACCCACTTGGATTGGGCCCCAAGTGCTTTATCTGCATCACTCACCTATAATTAGAAATTGGTTTGAAGACTGTTTCCATCATCATGGTTCTCTCCATGATGGACTTATCCCACCATAGTTAAGTGGAGCAGATCATAACTTTGCCAGAGAGAGATTGTTTCAGGATGTCTCTGATACTGGCTGAGTTCTCCTCTTTCCTGAGGGAGTTTTTTTTTTTAAGACTCCATGGTATTCTCTCACATTTGGATTGACGTCAATTTTTTTTTTTGTTTTAAAAAGCTGTCATAAAGACTCAAAGTTGAAATACAGATTTTTAAAAGATGCATGGCTACCATGAGTGTAATAGATTTTATTAAGCAGTAAGCATCCAGCAGCTCACCATGAATCTCTCATCTCTGATCTAACACCAGGCAGACACATTGAATTTTGTAACATGCCTTGTAGGTTTTGAGGGGCGGGAGTGTTGTATTAAAACAGACAATTCTGTGGTTCAGGTACTTTATTTCTTTGAAGGTGCTGCTTCACACATCAGCCTTCCAATTAGGTGTACATAAATTACTGGTACAAACAAAACTGTATAATATATTTATAGCAGACCTTACTTTCATGATGGTGGTGCCTCAAGGTAGCGTATGCAGGATTTCTAGGGGTTTTCTCATCTAGTCACTGACCATATATCTTTGGGGAAAGGCATGTGCTTTAAATCTATGGTCTGTATACGGCCTTAGTTTCAGCAGGGTTGTTGTACCATGTACACTCAGAGTACTAAAATGCCTACTAATGGATCCTCTGTGTTATTTAACCATTTGTGGCACATTCATAGCTGGGAGGGAAAGGACCAAGGCATCTTTGTCTGATTACTTGGAGGCATTTTTAACTCACCACAGGTGATCAAGCCAGTGGCTCTTTTCAAGCTTCATGTGCATCATTATCACTCTTCTATATAGGGATATTTTTAATCCACTGAAACTTCCTATCTTGGTCAGTTTGCCTTTTCATAGGAGTTGATTTAACTTTATTCTCAGGTTGGCTTTGTAGGTACAGAATTATCTCAAGGTCATTGTACAGAATATATAGCGGCAAACCTGGGTTTGCACGGTGTATGCTTGATAGAATTGACTCAGATTAATGTATCTGTACATTTTTCCAAATGTATTATTAGTCTCCTTCACACATTACATTTTTAGATGCATGGTGTTTTTTATTATATTAAAAAAACATTACACTAAAAATATAATGATGAAGAAAATACAGTGGGGGAAATCTCTCCTCGTTTAGATCATTGGCTCTGAAGTCCACATTTTCCACAGCAGACTTCAGTTTCAGAGGCATCCAACTTGTGACAGGCATTTTCAGATATTGGAAAACAAGTTCCAGTCAACATGCTTGCACTCAGTTCTGAACCTTGTCTTAACAGCAACTCACACGACATTCTGTAGCCACTGTTACAAAATTCATGGACTGTTATACTCGTTACCAGCTTTTCAAAGCTAGAAAAAAGGAATTCAGTAATGGGAAAATGGGAGTAGACAAGTGACTGACCACCAGGTGGCGAACAAGATGCAAATACATAGTTGCTGCATTCATGTGCTTGTTGGCTTGTGGTGTATATTCTATCTCTCCCAACACCACTCTGGCTAAACTAGACATAAAGGTCGCATGATGCAACTTGGGTTGTGCCAACTTCCTGTAAAAGTATGTTCCCTCACCCACACACAGTCCCATTGTTTGTTCCCTGCAGTTTTACTCCGAGTGGGAGTTGCATCCATTATCTGACAAACATCCATCCGAGAAAAACAACAACAACATGTGGGCAGTTTAAAGCCCTTACAATGCTGCTTACAAGGAATATAAAAATATAATGCACATAATCATATAATACAATCTCACCATTACATTGAATAACCTTTTTACATAGCAACATATTCTAGTAGCAAGACCAGCACCATGCCATTAAAATTAGCTAAAACACTTTAAAGCAATTTGGGGTTCAGTTGGGTGGGTGCACCAAAAAACCTTTAAGAGAAAGTAACTTGAAATAAATGGACCTTCAGAGCCTGTTTGAAGGTCTGTATTGGGGGAGATGTGCACACACAACAGTCCTTGGGAGGGCCAGCAATGAAAAGGCCCTGTCTCAGGTACCTGCCAACCCAATTGATCTTACAGGTGGATCTATGAGTACAATTTCCATAGGTGATCTTGGGGTCTGAGCATTTCTTGTAAGTTGCTCTGATAAGACTTGGATACCCTCTTCCAGGTAACAGAAAATGGACAGGGAGCCACCATGCTTTAAAGTGTTAGATTAGGTTTAGGAAGATGCAGGTTCAAATGCCCATATAGCTGTGATGTTCATTATATCAACCTACCTTACTGGACTGCTGTGAGAATGGGCGCAGTATAAGAAAATAATACTTAATGATGATGATGATGATGTAAGCCCAGTGAGGCTTGCTTCTGTGCATAAGGTTGCACCAGTTACTGCTTATGTTGTGCCAGATTTTTGTGCTGCTTGAACACTTTGTCTGACCCCACCTTACCTTCTTCCTTCCGTAGGCAGTGTACAAGTTGGCTGATGTCTCCTGTAAGTGCCATGGTGTCTCAGGTTCCTGCAGCCTCAAGACCTGTTGGCTGCAGCTGGCTGACTTCCGCAAAGTGGGAGACCTCCTGAAGGAGAAGTACGACAGCGCTGCTGCCATGAGGATCAGCCGCAAGGGCAAGCTGGAGCTAGTGAACAACCGCTTCAATTCGCCTACTCCAGAGGACTTGGTGTACGTCGACCCCAGCCCCGATTACTGCCTGCGCAACGAAACCACGGGCTCCCTGGGCACCAAGGGCCGGCTCTGTAATAAGACCTCGGAGGGTATGGACGGCTGTGAGCTGATGTGCTGTGGCCGAGGCTACGACCAGTTCAAGAGTGTGCAGGTCGAGCGTTGCCACTGCAAGTTTCACTGGTGCTGTTACGTCAAGTGTAAAAAGTGCACAGAGATTGTCGATCAGTACGTCTGTAAATGAAGGGCCCACAAGAGCTACAAATCTATATTATATAAATCTATATAAATCTATTTTATATATTTGTATAAATAAATAGATGGTGATGACGATAATAATTAAAGACATTTATTTAAGAGACTTTTAAAAATCTAAAATGTTTCCATTAGAACAGCTAGATGGTTGGGCTGCTCCTTTGTTATTTAATAGGGGAGCAAAGTGGGGCGGGAGGGGGGAGGTATTTGTTTGCTGGTTCCCTCCCAACCGTGACACAATGCATCCAGGATAAAAGGGATTCTTGAGGGTCCTCGAAAAGGATCTACCTACAGCTCCTTTATCACAAAAGCAGGAGGATGGGATATGTTCCCATTCACCTTGGGTGTGTTCTGTGCCTTTTTTGACACAGCCAAAGGAGTGCCCTCCACGCTCAGGTCGATTTCCAAAAGGACTGTGTGTCATTTTCTGCTTCTTGTCAAAACACACTGTGGGATTCCAAACTACAAGGCAAATTACCTGTTTTAGATATGGGAAGAATGATTCAAAAGGCAGTGTCCGTGCCTGCTGTGGTTGATGTGTGGATTGAAGACAGACTGTTGCACAATGGCAGATGGTCCCCCTGCATCAAGCGGGGGAAGGAAAACATTACCTTTGACCTAGAAGTGCTGCTTTACCCCTGTATATCCTGACAGAAACTCTGGCATCTGATTCTCCTGCATTTTGTGGACTGAAGAAGGGCGGCAGCGGAAGTGGAGGGGGCTCTGCTGAAGCTTTGAAAAGGCAAAACTGTCAGAAGTGGCTTTGCTGGTTGGTGGATTTTCTCTTCTGTGGAAAAAGAATTGTGTGGTGTATTGATCTAACCTCAGGATACATGACAGCTGGTGACTGATCTCTTGGGACTACTTGGATTGTTTTGGGAAAGGGGCTTATTCGGCGTGTCTCTGGACTTGAGAGAAAAACAGGCATGATTCAACACAAAGGATTCGACAAACACAGCACCTCAGTCTCTACGTGGACTCAGATGGTCATGGGTGTCACAAGGGCTTTTTCATCCCCCTTGCCTCTGACCTAGATGTACAGTTTCTCTTTTAACATTAAATATCCCTTGTTCTTGCCCTCTCCCCTTGTTTTTGTGAGCACATTTGTTTTGTGTTGCTGCTAATGCATTTCACAGCACAGGGACTTTCTGCCAAGTTGGACTCCTTCCTGGTTTAAAACTTTTATTGCAGTCAGACCCAATTCTTGTGTTATTTTTTGATATGGTCAAGTCACCAAGAGGTGACATTTCGAAAGAATTATGTCTGTTGCTGGAAGACCGGTTGATTTGTACACTTCCTTGTGTGCTGAGAGCTGGTTTTCACCATCCCAATGAGGAGGGTCATATTGCATTCTGCAAGTTATCTTGTTACCATTGTCTGGCAACAATGTAGCAAGTGCAAGTCATAAGCCAAAAGAAGAATCAAATATTTCCTTAAAACTATTGTCATTGGTTCTGAAATACAGCATTAGGAAGTTCAGGGGAAATTCTGGAACATTACTCCATTCTTTTCTCATATCCACAGATTGGCTAGACTGGATGAAAATGGGCCAGAGCCATTTTTTGTTAAGGCAGAAGTGTGTAGGGAGGATGCCTTAGGAAAACCTAATTGGGGAGGTGAGCAGCTGTATTTTTGCATCAGAGTAAAGAGAATGATGTGGGACGCGGGTGGCGCTGTGGGTAAAACCTCAGTGCCTAGGACTCGCTGATCGTATGGTCGGCGGTTCGAATCCCCACGGCGGGGTGAGCTCCCATCTTTCGGTCCCAGCTCTTGCCCACCTAGCAGTTCGAAAGCACGCCTAAGTGCAAGTAGATAAATAGGTACCGCTTTATAGCGGGAAGGTAAATGGTGTTTCCGTGTGCTGCGCTGGTGCTGGCTCACCAGAGCAGCTTTGTCACACTGGCCACGTGACCCAGAAGTGTCTCTGAACAGCGCTGGCCCCCGGCCTCTTAAGTGAGATGGGCGCACAACCCTAGAGTCAGACACGACTGGCCTGTACGGGCAGGGGTACCTTTACCTTTAAAGAGAATGATAATAGGTGATAATTGCAATAGCCTCCCCCACCCCACCCCATCCTGCAAACACAAAAACCTAATCTGCTGCAATTAGTAAACCAGCAGAACTAGGTGAGAACCTTTCTCCATGAAATCTAGTTTTCCATATGCAAGGGTTGTTGTTGTTGGTATAGAGGAGTACAGACCTTAAAAGCCCACATGTATAGAAGCTATCACAAATGGACTCCACATGTGCTGCTTGCAGGCAGCTTGGGTGGTATTCTCTTGGTATCAGCGATGCTGTGTTTGTCAAGATGGCAATAGAGCAGGGTGAGGGGACTAGGTTGAGGAGAGCTCCAAGGCAGTGGCAGACCTGCAGGCATGAGGGTGCCAACCCCAACCTTGCCACCACCACCTCATCCTGCCCCAACCTTGTCCAAAGGAGCATTACATGGCTGCCATGAGGATGTTGTTGCTTCCACCCCATGAGTCACTGCTGGGCTTTGTGAGTACAGTGGTACCTCGGGTTACAGACGCTTCAGGTTACAGACTCCGCTAACCCAGAAATAGTACCTCGGGTTAAGAACTTTGCTTCAGGATGAGAACAGAAATCACACAATGACGGGGCAGCGGGAGGCCCCATTAGCTAAAGTGGTACCTCAGGTTAAGAACAGTTTCAGATTAAGAACGGACCTCCGGAACGAATTAAGTTTTTAACCAGAGGTACCACTGTACTGTATTAAGCTTGACTCAGCTGCAGGAAAGTTCTGTTTTCTAAAGGCCATGAATCCTGCATGTAGTTTGTCAGTATGACAAACACACATGAGTCTGTTTTGCCATGTGTACACATAGCAAGTAGCTTGAGGCGGACAGGGGCAAAGAGAAATTTTACATCCAATGAAATACATATTTGCATTTGTCATAGGCAATAACATATATGTTGGATCCATACAATTTCCTTATGCTCCCTTGGAAAGGGATCACTCTTATCTGCTCTGCATGCAGAAGGTCTCAGGTTCAGTCTTTGGTATCTCCAGTTAGAGGAGGTCAGGTTGCAGGTGATTTTATTTTTACTTTTTTGCCTTTGACCATTGAAAGCTGCTGCTAGCCAGAGTAGACAGAACTGGGCTCAATGAAGGCCTGGTTCCTATGTTCTATATTGGAACGTTTGCCATGCATGAAATCTTCCTGAGCCGGACTTTAGGCTCAATTAGAGTTCTCCCCCCCCCCAATTAAGCACTAATTATCAAGTATATGTAGTCATCCTACGCCTGATAGCCACCCCGTGGAATACAGGGTCATGAGCAATTGTTGTTTTCTTAACTTCTTTGCCAGTGAGCGATGGATGAAAAATGTTTGTTTTTTCAGTACCTACAGGGGTCATTTGCACTTGAGCAATAGTCAGAAGGCCCAGCCAAAAACTGGAAACAATTACTGACAATATTATTTGCAATACTTGCTTTTTAAAACAACAACTTTTATATTTTTAAAAAACAAATTGCCAATAGAAATATGCAAGAGCCCTGTAAACTAGAGCTCTGTAAAATACAACTCAGGATTTTTACAAGCTCTGTTTTTCTCCAAACATTCTAAGTCATATTTTTTTTACCATTTCTGCTACTAAAGTTGTCAGCAATGCATATATTTCATAGGCAACAGATTTGAAGGGTCTAGAATATATAAGAGGAAGAGCATTCTGCTTGCAAATTAACTTGCTTTAAAACTACTGTTCAGTTTTTAAAAAAAATATTTTAGGGTTTTAAACAAATCATTAATCCATACATTTGTTGGCATCCCAGAGAGCTATTTCTTGGAATACACCAAATGACCCAGATTTATGTTCTTTTTATATAAAATCCAAAGCCAAAGGTACAATAATTCAAAGTGATGAAAGCTGTTTTCCACCCATGGAAAAACTGAGAGGATAATGGCCTGATCTAGCTCCCTTAATAACAAACCAGTAATTGGAACGATCCCCAAATCCCATGAAATCTGTGCGCTACAGATGCTTGGAATACAGCATCCTTTTTTTCTAAAAAAGAAAAACAGTGTTTTGGCTGCCTGAAAGGTGTTTCCTTCCTTCATATCTCTAACCTTTTATTGTGCAATGACTGCATACTATACTGGCTTGTTTCACACACAACACTAAGCCAAACCATGGGTAAGAATGAATATACAGGTGTGCAGATGCTTTCAGTGAAAATTCTGCTGCTTTACTCCTTTCTTATTCCGGCCTGCTGCTCTACCTGAACTAAACATGCTTGGCTTAGCATTACATCTGAATCCAGTCATGTCATCTGTCAGTGTTACATGTGAACTAGGGCACTGTATATTTGTTCTGAGGTCTAGGCTCTTTCTAGATTTTTGGTACAAAGTGATATTTAGATATGCTGGACGATTATGCCCCCGTCTCTCATTCTGGGATATAAAGAAAATCCCTGGAAATTTTGGAGCACAGGAGAGGAGAATGATCTGGAGAATTGTTATCCTTGGGATAGCATACTGTATTCCCATTTCAACCACTAAGAAAACAGCAAGGTGTCTCCTGATAAACCCAGTTTTTTGTATTTCTTAATGGAAAGCGTGAGAAATGCTCAGAGAAAATGAAAGGAGTTTCCAATATTCTGCTAAAAATGGTATTGTTCTTTAAAATGTTATGGATACCCATCTTTCCTCCAAAAAGGACTGGCATTTTCCTTGACAATAACTAGGCTAAACACAGTGACTTGCCCAACAACAGTCTGTAAGCTTGATAGCAGGCAAGATCTGAACAGAGATTTTCCATATCCAGCCTGAAAGTCTAGACACTGTATTACACGTTACATGTTATCTAAATTGCAGTAAGATAGAAAAGACCAGGAGGCACTGTAAAGAACATAGTGTTGACACAATCTGTATCCAAAGGGCCTACACTCGAAAAGTACACATGGATGGGACAAAGGTGAAATGTGAGGGGGAAGGCTTTGATGAAGGACTACCAATGATGGGGGTGGGTGTTGAAAGTTTTAACAGGTAGCACAAGGTGGGTTGATCAGAAAATACTTTGTAAATGAAAAGGTTTTGAAGGGTTTAAAAGAGAGGTGGGACTGGTATTTGTTACTGCACTGCAAAGAAGGGGGAAAGGTGCTTGAAACCAGAGGCGGCCATATAGCTAAGAGGAACAGGTAATTTCTCAAATGGTTGGATAGATAGTTGTAGATTTTAAATAGTGCTCTGGAGTATACCCAGTAAGGCAGAATTGCATATGACTAAATAAGAAGTTTTGAGTTTTTGCACCAAACCAGTCTCTGCTGCTCATACAACAATGGCTGACCATCTTTGCTTATTTGTACCTCACATTCTATATACTGAATTGGGGGCAAGGCATTTCTAAACTGTTTATTCCACTGTTGTGAAATGTCACAACACTATATGCAGATTTATTTGGGATTGCTAGGGGCATGCTGCCAAGGCTGGAGCCCTCTGGCAAATAATTCCATGTGGAACCCACTATGCGTTTGAGAGTGAAGGTCTGCGGTGGGGAAGTCTCCTGCACTTGTTGAGGCTTCCACGATGTTTAGAACCCATATAATAATAGGTTCTAGATCTCCATGAGTTCCCACTGCAAATCTTCACCCTCAAACTCATGGAGGGCTCTACATGGAATAAAGGTGATCCACCATAGGGGGTGGGCCTTGGCAACATGCTCACTCTCCCAATGCTCTCCCTTGCATGTTTCTTTACAGGCAAGTGCAGTAAATACACAAATAGGGCTTCAGGGGTAGGTACCTCTGAGTAAATAGCCTAGGCTCAAACTGGAAAAGTGCTGAGGGAATTATTTGCTAGTAAATCATCTTCCATTTGCCATTATTATCATCCCCTGGCTGTGAGAATGATGTATACTGGATAGAACTATGTTCAGGGCTGTCTCAAATCAATTTGGTATCACAAACATCTGCTCTGGATTGCACTACCTGTGAAGTTTGCTCTCCCAAACCCTTGGACTGTTACAGATGATGTGGTACATTCTTTTGTGACACTCAGCTGCATTGCTGTCCCATTGACTGCTTGGCTTGCTTGAGCAACCCAGTCAATTCTGGCTCATTTTTATTCAATTTTGGTTTGTTTGTTTTGTTTGGCCGTTTTCTGCTTCCGCTGAAAGATCTTGAGCATGTGGAAGATTGGTTTGCCAAACTGCTGATGTAGAAGCTCCAGCTTTATTGCAATACAATAATACAAACACTATAATTTAAGTGTACACCTTATACCTTTAAAGCACATTCAAAGCACATTCTGTCCTTCAAAAAATTATGGGCACTGTAGTTTGCTAATGGTTGCAGGGAATTGTAGCTCTGAGGGGTAAACTACAGTGCCCAGAATTCTTTGAGGGAAAGAATGCACTTTGAATGTGCTATAAACTGTGTACACAGTATTTGTTCAAACTTTAAACGCATATTCTATATATTTAAGATAATGCTATAAAAATGTGTGATCATAGATTTATTTTGTTATTTGATTCTCCACACAGTGTCATCAGTGAAACTGTATGTTGAGAGATACAGAACAGGAAAAATGAACTACTCTTAAACACAATGTATGGTTGGACTATAGAATCACTACCGCAAGATATAGTGATAGCCACTAATTTGGATGACTTTAAAAGAGGATTAGACAAATTAATAGAGGAAAGGGCAACCACTAGCCACTAGCCATGATGCTGTAATAGCTCCAGTATCTGATGCAGTATGCCTCTCAGTGCTAGCTGCTGGGGATCATGGGAGATGGTTAGTGCATTAATTTCTTGCTTGTAGGCTTACCAAGAGTCATCTACTTTGGAACTGTCAGAACAGACCAGAAAGGCTTTTGGGGCGATCTATTTTAACATAGGAAGCTGCCCTACCTGAGTCAGACCATTTGCATACATAGCTCAGTAGTGTCTACAGCAAATGGCAGCAGCTCTCTAGAGTTTCAGAGTGCGGTCTTTTCCAGACCTACTTGGATTCTGTATGCAAAACAGATGCTTCACTGCTGACTGCTGAGCTGTGGCCTATTACATTATTTAATCCAATACATTAAATTCAAGACTTAAATCCTATAAATATCACACACACATGAAGGCAAGTCTTCAGTTTCTGAATAAGTACCTAAGAGAGTCCTCTTTGCTGGAGGTCAGATGTATCAGCTGCCTCTCAAAGTCCCAGTTTGCCATTGGAACCTCACAATCAGGCCACAAAGGCAAGACTGCTCTCCCACGGTTGTTGTTTTTCTATAAAAACAGGACATATTCATTCCTGAAATGCCAATAAACCATTTTTGTTTTAAAGAGCACAGTATTTAAATCCAATTTTATGTTACTATACGAGGTATGATGAATCATGTTTACTAAATCTTTGTGGTTTGCATGGCTTGGCAGGAATGAGGACAACGGCTGTAGAATTCTAAGCATGTTGTCTCATTAGGAAGTACCATTCAATGTAGGGAGATTTAGGATACTTCCAGATGGGGTCTTTATATTGCAAAAGGTCATTCAGATTTGATTGTTTTGTGTGCATAATTTGCATGTTAGCTTCAATGCATTTCCTTTTTTCAGTCATGGTATTTGTTGGTATTCTGCTGTTTGCCATCCACATTAGTGGACTGAACTTGATGGGGTTGGTTTCCCCACCCCAGCCCCATAGCTACTCCTTCTCCATCTTTCACTGCCTTCTTCCAGTCTGGGAATGTATTTTGTACCCATGTGCACACCTTTAAAAACAAACAAACAAACAAAATTAGTGAAAGCGAACAGAAGCAGAATTACCAGTCCTTCATTATTAAGCTTTACAATGGGCAAAATGGAGTTTTATGCTTTTGGGGAGGGATATCAATTTCCATCACTTCGCGCCCCTCCCCTTTTCTTAATATACTGTACTGAGGTTTTGGGCAAGAGTGATATAGCTATATTCCTCCAGTAATTTGGTAGAGGCATGTGAAAATACTGTATTTAAAATGTGCAATAGGCTCCCATAACATTGAACAGCACAAGCACACATTCCGTCACCCAAAAAAACCACAGCAGCTTTGAAATACTGAAACAAGAGGTCTTATGCAAGCAATATCAATACTAAATATAGATATTTTAAATTTTTGTGAAGTAATTTCCCATATGTAGTGTGTGGATGAAGAGCAAGGTTGCTGAAATTTGGATGTGGCAATCAGTGGAAATTGGTCTCATTTGGTCTTGGGACTGCCTGTCTGAAAGCATAATTACTGCCTGGTAAGGATTACAATCTTCTAGTGCAACATTACACATATCTACTCTTGACACGCTCAAGGTCGCTCACAGCATGTGCAGTTTTGCACCTTAATCTCACATCATTGCAACATCCACAGTTGGACAATACTACTTACTGGGACGCAGGTGGCGCTGTGGGTAAAAGCCTCAGCGCCTAGGGCTTGCCGATCGAAAGGTCGGCGGTTCAAATCCCCGCAGCGGGGTGCGCTCCCGTTGCTCGGTCCCAGCGCCTGCCAACCTAGCAGTTCGAAAGCACCCTCAGGTGCAAGTAGATAAATAGGGACCGCTTTCTAGCGGGAAGGTAAACGGCGTTTCCGTGTGCAGCTCTGGCTCGCCACGCTGGCCACGTGACCCGGAAGTGTCTTCGGACAGCGCTGGCCCCTGGCCTCTTAAGTGAGATGGGCGCACAACCCCAGAGTCTGGCAAGACTGGCCTGTACGGGCAGGGGTACCTTTACCTTTACCTTACTTACTGGGACAAAACAAAAAATATTGACGACGGTGTGGCAAACTTTTGAGTCCTCCAGAACTCTTCACTGGGCAAAGTTATTACACAAAGCAGAGAAGTGTGTGTGCCTGATGACAAGTTCTGGAGGACTCGGAAGGTTGCGATACTTTTGTGACATTTTGGCTACTCCCTCCAAAAGCATCGCTCAGCTGATTTGGAGGGGGCCGCCAATAGGGCTACCTTTGCTTTTTATATTCTTTAGACCCCAGCATTGTCATGACTGCAAGGAAAAAGTAGGAGTCTCCTGCTGCTGCTCTAAACAACATTTACTTGGGAAAGAAAGTAATAAAATTAAACACAAGCTTTGGCAACCATGTACATTGCTGGCCTCAAGCTATATACATACTGTACAGTGATATACACACTTTTCTTATCAAGGAGGATATATTATACAGTAATAGGGACCAGTATTGCCACTTTCCCCTTCCTCTGTCGCTGCCCTGAGGCCCTTCCCACTCCTCCTTTTGGAACCTCGCCGCCTTCCTCGTACTTTGAACTCAACAAACCGCGCGAGCGCGCCGTTGAAAAACAACCGCCGCCTGAGCAACGGCCCCGCGCGACTCCGCTCCTTCCGTAAGCAGCGCTCACCCATTACGCACTTTGCGCCGCGGCCGCCGAGCCAGAACTAACGCCTGGCGCGAAAGGACGCTTTAAGAGCCCGCGACCTACTTTCCTACCAATGCGGAGGCGGCGCCTTCGGTTTCGGCAGGGTCACGCGCTCAAGCCGCCCGCCTCCGGGAAAACTACACGTCCCAGGGTGCCCTTGGGCTGAGCCTCCCCGCCCCTCCTCCCCCGAGCACGTCCTCCCGGCGTGGCTGACGCCTGCGCGTACTCCGATTACGACGCTCCGCCGCCCATTGGCTCGCCGAGCCTCTTGCGATGATGACGCGCTCCGGGGCAAAGGGGAGGCGACGGGAGAGCTGAAAGAGGTGGCGAGTGAAGGCGGAGGGGGCGGGATTCCCGGAGGCGCCGGCGGCACCGTGGGGACTCCCTCCCTCCGACCCCCCTCAGCGCCGGACACAGCTGGGCAGCGGAGTGAAGGCGCGTCCGGTAAGCCGGGCTGAGGGGCTGGGGGGCTCCGGGTTGGGGCTGGGGCGCCCCCTCAGGAGCGGGCGGCGGGGCCTCGGCCGGTTTAGGCCGCGGGGTGGGGGGGGTGCGACCTCCGACCTCCTCGCTCAGGGCCTCCTTAGGCCGCGGGGTCGTGGTGCTCGCGGGGCGCTCTCTGCCGGTTGACCTCGATTTCCTGCACTTGAGCCCCTCCTCTTGGGCGCTGCTGCTGACCTTGGGCAAGTCACTTATCGCCTCTTCTCCCACCCCGGGAGCTGTTGTGATAAGTGGCTGCGAACGCCTTTCGGCCTCTCGCGAAATGCCCAAGAGTTTTACTTTTTAAATAAATGACCAACTCCCTTCAGTGTTGTATCCGGTAGCTAATACACCTGTATAGTTTGAGTCTTTGGGTATACTGAAGTAATGGAATTATTAATTAACAAGCAAACAGTGGTATTTTTTAAAAAGGCTTTTCTGCCGCCCTAAAGACGCAAAACCAGCGAAATTTTGTGGCACCTTTTTAAAGGGCTCACGAATTTTATTACGGTGTGTGGTTTTGTGGCCTGTTAGTTGATATCTCTGGAAGTTTAAGACGAAAAGAAAGAACTTAAAAACCAAGCAACTCCATTCCCGCTCTCCTACCCCCCCCCCCAAGTAACCATGGTTATCATCCTAAACACAATTGACACACTGCCCCTTGGGCAGCCTGGCTTACTTCTGAGTAAACATGGACCTGCTCTTGGTTTTCCACACGCATTTGGGTAGTCTTAATTGTTAATCATCACTTTAGGAGATGGCTCCTGCTTCCCAAATGGTGACAACACTTGAGGTGAAAAGCACTGGTCCTGTTTTTGTAAACTACTTAACAGCTGTTAGCAGAATTTGAGGAAATGAAGTGTTAAGTAGTTTTGAGGACTTCCGTTTCAACAAACATGCAGAGGGCTACTTGTGAATCTCAACATTTCTATTGAGAATGTCAGTTGTCTGGGTATTTTGTACTGTACACTAGGAGTAAACTTGGACAAGAAAATGAAACTGATAAAATACTGATGTGAGAAAGTACAAGTACAACCAGAGAACTATTTTACTCTGGTGGAGTGTGTGCTAGGCTTAAAATGTACCGTAGCTATTATGGACAAGGCTTGGTATCAACAATTGTGTACTTGTTTCTGTTGGCAGAAGGTACAGCTTACACATATTTGAAATATTTGTAAATGACAACTGTTTGCATGTATTTTATATTTGGAAATACTGCTTTACTCAGAAATCTTAACACACCTGGCCTTTTGTAAAATTGGTACTGCAATATTTTCCTGAGAATGTGCAAAACTAATGTTCAAAGCCTATGCACTCCTTGGAGTAAGTGTAATTGAACTTAATGAATAAGTATGTGTATCATAAATGAGAAGTTAATCTACCTAGTTATGGAATCTTGAGCAGATTCTAGAATAGTAACTTTTCGGCTGCAGTGGCAAAAAGAATCAATGACGGTTTGGCACACCAGAAACCAAGGCTACAATCTTTTTCAGAAACTCAGAGCAGTGTACAACCAACTTCACCAAAACAAAATAAAAAATATTTAAAACCTCTGTATTCTCATATATGAAACATAGTGTGTCTGAAAAGTACAGTGTCACTCAAAGGATTGACAAAACAGAAGTTAAATAATGTCCTTGCGGTGACTTGCAACATTGTTCTGGTTGCTTTTTCACAAACAGTTAACCTTTTTGGTGGTTTGTATCCATCACTGCTGTTTGTTGAATTAAATCTTAGTGTCTCATAGAAACGCCCAAATGCGGCCCTGACTTCAACAGTCCTTACATTCACATATAGGTTTAGGATTCTCCCAAAGTGGGCATCTAATTATTTATAGCTTTGTTACCAAGAAACATATTCCTTGTTTATACAGAAACTGCATAAAGGGTAACTTCACATCTTAACACAAAAGTAGTGGCAGGAAGTATGAGTGACTCATGTCTCCCCCCTTCTCACACTTTTTGAGTAAGTAGACTTATTATTTCCCCTGTCATGTGATGCACAGCTCCACAGTAGCAATACACAAGTTTGATTGCATAGGAAGTTGTCACTTGTGTAAAAACATAAAAAGCTATCCTAAGTTGTTTACAAACCACTCTGTTAATAAGAATAAGTGACTATTCTGTTCTTAGTGGAAATCATATCAGCATATCAGTGAGAGCCAAATTTTTAACAGGATTAATGGAACAGCAAAAAATTGGTTTATGATAAGTAATTAAATCGGGACCAAAATATATATATGAGCAATATTGTGAACTTTTTTTACCATAAAGGCTGGAGCTCAGAAGAGCCACTGCCAGTCAGTGTGAACAGTACTGAGCTAGGTGAGTCAATAGTCTGACTCTGTATAAGGTAGCTTCCTGTATTCACAAGTGTCAGGGGCTCAGGAGCAGAGACACAGGAGAGGGAGGAAATGGAGAGCGAGGGGGAGGAATCCGAGGGGAGCGTAGGCGATGACAGTGGTCCGAGGGATTCCCTGAGTCTCTCCAGCGAATCGGAAGATTCACAGAAGGGGGCGCCTATGGCCAGGGCAAGGGGGGTGCCAAGGGGGACACCCCAGAAGGAAGGGGCCAGCGGGGACTCAGAGAGCAGCAGTTGGAAATCAGGACCAGCTTCCCCACCAGAGCACAGTGGGGGGGGGAGGAGTCCCAGGTATCGGGACCAGGGTGTTCACCACCAGCGAGAGGAGATGAGTCAGGATTGACCACGCCTCCATCGGAGAGCGCGGAAACGGTCAAGAGGAAGGTTACCGGCTGGGCGCGCGCGCCAAGTTCAAATGTACAGGCAAGTGGCACAGCAGGTAGCCCGGATAGGGAACCAGGTCCTAAAGCCCGCCGGAAGGAGGGACAAGAGTCAGGGGGGTCAGCGTCAGAAGAGTCCAGAAAGGAGGAGACCCCGGGGGGCAGACGGACCCAGAGGAGGAAAGAACAACGGAAGAGGTGGAGTAAGGCCAGGGTCTTAAACTGGTGTACAGGGGGCGGAGACTCAGACGGAGCTTCGCCGGTCTAGGTTCTAGATGTAGAGCTGCACGCTGCGGCTTGTAAATGGAAACTGAACTCCAATAAAGACTTTTGTACATTACCACCGGCTAGCGTTGGTCCTCTGACAACAAGTCATGTGAATTATTTTTGTGTCTCGTGTTTTCACTTACCTGCCATGTAATACTCAGAGAGTCTAATGCGGCTGATAGGTAACAAACCACCTTTGATCTTAATCTTATGTTCTCAGTTTCTCCTAGGGGGGAAGAGAACTAGAAGTCACCTGCTTCCTGGCAGGTTTTCATTTGTCTTAGAAGGAATATATTCTCTCATCTTTGGCTGCTCCTTAACAAGCACAGGACCTTTTCTTTATCCAGTTTAGCTAACACATCTCTTTCCATCCCTATTTGATACCAGAGTAGCACTGCTGCAGATCCTACTGCAACTAGGATGCTTGCATGGCCTGATCTCCTTTTCCAATGGCAGACCTCTTTTACCACCCTTTGAGAGGGAGATCCAGAAACATCCTTTGGCATCTTTCAGAGACTATAAGATTGCACCATATGTGTTACATATGTTTATTCACTGCTCAGGCTCTTAAGACTTACAGCTGAGAGATTTCATCATGTGTTCCTTGGTCAACAGTTTGACTCAAATGACAGAGTTGTTGAGTCAATCAGATGACCTACATTCTGCTGACCTGAAAAGGTGTGGAAGTGAAAAGAGAATAAATATTGTTAAGTATTTTTAGTGAGAAAGTGAAATATTGCTAAGGATTATTATATAAGGATTCTTATTAATACCTGTATCCCTGTTCACATAGAGGGCAGGCACCCCAAGGGCTGTATAATTATTTTTATTATTACTCACCCTTCACCAGCAATAGATCTCCCAGTCCACCTATGCAGAGGGATGAAAGTGATCTTCCCTGGCAAGTCACCACATTGCAGGGAGTGGATCAGGGGAGGCCTTGGGCCTGCTAGATACAAAGCCCTCTAGGTCTCCCAGCAAGCTCCCAGAGTGCAGGAAAAGTAAGTGAGGCCTGACTCTAATGTATTATTTCAGTCCCATTGGGAGCAGTGGGAGATAAAATCCATAAAAAGTGGCTTCAAAGTTAAGAAGGAACCCCCTCTCCCCTGTATACACACACACATTGTGCCATGCTGGTATGAGCCGGACACAGCTTTTGATTGGGCAGCTTTTTCACCTTCACATCTTCCCTTTCTGCCTCTCCTGCACTCCCTTTGCTCTGCTCATTCATTGTTAAGCAGTAACTTGTGTATGCATAGCCAGGGGAAGGGAGTACTATTACACAAGAGTGTCTAGAACAGTTTGCCACCAGTATTGAAGACTCTTTGGGACAAATTTTAGGTGAAAGGGTTGTTGACTTTAGTTGCATAAAGCACTCGAAATGAGCTTGCCGAGCACTATTTAAAAAGCTTGCTTACCAATGTGTACAGTGCACTGGACTTCTGCCTGTGTGTTGCCTACATTTTTAAAGAGGTGCTTACATTTCCCTTTGGAAATAAATCCTCACCCGCTTTAAAAAGTAGTAGTCCACATTGGCCAGTTGGCATAAAGTATTCCACTAAGAAATTGCAAATCAGCTATTACTTGTTGCATGTTTATGGATCCAAGGCTGTTCGGTCTGAGTTCTAGCCCCTTCTCTGCATTGAGTACTTTGTTTCTGAAGGTGCCCAGCCTGCCATGTCTACCTCTTAGTTAACTTGGATGTTTCAGAGTTGAAATTAAAGATCTAATAAATGTTTAAGTTAAAATAAAATGATTTTGCTTTTGCCAGCCTACAGTCCTACATAAACAATAGGTGAAAACACATAGTTCAATTGTATGCATGTTTATCTGTAAACACCTGGTCTTTGAGCATTTTTGCATTGGAAAACTTACTCTTGTTTCACTGTCATGGGATTGTTGTCAGAATGATAGTTAAGAGGTGCTGTTAACAGCAGAGAACTCTGTCAGAACTAGTAGGCCTCAAATAAATATTGGTCTCTCCTCCTCTGCCCCCTCCCCATTGCTGAACCACTGGCAAGGAATTACCGTATTTTTTGCTCTATAAGACTCACTTTTCCCCTCCTAAAAAGTAAGGGGAAATGTGTGTGCGTCTTATGGAGCGAATGCAGGCTGCGCAGCTATTCCAGAAGCCAGAACAGCAAGAGGGATTGCTGCTTTCACTGCATAGCAATCCCTCTTGCTCTTCTGGCTTCTGAGATTCAGAATATTTTTTTTCTTGTTTTCCTCCTCCAAAAACTATGTGCGTCTTGTGGTCTGGTGCGTCTTATAGAGCGAAAAATATGGTATATTGTACTAATACGAAAAGTTAGAAGAAACCACTATATTTTTCTACCCTAGGTAAGTAAAGGAAGTGGATCATGCTGCTGGGCATTCCCTGAAATTTAGGCAATGTGGTGTAGTTGTTAGAGGGCAATCCTACATCCATCACTATCTCACTCATTCTACCTCATGTGGGTAGTATGGCCATGCATGGGTCATCCCTCTAAAATGGATGTAGAAGTATTGTCCTTAGAACAGCCCATCTTAAAATTTACAAAGACTACAGTCTATGTTTCTAAATACAGCTCTGAAAGGAGACTCACTTCACTGCAAAAAGCCTCTGTATTTAGGTAAGGACATATTCCCACCACACTACTCTTTGCTGTTTTGCTTTGACTGCTCTAAAGTATTAATATATACTTGAACATTATGCAACAGATATAGATATCTTCTCTTCCTCAATCAGTCCTGTTTGTCAGGTTCTACCTGTGTCCTTGGAGCTGGGTGAGCAAAATAAGATGTCCATAGATTTTCAACTGAGTAATTTTCAGATATGGATATTATATATTTGGTTGGCTAAGCTCATGGTTTACAACAGAAGCATCTTTTGGATTAAGTAAGCCCACATTGTACAACTAAGTAACCAGTTTTACAACAATGTCACTTTTAATTACTGTATAGCACTGTGGTGGTGTAATTAAAGTAAACAAATATAATAAAGAATTGTTGGGTACATGCTTACAGCACCTTCAGTTTGAAGTGTAGCCCTATTAAAGGAGCTGTGATATTTAATGGGCATGCCGTATGCAAATTGAGATTAAACTTGTCCAATATATTGTAGGGGAAAAACAGTTTGGCATCCAATGCAGTTTTGCTGTAGGTGGAGTTTTGGCTTTTATCTCCTGAAGGATCTATGCATGGGTTGGTAATTTCTTCCACTTGGTGAATGCCAAGATCAGTTTTCCCTGAACTGGGTTAAAGAACAACATCTTGCCTGTATCTGTTTGTCAAGATAGCAGGGGTAAGAAATTCTGAAAGTTCTACTTGCCAGGATGTGTGTATAATAGATGAAACACTTGTGTTTCATGTTACCCTTATGTCTTGTTTTATTGGAGTTTAATATTCAGTCTGTGGTTTAATTTCTTAAACTGTAGTCCTTTGTATTTATCATGAAATAATTTTTGTTGAAATTGGTATAATTTACTTCTCAGTAAATGTGGAAAGGGTATGATTGTTAAATGTTTTACCTAACAGTTAGTGCAAACTGCAGGATAGGTTTGGTAGCATTGTGGATCTTATTCATTTATGAAATCTTATTTGTATACTTCAAATATTTAAAAGTTTTGAATTGCCAGAGAGAATTTTGGTATTTTGGCCTTTTGGGTGATGTGGTGTAGGATAGTGGCATTTTCTCCTTCTCCAGCATGATTTTTCTTATTCATTACACCAAAAGCTACACTACTACTGAATATCTAAGCCTCAAAACTTGTAATGCACATCCATTTATTTAGTATGTAGACAGCCTTTGACTTATTTGTACAGTATATCCTTCAAGGCCATTAAATGTTCAGTAGGGAGTAAACATGATTCTGTAGTGCTCTGAGCTGGATCAACTATCCTTAGTTTTCTTTATTCAACAGTCTGAAATGCTTCGCCTTGCATAGTTAAATAAGCTTTGGATTCTGACATATATTAATTCTATGCAGAGTCATAGTAGGACAGAACTACTTCAGATTGAACATTCTGTGGTTGCACAGACTTTTGAAGCCTATTCCAGGAGTGTCTCTGTAGATTTTATGTATGGTTTGTAATATGGGATTTGTAAATAGTATTTATATGGTAATTGGGCTGTGCTCTCAGTTGCATTTCTTGAAAAACTGATAGGGAAATTAATAGGGAATGGCTTACTCAGTTGTTTCTTCTGAGCTATAACAACAACAACAACAACAACAACTTCATTATTTCTACCCCGCCCATCTGGCTGGGTTTCCCCAGCCACTCTGGGCGGCTATATCTACGATATCTCCCATACTTTGAATGTCTAGCTTTATAAATTGCATGCCACTGGATAGAAGTTTAAACTTTTAAATCCTGGCATTTTGCTTGTCTCCCTTAGTGATTACAATCTCTCATCTGCTTTACATGTAAATGTACATGATTGGACGTATGCATCTTTGAGTTGGTCTGATGGACTAGCAAATGGATTTTAAGAGCCCTATGCTACTTGAAGAGCATAGACAACTGCCAAGGACTTACTACCCACAAAATGCTCAAGTTTTCTTAGAGTACAAATGATAATTGTCAATATCATAGTTCTATTTTTTATGATAATATTATTTCTTGGAACTCATTGAGCCAAGTTGTAATCTTTGCATTAAGGCCAATGTGTGTACCTCCTTGTCTTTTTGTGTGTGTGTCCTCTGTAGCAAAATGCTGCTCTAAAAAAGGAAATGAGACAACGTTGCATTCTTAAGGGTTGACTTTACTCTGGCTTATATGGTACTTCAGGCTCTATTATTCTGAAAATAGTCACGTTTGTCAACAGTTCAAACATGGCTGTGACCAGAGTGCTATTCTTAACTTTGACTGTCTCTTGACAAATACTTTTCCTTCAAACTTCTGCTCACATAATCATATCTGAATGGAGTAAATCTTTATATTTGTTTCGTGCTTAAATTAGAGTTATTACAATGTTAATTATAGACTGCTTTGCATTTGTCATGGAAAATGTTTATGCCACAGGTTTTGATCAAATGGTAAATGTTGTGCCATGACCGTGTTATGTCTGCCCTGGTACTTAAATGAAATAGGTTCTGTGTTTAGCTACAGAGAGTAGTAATACAGAACTGCAACCACTCTTAATTGTAAATCTCAACATTTATCAATCATGTAGTTAAATATCATCCAATGGATAGCATGAGTTCAAGTATAACAACATCCCCCCCTCCCTGTATTTGTGTCAGCACAGAACTATTGACATACTGAAACAGGAGTTTGGGTTGGGAAGCAAAGAAAAATTGACAGGATTTGGGATTTGATACCAGACAGCCAGAGTAGTTCTGAAGGCTAGAGGAGTGATTCAAAATTATAGTTCTTTTGCGTTTTTATGATTATAACTTTGATAGCCTATATTGACTCTTTCTGCAAATATTTGTACTAGAAGGCTAGGAGGGATATATTTTGATAGATACACAATGAACTATCTTTCACTGTGACCACAAACATTTATATACACAAAACAAGAGAGCCTGAAACTTCTGAGGTGGAGGTTTTCAACCTTTTTGAGTCCACTGTTCCCTTAACCAACTACATGCTTGCAGTGGCACCCCTGTGGGGCTCAGGAGCCCAGTTATGTCACCCCTTGCTTGCAGAGCTGGCAGCCTCTCACCCTTTTTTGAATACCCTCCCTTGTGGAGTGTTCCCTCCATCTCCTCTCCCCTCTCCTTGGGAGACCTCTGAGCAGCTTCCACAGTCCCTGGTCTGTGAACTGCCCCAAAGAGAGGTGCCTCCCAGAGGCACCATTTGCCTGTGGAGCTTACAGCCAGGGCTACTGCAATAAACAGTTGTGCAAGCCTTTGGGAGGCAGAGATGCGAGGGGGCATCAGAGGAGGGCGGGAAGGAAAGGGGGACAGAGACCAGTGTTGCTGCGGCTCCCCTAACCATCATTCAAGGCACCATGCTTGTGAATCTTCCATTGGGGTCATTGCTCATAGCCATGCCATATTTATGCTGCTTAAAGTGCATTTTTTTTAGTGCACCAATTGATTCTTATCTTGATCTGGAATGTGCATATGGGATTAATGTTCAGATAGCATCACTTAATATATTTTCAAGAATGCCCTTCTTCAACTGTAACATTATATTAGAATGACATTATATGGTTCACTCTGTACCAGTGGACATGACCTATACAAATATTAACTTGTGTATTTATCTTTCTGATTCAGCCCTCTTCCATACAAGATTCTAATTGTCTGAGAAATCTATTATATAAACCACATATCTTATCTCTTGTGTAACTCTACTGCATAAAAAGTACAAAGGGCAGACCTTTTGCAACTCTGAATTTGCAAACCCAAGTTATAACTAAAATTAGCACATGACCTCACACTTGTAAGCAGAGCAAACACAGTTCTATATCTGATTCCACATGAAAAAGCTACTAGTCTATAATGGCTACATTGCTGGTCAGTCACACCCTTTAATTGCTGTATATGTCTGAACCAGTTGTTCAAGGTCTGTTGTTGCATACTCTGAAGTTGCTCTGGTTGCATCACTGTGGCATTAAGATAGCTAGTTAGTTGAGTTTTAAGATGCCTATACTCTCTTCCCCTAATGGTCAATAATGGCAGTAACTGTTAACAGAAAGTAGGGAACAGGAAAGCATTTTTGTAACACTTTTCATTGCACATTCCTTCTACCAATCTTACAAATTTGTGGAAAGGAGAGCTGGTGTTTTTCTAGCCATGTGTTTCAGTTAACATGGGTGATGTAATCTTACTTATCTGCTGCCTCAATCCTTGGTTGTATAACTTAAAATGACTGTGGCACACGGAAGAGCATTTCCATGACCAAAGGTGCATATGTGCTTCTAGTGCTAAAGGTTAAATATTGTATGCACCTCTATTTACTGCTGACATTATCTGGCAGAAAGGTAATAGCTAACAAGAAAGCCCTGAAATGGAATGCTGAAGGCTTTGGATCCAAAGTTCTGCAGATCTCCAAGAGATCCTCAGCTACACCAGCCCTGGTGCTGTCATAGTGAAACTCGACCCACCTTCCGCCCTGGCCAGTGTGAGTTGACAGGGCTTGAGTGTGTGTGTGTGTGTGTGTGTGTGAGAGAGAGAGAGAGAGAGAGAGAGAGAGAGAGACAGACAGACAGACAGACAGACAGACAGACAGACACTATACACTACTAAGAACTGTTCTGTAAATAATCTCCTGGCTCTCAAAAGAAACCTCAAACACGAATTATAGAGTTGGAAGGAACCCCCAAAATAATCTAGTCCAACCCCTACAATGCAGAAATCCTGCCCATAGCCATCCCTGGGTGGGTGGGCTTGAGCCACTAACCTTCTGGTTAACAGCCAGGCACACTGGCTGTCCATATTGCCATTGCATTTTATCAGAGGCCATGTTGTATGTAAGTTCTGTGTTGGAGACAACTCTGGAATTTTACTAGTCCCTGGACACCTTTTTCTTTGTCTGTTAATAGTTTGTTGTCTGCCTAGGCAATTTGCTGTTTGAAAAACTCAGCTATTGTGTTTATCAGCAGTTTACAGGTAACAAAAAGCAGCTATTGGGGACACACATTCTGTCTGCTGGAGTCTTGGTATTACTGATGTCTCTTTGTTAGCAAAGTGTTACTTCCCCCATTGACAAGAAGGAACTGTACACATTCTCATTGTTACATTGAAAGTGACCTCAGATGGGCTCCTCTCCATAAAGCAGAAAGACCTAGGAATGCTTGGTATTACAGTAGTATGTCAGGCATTAAAGTTTCCTCCAGGAGACTGGTCTTTATTGGCAGAAGAAAGGTTGATGGTTGTTGTTTTTATATAAAATAATTAAGCATCTTGGTGAATTGCATGATTCTCTAAGGGCTCTCTGCTTTTTGAATGTAGTGCATGCTGCTGCTTTTATTAGTGCTCTGGTTACAGTAATGTCCTATTGTTAGAGCATTTGAACATTTAATAGAGCCATAAGACTTGAGAGAAAACTTAAAATACAAAAGCTGTCCATCAATGTAAAAGGCCTTTTTCTGTATTTAGTTTTTTATTCCAATATGTTAATACAGCAAGCCTGCAATGTACACACATTCAGCTTTATGTATGACATGGCAGAAAGGGGGCAGGGTTTCAGGAATAATGGCTTTGGCAATCCCACTTGCTACTGAACCCAGTGGATTTTGACTATAGGCAATTTTGGCTTTAGGTGTGATCCCCAGATCATAGCCCCCATATAAATTACAGGCTTACTGTAGACAAGAACAACCTTGAACAATGGCTAGGTGTCTTCCCTGACTCATCATTAAAATTGCCCTGCCTGATTAATCTGTTAAAGCTTCTTACTAATTAAAGCTTGAAGATTAGTTACAAGCTATAAAGTCTCTGCAAAACCTTTGTCTTCCATTTGTGACATGCACATACAATACAGAAGTGGAGACCATTCAAGATAATTGTTTAAGCGTATGTCAGCTGAGTACAAGATTTTCCTATCAAAATGATGACATTTACAAGTATTTCTGACTAGTTTTTGGTAGTCTTCACTCCCTTTAGGAGGTGTATAGGACACATGCTTTGGTGTGTTGACAGAACCTTGTGCTATAACCTCTGGTCTTGTGATCATGCTTAACTGAGAAACAAATGTCAAGATAGGGTTTGCAGTGAACAATATCCACATTGTTTTGCAGTGGATTGGTGCTACATATTAAAAAGCTCTGTATTTAAATTGAATCATGGAATTGGTAATTTTTACCTTTCATAACACCAGAGATGCTCCTCTAAAGCTTATTTACTTCAGTCCTAGGGAAATGTGAATTCTCTATGGTTGGCTTTCAGCATCTTCAAAAGTGACTATAAGTTGGATGTTAACGTAATTATAGGCTGGCATGTTTATCAATGACAGTTTTGTTTCCTTTTTCAGGACTAGCCAATCTGTCATTGCTTCTTGCCGGAGAAAATAAGAACCTTTCTTGAGAAGACCCTGGTCTCATGAACGAATCAACGGATCTCGGGAATGGCAGCATTCTGGAGCCAGCACTACGGCTCAGGAAGGGACACATGCCCGATCCTGCTGGGCAGGAAATCCTTGATAGTGACCAATCCAGTGAGCAGGGGCCCCTCCTAGTGGAGCCACCTGAATCTTCTGAACTGGAAAAGGTAAATAATAATTGGTACTCAGAAATCTAGCCAGGGAGTTGCATCAAACCTCCTTGAACAACTTAGGGATAAGTTAACAATTATAGGGGTATGGTTCTTATCAGAGAAGGCAATTCCACAGTGTCCAAGACCCAGGCCATTAAGGGGTTTTAAAAACAACTACACCCCAGCATCTTGAATTTATCCCAGAAATGAAGAGATAACTAGTGGTTCTGTTACTGTGTGTGTCAAATATGCTTCATGTTGGAGAATCTTGACAAATCTTACCACTGTGTACTGGAGCAACTGAAGTTCTTGAACTGTCTCCAGGGACAACCCTGCACAAGAATCTCAAAAGAAGGTGAACTGATTACCAGGGTTTATAATAAGTTGTAAGGGTTTTGAGAGAGGGCCACAATCAGTCTACCTCCAAAGTTGCTGTAAAGTCCTTTGTCACAGGCTGCTACCTAGGAATCCAAGAGGATTGTTGGATCCAAGAGTGTTTGGTTTGGCCTCCACATATGAACACAGGGTGCAAGTAGAACAGTGCCTCCTTCAGTTGTGTGATTGGGAGAAAACCCAAGAAACAATAACCCTTCAATTTAGCTTCCTTGTATCAGTTCTAGTTGATGTACTAATATATAAACACACACATAAAGCAGTCCAATGATCCTATCCTATTTTTTCCAACACTCAGCCAAGTGATTTAGAAGGTCTGTTTACAGGAGTGTTAATGGTATCATTTAAATCCATTGCTAGGCTGATGATTTAGCAGTCAGTATCATAATGACTATAAGGTGCTTAATAAATGTAATTGGCTTTCTAATCATTACAGGAAATTCCCCTTTTCCTCCTTCCCCCAAATCAGAAGAGAACATATATTTTTGTATGTAATTAAGTATAAGAACTTTTGTAAGTTCACTCTGACTTTAAGTTCTGTTTGGGACCACTGCTAAGGTTTGGGTGGCATAATACATTGGCACAAACAAATATTACATGTATGTGGAATTGCCTAAAAACTTTGTAAAGGAAAAAAGGTAAGTGGCTCCAGGTTTTCTGTTTCTAACAATATGTCTAATGCCAGTGCTTTGATGTAGGGTTCATTTAAAGCCTGTTGTGCAACTTCTAAGAATGAATATAGTTCACTGGCAGATGAACAGTCTGTTCTGTGGGTAACTGTTATCTGGGTGACCTTAGACTGCTGAGCTTTGAAGCTTGTGTACAGTTTTTAAGGCCAGAGTATATATAGTACTTCCTGCCCACCTAGCAGTTCGAAAGCATGTCAGAGTGCAAGTAGATAAATAGGTACTGCTCCAGCGGGAAGGTAAACAGCATTTCCATGCACTGCTCTAGTTCGCCAGAAGTGGCTTAGTCATGCTGGCCACATGACCCAGAAGCTGTCTGCGGACAAATGCCGGCTTCCTTGGCCAGTAAAGCGAGATGAGTGCCACAACCCCACAGTCGTCTGCGACTGGACTTAACGGTCAGGGGTCCCTTTACCTTTTTTTATATAGTACTTAGTAGCTTGTACTTGCTAAAATGAATACTACTAACACAGCTGTAGTAGTGTAGATTTATAAGACCGGTTTAAACAGAATTGATCTGCTAAATATAGTGGTCAGTGACATGTTTTGGCTGCATTCCTGTCACAGAATGGACTGGATGTACCCATCCTTACTAATAAATTTTTTGCAGGTGCAGAAAAGAAGTGGCTAAGAGCATAGGAAATAAGCACTGAATTAGTAGTTAGAGAAAGCAAACTTACACAAAGGAACAGATACTTCAAATGGAGGGGGCAAGCTTTTGGTTTGTGGGATCTACTCTTTCTTTTTCTTTTGCCACATCCAGCCACTACTGGGAGTGGCTGCTTGGCGACAGAGCTAGTTTTGATTACCAGCTGCATCTTCTGATGAAACCATACACTGAAGTGGTCTGCTTGTACGGTAACACAATTTACACCTGTGTTACTTTATTTATACTTTGTCCTTTTTTCTGACGGGACTCTCAAGGCAGTTTACAGATAAAAATAGGAACTGTTTAAAACATAGAAAAAACAATCTATAATAAACAATTCAACACTGATAGAATTAAGGCTATATACATATATAAATCTATTAACTTTATACAAATAATTACGATAAAAATAGCACGGTGCTAACTTTCATTAAAAGTAGTCATTTCCCAAAAGCCTGTTGGAACAAGAAAGTCTTCACTTGCTGGCAGAAGGACAACCAGGAGAGAACCAGTCTAACTGCTCTAGGTAGGGGGTTCCAAAGTCTGGGAGCAGCCACCAAGAAGGACCTTGGTTTTATTAACACCAAGCTCTAAAATTACAACATAAAACCTGGTTACAGTGATTATTATTGTTTATATTGTTCTATGTGCAGAAAGGATACCTTTTAGAAGTTCTCGCCAACCCTCCATTCTCGGATACATCGTCCCCACACTGATTAGCCCAAGTGAAAGTATCTGATACTTAATAGTAGAAAAGGAAAGAATGAAAGCAGGCATGCTTCATTTTGATATTCTTGCAGCCTAATCCTATGCATGATTCCAACAGGCACTCTCAGAACAGAACCATTATTATTAAATACTGTTCAGGCATTTTCAGAACCTCGGTCTTGTAGATCTGCTATACTTGGAAGTGTCACAGGATTTTCAAGTGAAAATAATGCTCAGAACCCTCCTTCCCCCTCCCTTGCCTCCCATCTTGCCCACAAATGAGAGTAAGCTGCCTTGAATTCAGCATAACTTACTACTGAGTGAAATACATAGGATTGTGCACTCTTAATCCTCTTTCTCTTTCCTCCCTCCCCCTTCATTATCAAATGAAAAATACACCATTAAGTAAGAGATTCTGGATCTACAATTTTAGAAGGCAGCCTCAGCCGAAGTGAGGGGTGGAGGTGTTACAGAAGGTTTTCAATTTTAGGAAGGAACGTCAAATCAAAAGCTGCCTTATACCTATGCTATTATGTTGTCTTCCTCCTTCCTCCTTGAAAATTTATCTGCACTGCTTCCTTTCTTCACTTTGCCACTGTATAATCACTTTGTGCCAGCACAGGCCCCACCCAGAATAAGTGGCACATGTACAGTGATGCTAGCTGCTGCTGATCCTTCCCATAGAGACTTGAGGTGAATGGGCTAGTCTATGATAGTAAGGCAAGCTTGTGGGAGGTGGGTCTGAAGTGGCCCTCTAATTCTCCCAATTGATCTTGCCTATCCAGCTTCAAGACAGAAATCTTAACCGTAAAGCATTATGAGTATTAACAGTGTTGTGACAATGCTAGACCTGTTTCCTTTGAAGTATCTGTTGGGGAGGGCACATCATGGTGATGAAAAGCTCTTGTGTCAGAATTTTTTTAGCAGCACTTTTTTGTTAATTCCGACAATTGGCATTTTTTCTGTTAATGTTCAGGCACTTAACAAAACACTCTTGAAAAAGGAAATGTCAGTTATTCACATTGCGTGCCTAAGCACTGTGAAATGCATTTGTATTTGGTACTGCTTGTGTGTTCAGTTTCCTTTTCTATGGAGAAATAGTTTGGCAAGTTTTTATTCTGAAGTCTGTCATACTCAGCATGTTTACTTAAAATACGTTTTGAAATCAGCAAGACTTCCTCTTTTAAAGCTGAGTGACGCTTATTGGATCACCTTTACCCTACCTTGTGTCTGTTTCCCTCTGACGGAGGAAAGCACATCTTTTCCACAGTGGTATTGGAGTACTTCTCCAAGAAAGAAAGCCTGTGGGGTGCCAGGTGATAATTCTGACTGTGTTCAGGCATGCAAATGATAGTTGGATTATTTATTGTACACATTTTTATTTTCACTGTGGTGGGTGTAAACCTTTGCTATCCTAGTGCCCCCTTGACGTTTTGCCCAGTCAGCATGCTGGCTGGGGCTAATGGGAAATTTAGTCCTAAATGTATGGAGGGCACCAGGTTGGCAGAAGTAGCTCTAGTGAATATTCACATTTTCTTAAGCTGTTGGTGCTTTTTTCTGCCCTGTGCCGGACTGTCTGGCCTCCTTCATGGCATTTATCTTCCTTTGCCCTTTGCTATTTGAATGGTTGGAGTGTCTTTGTTCTCCCTGCTGTTCTTCAGTCACTGATATCTCCTAAAGAAATGGTTCTCACTGTGACTTTGTTAAACTGACACAATCAAATGCATGTGACTTTTATCACCTGATGAATGGGCTTTTTATGTACAGCCCTGAAAACCTGCACTTGACTCTCTCCCTTTTTTCTATAATCCTCCAATGACAGAGGGGGAACAAAAGGCTGTTTTCTTCACATTTCCCCCCTAGCTCCCACAGCCCTCTGCTCTTGATTGATGGTGGTTTTTGTCTAAAAGTTCCTGCATCTGTGGTGCTCTGTGCACTTGCAGTGTGTGGCCTAGAAGCGTGTCTGTGAAATTTTGGGTCCTTTGCTCTGAAGCATTTGGTAATGTGCAGAGGATAATGAAGCGCAGCACTTGACTCTTCAGTCAGTGGAAGGCTTCTTCATGGCAGATACCCAGCTGGAACATTTGTCAAGCAGCCAGGGCCTCCATGACTCTTGAATTCAGTTGTTTGACCTTTGGGAAAGAATCCATTAGTAAGCCTACTTTGAAAGTGAAAAAACTGTGCTCAAGCATAGTAAAAGTGGGAAGGAAAAGAATAGAAACCAAATAAAAAATACTGACATGAATACTTAAGAACAAGGGATTTAGAGTTCATCCTTAAGGAAAGGCATTGGAAACCTGTTGCTTTCTTTTGCATCCTGGTGTGGAAGAGGCAGGTCAACCTGCTGTATGCCATTATATTCTTTGTTTGTTTGTTTGTTTATTACAACTATTTCTTTTAACTTGTTTTTAGCTCTTTGTGCTTTTACTATCTAGTTTTGTGTTTTTATATTGCTATAAACTGCCGTGATACATTTTTATGGTACAGTGACATATAAACATTTTAATTAAAAAATAAATAATAAAATGTAAGAGACAAGGCACGGCAGCTGCTCATCTTTGCACCTTATTAAGGTTTTGTATTTCTGTAAATAACATGCTCAGACAATCCTTCTTTCCCTGCCTCTACACTACATCCCACAATCTCTCAATTGCCATGTTTTCTACTTTTTTTGGTTATGATAGGACAACTTCTCCACTTTTAGATCCTGCTTTTGCATTGTTTTAATATAGTGAACTGGTTTTGGAAAGTAAACACTTAGAATTGTCTCAGTGTCTTGGATACAGCAAAGGCAAGTTCCATATATGCCCTTGGTATTTTTTTCTCTTGTTTCTGCTTCTCCTCTGTGTTTTCTTTTACCCAATGAGTGATGAGCTATTGCTGCCTTCATAGCAACAAATATTACTTTTTAGGATTCCCTCCTCTCTGAACTTTAAAAATAATTTTTAAAGGCCAGTATCTGAAAGGTAATCATGTGTGGACACAATGCATGGTTCTGCCAATTTATTGGCCTCTTGAGGGAAGAGGCATCCATTTTAGAAGTAAACAGGAACTTACTCTATAGAGGTCGGTGGTGTTTTGTTTTTTAAAAAAATATTTTAATTAAATTTTCACATAATACATCTTAAAAAGTTTTCACATAATACATCTTAAAAAAACAGGCAGGTGGAGATTTGGTGGATACCCTTTTGTCATTATTTTTACCAGGTTTGCTATGCAATGTCCTGGACTTTTTCACTTAACATAGAAAGTTGTGTAGTGTGGTGTTGCTTGTGTAGCTTCGTCTAAATTGGCAACTGGTCTTTTGCGACTGGATGGAGATGTCCAGGAGCCACACTTGGTGCTTAGCATCTCCAGCTGCCTGGCTGCAGTCAGCTCGTCTGCCGGGCACAGCGCAGCAAAAAATGCACCTTTTTTGTGCTGCCTGGTGAATCAGGTGTTTGGAAGGATAATGCAGTAGCAAAAGACACGTCTTTTGCTGCTGCACTACCCTGCAGACCCCCTGATTCTCTTGGCAACTCCCCCCCCCCCCGCAGCGGAAAAAAAGGCATTTTGTGTTGGTGCCCACAACCTAGGTCCCAGGAGCCACATGGCTCCTAGCATTCCTATCCCAGCTTCCAACTGCTGCTCATCACTTGCTTTTATAAACCATAACTTGTTGAGATCCTAGTTTGATTGTAGGAGAAAGACAAGAAGCCATTGGGTTCATTTACTCCTGCAATGTAAGAGAGGTTACACTGCATCAAGCAAATAGATCACATTTCCATTTTCTGGCAGCAGGTAGAAGGGGGAGCTAGCAAAGGTATTTTGGCAATTACTGGTGGTGAAAGCAGGGTTTTCTGGAGCAGTATAATTTCTTATGTATCTTGTTTCCATTTAGCATGCTTCATAAGCCTGTTTTCTCTCCCTTCCTCCATATCCCCCCCCCCCTTTGCATATGAAGTGTTGCTTTACTTAGCAAGTCAAATGCCAGGCAGCCTGTCACTCTCATGCACAGCTGCTTTTGGAATTAGCATATGGACAAAAGAGGTGGGGAAGAGCCTTCTTGGGCAGGTGCTGTTCTTCAGTCTGCCCAGTGTCAGAATGCCCTAGTCATTTCCCAGATAAGATGCATAGACAGCCATCTCTTGCATTGCTGTTGAACACCAGCAAACAGATTTACTGTGACCTTAAATATGTGTGAACACGCAGGAAGAAAAAATTCTTTGCGGCAAATGAGCTCTTTAATATGCCTGCTTAAGCCCAGACACAAATTATCATAAAGCTTGTGATTTGTAGGCTTCAAGAAGAAAAAGAAAAGAAAACCTGAAATATGTAATAAGCTCTCCCATGATCAGAGAACAGTTCTGATTCCTGTTAACACATTCCAGAGGGGTAGTGGAGTTTCATGTCTGCCAATGAAAAGCTTAAGCCACAATCAATCTTTTAGCCTTTAGGTTGCCTCACGAGTTTGTTGTATCTTGCAGACATCATATTTTGATCAGTAGATCCATTGTCCTTTTTCTTCATGAGACAGATCCCTCATGATTTCTGTTAAGTTGCATTTATAACTGAAGGAGACCAGTTAATGTGTGATATACTAATACAAGGGCTCAAACTTCATTCTGTCTCACAATTACCCCCCTCAATGTCTAGCGCCTGCCTTTGCCTGTACTAAGCGGCTATTTATTCTTTTATTTATTTATTTATACATAACCTGCCTTTTTCCTGATAGGACTCAAGGCGGCTTACAGATAAAAATTAGAACCACTAATAACATTGAAAAAATAATAATGATAAAACAACAAAACCTTGATAGAATTAAAACTATATACGTATATAAAATATATTAAAACCATACCAATAATTACAATAAAAACAGCACTGCACCAGCCCTTTCATTAAAAACAGTCAGTTTCCAAAAGCCTCTTGGAAAAAGAAAGTCTTCACCTGTCGGTGGAAGGACAACAAGCAGGGAGCCTGTCTAGCTTATTTTATAAGGAGTCTGTGTACACTCCAGTCATGCCAGTTCTCTCCTCTTCCCCATTTCTAACAAAGGATTTCTGGACTCTCATAACAACTCTTATCCTCACTTCATCCCTCTCTACTCTTTTTGTTAATGCCTTATCTTTTCCATTATTTTTCATCTTGTTTGAATTCTGAATGCCTTTGTCCTGAAGGCAAGGTGTTCTTTTGAGTGATGTTAGTGCTTAGTCCCATGATGGCTGTTGTCATGGGCAGTTTTTTTATACTAATGGGAGTAGAGTTGTGTCCTCAGTCATGCCATGTGTGGGGAAGCTATCTTGATTGGTATGGTAATGCCCACTAACTACTAGAGTATCATTTACACCCACACCCACACCCTTTTCTACAAATCCTAAGCATTCTTTTAACTGTTAAACTTTGCCTGACTTGTACCGACCTTTCCCAAAAAAGCAGTGAGACTTAGTTGATCTTCTGCAACAACTTGCAGCATTTAAAAGACTTAATAGTTGAAGGTCAGTATAGATCACTGTGACCTTGAAACCAGTTCTGAAGACAAAATGGCTACACTCTGCATTTGACTTCAGAATAGCAATTAACTGCATCCAGATGGTCTGCTTGCAGAGTGACATGTTGCCCACTTCACCTCTATTGTGATGAGGCTGCAGAGTCCCTGGAACCAAACATGTCCATGTAGCCATTTGGCAGCCAATCAAAATATCCTTGTGTTCAATTAGATGAACAGCTTCCTTCCAGAGTCACATTGCTGCAAGATACTGCAATCTTTGTTGTAGGCTTGAAATGTTTCGCTTTGCTTCTCTTCCCCTCTTCCCGATGAACCGCATTGCAATAATTTATCTGCAAATGCAGTATTTGGGGAAGAGAACATGGGTGACCTGTCTGTTCCTGACTTTACTATTTGTACACTTAAACAACCTACCTCTCTCGTTTTTGCCTAATAATTGCTTTCTGTGGCTGAAAGGAAGGAACATGTATCTGTTAGGTATTGCCATAAAGACCAATGTGAGTTTCTGTACTATAAATATCCTCAGATTAATAGGTCCCCAGATAATATGTCCCCAGACAAACTATGGAGTAGCTGGCTTAACATTATGCTCAAAGTAGTGCTTGTGGCTTTATGCTTTTCAAACAAACCAGCCTAAGGCCAATGTTTGTTCTAGGCTTCCTGACTATGTTTTTTTGAAGAGAAACAAATCACAAGTGCTGGTTCAGATCCAACACTAAACCAGCCTTCCAGCGGTCTGTTTCTCCACTCATAAGGGAGGAATGAGGTGGAAGAGCTTGAGCTAGGTACACCGGCACAAAGTATGAGCATGTTATGATCAAGACAAACTCCACTTGGCTTAGCAACATGTGTGAATACGACCAGTATGGTCCAGTTTCAAAAACTAACTGAAGCCAGTAGAGAAGAGGTGAAATCCTCCACAATTGAGTTATGGGCTAGGTGTTCAGAAACTAGAAAAACTGTGGGGGAAGGGATACTCTGCTGGCCGAACTTGAAACCTAGGGATAGGTTATTAAACTTGGTTGTAAAAGGGTGCATCCTTGGTAGACAAGCTCATTGCAGTCTACAAACTGTGTTAAAGGGCTTTAATACACTTGTGGGGAGTTACTGTTTTAACAAATGTTGACAGCTAGATCCAAGTGCGTAGAGCAAAAGAACCATCTGAATCTTTAATGATGTGAATTGCTGTAGCTGCTATTCAGGCAGGTTTTCATGCAGAGTATGTGGAACCATGCTTCCATATAGTATAGAAAATGGCTTGCTTTGCTTGCTTGCTTAGGTCCTCTTTTTGTTGTCGGATCTAGTATAGTGAGACCCAAAGTTTGTGCATTATTGAAAGTGCACAAGGAATCTCCTTTCTTTGAAAGCTCTTTCTGGGTTTTAACTGTTTTGAAGTAGATATATGTTTAAGTAAACTTGCAAGCCTAAACAGCTTCCTTAGCTGTGAATGAGGGGAAGTGGAAAAGGCTCAGGAATTGTAGGCAGGGCAAACAAACACACCCTGTCCTTTCATCTCTGCTACACTGCCTTGCATATTTTAACCAGGAAGATGCCTCTTTGTTTGATGTCAGCAGTCCATTCAGTTTATCACATACAACTTTTGTAGAATAACTGGCTGCAGTTTTAGGCAGCACAATGGACTCAAGTTTGTATATTTGTATTTTCTGTTAAATTCTGAATTTTCTCAGTAAGCAGTGTGCTTGAATATGTGTGTGCCAAGTATTCTAGAGTTGCATATACATTCTGATGGGTCATTAGTGACTTTTGAGTGAGTCTCTTAACCAATATAAAGCCTTACGTGGAGGTGAGTTCTAGCATGCGTAAGTGATGATGTATGGATGCTGGTGTGCTGCTTTAGTGTGAGCAGCTTTGAATAGTACAGAACCTGTAAGCGGGGTTAGTGACCTACTCCAGTGACCATCTTAAGACCTGCTTGAGTCACTTACGTAGCTTCTCTGTTCATTCTTGCAGGAAACAATGGGAAGGAACTGTACCCTTTTCATTTATGTTTGAACTGTTGCTTTCTCCCAGATCTCTTTTAAAACCAAAAGCAATATATTGACAGATGGGAAGATTGCCAAACTGGTGAGAAGGAGAGAAAGTAAACTCACTAAGAATTGATCTGCCTCTTTTCTCTATTCTTCCTCTTTACCTCCACCACCCCATCTCTTGATTTTTAACCTAGCAGCTTGGCTGTGTTGCAGGTAGGTGTTTATTGTGGAAGAACAGATCCTGCTAAGATCACCTTTGGTGAACATTTGTATGTACTTTCAATGATCTCGGATTAAATTATTTTGAATTATAGGATTTTGTATTGGTGATTCTGAATTCTCAATGGACTCAGGTCCTTCTGGCAGGATTCATAAGCATCTGATAGTCCAGTGTAAGAATGGAATGCTGGGCTACGTAAGCCTTTGGATTGATCCAGTAGTGCTCTTCCTATGTTGATTAACTTGATTTTTTTTATAGTGAAAGCATAGTTAGCAAAGTTTTCTCTGAACATTTAGTAAGAAACATTCTTAACACTGTGTCGGAGCAAAACAGTGCTTAAGTGTCTAATCCATATTAAATAACATTGGGAAAATAACTAAGAATTTGTTTTCATTTATGATAGTCAATCTGAAATAAATTATTTGCTCCCTTAAAAAACCTTAGTATATATAGGGCTTTACCTTTGACTGTCCTTTAAAGTGCATGGTGCTTCTATACAGTATAGGTAGGATTTTGATCTTGCACTACAGTATTGTAAAACTACATTAACGGGCAGAAGATGCATAAATGACTGGAAAAGGAACTCTTTCTGTGCCAGCCTCAATGTGAGCCCCCTCAATTAAAAGTTACTAATGTTGGCTGGTACAGATGAGAATTGACTAAGTTTCCTGGGTCATTGAAGAGGCTCTTAAATGTTGGAAAGGGACTATCCAATGCTCATATGATTTGCCTATAGAAAGTTCCATTTTTAGTGACCAGCATTTCCATTTAAAGACTCAGATTATTAGACTGGGAAAGGCATCTGCCTGAGACTCTAGGGAACCCCTGATAGTTGGGGTAGACAACACTGGGCCCAGTGGCCCAGTTAAGACTACTGCAGCTTCATGTGCAATCTTACATTTAGGCAATTGTAAGATGTTTGGGGGGAAAGCAAAGAACAATAAAAAAGAGAATCAGTTTAACATTGAGTTTGCCTGACACTGATTCTTCCTAAAACATTGTTGTAGCTAATAACTGGATTCTCATAAGCAAAGGCATGCAAATTGTGTTTGTTTAACAGTTCTTTTCTAGTAAATAGGTTGGTGATTGACATAATCTGTGCAAGGGCAACAAACTGCAAAATGCATTCATGCTGTGTTAATCGCATCTTATTTCACATTGAAAGAAAGGAAAAAGCATGATCAAATTCAGAGTTTTGTCTATCTTTCTAAAAGGGAGTAATAGAATCATAGAATTATAGAGTTAGAAGGGACCCAGAGGGTCATCTATTCTAATCCCCAGCAATGCAGGAATCTCAACTAATGCATCTATGACAGACGACATTCCAACCTCTGCTTAAAAACCTCCAATGAAGGAGAGTCCACCACCTTCTGAGGGAGTTTCTTCCACTGTCACACAGCTCTTACCATCAGAAAATTCTTCCTGATGTTTATTCAGAATCTCCTTTCTTGTAACTTGAAGCTATTGGTTTGGGTCCTAGTCTCCAGAGGAGACAACAAGCTTGGAAGATGGCTGTTACATCTCCTCTCAGTCTCCTCTTATCCAGGCTAAACATACCCACTTCCCTCAACTGTTCCTCATCAGGCTCGGTTTCCGGATCCTTTGTCATCTTGGTTACCCTCCTTTGCACACGTTTCAGCATGTCAATATCCTTCTTAAACTGTGCTGTCAAGAACTGGACACAGTACTCCAGGTGTGGTCTAACCAAGGCAAAATAGAGTGGAACTATTATTTCCCTTGATTGGGACATTATATTTCTGTCAATGCAGCCTAGAATAGCATGAGCCTTTTTTGCTACTGTATCACAAAGTGGTAGCTATACCTAATAGTCTCTTCCCTTCCATAGCACAAATTGGGGACCACCAACTCCATTGCATTTTGCTCTACAGCATTGGCTAGAGAACCTAATTCTGGAGTATGCAGCTAGAGAACATGCTTCTTTTGAACATTCTACACTTGTGTGCTTATCTGGCTTCATATTTGAAAGAATTATGTGTTAAGTCACTGAAAGCAAAACTTGTTTTTGCTTGTTATTCAACAATTCTTTTATGTTTCAGAGTTCTGATCATGTTGGCAGCGATGATGCAGCTCATGAGGATGAAGGATTTATGGGGATGCTGCCTCTCCAAGCTCACCATGCCATGGAGAGGATGGAAGAGTTTGTATGTAAGGTAAGAGGCTGCAAAGCAAGTGCCCATCATGCTCTGGTGTGCTTCACACAGCTGTTGGGTCCTTTGGCTAGCAGTGCATGCACTTCTGGCAACAAAGAGCCAAGTCACAGTGGGTGGCCGTCAAGGAGTTCTCTTGTCTTGGCTGATGCTGCCACTGCGTGTTGGGATCTTGCGCTTCCAGTAATTGGATGAATTAGAAAGTTTAGCACGATAGGGATTACACGTTGAAATGTAGGATTAAACATGATGGTACAACTGTTGAGCCTCTTTTTTGAAACATCTGTGGAAGTCTAAGCAGAATAATGCCCTCTGCTTCTAGTGTTTCTGGGTCAGAGAACTTTAATTTACAAGGTCACCTTTTTCCACACACTCTCTTTCAGGCCTTTGCAAATCTTTGTTTGGCGATTACCATTTGTCTCCCTTGTGTAGCAGCCTCATTGTGTCCACCGTCCCAAGTGAAAAAAGCCAGTTCTATTGAAATGCCACCCTGGACAAATTCATTGTGAGCTGTGTAAATATTACTGGTCTTGACTTTCCTTGGCTAATTTTAAAGGGAAATAGTTTATGCTGGTGTCTGGCTCTAATGTCAGAATCAGAACAGAGAATATTATTTTTACCTTGTTTTGCTGCTATCTTTTCATAATTGGAAGGATGACCTTGGAAATGCAAGATTTATTAACAAAATTTCTACAAATATATGAACCCCAACTTTAATGAAGCTCCATTGTTACCATCTTTCTTTTTTCCACCTATCACTGAAGTCGCAGAATATTTGGCTTTGGATGATTCATATTTTAGAATGGCAAACATGCTCCCAAACTTTCATGGAGGGGTGCTTTGGATTGGCTTTTCATTGCCTTCGTGTGGTACACTACAGGGAGCAGTTTTTTCAGTTTCCTGAAACTTCATACTAATTTCAAAATTATTTGTGGTGGTAAAGGTGCTGTGGATTTTGTGGAAGAGTGCAGTGGCTGAACTATTCTCTATACTGCTTTTTCCATTTGAAATTTAATGTGTATTTCCTTGGGAAACTGCCACAGGAGGACTAACACAACCCCTCCTTACTCCCTTTAGGTGTGGGAGGGCAGATGGCGCGTCATCCCCTTTGACGTCTTGCCCGACTGGCTGAAGGACAACGATTACCTGTTGCATGGGCACCGCCCACCCATGCCCTCTTTCCGGGCTTGCTTCAAAAGCATTTTCAGAATACACACAGAGACCGGCAATATCTGGACACACCTACTAGGTATTGACTTGGAATTTATCTTTTATAACTAATAACTGAGTTAAGAAGCAAAGGAAATAGACTTTGGAACTTACTGCTGATCCAATAGCAAGAGCAAGATTGCCTGGAGCACGTCTGACAGGACTCTACAGTATATGTTGGGCAAGAGTTTGGGGTGAATTATACTTGCATAGATGGATCCTGGACAAAGGGTTGCATTGGGTTGCAGTGACTTTCCCCTTCAGTAATCTTACTAAATGCCTGTTTGGTAGAATAACTTCTCTTTGTTCAGCACCAACTAACTTGGTTTGAATTACTCAGATGTGCAAATTCCCCCTTTTCTGTTTGTGTTGTACTCCCCTCACCCCATCACTGATAATGTTTTGAGGATGCTCAGATTGACTTGGCAGATCTACATGAATCCTCTCCCTGTTGTCCAGAAAGATAATTCAGATTTCTGCTCCAACACTGCTGTTCACTAATAGCTTTTAGGAAGAAAATGTAAACACTGGTATGCATGTGCTGCTCTGAGTCAGGACCTTGGTCCAAGGCTTCAACCTGGGACATCTGAATTGCAATGCTGCAGAAAAATTGTGTGCTTTGTACTTCTGTGTGGCTTTCTCACTGCAGCATTGCCCTTGAAATAAGCTTAATTGCCTGTGCTTACTGGACCTTTCCTGGCTCTTGGGACTAATGATGAAACAGGCCTCAAATTAGCTTCAGTTGGCATTGCAGTGACCATATTCTGTTTGGCTCATTGGGGAGGATGGAACTAGAGCTAAGCTTGCATACTTTAAACATTATTGTCAGCAACTGTTTTGCTTGGCAGAACATTTAGGTTGGAATAAACCTAAAGCCCTTTGGTTCATTGATTGGTCATATTTGTGCCAGCCCAACTTCTGTATGCTACACCACCCTGCCTCATAATACTTGGGAGAAGTAATGCAGACAAACAGCAAATTGAATCTGTTTCCAGCTTTATATCAGGCCACCCATTCCACCATGTTCCACTCCATGCACAACACACTAAACCATATTTTAACATGATGTGCATAATGTGGCCAGGGGTTTCCCAAAGCTGTTCAAAGTATATGTAGTACCTCACTCAATGATTTGCAAATGTTAAGCCGAATGATCTACAGAAATGTGACAGATGACATTTCTCAAGTGTACTGAATTTGCTGTGATGCTTTTTTTGGGTTCTCCCGCTACACATGCACAAACTTCGGCAGGTCTTGTAACATTTATTTTTCTTTGTTTAGGTTGTGTGTTCTTTCTGTGTCTGGGCATCTTTTACATGTTCCGGCCAAACATGTCCTTTGTAGCACCTGTACAAGAGAAGGTAGTGGTTGGAGTGTTCTTCTTGGGAGCCATTCTCTGCCTCTCCTTCTCATGGCTCTTCCACACAGTTTACTGCCATTCAGAAGGTGTCTCAAGACTATTCTCCAAGTAAGTATTGTAGTGGTTCAGTGTGACTTCAGAGCCAGAAAATGTATGTGAAGCACTATGAAAATTGTCAGTGTATAAATGCTTAGCTGTTGGGTCCAGGCTGAGAAACTGGAATTTGCCTAAGAGCTCTACTTCAGCCATTGATAGGCTGCCCATATTCCTGACATTGTGGTTAGCAGGCCAAGATTAAAGAATTTAGATCAGAGCTCTTCTCCTAAGGTTTGTCTGCCTTTGCTAATATTTTGAAGTTGCTGTTTAGGGGTGGTCACAGTAGGAACCTTATTAGCCACAGAAGTCTTGCACCAGAAGCTGGACAATGATGCAACTAGGCTAGGCTTGTTGGGTGCTGTGGAGGCTGTGCAATCAGTGAGCAAGCTATTTCATGTGACCTTCCTGAAACAACTTTCCCCCTCTCTTCCCTTGCCTTAGACTGGACTACTCTGGCATCGCCCTTCTCATTATGGGCAGTTTTGTCCCATGGCTCTACTACTCCTTCTATTGCAACCCTCAGCCCTGCTTCATCTACTTGATTGTCATCTGTGTCCTGGGCATCACAGCCATTATAGTTTCCCAATGGGACAGGTTTGCAACCCCCCAGTATCGAGCGGTACGAGCAGGTAAGACTCAAAGGATCACTTTTAAAATGCTTTCCTCCACATGAAGGGATTTGGTCTGAAATTTTATTCCAAATTGGAACAAAGTGCTGAACTTACTTATGCATGGTGCTATTTTTTTAAGCCATATCTGTCTGCAACAAAACTTCTTTAATGTTCTATATTCAGATTTATAGCGACACAAGATTTTGTGAGTTAAAGTCGCCGTCCATGATGTGTTGCCTTCCATTAGCCATGCTTATGGCGTATTTGTGTATATTTGTCTACAGACAGATATACAGTGGTACCTCCATTCCGGAGGCCCATTCGCAACATGAAAAGTCCGCAACCTGAAGCGCTGTATCTGTGCAGGTGCGCAGCACAATTTGGCGCTTGTGCGCATGCACGAAGTGCGATTTAGCGCTACTGCACAAGCGTGAGCGGTAAAACCCGGAAGTAACCCTTTCCGGTACTTCCGGATTGCTGTGGGACGCAACCTGAGAAAACGTAACATGAAGCAAATGTAACATGAGGTATGACTGTACATACAGCTAAATGTAGTCCCCAAACAGGCCTTGAAAAGTTTACACTCTTCATTCTTTATGTGTAAAGAGAATCCACTAGTTGTGGATAGTTAGTACTTCATGCACCTTATACATGGGCATCCCTTCATGGATACATAATAAATTGGTTGGTATTTAGATGCCACAAGATTCCTTGTGCCTGCATCATGTGTGTTTTAATTTGCACTGTTCTCCCCCCCTTTTTTTTGTATGATTAACTTGTAGTACTCATGTGACATCTTGTTTGGATGACAATAAGTTAAGGATTCTGGCTGTAAATGCCAAGTCTGTCCAATGAACACAATTTGTGAAAATGACTCATCAGCTTAGCTGGATGCCATCTCTAAATGGCTCTTAGCTGGATGCCATCTCTAAATGGCTCTAAATTCTGGCTAAGTCTGAGAAAGCTAGAAAGTCAGGCAGGAGGATAATTTAGGATAAGATATTGTTTATCTTCTAGTGCAGTAGTTTCCAAATTTTGTCATGAGGCAACTGAAAGAAGAATCTCCTAAGGACGAAAAACATCTGCCTGCAGGGAAGCTGTTTGCTGTTACAGACATACACACATTCAGCATTTTATTTGTATGCCACCTTTCGGTAGTTTAAACCATGCTTAAGGCAGCTTACAACATGAAAAAAATAATACATAATTACATAGCAAAAGTAATTTTCAACCATAAATAAAATTTCAAAAAGTACACATCCAAATTGAACATTTCCACATAGATCATAAGATCTAAAATAAGATGCAAAAAAAATATATCAATAACAGCAACACACACGCCTCCAAACAAAACACGCTAAACAACGCCCCAGCCCAGCAGTCTGTTCAGTCGCCTCAGTTTTTGTAGCTGGAGTCAGGGCCCTGCCTTCCCCGGCCAGGTGGAAAAAAGGCCAGAAAGACAAGGACTCCTAGCCTGCCTGCCTTCCTTTCCATTCCATCTTTACAGGAGAATGGAGACTTTGTTCTGTCCATCTCTGCTTTTGGAAATGATTAGGTTTTTCTGATACTCCAGTGCAGAGGATGCTACTTGCTGAATCTCTACAAAAATTGCTGCTCTGGGCTTTGTCTCCTTCCATTTGGGAGGCACACTTGGAACAGTAACTCCTGCATGGGAAGGACTCCTCCGAGGGAAGGTGAAATTCTTGCATGTGTGCATGCGCACGCACACAGAATGTGAATGTAGTCATGAATTCAGGGGGGAAAGTCTCATTTGCCTGATGGAAGTTTGAAGAATTTGTTCTAGAATATTTCTGTACCTTCCAGGAAGTTGTAAATTTATACAGAGGATCAGGAGATGAAATATATAGCAATTGAAACTTAGTACAGTGGTACCTCTGGTTACGAACTTAATTCGTTCCGAAGGTCCGTTCTTAACCTGAAACCATTCTTAACCTGAGGTACCACTTTAGCTAATGGGGCCTCCTGCTGCTGCTGTTCTCATCCTGAGGTAAAGTTCTTAACCCGAGGTACTACTTCCGGGTTAGCGGAGTCTGTAACCCAAAGTTTGTAACCTGAGGTACCACTGTACTGGGAATACTATTTTGCAAATATTGAAGGTTTTAATTATCATGAACTGTCAGTTCAATCTGTGGGCTGGAGCAGACAAAACACCTTTGAAGTTTATTCTTCCACGACTGTTGTAAGTGCTGTACTTTTTTGGTCAGTCAGTGGTACATGAAGGCCAAAGTTTCTTTCTGCCACTCACAGCCCACTGGCAGGGAGTCTTTATTTCAAGGCTTGTGCTACAGTCTCTAGTGTACTTAGAAAGTTAGAGGTATATTAACATATTTCTACAACAAAAAGAATTTTGTCTAATTAAAGAAATTATAGCTGGTTGATTGCAATTTTAAATGATCTGCATAATAAAAGTCACTTGAATAAAATGATGACTTTGGAATGGAAAAGCATACTTTCTTTATCTAGTATTTAAGTGGTGTGTGTGTGTATATCTCTGTGTATGTGTGTGCGCGTGTGCACACACACATGTATGTGCTGCAGCAGGCATATTGAAGGAGAATATGCCTCCTGGTTGCAACAGAAGAGAGAATGCCTCTTCTAAAATGACATTTAGCATTATGATTAGAAGTACATAGAAATTATTATTTTTTAAAAAATGTGTTTCCAGATTGATCAGGGGCTCCTCTCTAGTTGACCAAATGGGTTGTGGCCCTAAAAACCAACCACCCAAGTAATCTTCCTGCTCTGCTTTGGGATCCTGAGCTTTGGCAGTTTGCCCTCATCTCTGCCACTGCTTCTCTTGTGTCCAAGGCTGAATCTGTGCCACTTCCCTTATCTCCTAGGAGTATTTCTGGCTCTGGGCCTTAGTGGGGTCATCCCCACCCTGCACTTTGTCATCACGGAAGGGCTCCTCAAGGCTGCCACAATGGGGCAGATAGGCTGGCTGGCTCTCATGGCCTGCCTGTATATCACTGGCGCTGCACTGTATGCTGCTCGCATCCCGGAGAGGTTCTTCCCGGGCAAGTGTGACATCTGGGTAAGTATGGCTAATAGATGGCAGGCACATAATAGGGAGGGTGAGAGGCATTAATGCCATCCCTACTGCATATCTGCAGTGATGGATCACTGTGGTCTGTGGCCGGGCTCTATAAAGACACAGTTCTATAAATGCCTCTTACTGCTCAGTTCTGGGCTAAAATGGAGCCCTGCTGTGCAACTGCTAACTTTAAAACCCTGTGGAACTCTGCAACCTTCTCTTGGTAGGCATTACAAGAATGAAAAATATTTGCACTGTATCTGCCTTCGCATATCTGGCTCCCAAGAGAGGGAATGGTGCACAGCTGCAAAAATACAACCATTCTGATACAGCGCTGTTAATGCTCTGTCTTTGTTTGTTTATGCGTATGTGAGCATGTATCTTGTCCTCTAGCCAGTTATGCCAAGTTGACTGGGGCTGGGTGGGTTTAAATTGGCACCTCTTGGTGCTTGCATAGCCTGTTCACACAGAGAAACAAACAATGGATTCCTAGGAAGCAAGAGGGCTTATTCTTTGGCTGGTTGATACTTCACAATCTCTACTTACTAGCCAGTACCACCTGTGATGCCCTCCTTTGGTGACTGTTCTGGAAAATGGGAGTCTCCATTACCTAAGGTGAAACGGTGTTCTGTTTTTCTTTCTCCCATAGTTCCACTCCCACCAGCTGTTTCATGTGTTTGTAGTGGCTGGTGCATTTGCGCACTTCCATGGAGTTTCAAACCTTCAGGAGTTCCGCTTCACAGTTGGTGGAGGCTGCTCAGAGGACGAGATGTAGTAAAACTGACCGCTTGTCCCAAGATCGTAACCAAAAAAGCAGAACCGTTGGAGCAGTCAGTCTACACCTGACCCAGGATGGTGTAGAAGCTTCGCAGGGATTCTAACTAAAACTTGGAAGAGAAATTCATACCTCAAGCATTGGAGTGAATTGATTCTGAAGACCTGGAAGTTCTTAAACCCTAATTTATTCCTGGGGTCTACAGACTAAGCTACAGAAAGCCCTTTCTTAATCAGCTTCTGTTCAATGCCATATTTATTTGTAGAAAAACAAGAGGGGTTGTCATGGGGAGATGGCTTAGCATTTTTTTTTCTTTTTTAAAATCTAGCTTGATTAAGATTTGTATCTTGTTCAGGTAAGTTGATTTTTAGATGCTCTTTTGGGAGGAAAAATGTAAATAAGATTTCTAACATTCTGTTTAATTGAAAAGTTTATATAAATGTTTTAAAATTGTGTGGGAGGGGAGGGTTTTTTGTATAGATTGCAACATGCAAGTACCACACACTGTTTCAAGTTTGCACGAACCCTTTTAAGTGCAAGAGGGCCAGGTGAAACCCCTGCAGCATCTGGGTTCTACAGATTCTTCCTAATGTTTGGGGATATACTGGACAGCTAGACCCAGCAGGCTCAGTCTGCACACAAGGGTAAGCAAGTGTGGACAACCTTAAATCGGGCTGACGCTTGGGCCCCTGTACGTTCAGAAGGCAAAGGCAGGAGATTGTGCAGCTGAGCTCTGCTCCCTTGGCAGGGAGTGCCTTCTAAGATCTCTGCCATTTTGTGGATAGTCTTTAGGTGGTCTTTCTTTCCACCGGCCTTTTGCTGTGTTGGGATTTGATGGCTTAAGGCACAATATGGTATGTATCTCGACCTCTTTGGCAGTGGGGTCTCTTGTCAGTGTTTCACCATTCAGTTGGGCCTGCTATCCTTTTTTATCCAAGTGCAATTGTTAGTGTCAGGCATCTGCCTTCTAGTTGAGAGACAGTAGGATAAGATGGTCTGCAGGGAGTGAGGAGGAACATATGAAAAAGCAGCCTAGACTAGCTGTTAATTCGTTCTAGATTATGTTGTGTGCTGCTGAACTACAGTAGCACTAAGGTTGCCCGGTATTAAATTCCACCAAGCTCCACTTGGCTGCAATGTAACACTGCCGATCCTTCTTGCTTCCTTCTGGTATATAAGACAATGCTGCGCACTGGGCTTTTTTCTTTCTTTAAAAAGAACAGCTTGCAGAATCTGCTTGGATATTACATTTTTGCCTCTCCTCAAAAGAGTGCTTGGTACCCAAGAGAAGCTTGTTGTCTCTTTAAAAACTTCCCCAGATAGCTTAACTGCTTGTGGGGTAGCGTACATTCTGAGAAGGGCAAATTATCACTAAGCAGAATACTCAGTTGGGCAAGAAGTGTAGTTGCTGTTTTCTCCTGCTAGGCTGGTGAGGCACGTCAGAGATGGAGAGAAATGTTTTGACACAGTGTAGAATTTGTGTTTGTTGAATACTCACAGTGGGGGCAGTTCCTTTGGCCCATAGTATAATTAACTACAAGTGTTGGGAGATGGTAGAATTTGTCACATGTTAAACTGCTTTTTTGATTATTAGAAGGAAGTTGGTCTTTCTGTCTTTTCTCTCTCCCGCCCTCAAAACAGAACCTTAGTGTTTAGACCTACAAGAGGTGCTTAACGGGTGCTTGTAGGCAACTTCAGATGTGTATATCCTGGGTAGGATCCTGATGTGCTGAATGCAGATAGGCCAGAATGGCACCCTAACGCTTCTGATTGTTCAATCCCATACTGAAAAACAGAACAGTATTAATTGAACCCCTGTAATGACAGGAAGGCCAGTGATGATTTAACCTTCCCAGTGGTAAATGTAGCCATCTGGAAGAAGGATGGCTTGCCTGATGGGGAAAGTGCTAATACATATCAGACTCAGATCTACCTTTCTGAAAAGCATTTTTTCTAGATCATCCTATGCTCACTCCCAGAAAGGGTTTCTCACAACCTGGTCCTACAGCACACAACCTGTACAAAAACACACCCTCCACTTATTCTACCCCTTTGGTCTCTGTTTAGGACATTTTTTTGTGTCCCAATAAGAAAAACTGCTTAGCTGTGCACTTTTCCGTGGTGCTTGCTGAGACTTCTTCCCAGGTTGGCACCTGAATGCCTTACTCTCAGCAATCGGAGGTTCGCTTGCTTCCTTTGTGTGTGCAGGTTTTCAGTGTAGTATAGTTCAGAGTTACAGCTTTCTTTTCCCATTAACTAGTGGCCTTGTTCAGTATTTTCTTTTTTAAAAAATTGCTTACTGTTGGAGGCGACAAAGCACATCTTGGACTTTGAAGATTGGGGTCTCCGGGCAATGGGATCTCATTACTTGTTGTATTCTTAAATTCTAATAAAAAGAGCAAATGCAATGGAGGTTTGATGGGTGTTGTCTTTTTGGTCTCATTCATGATCATATAAGAACTGGATAGACGTATAGAAAAGTATGGATGGGAATGTGGCCTGGAAATATAGAAATTGGTTTGTGTTACATTTAATGGTGAAAGCTGTTCTTCCATGTTTTTGAACCAAGAGTAGAGAACCATAACCCTTCCTGATGTTTGGGGTTTTTTTTACACTTTTTTCTCAACACACCCTATGCTCATATATTAAGGTCAGTTTGACAATGTGAAGCTCTTACACTATACTGGAATATTGTAAATACATCTAAGCACATTTACTTGTGAATGTAAGTGTGGGTCCATTTTCAGCAAATTCCAGTATGACCTGTGATGGGATTTTGTGGCATATTGTGTATGACAACCAAGAAAGACATGAAACAAAAATATAATGAAAATGTCATATTTTAAAAAGAGGCCAAATGTCAAACACATTTTACAAAAACAAAAGCAAAAGTTCAACAACTTCTGTACTGTCACAAATCTCCCTTAGGGATTTGAGAGTAGGACTTTCTTATTGAAATGCTAGTCATGTCAAGGAAATACATACCAGCAGTCCTGTAATATGGCTTCCTTCCTTTGCTTGCTTTCTCCATTTCTGAGGTCTTAAGGTCTTGGCTATCCAACCATCAGCCCACGCCTGGCACGTAAGCTACTGGGATCTAGAAACAAAAACTTGGTGTGGTGAAAATTTTGCCCATAGTTTCGTTCATAAGGCAAAATGGCTTTCAAAAGTTGAGAGAAATTTCACATTGTATTAGCACAGCTCTGAGGGGTTACTTACTTCCCTGAAAACTGATAAAGATTGTATTATACAGCTGGTGCATCCATGAAGCCGTCAGCATGTCTGGCAAAATAATATTGCAGCATACAGTAGGAACTGGAAGGTGACAGTCATATTTCCTGTGCATCTGTAGACTTCCCAAAAGTGTCTGCTTTTAAACATTTGCGTCTAACAAAGCTAATGTGCACACTTAGCCTCACCATGTTTAATTTTGTAACCTATGTAATTTTGTAACCTATGCAAGGGAGTTATGGCTAAACTCCTTGTCCAGCGATGTGAAGCTGAGGGAACTTGAGAGGTGTGGACAGAAGGAATATTTCTAAGGCTAGAGTTTAAGTTTGCCTTAATAACACAGAAACATAGGTAGAAACATTATTCCTTTTAGCTCAGTACTGTCTACACTGGCTGGTAGTAGTCATCCAAGTTTTCAGATGAAATTCTCAACCTGCAACCACTCCCCATAATGCATCATGCCTCTTGAAATAGAATACATGGAGCTATTTTCACATTAAGCTGATAAATCTAATCATTGTCTGAATCAGCTATTTTAGATGAAAGCTCTCTGTGTAGCCTTAGAAGAGTTTAAATGTCTGCAGTAGGCAGAGTTGCAGGAACTCCTTGCCGGATACAGGAATCCCTGCCAAAGCCTGGCTTGCCAATATTGTTCTCCAGTTCCTTGACAATAGAAATGAATCTCTGTTGATGACCATTATGTTCTTTAAGAAGGTGATATTCCTGCCTCCTGCAGAACTGCCCAGGTGTCTGTTAAGTTAAAAGGGGATTATGAGATGCTTCTCTTTAGCCGATAGTACTGACTGTTCCCATTTTGCAACTAGGGTAACTTATAGGTTAAGTCCATCCATTTGGCAAATGCTATCCACTATTCCAGGCCTTTCCCCCACCAGTGTAAACTTTTCCATGCTGCTAAGGCAGGGAGGGTAAGCTGTGAGATCACACAGCTTGGTGAGCCTGTTGGTCCATAGCCATAGGTGCCCCACCCTCAGTTGCAAGCTCCTTGAAGAAAGGAAGCCCCACTTCCAAACACAACACAGCTAGCAAGTTCCTTGGGAGGATGCAGCCGAAGAAGTTCCTGAGCCTCTGTGGCATTGTCCACATGCTCTGGCATGCAGCAGTTGTCTTAAGTGCCCAAGTAGCATGGTCCTCAAAATAGAGCATTTGCCTTTCTGGTCCAAAATAAGGACTTTGATGGGCCTTGTCACCGCAAGAGAAGAGCTGTGGTTCCCAGAGGAAGGAAGAGCAGGGCTAATGAGGCAGAAATCTCTGCCGCTCCTCCACAGTCCTGGGCGTTTTCCTGAAAAACAAAGCAAGTATGTGTTCAGCAAGTAGAATTTAGAGGGCAGCAAAAATTAAAGCATAGCTTCATTTTAACTTGGGCCAAATGATTGAAACTTTTTTTGCAATGGGGATGGCCAAACCCACCTCCCGATAACAATGGATCCATTCATAGGGCTGGCAGGATAAACTATGTCCGTGCAGAATGTGCGTGCTCATGAGTGCCTACCACATGGCAAGGAACCCAATGCACTTGGCTATATGTATAACGTGTGCACAGGCTTGCTGCATACATCACATGTATCTATGGACTGACATTTCAAAACCCAGCCTATTTTATTTAGGCCAGCACATTATCATGGCTGCTGTGGGGCAGAGCTTACTTTGTCAAATGCAACAATTCCTCAACCCGCCTTACCTCAGGATGGAATGCATGGCAGGTATCTGGTCGCCGCCTCAGCTTCTGGGAGCGCATCCTGTCACATTTCACTGACGCATTATGTGCAGTGCTGTTAAGGTTAACAGCAGTTTGGGGAAATGGTGAAAATCAGAAACAATCCCATTTATGGAGGAGCTGTGTTGTCCCAGAATTCCAGTTTACAACTAGGCTGTACAAGTCATAAGATGTATTACCATAGAGGTGCCCTTGATTATGAAGCTACTGCAAGGCCTCTACTCACATGGAATGCCATACACTCATTCTAGCATAAAGGGTGCTGTCACAGGCAGGACATTTCTCAAAATACTTATGCTACACCTGGTAAGTAAAGGTAAAGGTAAAGGGATCCTTGACCATAAGGTCCAGCCGTGGCAGATTCTGGGGTTGCGGTGCTCATCTTGCTTTAATGGCCGAGGGAGCCAGCATACAGCTTCCGGGTCATGTGGCCAGCATGACTAAGCCGCTTCTGACTAACCAGAGCAGCACACGGAAACGCCGTTTACCTTCCCGCCAGAGTGGTACCTATATATCTACTTGCACTTTGACGTGCTTTCAAACTGCTAGGTTGGCAGGAGCAGGGTCCGAGCAATGGGAGCTCACCCCATTGTGATTGATTCGAACCACTGACCTTCTGATCTGCAAGTCCTGGGCTCTGTGGTTTAACCCACAGCGCCACCCGCGTCCCTACACCTGGTAAGTAGGTGGGCTCAATTAAGATCAGCTAGGATTTTTGAGCATAGTTTAATCTGAACACTGCTTAAATTCTATTGAAACTAGTGGGAGTTAATTTCCCTATTGATTTCAACATGATTTTAGTTGGAATGGAGCCATCATGGGTGGCTGCAGAACCAAGCAGCAGCTTTCAAGGCTAGTGATCACACTTAATGAGCAAGCTCCACTCCAGGAGCAGTTAGCCAGGGGTAAGACCTACTGGAAACAATGGGACATAAGTTAGTCACAACCACCTTGAGCAAAATTAGGGCTACAATCTACATATTTTTTCCACTACTGTTGCTGCAGAGCTAAAATTTGTCTACTGAAGGAGAAACTTACTGTTATATTAAATGTGTCTTCATAGTTTCATGTGTATGCCTTTAAAAGAAGTTCTTCCTTGCAAGTTTTTTAAATAACCACTCTTTCCCCCACAAACATACACTCCACTGTCCCTGAAGCCTGTTGGTGTCCTGTGCATCTATGCCATGGTTCTGTTCCAGAACAAGAGTCCCTTCAACTGTAAAAAGCAAACACGTGCCCACATGGGAAGTAGCTCCCGTAAAAAGCAGTTTCACTCTGGCATTTTGGAGCTGCAATGCACAACATCTTTCTGTACCATTCACTGGCTTACAGCAAATAAGTCCATTGGTCCATCTCACACAGTATTAATGTATTATGGTACACAAAGCACATGGTCCACCACTGACCTAGGACTCCTTCCTTAATTAGGCTTCTATTTTGCAAATGCTAATGAAACCAACAGCATCTTCATCTACACAGAACTGTGTGGGGACATACTTCAGAGTGAAGACTATTTTCAGGTTCTAAGGAGAGTTTAAAAACTAAATAGCAAGTCTGATTTCTCTTTCCATCTTATGCCTGGTACCCCTGTGCTTTTTCTTTCCACCTCCTTTCCAGCAATTGAGGAGGTATATAGAAAAATGCACACAATCAATCCATATAAAGGTAAAGGTAAAGGTACCCCTGCCCGTACGGGCCAGTCTTGACAGACTCTGGGGTTGTGCGCCCATCTCACTTAAGAGGCCAGGGGCCAGCGCTATCCGGAGACACTTCCGGGTCACGTGGCCAGTGTGACATCGCTGCTCTGGCGAGCCAGAGCTGCACACGGAAACGCCGTTTACCTTCCCGCTGGTAAGCGGTCCCTATTTATCTATTTGCACCCGGAGGTGCTTTCGAACTGCTAGGTTGGCAGGCACTGGGACCGAGCAGCGGGAGCGCACCCCGCAGCAGGGATTCAAACCGCCGACCTTTCGATCAGCAAGTCCTAGACGCTGAGGCTTTAACCCACAGCGCCACCTGTGTCCCCTATCAATCCATATAGCACTTACCAAACAACAGTACGCAATCATAATTAGCAGCACATTAACTTGCCATTGCTTTTGCCATGCTTTCCATTAGAACGTATGCTAAATTCTTCCCACCCCAAAGAACTACTAAAGCAAACCCTCTGCATCAATTCACTGTTGGAAAACTGACCACAAGAACTGTACAGCCCAATACAACTTCTACTAGCAGAAAGATATATTTCACTTCTTTAGGTTGCAGTAGGACAGGTGGAAAGTTGCTGCAGTCACATACAGCATCCACAACCAGGAGCAGGAGATTGCTGTTGGTAATTTGCTGCACCACAAACATCCTGTAAGGGCGAGAAGATCCCCCCACCCCAAGAGACTATGGTCAGAACAGAAGGTTATAGAATACTCCCCTTGCCCCTTCCTCAGGGGTTTTTTTCCAGCTGGAACTCAGTGCCAGCACCTCTCAGGTGGGTGCCATTGCCATTCTGAGATAACAAGGGAGGTGAGTTCCAACACTTCTTTTTCTAAAAAAAATAGCACTGCCCTTCCCTTCCCTTCCCACCACCACAAACAAGCACATGGTTCAAGCAATAGGAAACAGCAAGAATTAAAGCAAATGGGAAGGGGGTAGAGGAAAATATATTTAGTTAATAAATGGGAATACTATTAGGGAATATTCAGAACTGAGTTGAAGACTGCCACTTTCAATTAAACAAATACAATTTTATTGCATTGGAGGCAGAATGGTTGAGAAACTTGAGGTGTGGGTTATAAAGCAGGGACACATCCTTGTTCACTGCGGACTACTCTGTTAATACTGTAGTGCAGCTCTTGTGTAAATGGATTGATATGATACCGTACTTGACTCTGGATGGGAATGTAGCCTCTACATACATCGTGTGTGTGTGTGTGTGTGTGTGTGTGTGTGTGTGTGTGTGTATCCATGCACAATTCAGGGGTTGTAGGTTTTTGAGTGTTCATCTTCAATGTACTCTGCATTATAAGCATAGTGCTCATGCATGGAAGGGCCTGCAGAAGAACTAATTATGTATGTATTGAAGCACATTGACTTAAGTACACCACAGTTATGTGTGCCAAGGCAGGATTGCAGATTCAGAGTGTGTGTTCAAGCCAGTGTAAATGTATGTACAGGACTGACCTGTGTATTAAAGTGTATGTATTAAACCCTGTACAGCTATGCATGGGAGCCACATTCAAAGAATGACTATAAAGTCCCATGTGTCCTGACTTTCATGCAAGTGCCCAATACTGAGGGATCAGCTGGTGACGTGGACAGACTCTGCTCACATGACACTGAGGCTACAACATTCTGTGTCTGCTCCCTTCTCTAGCTATGAATACGGTGCAGCATTTGGACCACGAGCTTGAATTCTCATTTATTGTATATGTGTCATTTTCATAGTTACTATTATTTTCTGACAACATAAAGTGTTCATGTTCAAGTAAAATGGAAAATGCATCCTAAGCATGCCTACAGCCAGAAAAAACAATAGTCCTCTACTGCCCTCTGCTGGGAGACTATGAGTGGTGTGTACTTAGCTAAAAGCGAAAAGTTCCATCTTAATATTTAGCACCTGAGTTTTAGTTCTTAGATCATCTCCTGTGGGCTTGTGGAGGCTTTATTCAAATGCAAACAGAATCCTGCCAGCTGGACCCAGCTGGGTACCATGTCTGAGTTAATGGAATCATTTAAAGGCTGAATAATAATAATAATAATAATAATAATAATAATTACATGCTTCATGGGCATAATCTTAGGGCTGGTCCAAATGTTACATTTGAGTGATAAGCTTTTCCTTCAGCAACACTTTCTGTAGGAAGTGGCAACATCTAGAACAGTAGTTCTCAAATTCCACCCCCCAGTCCACTTGAAATTTGCTGAGGGTCTTGGGGAACCACTTAATGATATTTCTACCTGCTGTAGCAGTTGTAATTCTACAGAATTCAATTTATAATACAATAAAATACAATATTAAGAAAATAAAGGAAGTGATAACAATGCAATTAAAAATTGACACAAAACTAAATGCAAAGGATGTATGATTTCCCATCTTCAGCCACAAATTCACAGACACCTTGAGAACCACTTGTGGTCCACAGACCACATTTCAGGAACCCCTGATCTGGAAGCTTTCTACCTGCTTCAACCACCCAAGTGAATGAAACATCCAACTCCCAGCACCATTATTCCCAATGGTGTTAGTGTGGGATGCTGCAAAAAGAAGCTTTTAGATATTAGAGCTGTGAACATTACATGAAAATACTAATGTCTGAATTAGTCCTTAGCTTCCTTACAATAATTATGTAAGTTAGGGGGCAGGAGGGGAGGGAGAGAGAGAGAACAATTTTCTGGAGATCACTTGCTGAGTTCATGCTGAGCTAAGAAATTGTCCCATGTGATTTAACCATTATGCTTATACCAACCATCATAGGAATTGCTTCAGAAACTATCTGGTATTAGTAGCTACACAGTAGAGACATGTGTTGCTAAGAGCAAGGCTGAGCTTATTTGCGTAAGACAAAGTATTCAAATCTAATTTGCTCCTAGTATGGTGTACCTGCAACCAATGCCCTGACAGAAGGGCTTTTTTTCAGCTGGAACTCACCAGAACTCAGTTTCAGCACTGCTCAGGTGGGTACCCTTGCCATTATAAGAGAACAAGGGAGAAATACATGGTGAGTTCTGGCACCTCTTTTTCTAGAAAAATAGCACTGCTTGACAGTATAAATGAGAGAGGAGAAAAGATAATGCCTAAGGCAGGGCTGACAGTTCTCAAACTCACTATAGCCAGACTTGAGTCTGTCTGTTTTTTGGAAACAGCATCAAATGCTCAGATATTCTGGTGCCAGTATTCAGTGTTTAGGCACACTGAGTCAGTGGCGTAGCGTGGGTTGTCAGCACCCGGGGCAAGGCAAGTAATTTGCGCCCCCTAACCCCTGGATTTTAGCACTCGAGTGCGAGCGCACGCGCCCCAGATGTTGCGGCCGGCCCCCCTGCACCCCCCCACGCTACGCCACTGGGGCTGGGGGCGAGCGAAGGAGCCAAGGACCCCCCCCCTTAAGGCTCAGCAGGAATTTATTAAATTTATTATTTGCGGCGCCCCCGCGGGCCGAGGCAGCCAAAGCCCCCTCCCCTCGGGCGCCTCCCCGCCCCCTCCTCTCCTTGGGCTGTAGGTGGAGCCCGCGCTCCGAGGCGCTGCAGATCGGGGCTTGGCGAGCGCCTCTCCTCCCTCCGGCCTGGACCGGGGGCTTCCAGCCGCGCTCCGTCCTCGCCCGACCCCCCCCCGCAGCTGAGAGTTGCGCTGAGAGCCGGAGCCAGCGGCGCCCCCTTCCGCCGGGAGACCATCGCCCGCCTGCCGGCTTCCTCTTGGAGGGTGTTGGGGAGCGCAGGGCGCGGCGAGGCCCCTCGGAGCTCTCCTCCCCCCCAGTCGGCAGAAGCAGCCGCCGCCTGTGGCTGGGCCGAGGGGATGGCGGCGGCGGCGGGGTGCGGAGGCTGCCCGTGCCGGCCAGGCGTTGGTGGTGGCGGCGGCGCTGCTGCAGCGGCTGCTCCTCCTGCGAGCAGTGAGTGGAGCGCAGCCGCAGCAGCGGCGGCGGGGGGCGCGCGCGCACTAGGGCGCAAGGCTGGCGGTGGCGGCGGGGAGCCCGGCGGAGGAAGGAACTTGTCCCTTCCCTCTGGACTCGCGCCCCCCCAGAAGTTGCGCCCGGTGCGGCCGGCACCCCTGGCACCCCCCACGCTACGCCACTGCACTGAGTTGTTTAATGTTGGCAAAGTAGAGTTCTTACAGGTAAACATGCCTCTCAGCCCTTGCAAGCAGTTAAGAATGAGTGATGTAAGTTCTCTAAATGAGGGGCAATCTCACATGGGAAAACACTCTATGGAGAGCTTTGTGTGAAAAGAAGATTGCCTTGAAAAGAAATGGATGTTAAACAGAATTAACTTATCTGTGGGCCCTTATGGATATGAATTATTTGGAACAGGAATGTTCTACACTGAAGCAAATGCCCTAACCTATAAAGAAAAAAACAGAAAAAACATGATCATGTTCAGTTTTGCCTATCTTTCTAAAGGGAATTCACAGAACCACAGAATTGTAGAGTTGGAAGGGACCTCAAGGGTCATCTAGTCCAGTGTTTCCCAACCTTGGGCCTCCAGCTGTTTTTGGACTACAACTCCCATCATCCCTAGCTAGCAAGACCAGTGGTCAGGGATGATGGGAATTGTAGTTCAAAAACAGCTGGAGGCCCAAGGTTGGGAAACACTGATCTAGTCCAACCCCCTGCAATGCAGGAATCTCAGCTAAAGCATCCATGGCAGATGATCATCTAGATAAAGGTAAAGGACCCCTGACAGTTAAGTCCAGTCACAAACGACTCTGGGGTTGTGGCGCTCATCTCGCTTTACTGGCCGAGGGAGCCGACGTTTGTTTGCAGATAGTTTTTCCGGGTCATGTGGCCAGCATGACTAAGCTGCTTCTGGCGAAACCAGAGCAGCACACGGAAACACCGTTTACCTTCCCGCCAGAGCAGTACCTATTTATCTACTTGCACTCTGACGTGCTTTCGAACTGTTAGGTTGGCAGTAGCTGGGACCGAACAACGGGAGCTCACCCCATCGTGGGGATTTGAACCACCAACCTTCTGATCTGCAAGCCCAAGGCTCAGTGGTTTACACCACAGCGTCACCCATGTCCTCTGTTTAAAAACCTCTGAGGAAGGAGAGTTCACCACCTTCCAAAGGAGTCCATTCTACTGTCAAGCAGCTCTTACTGCCAGAAAGTTCTTCCTGATATTTAGATGGAATCTCTTGTAATTTGAATCCATTGGTTTGGGTTCTACCCTCCAGAGCAAACAAGTTTGCTCCAACTTCCAATATTCCTTTTAGATATTTGAAGATGGCTATCATCTCTTCTCTCAGTCTCCTTTTTCCCAGGCTAAACATACCGAGCTCCCTCAACCATTCCTCATAAGGTTGGTTTCCAGACCCTCACAAGGCCTGGTTTCCAGTGAAGAGTGTGGCTGAGGAGAGTTCTAAGGACCAGACAGAGAGACTTGGAGGGCAAAATGTGGTTCTGGGTCTGAGGTCCCCCACCCGTGCACTAGGCAAAGAGTGTGTTCAAGGCAGACCTTGGTAACTGGCAGGTTCATGCAGAAGGCAGTGGTCTGTGAGGGAACTGGGTCCTAAGCAATTGTCGCTACTATTGTTACTAACGGACACTTGAATTGAGGTTGGAATAGTTCATAGTTGCATTGCAAGGATAACAAGGGACAGTTAGTTTGCTTGGAGATCAGACTAACCAGAGACAATTGAGAGGCACAGGTAGGAGAAAAGGAAGAAAGGAAGAAAGAGAGCACATTTCTTACTTCTGACAGTCTCCGCATTCAATAATCCCATTGGTCTCTTTGATGGCAGGTTCATATACAAACACTGGGTATTCTGTGTCACATGGCTGTAGCATGTCGTGCTTCTTGTGCTTGTGAGCTGAGATGGGGAAAAAGAGGCTGAGTGAGAAAATCAGGTGAAGGAAACAAATGAGGTGTGGAAAAAAGAAACGGAAAGATGTTGACCCAAAAACGAAGATTACTGGCAGCCACTAGGTGGTGTGGGAGACTCAGTGTATGAGGATGCCCTAGAAGCATGAATATGGCCACCCTTCAGCCAATGGTCGGATTATGTAGCTATCAGTCTGACAGGCTGTTTACTGCTAGAAAGTCAAAACACACAAACAAGTGGGAAACCACTTGCAGTTAGTTCATGGTTAGAATCAAACCAGCTGGCCAAGACATTACTAGGTGGCTCATATGGGGGAAACAGGAATACTTTTTACTAACGACAGTGACTGCGTGAAATATAGCGGGCTGAGCTGGGCTAGTACAGCACCAATCTTTAGTAACTGCAGCTAAATACCTAAGAAGGAAGCTTTACTAGAAAGAAAGTCCACTACCCAGCTCCCACTAGCCAACATAGGAACTGACTACTTGCAGTGGAAAGATCTACATTTTGGGGACCCTGAAGCTTGAACTGTTACGGGGGCCCTTCGGCATCAGCAACAAAGCCTGAGTAACCACTGTTATCTTCTTCAATGGGGTTCTTCCATGACAGATCACCAAACCTTTACAACACCTGTGCTACTGACTTTCAGACTTTGGAATTGTTGAAATATATACAAAAATAGTAATAATCACTTTTGAAGTTTTTGGAAAGCTGAAATCCAAAACATTTAAGAAAGCATAAATATTGTTTAAAATATTTATGTTATTAACTGAGTATACAAAACTATCTTAATTGTGTTGCATGTCAATGTTTTTAACATTTAGGTGCATTATTTATTTATTTTAAAGAAACACCAGGTGTCATTGTGACATTTTGAAGGACAATGTATGATGTTTAGATTTGAGGATAGCTGAGATAATGCATAGATATGTTTGCACAGAGACAAAAATAATCACCTGCCAGATAGTCAGGGAGTGGGTGAACTGGTTGGTCATCAATAACAGCAGAAGTTTGCATTTGATAAAACTAACAGTGGGGCTGCTGTTCTTCAAACAGAGAAATGCTCAAAATGCTGTTGGACATTTGCATCACACTGGCCTGAGGGAGAAAAGCTGTGCTGGCATTTATTCTCTTGTGTGATGACGACAACTCAGAGACGCAAAGATACTGCAAATGTCACACAAACACGTATAGAGTCTGTGTCACTCATTGGGAGTCGAGACAGTGACAAGTATCCAAAAAACACACCTTTTTCTAGTTTGTTTTTAATCTATCCATTTTTATCTCCCTGCCCTTCAAGGAGCTCAGGATCCTCTTATCATCACAACTCCCTTCTCAGGTAGGTAAAACCTGTGAGCTCTTGGAATTGGAATCAAGCAGGTGGTTGAGCTTGTCCAACATTCTAACAATCCTGGCTCTTTCACAAATCGGTGACTGTAGCTTTTGTGAAAATTGCAGTGCTCTAATCTGGACACAAAGCTTGCAACACCATTGCACACAAAATGAAGACTTGTGTAGCCCATCTGTCAAGCACCAGTGAAGCGGGGAGAGAGAATGGGACTCGCCTTTCCTTGTTGCCTCCTGCTGGGAAGTGAGTATCAGAGCTCCCACTGCTTTGTCACAATGGCACCTGTCCTTCCTGAGGGGTTTGCAAGTGACTGACTCTCTGCTTCAGTGCAACCATCACTGACAATCTGATTCCTCCCATTGCTTTTCCTTGCCTGTAATGTTGTTCACCAAGTTTCCCTCAATGTAACTATGCAGCAGATTCTCTGTTCTAATCTTTCAACTATGAAGGAAGCAGCAGGCTATTTTAACACAACCTCCCTCAACTGGGATTAAAACCGAAATAAATTTATGCCAGATGGTGAAATGAGTATTGTAAACAACACCTATTTGTTTTCCTAGGTCTTATTAAGTTTCCATGCTGCATAGCAAGGATTTGTCCAGTCCTGCATATGTCACCCTGATGTTTTGCATTACCCCTCTGCCCTAAATTGGTTGACTTGTCTAAGGTCTTCTAGATAAGATTCGAACCTGGAACCCCTCAACTCACCAACTCCCTAGAAACTAATAAAGACAGCTGATTAGACAGCTTGTCTACAATGTGACAAAATGTAGGTGGACAGGAGTCTTAACCACAGTGCAACCCTGATTGGGGGAGCCAGATTTAGCATCTGTATAGATAGACCCCCACATTTAGCACTCAATATATTTTCTAGGTTTCTCTTCTAGTGCAGTGCACCTTACTAAAACCTAGAAATTACTCAACATGGAAAATATGTGGCCTATCCAGGATGCAAAACTGTGAGTTACAGCTGTGCAGTTACATGTCCACAACCAGCTCACTTTGCATATCCAAACTTGGACTCTCCCTCTCCTCAAGGTAGAACTGCATTAGTATCATGTATGGAAGGGAAGATGCACAGCATGCTTTCCATCTTCTTATTGCGTTTCATTCACAAATAACATTTGCTCTTGGAGCCACAGAGATTCATTCTGTTCAAACTCCCTTTTGTCTCTCTGTTAAACCACACTTTAACTGGATCGGAAGTGAATTTCCTCATACCCCAAACAGTTCCTTGGACACAGAGCAATAACAGCAATAAATTGAGCCTGGGGAGAGGGAACAAATCCAGTCAGCTTCAACAGCGCAGAACACAGTGAAGCCACTGCTACATTTGGGGCAGGGCATTCCCTTCCCCCTCATCCCCCAGTTTCATTCCACAGATGAGCATGAATAAACACCTGAGCAGCATCGGCAAAAGGGAGCAAAATGTCACTGCCATCCTGATATTTGCAGTCACATTGATCCGGAAAAATAACAACAGAGATAGGTTTTAAATTGCTGGCATTTCACTGTCAGCAGGGCAGCCCAAAGATATTTTTTTTCTAGCCCAAGCAGCCGTCCATGTGACCAGAGATCGGCACCTCTGCACCATTTTATGATATAGCAAAGGGCCTTGAGTTTCTGTTTCTCTGCTTTTCTATGTCATATATTATTAAATATACAAGACCACTGAGTGGTTTACATAAAACACAGTAAAATTGTATGAAATCTCTCTCACAGATTGCTAGATGTTACGGCACGTGCACAGGCCAGCTGCTCCCCAGTGGGGGCTGGTGTCTATTGGGATAGGCAGGCCGTAAGGCATGGATGCCAACAGTAGGAGGAGCCAGAGCTGATGATAGGCAGAACTAATTCTAGTTTAACCCCAATCCTCCTCCATAGAAGGGCAACAGTGGCATTTAGAAGGAAGAAACCAGCAGGCAGGGCCAGCCCCTGGACTGGTTGTAAGAAAGAAGGCAGTTGGGAGCTGGTTGCGGTTGGTAGGGCAGTGCCCTATTGGCCTAATAGATCAGCGCCCACTGCCTTCGGAAGCAACCTGTGCTCCCTTCTCTGTCTTTCAGCCCTCATGGGGAAATAACTAAACCCCCAAATATTACTCTCCACCAGTTACTCCTATGCTGCTGTCCTACTTCCCCAATTCCTCCGAGGCTTATAATCCACCATAATCTATCTATCTATCTATCTATCTATCTATCTATCTATCTATCTATCTATCTTATAATCTATCTATCTATCTATCTATCTATCTATCTATCTATCATCTATCTTATAATCTATCTATCTATCTATCTATCTATCTATCTATCTATCTATTTGAATTTATATACCGCCGTCTCAGGGCAGTTCACCCTTACCTACCTGTAGCCCATCCTGGCTGATTACTGGCTGGGTTACTCATGAGCAAGCAACCAGTTTAACAACTTCTTCTCCACAGGAGCTTTAGCAACTGCTGATGTTTGGAATTTGGAAAGGAAATACTACCTCTTGCCAGGATATCATAGAGAAGGTTTTTTCTCTCCTTGACTAAGGGCAGGCTAGTGCTCAGCTGACCTGGGAAGTACCCTCACATGCCCCAGTTCTTACATGTTGAAGTTTTAGTGACATATTGGAACATGGGAAGTTACTGGACTATCTAGCTCAGTATTGTCTACACCAATTGGCAGCAGCTCCTCAGGGTTTCAGCTCGAAGCTATTTGCAGCCCTACCTGGGAAATAAGGATTGAACTTGGTGTCTTCTTCATGCAAAGCAGGTGCTACACCACGGAGCTATGGCCCATCCCCTGTTGTTGGGTTTACTGGTAGCTAATCATGATGACAAATGGTGTAAACGATGCAAAGAGTTTTAATATTTATCTTGGTTAGCTATATCTTATTGACATAAGGGCAGCTCCCATATTTCTTATTTCTATAGACAAGCCATTTATCAGCCAGCCTTTGTCTGAATGGTGGAGGGGGAATAAAGGGCTAGAGCTGCTTATTCAGCCAACCTGTAATCATATCTGCTTCTCTAACATAAATAAATTATGAGAAAAGTGAATGAACTTATTTATTGAAGTTGCTCTAGTGATCAGAACCTGACTATCTGCAGTTGTCTGAATAATACAGTTTTGCTGGATTTCCAGTTGAGCGATTACCACCTGTCCTCATGCAATTCTGCAAACAGGCTGAAGTTTCTTTCTGATAGATTCTTGCCCACCTCTAGCTAATTATCTCTACTTGCATTTTGTACCTACTGAGAATGCAAGAATGTCCTCTCATGTTTCTTTCTGAGCTCCATATTTGACCTGGATCCTCTGATTATTATGGATCCTTTTAGAGCAACCATAGTACCTGGGAGCTCTGGTTGGGGCTCAACTAAGGTTACCTCCCTTCCTGCATGATGCAACCACCACCATGTCTTTTCTCTTGCACGAGTGGCACCTCCCTAGTCCACCCTTCCTCCTTTCTTCATCATCCTGCTATTGTTGGGTTTACTGGTAGCATGCTAATTATCATGCAAACACCTAGGCCTGGCCTGATTCAATTACCACTCATGAACAATTGAACAGAGGAAAGAACTCCTTGAAGTTCTTACTCTACCTCTAGACCTTGGGATACCAAGCATTATTTGAGACATCAGGCACCAACTCCAGAAGCAGCATTTATTGGTCTGGCCTAGTATGACAGATAGCAAGATCAGATTGTAGATTAAAAGCACCATAGGAAGGTCTATGCATTTGTATAATGTGTAAATGTATTGAGAATGAAATGGGGGGGAGGGGGGGTAGAATAGAAGATGGAATGCTGATAAACCTTGCAACTTTTCAAATACTAATTTGTTCCTTTATAATGGACCAAGCTTGCTGTAAAATATCATTAATATTGAAGGGCAAGATTTGCAAATATCAATATAAGATTCACTTTAGCAGTGTACAGTACAACAGAATTCTCCACCCATTGCCTATTTCCCAGTAAGAACTGCTGCCATGCAACCTTAGTTCATTTCAGCAAGGCTTATATGGGTGAACCCACATGCTTTGCACAAGCTGCTGTGGTTTGCACATATTGGCACATCCCTAGAGCTGCTGTACATCTTTATATTCAAGGTTACAGCTGGACCAGCAAGCGCAGAAACTTGCAGTGAAGTACGCCAATCACAAAGTGAGTGGTAGCCCAATAAGTAAACAAGTAGTGATATCTCTGTTTTCAACTAGGCAGTCGCAGCTAATTCCGGAACAGCTGTGAAGTGGGAAAGGAATTGCCCCCAGTTTTCTGGGCAAATCTGCTTGGGTGTTCTCCTGTTTCCAGAAAATGGAGATCTTTTTGCTGCACTATAATGATTCTACTTACCATGATGGAAAACAGCCTTGGCTATATAGGTTGCATGGCATAACATGTGATGCAGATGAATCCATGATGATGATCACAAGATGGTGGTAGAATTCCATGGTGAAGACACATGAATAGGAAGAATGGGAAGTGAAGAAAGAAAGAGGAAGAATGACATGGTAGTGAAATGAAGAAATAATTGTTCACAATAGCAACAATGAGTGTGAGACTACTCCTTAAAATTCACCTGCCTTTACAGTTAACTAAACTGCTGTTTCATGAGAAATATGTTTTATTGTCTTATATCCTTCTTTCCTTCACATAAGCCTATGTGAAGTGAATGTGATTTACTTAAAAATACGAGAATATTTGACACTGAAAGCTTTGGCCTGCACACTCCTAAATGTTTAGGAGCAGGCAATGCTTTCAGAAACAAGTACAATATTGGAAGTACTCCCTGGACTAGAGAGAGACAGCTATTCTATCTGGTTAAAATATGTGTAAGCAACATAATGTATGTAACCAGCATATTACTGTTGCCAAACCCTAGCAGGCAGTACCATAAGTAACATTTGCTATATGAGATTGTGCTTTTGAAATGATTTCTGCCATTTATTATTATTTTTAAATGAAACGTATTAAGAATTAATTATATTTAGAAAGTTCTTTCCTTTCTTTCTTTCTTTCTTTCTTTCTTTCTTTCTTTCTTTCTTTCTTTCTTTCTTTCTTTCTTTCTTTCTTTCTTTCTTTCTTTCTTTCTTTCTTTCACAAAAGACTGCCTGTGTTTTTCTACTTTTAGCTTACATTGCTGTTATGTTTCAAAAATTATCTCCATGATACGGAGGACTGGAATGGAAGGAATAAAGTTTCATAATTTTAAGAGCTCAGAGTGCATGTGATCCACAGACCACAAGTGACCCACATTGCTGTTTTAGACACTGTACCACAGGCTTTTAGGGGTCTTAACACTGACACCCTTCCCTGCACGTTCCAAGCAAAGTGCATGTAGATGAAAGAACTGGCCCACTGCTTCAGCAAATAGTTGTTAGTAGTCTTCTATCCACCTCATGGGATACCCCAACACAGACCACATATATGAGCCGACACAGTTGACAGTGTTATTAAACCTTGCCAGTATATTCCAGGGTGTCTCAATAAAGGTGAAATGGAAGCTGGCGAATAGATTCTCAGTGCCAACAGGGTGACAATGTCTCTGGATTGTGCTAAATTGCATTCGTATGTGTGATTCCTTCATCCAAGCCCAGTGGCTGCAAAATTTGTGTGCTGTGAGCTGGCTGCATTCCCACATACTCACCATCTGCCAAATTGTCTGTGTGCCAGAAGCCAGATATGTTGAACTCCAGAAAGAATCTGTCAAAAGACAGGGGGGGGGGGGAGAGAAAGATGTATTTTACGCTAGCCTGGAAGGGCAAAGGTGTTACGCAGGCAGAAAGTCCCTGTGATTTGCTCTACTCTGAGCTGTTAGTCTGTAGGAACAGCCTAGAACTTGCCTTGCTGTTTCTTTTTAGTTCACACCTGAGCCAGTTACTTTAAATCTCCCTTTGTTACTTTTCAAAATGGTTAATTGTGCCTTCATCCTACAATAAATTACTAGCAATTCCTGTGGCAAGGCTGTCATTAACACTGTGCTCCTTGTGGCTGGGAGGGAAATATACTCGGTCACCTTGAAAGCCATCTGCTCCGCGACGGTGGACGCTGGTATTCAGTGCCCAGCAACAGCTGTGGAGTGTGCCTAGCAAGTTAATCTCTATGAAGAATCTTGGAACATGGCCCTTGTCTCAAGTTCAAAGGTGTTTGAATCTAACACTTCAGTCTCTGCCTAGTATAATCTCCACTGTACTACCAAGGAGGCGCTGCTGGTAGTCCCTTCATTGAGTGCTTTCTAAGGTGGGGGGCACAACACACAGTAAAGCCTTCTTGGTGGTGGCTTCCCATTTATGCAACTCCTTCCCACTGCATGTTTGGTTGTCTTCCACTTTCTGTTTATTCATATGGCAGCTTAAAACATTATCTATTGTTACAGGCTTACAAAACATAGCAGCGGAAGCCTTGTTTGTTAAGCTCTACTGAGCTGCTGACCTTTAAATGTTGTTTAATAGTATTTTATGGCTATATTTTTGTTTAGTTTATTTTTAATAGCCATTTGCTGGATGCGTTTATTTATTTTTTTAATGCGCTGACAGCCATTCCAAGTTCTACATGAGGGGGAGCATGGTATCAACAATGTATATTGGAAAGCTGCCTGGTCTCTATATATTTGGACGCCTTAATATATCATAACCAAATTAAGCATGATCAAAGGCCAGGTTTTAACCTATGTTTGTATGCAATTGGGCCTCATTTTGAATCAAGATGGAAAACAAACCTTTCAAAGGTGCACTGTGTTAGCCACTGATCACAAAATGACGCAGATTTTTGGGGTTTCTGAGAACTTCCAAGCAATGCTGGGTATGAGGTTGTTAGTAACAAATATATTAATAATAAAATATCAAACATATTCATGAATCTGTCTTTCTTCCTGAAACCCCACCTCCCACAATGTGTCACCTTGGCAGAGATGGCAAGTTAGGTCTACTCCATTAACATATTTTCCTAATAGGAACAGGATTGTCCCCCCTTTATGTTTTCAACAGAGCAAATTATTCAAGTTCATTAGAATCTGAGAAGGGAAGGGTAAGTCTGATACTTGTTGATTTACATCCATGTAGATACTCACGGATACTTTGTTGATTTACATCCACGTAGTAGAACATAAAAGTGTTAATGATAGTGACATTGGCTCACTAACACAAAAAACTCTTCCCCAGGGAAAAATGTATCATTGCTGGGCAAGCAAGTGCCTGTGCCTGCCTTCTTCTGTTTATGACATCAGAGTTCCTGCTCCCCAGTGCAGCTTCTTTCCCACGCTTAACAGCCTTAATAAGCAGGTTTGCATATTATGGACTTCCACTTGAAATCAGGAACTCTGGACCCCTTTACTGGCCCTGATATATATGTTGTACTGCTACGATTTTGTACAAATCGGTTCGCCATGTTTTCGCAAACTGGAAGGTGCAAATAACTAAACTGCCTACTTGATAATGCTGCTGGAAGCCTCTTGGGTACCACAGGAATGAAGGCATGACACAAATGCCTCTGCTTCATACGATGGCAGGATTTTTCCTCTTAGAGCTCTAATGCACTAATCCCATGTGTGTGATGCCTGCAAATCACATGGCTTGTATGCACAAGCTATTCTCCTTCTTCATGTAGTCTTTATCTTGAACTGGAGAATTTCCAAGGTCAGCACAAGCAGCAGACTCCACCCAAGAAAAAGATGCAGAAACATGGTAGCATCTTCTATGGTGTGCGTGTGTGTGTGTGCTTCCTGTGCTTCTTGTATTTGTGCTACAAAGCATTGAACCAGAAGGGAAGGAGGCTCACATGCAGATATTCTCTTACTAAAATAGGGCCCAGATGTTTTATTAAACAGGCCCAGTGGCACAATTTTGTCTCTGTTAATGTGACTCATCTGACACTTCCATCCCATGAACCGAAATCTCCCTTTTACCTGATTATTCCATTGTGATGCACTGGCTTTGGTACTCATTGCTACAACAGGGGTGGGAGTTAAAGACATTTCTACAACGCAAATCTGTATTGGATTTACTGGCATTGTCTCACCAAAATAATTCTGGAAGTTATCTTGCTGGGAACTCTGTAAATGACTCCTAACCTTTCAAAGAATTATAATTCCCTAGGGAGAGGGAATGACTATTAAAACAAGTTTGTGGATGCAGACACACTAACCCATTTGCTGCACAAAAACGTAGTTTTTCTCAGTCTGGGATGGTTCATGCTTATGCTCAACATGCTGCTTTCAACACCTGGGATAGCTCAGTCAGTAGAGCATGAGACTCTTAATCTCAGGGTTGTGGGGTCAGGCCCCATGTTAGGCAAAAGATTCCAGCATTGTAGGGGGGTTGGACTAGGTGATCCTCGTGGTTCCTTTCAACCCTACATTTCTATGATTCTAGATTGATTTAATTTCCTGCTGGCCACAAGGGTAGATGTGGTTACTTGGTACACATCTGAAAACCCTCCATGCCCTTTCCTCCCTGCATATGTCCCAGATGAATGAAGAAGCAGTGATTCCGATTTTGGTATACACCTACTCACAACCTCATTGGAAATATGTACATACACATACATGCACACACCACCATCTGTTTTCAAATGGACACACTATGGGGTAATGCAGAATCAATGTAGTATGTAAGTAGCCTGCCTATAGAAACGGGTGTGTCCTAAGTTTCATGGAACTGGAAATCCATTGTAGAATCTCTCAATTCTACATTTTGGAATAACAGGACTATCTATATAGTGACTGCAACTTCTCCAGCTTGTGCTTCTAAAAGTTAGGACTGTCAACTGCTTCAGGACTGTTTTGAATATTTTCTTGTTTATTCACTATTATAGTCACATACCAGAATTTTTAAAAATGCTTGTGCCAGTAACATCAAGCCCCACCAGTTTAAATTTCCTCATACCTATTAACGAACACAAGCATTAGTTGATTAATACACTGATGTAAATGTACTAAAGCTTGCAGTTATAGTTTCTACTTCTAATGATATTTCCCTCCAGAACTCCAAAATGTTTGTACTCACATGAGGAAGTCAGTTATCAGCCACTTTAGTGCTCCCAATAAGGCATAAACTGGCTGTTGAAAAAGAAGAAAGCCAAAGAAGAGGAGTATTTTACAGAGCCCACAATTCCAGAAGCCAATCTACAAATTAGGAGGCAGATTCTAAGAAGCAGCAATATGCATACAAGTCAGCCTACTACCAATAATAATTCTGAACCTCATCTTTGGAAAGGTCGGGAAGCTTATCGGGAATTTGCATGAGTCTTTGAGGACATAATTACTTAACTGGCTCTCTTCAACCGTAATAGCCTAAATAGCTTGTGGAAAGAAAGAGCTAAAGCTATTTGTGCAACTAAAACTTTAGAAAACATTTTTGTTCTAACGGTGGAAAATAAATTGTGTTTCCACTTCAAACTGTAAGCAAAAGCAAACACCACACAAACCTTGTTAGTAGGCGTGCCTAATGCAACAAGGCCTCTAGCATATAAACTGGTAGGTGCTACAAAATACAAAACAATTTTAATATTAGGGGATTTCTAGTCCTCATGATCATGCTGAAAATGTGGATAGTCTCATCTGAAGGATTTAGGCAACTCTGCTTTGGAGCAAAGGTATTATTTTTCTTTTGTGGGAATATGACATGTGAGGTATATTTGTATATCTTAATTCTAGTATCATTCTCAACTACAGTGTTGTATAAACTCAAAGCTATATCTGAGTAGAAACCTAATAAGGTCAAAGGTTCAGTCTGTATTTTTTGTTCTCTCCATTAGTGCTTTCTTCTTATAAACAACAATGGTGACATTTCCAGGGATTACTTTTTTGTTTCATTCTGTCAGGCGAGCTAGTTTCCAAACAGCAGGGAGAGGGAACCTGTGGCCCTCCAGATATTGGACTGGAGAAGACATGGAATTTTAGCTGTTATATTTCCAGTTTCTTCTCATGACCATCACTCCAACTCCCCCCCCCTTTTAAATGTCTGCTCATCTCCAGCTCTCCTCACAATTTGTTTATTTATATGATTTATGAGTTAATTTCCATGCTTTTGTACATGCTCAAAGCAACATTCAAAACATTTCTTAAAGCACCTCATTAAAGTTATATAAACAAACAGACATGATAGAGTGAGATTCATAAAACGATGAATGAATTAATGATGAAAGCTATTGGACTGATATCCTTGTCTTTTGACAAAAAGGTACCAAAACATTAAGAACATTAAAATTAAGAAACGATGAGTTACTCAACCAAATTAGGTATGCCTCATTTGCATAGTTTTATTGTAAAAGCTCAATTTGAATGTTTTGGTTTTAGAATTTGGAGGGTTTTCTGCAGCATTTTAAGATCCCTTTGGCCAAGTGCTTGTCAGATGGAGTGGCAAGATCAGAAGAGCAAGGATGGGCTAGATGAACCTTAGCAGGAACCAAGGTCAAGCATTTTGCTGCTCTAACCAGACACAAGCCTCTCCAGGAAACTTTAATAAGTAGTAGGACCCCTCCAGATGGGTGGGGGTTTTCGGGGGGGGGGGGCTATATTCTGTACTATATTCTGACACAGTAATACTGCATTAGTGGTGGGTTTATACTGGACCATCTACACATCATTCTGCTTTATTACTTGTTCTCTAATGCTTCCCCAGCATTACCAAACATTACTGCTATCTGGATGAGCACTCTTGCACTATAGTGCAGCAAAAGCAAGACACCCCGGAACACTTGTACTGTATTATTAAAAAGTTACAGAATTTCAATAGGAAACTATGGGACATGCACCAACAGGGAATGAAGAAGTATGTCCATCCCAAAACTTTTACCACAAACAGTATTGTAAATGGTATCGTGCATATCACCACCCCAATACAATGAGAAGCAGAAATAATTCTGGATGCACAATAAAAAAGATGTCTGAAGAAGCCTTTAGGTTTTGCCATATGATCAATTCTGACATTTTGGTTTAAGAAAGGCTTGCCTTTACTGGGTTTCTTAGTTTTACTTGCTGGTGACAAGCTAAACCACTGCTTACCATATTCAAGGCGCCAGGTTCAGGACCTGTGGTGAGCTTATATTGTTTTTACTCAGAGCTGGAAAAGCACTACATTTTCACATAGCCACCCATCTCTCCTTCAAAGGACAAGGCTAAATCTCCTAAAGGACTAGAGCTAACATGGGTGATAAAAAGCCTTTTGATTTGCAGTAACAGTCCAACTGTAATTAGTGAGTGTTTCCCTATTTAGTTAATACAAATTTAATTATGTAATGCCAGATACCTAGTTAATCCAACTCTAACAAACAAATCCTATTCTGATCAATTAAGGGTGCCACAACCTGAAACTTTCCTGGCACAGAACTAGTAGACAGCAACAATTTGATATAGCCAAAATTGGCCCCAGAGTGCTCCAATGCAGGATTAATTCAGAGTTCATTTTGATTACTGGTGAAAGATGCAGCAGGCATAAATTGAGATGGGGGGGAAAGAAAAGGAAGGAAAAGTTCAGCAACTTTCCATCCCTAGAATGCATTGTCTCTGGTATCTTCCATCTTTTCCAAATTAATACACATGTACTGCTATTTGGTCAATACATGTAGCATGAAACAGATCCCAGGATCAATTGCAGAATGATGGATCAATTTTTACCTGTGCCTTTCCCCATTGAATTTTGGAATTGTTTTGCTTGGTCTGCTGACTCCGGCTAAATGCATGTGTGAAACAGAGTGGAAATTACTTACTTTGGGAAAGGAAAATTGGAGACGGCTAATTGGTTGCTGGATCAGAAATATATTCTCACTATGCAAGTGCCACATTTTTCTGAGCACATAGGCTGTAGGTGAAGGACAAAAAGTTGCACTGGGAATCTACTGTTTCCCTGTAGTGTCCAGCTCTTTTGTGAAACATTGAGTGTCCCTTCTCACAGAATAGCAGCACTCTGGACTTGGATGTTTTAAAAAATGAGCACCAAAAGGGTTTTAATCATCATCTTTGTTGTGACACCAGCAGAAAGATATTAGTGAAAAACCAGGAAATCTCCTGTCCTATAATAAACAATTAAAATCCCCTTCCCAGTCTGCCTTCACTGGCTTCATCAGATAAGTGACCTAATTGTGTCCAGCCCCCACAATCAGAGTACATGGAGAAGAGGACATGAGGGAAGACGTGCCTTGGCTTCTTCTTCTGTCCTTGCAAAGTCCTCAAATAAGAGCACAGGAAAAGCAATCAGGCTTGTAGCAAAGACAAGGATGATAAGCACGATTTTGCCCTCAGTGTAATCAGCAGGGGAAACAAAGGCACTTCTGCCCTCACAACGCTCTCTGCTGCACCCCAGGCCTGGCAACGATGGTGAGGCATGGGATGGTCTCACCCTGGAGCAGAATGACTTAAAGAACTGGACCAATGCTGCTCTAATATATTTTATTCCGTGTTTTATGTATTATATAGAAACGCTTACAGATACTTACACTGAGAAGAGGTCGTGCACCACTATGGTGGTGGTGGGGCATTTTACACATGGCTTGGTAATCGTACATTTTCACCCTGCAAAAAAAAAACAACAATAAAAAACTGACAAGTGGGCCAATGTGTTCAACACACCAGCTTAGCCCAAGAGTCCACCAGTCTGCCTAGCCCACTACTGTGCACTCTGATTGTATAGTGGTGCAACGGAACACTGTGGTGCCAGAAGCAGTTTAGTCATGCTGGCCACATGACTTGGAAACGCCGGCTCCTTCGGCCTGATGCGAGATGAGCGCCACAGTCCATAGTCGCCTTTGACTGGACTTAACTGTCCAGGGGTCCTTTACCTTTTTAAATTCTGATTGAAGGTGACTTTCAAAGGTCTAGCAGTTGTTTTGCCCAGGTCTGCTATGCGAGATTTTTAGTGGACATGCCAGGAACTGCACCTGAGATTTTCTGCATGCAAAACATGTGCTCTGTCACATGCCCTTTGCTCAACAGAGCTGCAAACACATTCATTTGTCCTGCATGAATTCTAGCTTGGATCTGTCTTCACACAGGGAACAGCCATATATCCTCATCCTAATAATTTAGTTTAGTTTGTGCTTAGCATTGGATTAGCACAACAAGATCTACTCCCATACAGTGTTTGATTGACTATGTGGTATCTGATGAAGAAACTTCTTACTGATGTCACAATATGCCCCTACCCTATGAAAACTTTGTATGCGATTTACTCGAGTTACCTCAGCTGCTATTTTTACTCATGTCAAGGTCCTGAAAGCTGCTGCTGACAACTAGAAACATCATAGCAACTATTCCCAGCCAGCTGCAAAGCCCAACAGCTGCATTTCTTCCCCATGGCCAGGTCCAAACTGGACAGGTTTGTGCTCTTCCAGACACATCTGGCTGGGCTCTCAGATTTCTTTATGCCATTTGTGTCTGACTCTGCATCCCTCTGTATGCTACATCAGCAACATGGGAACTGCTTCGGAACACATGGACATAGGAAACTCCTTTACACCATGTCAGATCATTTTGCTCATCATTGTCTGCACTGACTGGCAACAGCTCTCCAGAGTTTTACACATAAGTTTTCACCAGAGAAGCCAGCAGTTTAACCTAGAACCTTTGCATACGAAACATGTGCTCTACCAATGAGCTGCAGATAATGTTTGAAAGCCTGTGACCTGTACTATGCTGTACAGGGAAACATCGGATGGGAATAGCAAACACAGTTAGCTTTGCTCACATGGTTCTGGGCTCCCATGCTGTTCTGGTAACATATAAGGGCCTCCAAGTCAGGAACATAAATGGCCTAGATGAAGCCACATGAAATTGTATTGCTACACAGTAATGTAATGTTACTTCTGACATATAAAAAAGGATATGTGCCTGTATTTTTGTGTATTTATTTGTTTCAACATGCATTCTTAGAACACAAGCAGGGAAATGAAAATAGGTAACATTTTGCATTCGTTCACATTGTGCACAAACTGTATGACAGTGGATATAATCAGGAGTGATTCCTGTTACCGCAGCAATGCTTTTTTTGGCTGCTGCAATCATAGAATCGGTACTGGCTGCACCCATTATTATGCAGTTCACACATTACATTTGCCTATGTGAGTACGGTATGTACCTGGAGATGCTTGAATCTTTCTATGGATAACAAATGTGAACAAGTCCTAACAACTGAGGCAATGTTCCACACCCCACTGTCTTCATTCTCTTTTTTAATGTTTAGCTGTGATAATTCTCAATGGGGATAAGGCATTTTGCTTCAACCAGGCTCTTCTCTGAAAGGAAATCAATACAGAGGAGATAGTAATACTTACTGTTTGAACATTCCCATGCTTATAAGCTGGGTCATAACAGAGCCATCCACTTCTCCCAAAAATTTGCTGGTCTGCAAGCACAGGGAGATAAAGAGAGAAAAAAGCAGAAACTATAGATAAACTTCCTCAGCTTTTTATCAGTCCAGCTAATCCATCCCCACTATGAGTTTGAAATCCTATACTCAATATTGCCACTATCATAAAACAAGCTCTTTAAGCAGGCGGTGCTCTGCTATGTCCTCAGGCTGTTTAGCAAAGAGGGGTTTAGAGAAGTGTGTGGCGCCATGGTCAAAAAAAATGAAATGCAAATCTTAGCTCAGCCATGCACTCACCACGTGGCCTTAGACAAGTCACCATTTCTCAGCTTATCATCTAAACTATGGGGATAGTAATACAGTACAGGCGTACTATATGGTATGATGCTGTAAGGATGAAGCAGTGCCCACTATCCATTAAGATAGTGGGTTCCGATGAGATCTTGATGAGATCTCACAAGGTTTTGGTGAGATCTCGCTGGAAGCTGCCACTGCTGCTTCTCTGCCACTGGAAGTGGTGGCGAGGTGAGCAGGGTGCCTGCAATGGGTGCCACCTCCTGGACTTCTGCCTTCTGCTGCTTGTCCACCTGATGGACAAGCCCGCCCTGGCTGGAATGTAGCCTATTGTGCAAGAGTTGCTTTCATTGCTCCACCCACTATTACCTCTAGGCCTGTCCAATGTTGGCATGCAGCCTCTAGAAAGTTGACCATGAGGTAATGTGGCCTGGTTTAAAAGAAGATAAAACTCAACCCTGAGTTCCTTATTGGAAAGGTAGGGTGCAATTATAGTTAATAAATATAATTATCTTGGGAGATTCACAAATTTGCACGAAGTCTAAAAAGTGATTAGTGCACGTATTCACTGTTCTTTTGGGGGAAAGCCTGAAGTCCCCTTGCTTAAGCCTTAACAAAAGAAATCTGCAGATTTGTCCAATTTGCTCCTCCCTGCCTCCCAGCTCTATAAACAGGCTTTATAAGTAAGCACAGAAAACTTCTTACCTGTTTGAAGGTTTTGGAAACGAGTATAAACCCATTATTATCAATGAGAAAGCAGTTCAGATTCTGAAGAGAAAAAAAGAACGAGGAAGGAATTTCAGCTATAGAGAAGATAATATTGCCTAGTATGAAAGCTTCTGCCTTACCCTGTGAGCTGCTATGATTCTGCTTCCACAGTTCTAGTGGTCTTATGTAAGCCATTACCGTTAACTCTGGCTCCGGTTTGCTCCCACCACTGGCTTTTGAATCTATGTACACACAATGTTACCCACAACAGAAAGCTAACCACTTGGAGATTTCTAAACTTAATTTTATTGTTTTACAATCAAGCAGTATATAAATTTTGTTAAATAAATCAGATAAATCCTGTAGTTTCCTGAGAAATACAACTGTTTGATGTGTTTCCCCATAGACTGCCATTAATCTGAAAGGAAACTTATGCCACATTCGTTTTGCAATTAAGTTGAGCTGTGTACACTTGAGACATCTATTATTATTATTTATTAAATTTGCATATCACCATATACCCATAGATCTCAGGGCAATTACAATATAAAAAGCACAAAATACATAACAAAAACTAAAAGCAGCCTAATACAGCGGCGTAGCGTGGGTTATCAGCACCCGGGGCAAGGCAAGTAATTTGCGCCCCCTAACCCGGGGCAAGGCAAGTAATTTGCGCCCCCTAACCCGGGGCAAGGCAAGTACAGTAATTTACTCTCCCAAGCAGCAGCAGCGAGGCTTCTCTTTCCCCCACGCTCTGCCGGAGCTGCCTCTTTTCTTTCCTTTTTTCCCTTTCTCCAAGGCTTTTCGCTTTCTCTCCTTAATTGATTCCCCCTCCACACCGCGGCGTTTCCTGGCTGCTTCCCCCCCCCTTCCCCTCTCTCTCCTCTTCGCTCTGCTTGCCTTGCCCTGCCCTGCCTGAGGGCGCCCTGAGGAGACTCCGCTCTCCTTTTTGACCAGGCGAGGTGGGAAAAAGGGGGAAAAGTCTCTTCCCGCCCCCTCGCCAGACTCCCTGCTCGGCTCGGCTCAAATTACCATAAAGCTCCTCTCCCTCAGCTTCGCCAAGCTGTCAAAGCCCGGCAGCAGCGGCAACGGCAGCAGCAGGCGCAGCCAGACCCCCGCCAGCCAGCCAGCCCGCCCGCCCGGCTACCTCTCCTTTTTTTGCCCGCAACAGAAAGCTTCGCTCTCCCCCTTCCGCGACCTCCTCGCCAAGCCGAGCGAGCGCGGGCTCCCTAACCCGTGGATTTTAGTAGGGGCAGAGAGCTGCTAGTGTGAGTGCGCCCCCCACCCATGTTGCGCCCGGTGCGGCCGGCACCCCTGGCACCCCCCACGCTACGCCACTGGCCTAATAATCTCCCCCTATTCCACATGCACAGATGAGTTTCATAAATAGGAGCTTGGGGAAGTGCTATAGGGGCAGGTCTTCATGTTGGGTGAAGACATCCCTGTCCCCTCTGTGGTGTGTACAACAATCAGCAAATGTGACTTGACATGCAGTGTGTGTGGGTGTGTGCCTGGGGAATGTCCTTGCTGTGTTTTAAGCTGCTAATGTGCACATCACCTAAGACTCTCTGATGTTTTGTTATTTCTGTGCTTGCTTACAAGTTTCCTGAATTTGATATCAGAGTACTGGTTGTACTTTTGCACTACTATTGTAGGCTTACACTCCATACTGTTTCCCCCCAAAAGTAAAGCATATTTGGGGGCTCATGCGAGGCTATCCCAGAATCTTGTTCCATTTGGCTTCATAGAGCTCATGCAGTTCTGTCTAGACTCTGCAGCATTCTTTGTAGCATCTTTGGGGCAAAGTAAACACAGCGGTGTACTGCAAGGTACAAGTCCGGTAACTCATTAAAAAAGCAACTGCAGGCTAGAGAAATGAAGTAGATGTTTTTCTGGAGCTCTCTAGCTTTCTCCATACTCCAGCACATGTTTGCAATTTGGTCTCAGGTTCCTCTGCCCCTTTGAAATCCAGCTTGCACTTCTGGGAGTTCTCAGTCCACATACTGCTTAAGCCTGAATGAACACTATATTCACGTGCTTATCTTCATAATTAGTCATAGCTGTGGTTCTCACAATGTTTTCATAACAATTAATTAAACTTAATGACACTCTCAATACACAGTTGATATTTGGGAATAATATGGGGTACTGCAATTCTGTAAGCTTTCTAAATGGATTCCAGAATTATTATGAAAGTCCAAGACCTTCCAGTCCACATAAAACCTTCAAGAGGTTTTCATATGCCATTTTTCAGAGCCACATTGTCTTATCAGAACCTTCAAAGATGTATTTTTAAGGCTTCTTGCCTTGAGTGCTGGTCTGTAACTGAGGAAACAAGAGGTTCAGATCCTTGTTTAGCTAGGAAGTTTGCTAGGTAACCATGGGCCAGTCCCGTCTCCCTCACTCTAACATACCTTGGAGACTAAAAGAGAATGAATCATATGCACCTTTGCATTTCTTGAGGAAAGGATGGGCTAAGAATGCAATAAAAACTAATGCATTTTCTTTTTCTCACATTTTAAACAGCTCTGAGAGGTTAGGCTGATTAGTGGTCAGTAAATAATTTACATGTATAGAGCCACCTGGGTTCAAATTCTGGCTAGGGACCAAACGGGACATGATGAGGCTGTACTTTATCCACATCCCTACTTCATGGGGGTCAGGTCCATCATTTACATGGGTAAAACATGTGTAAAGTAGAAATCTGATCTCCCTGCCCATCTTATCTCTCTGCGCTCTTCCGCTTTACTCAATTTGTCCAGCTCACTCTGGTGTCAAAAATGAACTAGGAGAAAACTGCTTAAAGCATAGAACACGTGAAGTTTTTCTCTCTTCCGCCTTGCAAGGAATAGACCCACCCACTTTATTTCTGATGGTTGCCCTACCATATCTGGTTTGGATCTCAGGCAAAGAGAATTATAGGTCTGAACAATTTTTTAAAAAATAAATAAATAAAACTAGCAACTTACATCATTCTGACAGTTCAAGGGACACAGACCATCCACATCACTGCACTGGAATACAAGAGGAGGAGTTAAATAATGTATCACTTTAGACTGCATTTACCTGGGCATCATTAGGTATTTTTACAGGAGTAAGGAGCAGGCATGTCTAATTCAGGCAATATTTGCACATCATATGCTGGTGTGTTACATCCCCTTCAGCTTTCTCCACAAGAAGGATCATTTTAAGTAAGCCTATGAAAGAAGTGTCCCAGTGGTCTTTTCAGCTCAGCTTCCTAGAGTGGCAGTTGTTTTTTATGTGAATGTGGTTATGCTGTATTTTATCTTAAATTGGATTAAGCTACTTCACCATGCCTTGTTCACCATGACTTTTCTGAAATGTTTCCAACTGAGACATACATATGCAGATGTACAAGAAATATGAGCCTAGGAGTTTGGAACAAATACCGCTCCCTGGTGTTTGCTTATGTGTTAGATACATGTTTGCTGCTTCATATGCTGTGTTCAGTGTGGAATGATGACTATTTGGTGCATCAAAGCAAATTTCAGTGTAGGTAAACATGACAGAACCAGATGCCCTTGATAGTAATAGTAAAGATTGTTACACAGTGGAGAAAGCAGTGACAATGTTGGCTGCCTCTGGTTTTCTGGTAACAGTTTGACAAATGATATATATGAACATTGTATAGTGTCCTCGGGCACTGTCCATTTGCTTCAGTTGAAGATCTGAAGTGAACCAAAGTTGACATGTGTCACAGCTCTGAACTTAACAATACATGGAGGGTTAAATGGTGAGTAAGAAAATATTGTTGGTGCCTGTGGGTTTCATAATTATCATTCATTCTGTACTTACTGATTTGTCCAGTACAATTCTTCCATGTGTGTTTCCTGCCATGCGTTGGATGAATCTGTTTTTGGAAATTACTGGAGGAATATGTTGTGAGGGGTTGCGTAAACTGTGAGTTTTATGTTGGTTGGAAGATTTTAGCATGCTACACATTAGTTTTTTATTACCTTATCTTATGGTTATTATGGGTATGGATATTGCATGTTTATGTATTTCTTAATGTGAATCTTCTGAAAGTCGGCTTCTTGTCCATGTATGTATTTAGATGTATTTGGATTTTTGGTATTGCAAACTGCTTCAAGATCTGTGGATACTAAGCAGTCTATAAAAAGGTAAAGGTAAAGGACCCCTAACAGCTAAGTCCAGTTGCGAACGACTCTGGGGTTGCAGCGTTCATCTCGCTTTACTGGCCAAGGGAGCTGGCGTTTGTCTGCAGACAGATTTTCTGGGTCATGTGGCCAGCATGACTAAGCTGCTTCTGGCGAAACCAGAGCAGTGCATGGAAACACTGTTTATAGAGGACCTAAATCAGGGGTTGGGAACCTTCAAACTGCGAGGCCTCCCAGTGAAGGAAATTTGGAACATGAATCCTTTTTTCAAAAAACAAACAAACACCCAAAACCATGCCCATCTGCCAATCAACTGATGTTACTCCAGCTGATGGGCAGGGGGTTGATTCTATGTTAGCTGTTCCCCTGCTATCAAATAGTATGCACAGCAGAAGCAGCAGGTTTTAGCTCTTTCTCATCAGCTGATAAGCAGGGATTAAATCCTGCTCAGTTTGGCTGCATGAATCTATTTCCCTTCTGGGAAGAGCCACATGCAACTAATGCACAGCATGGGGCTGTTTGAAAGTCCCTTTGCAAGCAGCTCTGCACTGTTCTTTGAACCTCCTTTGCACACATACTGTATACAAAGCAGCAGGTTTTAACTCCTGTTCATCAGGGATAAAAAGGTAAAGGGACCATTAGGTCCAGTCGCGGATGACTCTGAGGTTGCGGCGCTCATCTCAAGGGGGTTAAATCCTGCTCAGCTTGGCTGCATACACCAAAATCCCCTGCACATGACCAAAGTGCAACATGGAGCTGTTTGACAGCCCCTTTGCAAACAGCCCCACTCTGTTCTTTGAACCCCGTTTTTGAACGTTTAAAGAGCAGCTCAGGGCTTTAAAAAAGGGCTTTCAATCAGCTTTGAAGTCCCAACAACTGGGGCTATGACAGTGACATCAGGCATGACATGAGGATGGTTCTGCCAAATTGTCAAATCCGGCCAGCAGAGGGGGGGGGGGGGTGGAATAATATCTGCCTGTCAGCTACAAAAGGTTCCATATTCCTGCACTAAATAAATAGATCTGTCTTTTTCACTTTTCTATTCTTTTTTTTTAATAGAGGACTGTTATTATCTAAGATGCACAAGGGAGAAGCTGATAAAAATGTTGTCTTTTTATTAAAGAACAACAATAATTGAAGAAATCATGGAGCTTCTTAATGCGGATCACTCATTTTTTAAAACATGGACATTAGCCCAGGAATCACATGCCTGCTCTGTGGTTAATGGAACAGATTGGGAAAATCTGTCAATAAAAGTACTGCCAAAGGCACCCTATTGCTGTCAATCAAACCAGCAAGTATGAAGACACATAGATGATTGAGTGATAATCACTGGGATTTAATGGGAGAGCTCAATTTTCTTTCTTTTGACCCAATTAAGACATAGAGGAAAGGGAGTGTCTATCTCCCCAAAGCTGCTTACTCCTCCATCAGGAGGCCAAATCCCAGTTAAAATATTTTTTAGTAAATGAGCAGTGTCCCCTAATTTTACAGAAGGGACACCAAAAAAGAAATAGATTGAAATTTTCTTATATGAATTGCTATATAAACCAGGAACACTGAAATATCCACAGAAGTATTTATTGTTATGAGTTTGCGTGGTCAGGTTGAGTCCCCCAAACCTTGGGTGGCCCCCATGTGGAAACCATGGTGCCTCATTTCCAAAATGAAACATGGCTAAGCACCTGGAACCTCGCACCGCTTGGAGATTGAGGTGTTGTGCAGCTCTATTGTAGAAGCCTGGGAGAGGGTAGAAGTAGCAACCCCTTAAAAAAAAATAGCAGGCTATTTAAAGGTGGGGAAAAGAGCCCTGTCAGCTCTGGTTCATTGTGCCTGTGGCAAAGATTCTGCCATATGTTTCTATTAAATATAGACATTTTCTTGATTTGTACTGGATAAAATAAGCTGTCATCCTGACTGTAACTTTCTTTATTGCCTTGTCATTGTGCATTAGAGCAAGAGGTTATGGCACCCTGACAGCTAATTTGAGATGTAGATTCAACTCAGCACCAACTGAATCCCATTCTTTGATTAAGCTGCACAATCCTGTCAGACAGGAATGCAAATATTTCCTGGAGACAAGAACTGATTGTGATAATCAGATTCCCACTAGTCTGTTTACCCTTCCAGGGCCCACCTGCATATTAATTAAGCTGGTAGGCTGTAGAAATTCCATTAAATGCTTATGATTGGCTTTGCATCATATGGCGTGTCATATCTATCACAAAGACAAAAAAAAATTTTTTTTCCCCCGTATTAAGAAAATACAGTAGTTCTCCTAGGTGTAGACTGACATCCTGAAAGAGAGGCAGGGGTTGGGTGGGCAAATGTTTTTGCAGTTAAAAAAAAACTTCTCCACCTGGTCTTCTGGAAGCAATGTCTACTCTCCACAGGCAACTAAGCTGATTAGTTATGCCCCAGCCTCCACTGGCACAAAGGAGCAATCAGATGGAATACATTCTGGAGAAACAGATTGGTATTCTGTTCTTAGAAGCCATGTCTTAGAAAGCAGGCTAAATCCCTAGCTCTGGAAAGATCAAACTTCACCTGATGATGCAGCAACAAGGCTAGTAACTATTGTGAACTTATTTGCAAAGTTGTTTAGAAGTTGCACAGGACTGAATCGGACCGTGAGCTCAACCGCATCAGAATCAAGGCTTTGTAACTCTAGCTGTTGCTCTAGGGCTGCTGGGGTGGAAAAGCTTAAAATGTACTTATTCATGAAATATGTTAAAGCTCATCAGCCTCTGATGACTTCATAGGTATCAAGCCATTTCTGAACCTTCAAACTTTTCCCATTATATGACTCAGACTCTTTAGTGCTTCTTGGCAACTTGCTTTGGTTTGTCTGCAATATTTAGGTACTCTACATATAAATGTATTCAACCCAACTCCTGACACACAAATGACACATGACTATCAACGTTTTATGAAGCACACACAGGAAGGGGCTTCTGGGAAATCTCTTGGCCTTTACAGAAGCTCCTTACTTACATCAGTGTCATTGGGCTGGAAGATGGTAAATGGAACCATTGACACGCAGGTCATTGCAGAACATGGAAGAGAAGTGGAAAGAGGAGACAAAATGTCCATTAGTAACTCCTTATTGAACCATTATTGACTGCCAGTGAACCAAGAGAAGGCTTCTTACACATGAATGGGTGCTGGAAACAGAGCCAGAAATGTGAGCAAGTTTCATTTCAGCACCCTCAATCATCACTTTCTCATTCCCAGCTAAACTTTGTATAGTGTATAATAATGTATAACTGCACACATGTAAGGAGGCTGACAATGCCAAGTTCTTAAAGTTATTTATGACACTTCTCCCTCTGGGAATGAAGTTTTAGCCTCCATTTATTCTCAACTAGACAGTCATCTTTTGAGCTGGTGGGGGGTGGATCTAGTTCTCAGTGTGCACCTTTCCCTCAAATGTCTGTGATTATGGGATGAACGTGGTTGCTGTTGTGGTTAATTTAATTTTTCCTGCATTCACCTTAAGGTCCCAGGGTGGGTTACAACAACCTAAAATACAACATTAAAAACAGTTTAAAATGACTTACAATCACAAAAATGGGGTGGGTCCTAAAAATATACATCTCAGGTGTCAAATGCCAGTGTAAAAAGGGGAGTTCCACAACAGGGGCTGCCACAGAGAATGTCCTTTCCCAGGCTACCACCATTCCAAGCTTCTGGGGCAACGAAACTCTCAAGAGGGGCCCCTCTTCCTATCTTAACACCTAATAGGATCTATAGGAAAGGAAGCAGTCTTCAGGTATTTGGGGATTTAAACACTGGTGTGGGCACCTTAAATTAAGCCCTGAAGTGAACTGGCAGCAAATGCAACCAGTAGTACAGAAAGTGCTTACAACCACAGTATTATTAGATTGTATCAACACCACCCTTTTAAATTCAGCCTTAAGAAAATAGTTTGAGGCAGAATGAATCGCCATTTAGATCAGGGTAGGCAACCTAAAGCCTGGGGGCTGGATGAAACCCAATCACCTTCTAAATCCAGCCCGCGGACGTTCTGGGAATCAGCATGCTTTTACATGAGTAGAATGTGTCCTTTTATTTAAAATGCATCTCTGGGTTATTTGTGGGGCCTGCCTGGTGTTTTTACATGAGTAGAATGTGTGCTTTTATTTAAAATGCATCTCTAGGTTATTTGTGGGCATAGGAATTTGTTCATTTCCCCCTCCAGAATATAGTCCGCCGCCCCCCCATGGTGGACCAGCCCACGGCTGAAAAAGGTTGCTGACTCCTGATCTAGATTAAGCTGAGACAGCATGATGGAGCGCAGTGCAATCAGGATGGTAGAGGGGAGTCGGTAAACTTTCTGCCTAAAACCAAACAAGATTTTGAAGGGCTGAATCGGTACAAACATAATTCCACAATTAAATGTGTCAGCTGCAGTGGATTTAATGCCATGCCAGGCTTGTGATGTTCTGTTAACATGACGTTCTGAGAACAGACTGGCAGCTGATGCAGCATTGAAGTTGTCAAAGGATTAGTAAAACGTGTCATTTAAAAACTAATCTATTGCACAAATCTGTTTAATACACATTTTAGAAAGGATTTTGTGGAAATGTGGCAAGTAAAACATCACCATATATCACCTTCTGTTTTTGTATTATACTTCAGCATTCTTACCTGCTGTGTAGCCATCCAAAACTTACGCTGAAGAAATTCTAGTTTGATTTGCACACCCACAGCTATGGAAAAACAAAACAAGGAGGTTGGGGGGAGAGAGAGAGAGATGTTAGGGAAAGAAACTAAATATTTCCATGCAGTCACCAGAAGAAATCGCACCATTTCCAAGTGTAAATGACAGGTAAATGCTGAGTCAGAACATAAAGTGAGAGTCAGGGGTTTAACAAGGTGATGCAAACGGAAGCATCAACTGCTGTGCTGAAGTACAGACACCTGCCTCCCACTAAACACTACCAAGATACAACAGGCTGCCAAAACACTTTCCCCTTTGGTTGCTGCAGATTATAAAAGCCATCTGATATAATCATGATTCAAAAGTGCAATATAGGAAGACTCTTAGGCTGCAAACACAGTAATTCTTAAAGAGAGCTGAAAGTGGCAGGAGACAGGTATTGCTTCCCAAGTTCTCTACATGTGTTTTGTTTGTTCCAAAGAAGCCTTTACTCCAAAGGCTTTTGGAAAATGTATAAAAACTCTGCAAAATCTTTTTACCAGAGGCAAAAGTACACAGTAGGAGCAGTGCTTGCATTTTCAAATTACCTTCAGTTCTTGGAGAGGGGAATCTTTCTCATCTGTTGTCTGCCTAAAGTTATCTCGTGTGTTCATGGCAGAGGTAAGATCTGAAACTGAGATCTTGGTTCACAGATAAGTCCCCTGGCCTTCATGCCACACTAGCCTCTTTACCCTTGGAATCTGATGTTGGAATGCAGCTTTGAAAGCGTGAAAACCATAGAGGAAAGAGTTCTGTGCTATGCGTACATTGAACCTGGCAGCCAGCATCAGGGGCAGAGTACATCATTTTTGCTCTCGGAGCCATGGTGTCAGTGTCCTTCATGTCATGTTTCTACTGCTGGTACATCTTAGAGCATTCTTATAATAAAACGAATCTGACTGTTGTGGAATAAGGAAAGGAATTATTTCCTACAGCTGCCTTCTCCCTGAATTCCTGAACATGCACAACCAGACAAGACACAAGATTCATCTGGGTCCAAGTTGTAAAGATGTAATGGAAATAGAAAAGAAGAGACTGAATTTTTCTCTGGCATTATTGGCTAAATATTCATTGAGTTACACTGAAGAGGCAGCAGTGAGTATCTTTACAGAATAATAAAAGGCAGGTTTCAGCCTGAGTGCTAAGCAGGAGCCAGCAAAGAAACACCACAAGCCTGGCCCCATGGGAAAGAATTGAGGAGCCTGGCCGGAGGCGAGTATAACCATGAGACATACTCTCCTGTTACTTTTACAGTGCAAATCTATACATTTTTACAGCCACTTTTACAGTGCAAATCTATACATCCTGTGTTTCCTCAAAACACAGGAAGATGGAGAACTCCTTTGTACCTAATTCATCAAATTGTCCACTTAACTCAGAACTGTCTACTCTGACTAGTAGTGAATCTCCATATTCTCATGGATCAAGATTGTACCTGCTCCTTATTTTTTAATTGAAGTTTTTGTGTGGCAATTCTTGTAATAATACAAATTAAAGGACATTAAAATAAAAGAATAAAATAAAAGGGAGATTTAAAATACGGAAGGGGGTAGTAGGTTGAGGTGTTTTGACCATTTAAACTGGAAAGGCATCCATAGCAGTGACCAAAGGAGGAATGACCACTGAGAGGAGCACAGATAGAAGAAATACCATGGGGCATCTGCAGCAGCACAATGAGATATCTTCATCTGCCCCAGCTGCAACAAAACACGTCTCTCCCATATTGATCTCTACAGCCACAGCAGGCGATGTAAGCCTCCAATAGTTTGACTTCATCCCCAAAAGTGCACTCCTACATTGTCTTCTGAAATAGACGGATGCCAACAACAATTCTACTACTATAGATCCATCCTCACGGATCTATCATGCCCCCAATGGGCCTTATTTCCAGGTAAATACGCACAGGACTGCAGCCTATGTCACTCCTGTGCCATTTCTCTTTTTTGACCCAGTACTGGTGAGGTGGATTGCAAAGGTGAAAAAGGTAAGACAAAAGACAACCCAGTCTAAAATTATCAGCAGTTGCTGTGCTGGAGGGGTAGGATTTATTTATCTTTAATGGAGTGGGCTCACGTAACTCTTTCAGTAGTACAGTAAAGAAACTATCAAGTCTAAAAAAAGTAAAATAAAAATAAAACATTAACTTTAAAAATAGGTTTCAAGATGGCACAGGTATTTTGGTACAAGAAGGAGTATATTATTCACCAGTGAAATCGTAGAAACAATAGGTGCATGCAACACAGCAACACTATTCAAAACAGCAGTGCTTATTGCTGTGGAGTTGCTTGTAAAAGGAATAATTACCTACATTTCTCCAGGACCTGGTTCTAAACATTTTGAGGGCTGGAATACTGCAATCACCACTACCCTCCTCCTCCAATTTTACTAGTTCCTGAGCACTTACCCATGAAAAACCCATATTATTTGGTGAGGACCTGCAACTAATATCCCTCTGGTGCTATTTGATGGGAAAACATCATAGGCTGTAAATGAGGCTGTTTGCAGATTTGGTTTAAAAGACATTCTGCCTTTGTACACAGGGTAAATTCCCTGTTATCCCTTGAAACCATTCAAGTGAAAACCATTTCCTTTATCACAACTAGATCATATCACTGGCCTGCAGCTTTCTTACAACTCTTTAGTGGATAATGCCAGAACAACAAACCTTAGAAGAACATGAAAGTACTAAGCATTTCATGTTTTCACCAGAAGAAATCTAAATCCTGGCAGATTGTGCAAAGGGAATGAAAAACATGGCAAAGAAGAATCTGTTTTCCATCCATCCTACAGAATACACAAGTAAATCCCACTGCATTTAGTAATTAGCAGGAGGGTCAATACAATACAGTTATGTCAAAAGTGAAGATTACTAAGTAGTTAATATGCTTCATATCAACAGATGGAGAAGGTAGATAAATGGTGTGGGGGGGGGACAGGGAAGTTTGTGTGCGAGTGGAGTGGGAGTAGGAAGCAAGCCAAAGTTCAGGGCTAGCCATGTAGTACATTCTTGTACAGCAATTTGTACTCAAGCTACCGATACCAGATATGGCACTTGTCACTGTTCGGGCTGCATGCATTTATGCATAGGGTGCATGCGTAAGAGCATAGGAAAAACCATGCTGAATCACAGTGACAAACCAAATGCCAATGAGAAACCTGCAAGCCAAAGCTGAGTGCAACAGAATTCTCCCCACCTGTGATTCCCAGCAATTGGTATTCAATGGCCTCTAACAGTAAGCTTCCCTTGGATTAAAAAGCAACTTACCATGTGGAAAGGAAGGCAGGAAGAAAGGAAGGTGTTCGAGAACACAATGAAAAGCCCCTTTCAGTACACCAAACTAGCTATATGGATCCCAACCTATATTATACTGTATTAGTTCTCTATCACTTGCAGCTTGTCCTTCAAAAACATGCAGAAATGGAAGGGACACATCTTCTTTCCTAGTCACAATTTTACGTAATTTAAAAGGGACACATTACGTAATTTAAAAGGGTATCTCTACCCAGGTAGAAATGTTTGTGAGAGAAGCCAGATATAGAAGGCCTCAGACCAGGGATATCCTGCTAGCAGCTTGTGGGCCAGATCAATCCCCAAAAGCAGTTTGGAACTTGACAGCCCTATGTAACTTAAATGACGACATGGGGTAACCTTTGCCAAGGGTTGTAAGGAAAATGTTTTCAAAAGGTGTGAGTCTGAGAAATTGACATTTAGGTTCTCTGGCTCACATTTTCTGAATTTATTTCAATAAATGCTTCAGTAAAACATCTGCCCATATGTACTTCTTGAACAGCAAGATTAACATATGAGAAACGTGGGCAGGTAGGATATGGCCTTTTCCATTGTGGCATGACAACTGTAGAACACCTGTTCAGGGGAGATGCCAACTGTCTCCATCACTGCCCAGAATCTGTCAGGCACCAAAGGATGTGCATTTCAGTTGGCCTTTGGGGGTATATTGATTTATCTATGTAAATATAAAAGCTTGTTAGCCTAGCATCAATGCTTATGACCAAGAAGGAGGGTCACCACTCCTAGATCTTTCTTTGGTGGCAGAGTAAACCAATAATTTTGGAAAGGAAGATTTCATTACATGTCCCCTAATCTGAGTAGGTTTCAGTTGGGATGTTTTGGAACACAGTAGGCTAATGGGAGCCAGTTCTTGGAACCACCTTCACATACAATGGTTTTGTAATCTTGGACCCTATTACTGCAACCCATTTTTTCATGCCATCAAGATCTTGTCCATTGTCCCACTGGTTTCAGACTACAGGAAGGAAGGAAGGAAGGAAGGAAGGAAGGAAGGAAGGAAGGAAGGAAGGAAGGAAGGAAGGAAGGAAGTTCTGTTGTGCAGTTCCATCTCTGAGAGTGAGAGAGAGACAGAGACAGAAAGATGGCTCCTTTGCACCATAATGGCTAAGAAAACTGGTCCCAGTTACTGTAAGTTAACTGACAATTATAACACATACAAATCCCTCAAAATCTGAACCCATTATGCCTTCTTGGAGGACTGCAAAAATTAGTTACTTAGCCTGGCTTTTAACAGCTAGTGCTAAGCCTATTCACACTGCACATAGTTAAACTTCAAAATTTGCTGCCACAAGATATAAAAATGGCCTCCAGTATGAATGGCTTTGAAAAGGGATTAGACAAATTCCTGAAGACTAAGGCTATCAATTACTACTAGACATGATGACTATGCATGACCTCCAGCATTAAAGGTATTAGACCTCTGAAGCAGTGTTCTAGTTGCTGGGGATCATGGGGAGGAAAGTGCTGTTGTGCTATTGTCCTGCCTGTGGAACCACAGATATCTGGTTGTGCACTGTGGAATAGAGTGCTGGAAGAGATAGGCCTTTGGTCTGATCCAGCACAGCTTTTCTTATGTTCTTATGGCAGTGGTAATTTAAATTTCATTGGGTGTTCTGTATTGCATTGTTACCCATCATGAACCTTGGGATGCAGCAGGATAAAAACTGAACTTAATGAAGTCTTGCTGCAGAATGTTTTTCTAATTTTACTAACTCTTTGAAAATAATTTTCACTTTGTCCATGCTGCAAGCTCTATTCCTTTCTACCTGGTTCAATACACTCCTGCCTCCATTATTCTGCCATGGCAGTTGGTTTGCCTTTTAAAAAGGGCATCATTTCATAAAGGAGGACCTGAGAGTAACCAGAAAGAGACCTCTTTTTATCTATTTTATCCTTTTAGTAAGTGAAAAATGTCTGCCCATCAAGTGCTTGTCCTATTGTTGCTGAATGTCTAAGAGCCATTATACTTAAAAAGTAACTTCAGAACAGTCTAAAAATAATTAAAAATGGAAGTAAAGCAAATACAATCTAAAAAAAGGAGAGGTGACATTGGAGGGAATGCAGTTAGAGCAGATAGGATGAAGGGTAATTCTTGCTGGACTAAGCTTTGGGGAGGGAAATCGAGGGCAGAAGAAAGATGTTTGAAAGAAATTAAAATTTGCAGGAAACAAAAAAGGACATAATATGAAAGATTTCATAGAGGTAGCTGAGCAGGTCCTCCTGGACTGATACCCAATCTACACATTATGCAGACTGAGGTGACTGACTAGGGATGGAGGAATTATAGCAGGGTGTTTGTACAGGAATCATATTTCTTCATATTGTGTCGCTCAGTCTCAGCCCTATCTAGGGATGCTGGGGATTGAACCCAGAGCCTTTTGCATCCAAACAGATGCTCTACCATTGAGCTATGACCCTTCCACCATAGGCTACTTTTTCTGCCAAGCTGTTGTAGCTGCTAGCTCTTTATCCAGAGTCAAGTTTCAGTCCATCTTGGAGACAAACTGTATTTTCTCCTTTCTGCTTTCCAGGTTGCCAAAGAGCCTGGGTGCTGTCTTCCACTCTGGCCCCTTAACCCCCTACTCTGTGCCTATTCCAAACCCTATTGAAAAACTAGCAGGCAGGCAGCCAACTCCTTCACTTTTCACTGTGTTTTTTTATTGTGCACAATTAGTCTCCTTTCTTCCCCATACCTCCCGCTGCTTCATAACAAGGGGAAGAAAGGAAGGAGGATGCTTAAATCCCTCCTGATTATCTGCTCCTGCTTCTCAAAAAGGGGTGAAGGGAGTTCAAGCAATACAAAAGCACCTGCTGTTTCCCAAGGAGAAGATGAGGGTAATTCTGAGCTTTCAAGCTCCTGACAGACTCTAAGACTGTAGATGTTTTGAGAGTAGATTCTGCTTGCTTGTCTGGGTCGGCTCCTTCTCACTGGGTGAGCCTGTGTGTCTGAATGTGCATGCATGCTCCCCCCCTCTCTGTCTGTGTGCACTGCTGCTGTCATCACAGATGTACCCCCAGCTGTCACTCCACCCTGCTCCGTCTCTTCCTCTCTCTTCCTCTCTTCCCTCTCCTCCCCACTTGGCGCTTTCTCGATTATTCAGCTGACTGCCGGCCCTATTGCACACAGCTATCTCCCCTTTACTCCACTGCTGCACTTCCGATGGTTCCAGAGTCTTGGCATCATGCAGGGCGAAGGGGGATGATGCCGAGCGGCGCTTTACGAACGCTTGCCTGCCTGCCTGCACATCGCTTGCACAGAAACGTTGGGATACCCACAACAGGGTTTGGCAACTCTAAAGAGACTCCATCCCAGCCAGCGGAGAACTGTAAGTAGCGGATCTTGTCTCTGTGGTACCATCTGACCGCTGGGAAAATTGCTTCCACTTGTCTGCCCTTTGCCATTCTGTCCAGAGGGTATTCACTGATTTAGGGAGGGATTTACGAGGCTGATGGATCAATCTCCCTCACTTTCTGTGTGCATGAAAAGGCAATTCTGAGGGAGAACACAAATGACCAAACCCACGGACCAGTCATTTGATTGACAGAGTGGCAGGTGATGATGAGTCCAGTGCGGATAGTTGTGGATAATCAAAGTCAGATGCAGAGGGCTGGAAGAAATAGTGCCTGCCAGCCAGTGATAAGGCATAACGCTTCCTCAGTGGCAAAGATAGTTATAGCCTCAGAGAATAGGCACTGTGAGGGTCACTAGTTTGGATCGCCGTTGCTTATGCCTACCCCATCTCCCTGAATACTGGATCTTCTTGCATTCCCATCAAGAACAATTTCATATGGAAACTTGCCCAGAAATAGAGGGGTGGAGGGAGGAGAGAAGTACCACTTTAACTAGTGACAGTTTTATAGGCACAATTTCTAGACTGAGTTGCTTCTTTAAAAGAAAGAAAGAAAGCTGGGCAAAACGAAGATACGGACAAGGAATACGAAGGAAGAAAAAATGAGTATGTTTGTGGACTAAGAGCTTGTCCATAGAAAGTTCAGATGCCAGCAAAGAAGATTTTAATGTGATAAGGCACTTTCTCTTGGATTTGTTTTTTTGTGCCCCTGTTCCACTGATGCACCACATGAGAATCATGCTACAAAACATGAACCAAGAGATGCCGTGCTGCAAGAGGAGCCAAAAATAGTTGTCTCATCCCTTCCCCCCTCCCACTGCTGCCCTGGAGGCTGGTCCCGGAAATCAGTGAACCTTTGTGAAGGTGTCATGCTGGTGGAAGCAGGGGGAGGAAAAGGGCACAGGCTACCTTTTTGTAGTTTTTGATACATAGGAAGGATTTACTCAGAAGAAAGCAGGAGGCACTGAGAGGAAAAGCAGGGAGAAAAAGGGGGGAGGGGAGGGCTTTCTAATCATTTCCTCTGTGTGTGTCTGCCTGTGTGTGTGTGTGTTTGTGTGTGCGCGCAAACAAGATCAGAGAAATGTGTGTGCTGAATGAGACAGGGCGCACACATGCATCTCTTATTCACAGCAGCCTGCCACAATGCATCCATTTCATTGCCTGTCTTTATTTATTTTAAAATTAAAGTAGGAATTGTTTGGACCTCAGCTGATTTCTAGACCTACTTACCATGCAGCGTATGGAAATGTTGTTCTATGGTATTGCAGTTTGGAATAATAATAATAATAATAATAATAATAATAATAATAATAATAATAATAATGTTTTAGACCCTCACCCACTGAGAGCCTCTTTTTTATTTTTATCTATCTATCTATCTATCTATCTATCTATCTATCTATCTATCTATCTATCTATCATCTATCTATCAGAACAACCCTGTTAGGTAGGCCAGTATTATGATAGCCATGTTATGTGAGGTGGACGATAAGGTTAAGAGATAGTGGCCTCTTTTAATGGGCTCATATTTCAGATTGAAACAGGGGTTTCCAAGCTTATATATTACCCTCTTCACCACCAGTAAAAGGCTGGAAAGTCAATAGTGGGTGGAGCCAGAGCCAATTAATTCTAGTTTTGTCTCCATCTTTCTCTCTGCTGAGTTTATCGAGGGCAACACTGAGATTAAGGAGGAGGCAGCCAATAGGAAATGCTACCCACTGGATTGGTTTTAAGTAAAAAGGCAAGTGGTTGAGGGCAGACTAAGGTTGGTGGGGCACTACCCTGCTTGCCACAAGGGACAAGCCCCTCCATTGTTTACCATGCCACCTTTCAAAAATCTGGATCTGAACTTTCCCCATACTTTGAGAGAGTTCTGGTAATGGGTTCTGTCCCGTTTTAGTCATAAATCTAGTCGCAAACAGGGTCAGTATATCTTACCCTCAAATAATTCTCTGCAACTTGTGAATTTCAGGGAAAAAAACTTAGGAGTTGGTTCAAAGCTGGGGAAGCAGGGACAGATGCTGTCCAAGGTGCTGTTATACAATAGAAAGGGGGATACTTTGCACACTATAGAACACATTGACAGATTTGTCACAAAGGTCAGAAAACTAGGGGCTCCTCCTCTTTTGTCAGCTGAGGTCATTCCAGAAGCAGAGACCACTTTGCTCTGGAGCTTTGCTGCTAGGGTCCATTTTGTAAGACTGGATTGTTCTGCAACTGCCGAGAATGAACAATGTTTGCTAGTGGATTATTTCAAGTGAGTGAAGGGCCCGAGGGAATTGTATCCCAGATTGACATTATTGCAGACACTATAAGCAGTCACCATTCTACCCAAGGCAGTTAAAATAAATCCAGATAAAGGATCTGCATAGAGGAAAGCCCAAACAATTTTGTCGTCTCCTAGTAGCATATACTTGCTTTCACTCTGAAAACTGCCTGCCTACTAGTGCACTGAATTAGGATTTATGATTCCTTAATAATAAGATGTCTCCCTTTCAATATTTCAAACCTCCATTAAGTTATTTTCTAAGCCTTCTGCAGCACTCAGATACTGTGGTAGGAGGTGTGAACATGTCAAAACTCAAACATGGAATGGTGGGTGATGTCTAGATGAAAGCATATGGTATATGATGACAGTACTGAAGGAAGAGAGGAAGTCAGTTATCGCATGTGTGAAGATGTAATAACCACATCAGCACCAAGCAGCCCCTCTGTTCCCCGAAGGCTAACATAAATGAGGCCCTCTTTTGCTTATTTTGGTATCAGGGTACAAATTCTTTTCCTGGGTACAATTTGTCCTGCTACAGTCTCTCCATTGGAGCCAGAGTCCTAAATTGCCCTCAGTAGCACCCACCAGAAACTTAGTGGTGAAGATATAACTCCACCTGCAAAATCCTACGCATGTTTACTCAGAAGTAGTTGGGTTCCCAAGTACGTGTGTACAGGATTGCAGTCTAAGTCTCTTAAAAGTAGACAAATCCTTCAGGACTGGCAAAGTGGGAGCATCCACAAGCATTTTATATACTTCAATCTTGTGGAGTCTCAAAATATGAGACCTGGATACATTGGCCAGTTCACAAAGCATTAGGAATATAGGATACTGCCTTACACTGAGTCTAACCATTGGGTCCATCTAGCAAAGCACTGTCTGCACTGACTGGCAGTAGTTCTCCAGCATTTCAGGCAGGGAGCTCCTGCAGCAATATGTAGAGATGCTGGGAGTTGAACCCAGGGGTATTTTCCATGCAAATCATGCACCACTGAGTCATGGCACTTCCCTTGAAGGCATGGGCTGTGAGGAAAGAGGATCCATTCTGATGAGCCATATGGCAGCATTTCAAAGCACTTCCCACTTCCCTGATGGTCTCTTAATTGTCCTTCTGAAGCAGTTGGCTTTAGTGTGTATCACATGGGTTCTGCACAGGCATCTCAAGGAACACTCTGGGGGGCTAGAATGTCCCCTGTGGAACCTGCTGGAGATGCTTAAGGCTTCTTCCGAGTTGTGGCATGCAGTGTGCTTATACCACAGCGGTTAATCAAGTGAAGCAAATTCATGAAGCTAATTGAGGCAGAAAGAGGAATAAGCAAAAGTCCTTTTCAGAGTTCAGTATAAATATAGTGCAATTTAAGGAGGAGGGTGAGCCTTCCTCTGGGAACTTTGCTAGCAGCTGTAAATGCAGATTTAAAAAACCCCTTAGGAATGAAAAGTGGCTGCCATATTATTGTTGACATCTTTTGCTATTCCATATCTTGATGTCTGTGGTGATGACTTTATGCGCGGAAGCCCCCACAAAACACAGAGGCAGCTATCCAGCTTCTAACAGACTTCGAGTCTGAAGTGTGGCCCTTCGCTATTCGCTCACTCTTCCGAAACTGCCTTTCTCCTTGGCTGGCAAAATGGCTCACAGCTTTTCATATGCTGTTAACTCTGATCAGATGGGAGACAGGAAAAGTGAGGCCAATTGGACTAGGGTGAAGCATACTGGAATTAAGGATTGATAAACTAGAAAGCTTTCAAAGTGTCAAGATTCTCATTGTGAAGTTCTGCTCCCAGAAATGAAAGTGCCATATGTAACAAAGAACCATTTGGGCCTTTTTCTCTTGTAATTTTTGGTAGGAAAACAGCTGCCCCTCAAATATGCAGAAGCCATGTATCCTTTTAATGATGCATTTCTGCTTACAGGGATATTTAAATTGCAACTCTGTCATTGGAAAATGTTATGTTTAACACACACCCCTGCTTGCACACTCACCAGATTTATGAATGCTTTGTGGAACACAACTGTTTCCCACCCACCGCACCAATATCTGACCACTTTAGAGTGTTTAATTATCAAGAATTTAATTGCTCCCACATGGCCTCACTCAAATGTGTGAGCTTTTATCTCTTTTTCAAAAAGGTGAATACCAGCTCCTTCCTCATAGCCCTACCATTCTGTGGCCATTTGCTTTAAAAAATTGATTATATTTATTTTCATGGGAGGTTGATGCTATCTTTCTCCAGTGCTATGATTCTGTGTTGACTGGGATTCCCTTCCTTCCCTCCCCCAAATTCTTCCTGGCAGCAAGTCTTCCGAGTATGCATGAAGTAGGATTAGTGACTAGCACTTTGGCATCATGATATTTATGCATATACTGAGGACAATTTTGTTTAAGAAAGCTTTATGTGACCCAGTCACTTATCAAACATTAAGTTTAGATCTGTAGAAATTGTATTGTTTTTCGACTCTGTAGGAATTGTTGTATTGCTTTAGAATTTGTGGAAATGGTTTTATTGGGCTGTTGTTTTTTAGAACTAGCAGGTTTTGTATGTGTTGCATTTCATTTTTATCTTGTTGTATGCCACTTTGATGACTTCAGGCTGTGAAGCAGTTCATGAAGTTGTAAAATAAATAAATAAATCTAATACACATTTCGGAAAGTTGTTTGTTTGTATCTGGACATCTGTCAAGATATCACAACCAGATTTTGCATGGTAGTTCCTGATACCAAGGAGAAGGTTTTCTTCTGTGTTTGGATACAATTGGATCAAGATGACAGACTGAATTTTTCAGAACTGCATTATTTTAACCACCAGTTTAAGAACTGCTATGATTGTTTGCTTTCTTGGAGTTCCCAAGGTACAAGATATGAGGTTGCAGGTAATAAATAATGGCCTATCACTAGGGGCTAGAGATAATACAGCACTATGGAAAAACTCTAAAGGTTTTTGTGGCCTATTGCATCATGCTTTGCGCTGTTTTAAACTAGCATAAACAATAGGCTGTACACATCAAAAGTTTTCTTGTGATTGCACAGCATGGGTTCTGTAGTCTAAAGGCAGATAAGTGCTTTGCTTGGGAGAATGAAAATGGATTGGTGTGAAAAAACTAAAATGCCACAATAATAGTTTGTTTGGTGCAAGAAAGTGGTCAAAATATTTCAAGAATCCATGTAAATAGACGTGAGAAATTTGAAAGAATATGGATATATTGAATGCTTTTTTGCTTAAGGATAAGTGGATTCCTCATAAGTACTATGTCATATTTCAGAATGGCTGCCCGAGTTTCAAATCAGAATTCAGAAGCAATGCAGTAAGAATATTTGTTGGGAATGGGGGTTGGAAGTCTTGTTTTTCCCAAGGCTCATATTGGGTCACCACCACTTTCTGATTCATATTCCCTTTCTTGCTGTGATGACTTATGGTACATAATAAATATTCATTTGTTCTCTGATTTAAAAACCACACTTTCATATGTACTACAGAAAGGGTCCACACATAGCCACATGCCATTTCTGCTCCTATCTATGCCATCTCATTCTGCCATCTATGCCTTTCTGTTCTGCACAGCAGTCAGTGTTCTTTATATATTGCACCGCACACTGGAGATATGCTAGCATGAAATGCCACATGCATAAAGGGAACAGGTTATATGAAGCTTTTCTGACTCTGGAATTGCTTGCCCCCCTGTATGATTTAATAAGAACAGGCAGGTGTTGTCATGGAAATCTGCTTATTTGCCTCCAAGCTCAGACACAGTGCCAGAAGTCGCAGCAGGAGTTTTCTAAACAACAAATGTGCCACAGGGCAAAGGTGTGGTCTAGTAGACTGAACACTAGGCAACAAAAATGAAGGGCTAAAGCATTTTAATCTAAAATCTTATATCAAAGTTGAAGCCCAGATTTAGGCACTGCTTGAACCGTCTCTCCCTTTTCTCACACTGCTCCTTCTTTAAATCTGTCCTTGTCTTCATGAACAATAAGTGTACTCCTGATGTACATTTGAAGACCAATTTCCTGCAATGCGCCCCATGGCAGACCTACCACCACCTTCTGGATGCAGTCTCAGTGGGGCAGGTGTAGCATGCCTTGTCAAAGGAACCCAAAATTCCAATCCCCAGGGGGTTGGACTAGATGACCCTTGGTGTACCTTCCAATCCTACAATTTCTGTACTCCCACACACTGGCTATGTTACTTACACAGTTACTTAAAGAAAACTGTTGAATTGCAGCTAGTGCAAGTCCTATAAGCTGGGGTCATATTACTTTTTATATTCTATGCAGTCAAGAGCAAAAGTCTGTGATAAATAAATGTTGAATTGTAGCAATACAAGTGAGACTGAAATTTGCATCCATTGCAACTTTTCAGCACTTGTCAGTTCTAACATTCTCACTCAATTTTGGGAGCTGAAAAAAATTCTGCAAAGTCATGGAATAAGATGGGCTGAAGTCATGGCACAGAAATCTCCCTGTCTTCCCCTACTCCACCTCAGACATCCAGCCAAAAACAGAACATCGCATTTTAAACACTTGTTGGTACAAAAAATGTTTCATCTCACTTGCTTTACATTGCTCAAATAATTTTATCTAAAATAGAAGAAAGCACCAGTAAATGGTAGACCGTTACTTTCAGAGTTCCTGAGGCTTATTTCTTCTCATAGGTGTCATAATCTGAAAGCCACAATTAAAAGTCATTTCACCACATTCTTCCTATTCCCCCCACACCGTTTTTGTTACACATAGCACTAAACTAAAGAAAAGCCTCTTAGCATTTGCAGAGCTGAGAATTTAGTACAATTATGTGGGGAAATGATATAACCAGAGCTAGGGTTCCCAAGCGACAGCCCTTTCTCCTAACTGCAACATGCAACGCCACCTCATCCCCCAAAGGAAGAAATGGGGGAAGGAACTGCATGTGCTCAAAGTCTCCCAAATAAATTCATGGGCAAATATAGAGAGTGTGCTGTGCAAAGAAAGCTGATCTCTCCATCACTTCTGCTGACCTCAGAATGGACACAAACCTTCTGTCAAGGGGCTAAACAAGGGGGGATTAAATCCCTGAGCCACTACTGACTATATGATTAACCTCTGTAGAAAATTAAAGTGCCTATGGAGAAGACCTTTTCCTCTGCAGCTGAGAGAGACAAAAATTGGGATTTGGATTAAAATTGGCAAGGCTGGTGATAAGCTGCCACCCACATGCAACTGTTCCTGGCTAGAACTGAAAACAGTTTCTCCAATCTCATATGGAATCCCTCACCCTGATTCACATTGGGTATTATTTTTTCTCCATATTAGGGATGGAGAGAATCGTATTTCTCTGCACTGAACAGGAAGGCAAGCAGTAACTTGTCCAACTCAGCTGCCTCTGTTCTACTAAACAATATATACATGTGCTCTATGCTAGCGCTTAGAATTAGTGCTGTCCTGTTACTCTGGGTTTCAGTCACAACAGAATCTGTTATTCCCAATCTGACTCACCCACCATCCATCACAGCACACTGGATTAGTCCTTTTTGCCCTGGTAAATGCTTCTTTGTCACCATTACTCTTCAGGAGCTGTGATGGCCACCATTTTGAAAAAGTCTGGGAATCTCTGGAATCGGAATCCCTATATCTTGAAAAAGAGTTTCAGATGACAAACAGTTGTAACCAGCCTTTCATATGCCATGGGGAGTACATTTCAGCAGGCTACTTCTTGGAGAGAGTTTAGATAACAGTGGAAGAAGGGGATGCCTCCAGACTGACACTATTCTGGACTGGGATTTAAACGCATACTGGGAAGTTATGGCTTGTGCTATTAAAGTGATTAAGCCGTTCTGTTGCCCTAGTGTAAGAAATCCACTTTTAAAAAGAGTGCACTGAAATGTAGAATGAACAAATTATTAATAGGAAGATGTATAAACACTGCGTAAAGAAATGATGATGAATGCAGGATGAAGGCTCATTGTCACACAGTGTTCTCAAGAACAAATAAGAATAAAAGGTCAATAAAGACAGGTTATAATCTAATTTCCATGCAAGCTTTGTACAAGCAAATCAAGATGAAAACTCAATAAACAAGTAACCTGGAGGAGCCCAGAGTGAAACAAGAAGACTTCAAATGGACACTGATTTTCAACTTAAGTCTGGAAGACTCTCAAGACTCCACATTGCAACTGATCTGACTTATTTTTCTGATCTTAGATACCTCCAATATTTCCTCATCACTGCTCTGGTTGGGTTTCAAGGAGGGAATGACAAGTCTTGAATGGCAAGATTTTGTAAATCAGTAGTAAGGCACTATGGGAAGGATTAGTGCCATTTCTGTAGTCTTTTTGGCACCAACTGAAGTCTTTCCTCTTTCAACAAACCTTTTAGGTGGAAATCTTTCCTGGTCTCCATCTACATTGGAATTGCTTTTAGGTATTTTTAGACATTTGACCTGTTTTATCACATTAGTGTTTCTCACCATGGGCTCCTCTGGGAAGAAGGGTAGGATATAAATTAAATTTTAAAATAAACAATAGAGAGAGGGAAGCAGACACAAAAAACACCAGCTGCCCTCTCTTGCCCCAGGTGGTCTGTTTATAGTTTGCTTGGTTTTGAGTGTATTGCTTTTAATGTATTAATTGCAATTCATTAAAATTTTGAGCCATTCTGAGGACTTCACTAAAACAGGATCAATAATCCACCCAGTCAGTTACTCAGTTATTCAATAATCCATATGATGACCATGGAATTGCAATTGCTTAGGGGAGTTAAATATTGGAGGTGTCAGGCTGAACACTCAAATCAGAGGCCCTAAAAATGAATTGCCATGTAAATCTTAAATCATTTGTATTCTACTTTCTACTTCTTTAAACCTGACCCTTAATGCCAAAGGGTTATAGAGTGGCATTAACCAAGAGTTAATACGCAACCAGATGTTCCACAACTGAGAGCTGGTGCTAAAAAAGTCTCAGAGTGAGCGCTGGCTCAAATTATGGCATGAACTTAGATGTAATTTTTAGAAGACTGTAGAAATGCTTGATATGGTGAGGATTGTCATTTCTAATTAAATGCCTTAGCGCAATGGTTTACTGAGCTAATGATGATGTTCATGCTTAACATGAGCATATGGACTGTTAATTCAAAGGTAGAACGGATCAGAAACTTCCTTCCTTCAAGCATTCCCCTGGGAGCAGAACTGGGAATGCAACTCACAACAAACAGTTTCTCTGGCAGATTCTGCATCTTCATTCATTTGGAAGAACATCTGGGAATGACTTATAGCTTTATTGAAAGCATCACAAGAGATTTTTCCATGGATTCTGGCTAGTTCATAGGTAGGTTTTGCCATCACACTCACCAACAGTGTTGTCACCTGCATGGCACTGCCAGTGCCAGCACAATGCTCCTAGGGGGGCCCAATTGATGGTGGGAAAGGGGAGGGGAGGAATGGTGGACTCTTCCAGGACATGTGGACTCTTGATGCTGCTCAAGTATACTGGGTGCTTAACACTGGGCCTGATCTCATCACTGGCTTGTTGCTTGAGTATTGCCAACAGCACTGATATAGTGCATTAAAGTGCTTCAGCTATATTTTCTCAGCAGTCTTTACAATAACCCTGTAAGGTAAACCAGTACTGTTATCCACATATTACAAATAAGGGCTGAGAAAATGATGCCTCACTTAAGGCCACCTAGAGAGTTTGAGGCTGAGGTGAGTTTTGAACTAGGGACTTCCTGGCTTGGAGCTCATATTAAGTGGCCCCTTTCCAAAAATAGGAAGGTAACATTTATTTATTTTTAAAGTCTAGTCTCCTTTCCAATGCCTCAGTCTTGGGACACTTAACAATTTAATGAGCATTAATACACTTTGTTTAAGGATAATTTTTAAAGAGTAGCCTGGTTTTATAAGAATGCTTATTAGTTATAAATTGCCTCAAGCCTGAAGGACAGGAAAGGAAGCTAGACATTAAAGCTTATCAGTTTTTATTTAAATACCTATTAGCTTTAAATTGTAAACTGCCCAAAGCTTGAGGGACAAGTGAGGAGGCTGGACATTAATAAACCTCAAATAGTCCCCCCAAATAGCTCATATTAAACAATACTAGTGGGTACTACATCATGTTGCTTTGCCTATTCATGAGGTATTACACCTCTCATTGGAACAGGTTAGGGTAAGACCACATGAATGGAATGGCCTTGCCCAGAAACAAGGTAATCAAAGTATTTCAGTGATGCTTTTCAAAATACAAGCCAAGCAGCAACTTCACAGAGCCCAGTATTATGGAAAACAAATTCTGCATTAGCACTAGAACTGTCACGGTGACTGCTACGCTTTCCCAGCAAGCAACTGATGCAACTAAGTCAGGCCTGCAGAACTTATGATCCACCATGCTAAATGGAACCCACCATTCATGTACCCTTTAATGCGAGATGATATACTTGGGGTTGCTGCACCCCAGCCCCCCAAATCTGGAAAGCCTAACTTGCACATTATGCAAACTGCTAGCTAATTATGCAAATCTAGCACATTCACTTAGCATTTTCCTGGCAAATGCCGCAAAAACTGGGGAAGTTGGCTCATGCCACGAAAGAGTGGTCTTTCTCATTTGTTCTGCCTCCATTTCCTTTCTGAGTCTGAGAGCCCAACAAATTCTGCTGGGGACAGACATGGCAGACTTCTGTGTCCTACTGTCCCCTGCTTCTGCTGCTTCAACAGTACATGCACCTGCTCCTCAGTCACGCAAAAGGAGAAAATGTGACCATTTTAGCTTATTCACTGCCCTCCTAAATTATGACCCTTCTGCAGTTATGCCCCCAAAACAAAGCCATCTCTCTTTAGGAGCCATCCAGACTTCCTTTTGTGCCACATTTCTAGGCATAGGTCCACTTTTTAAAGCTCTGTGTCAGAGCGTGTGTTTTTTTTCGGGGGGGGGGAGCACTTTCCCTGTAAAATCCCACTCTTTACTGCTAAATCAGAACAGCAATCCACAGATAACCTGAATTGCCATTTGTTCTGATTCAGCGTTAAATGGCAAGTTTTCCTGGGGAAAGCAATGGTTCGGGGGGGGGGGAGTGCTCAGATATGAAGCTTTAAAGAACAAACCTGTACCTAGAAAGTGTGGGGCAAAAACTAAGTGTGGATGAGCCCTGTGTTTGTAAAGCATAGCCTTGGTCAGGAGGAAATGTGATGGCTTCATAATTAGCAGAGTAAAAAGTCGGTTGTAATTGCATACACATGTAGTAGTACGGAGTAACAGATTTCAGTCAGCCTTCAAAATAATTACAAACCAGATACTTTGACAACCACAACAGCAACAACAAAACATCAAACATTTAAAACTTCCCTAAACAGTAGTTTCCCCTTGCTGGCTGCAAGGCAGAAGAGAACATTATTCTTATATTGGACAGAATGCTATCTGCACATTTCCTCCTCTTTGGAATGAGAAGGATATGTTATATTTAAAAAAATTAAAGAGAGGGCTCTAGACAAGCTGATGTCCTAAACTAGCACCAGGTAGCACACATAGAATCTAGATCATGATCCAATAATCGAATACCAATGCTTAGACACAGTTAATACTGTTGGGCAGTGGCCAATGGCCTGAGCCCTCAGGACGGCTGTTTACCTAGCCACTGACTAAAAATGCTGTCTATAGCCACTTGAACTCAACACTCCTCTGAGTGGCTTCATTTTAATTTCCCCACAATGTCTCTGAAGCCCTGACATAACATTGCTCCAGAGTTGAGGTGGATAAAGCCTGGTTCTTTGTCAGGGTCCATTTTGCCATTTGTCATTCTATTTCATCATGTTTCCACCTCAATCTGTAATTATTTAAAACCTCATTAAAATGTCTATTGTTTCTAATGTCTATTTTTTCACAAGATACATTTTTGTGTGCATTTTACCCTAAAATATTCCTTTTTACATCAAAAGATTTATTTTTAATACATTTATTGGTATGTTTTTGAACCGAGAATTCTATTGCAAAATTCAGAGAAGTTTGAAAATGTCTGTATATGCATGGGAGGAAGAAAGGGAAAGAGAAGGAGAAAAAGAGAGAAAGAATATGACTGGGATATAATCTCCTTAAAGCATCCTCTATCACTTGCCAAACTCTTCAGCAGAATTCTTAAAAGGCTACAGCAACTGAGAAAGACTTCACTGATGTGTGTGAATAAGCTCTCAAGCACTCTTTGATATTGGCATATGCTCCAGTCCTTATGAGCTACATTTCTCTAGTCTAACAGACATACACTCGGCACACTTGACAAATTCCGTTTACTGCTGTAATTTTGGAGGCTAATATAATGCCACTTTGAACACAGAGCTCCTGGTTATCTGGCTATCTTTTGTTGTTTCTGTTGGCACCCGTTAGTCTCAAGAGACAATGGAGTATGTCACTGGAAGTGAAGTCAAATTGCTGTGTTAGCAACAGCTAAGTGACCTCCCTGAGGTGCAAGCCTGGGCAGTGTGTGTGATGGCCCTGGACCCACCTCTCGGCCTCGCTGATGTGGTCCAAAGGCAATCAGAGCAATACGTTTGGCACCAGCTAGGCTGCAGGAGATGCCAGAAGTTGTACAAGGTGCCATCCAACTGTCTTAGGGACTCCACTCTGGATTTGTGTAGGGTTTACTCCTCATCCTTTTCTTCTCCTAAAGATATCCCACAAGACAGAAGCCACCTTTTTGACAGTTGGACCCACTATTGGTCTTGTCCACTCAAACTGCTGGAAGCTGTCTTTGCATGCAGGGGGAGTCCCTAACTCACCAAGGGTTTGAGACCCATCAGCTACCCTCACCTGGTTTAGCCAGCCAGTCGAAGCGATTTCCCGAGGTGTGGCTGCTGTTGCACACTGACAGCTTCTAGGAGCTACAGGTGAGAGATGAGTGCAAGAGTGGCTTTGTTTCATGCCTGTTTTATCTATGAGGCATTATTCATTTTGTGTTACACACACACACACACACACACACGTGTGTGTGTGTGTGTGTGTGTGTGTATCAAACTGATTTGCACTTCCAGCTTGTGTGTAAATCCCTGAAGGTTTATAGGCTCACTGGATCAGACAATGGGAGAGATTTACCTAATGGAGATATTGCAAGGGTACAAAAGGTTAAAAACTGTAAAATATTTTCAATATGTTTATTTTTAATAATTGAAAATGGAACACTAACACAGAGAACAAAGTTTACTTGCAAAACCAGAGGCAGTAGAGGTCAATAATGTAACTGAGAATGATTGATGACTCTAGGAATTCATGAAGGACACAAATGTGAACAGTTATTAGCTAGGGTGCCTACAGCAGCCAACCAAACATTTTGAATATCTCTAATATCTAAAATTGTTGAGACTGAGAGGACGGGAGTGGAGTTGACTTTTTAATACACTTGGCAGCCAAAATTCAAATATGCTGTGCTAAGACAAACCACAGGTCAAAGTGATCTGACCATTTTTATATTCAGGAAAGAGGAATCCAGAGAGAGTCCAGAGACTAGATATGATGAAGCACAGAAACTAGAATAAGTGAAGATTATGATATCAGTGTTGACAAATATAGACATTACATTATACTGATAGAAATATGTGGAGGAAAGTTTGTGTATGTGTTATAAACGCATATGTTTGCAAACAGGCATGGATTATATAGAGAGCCTGCTGACATGCACACATTGAAAGCACATTTTGTAAAGAATAATACAATTAAGATAATGAAAAACCTATCTCAATTGCTAACATGAATCTTCATGAGGGTTTAAAATGCATATTATGACAGCAGATCTATTCATTTAAACCCAGGGCTCCACCCCACTCCACTACTGGGCTCCACACACACCTATGCCCACACAGATAAATCTAAGCCGAGTTCATTTATTCAGAAATAAATCCCATTTCTTTTAAGGGAGGGTACTTCTACATAAGATGTTTATGATTTCAGTCTTATGCTGTACATAACTTTTCCCAGATTGATACCCTGTGTCTGTTCAGGGACATGTGACTACACACTTAAATGTCACTGCACAGTAATACTTAACTACATGCTCAACCATTTGAGATAGCAAAACAGGTTAGGGCTTTAAAGCCACAATCCCACGTTTTGGAGTGTGTAATTCATGCTGCCAGGGGCATCTATTTGCATGTTTATTTGTGGGATTATTATTTTTTAAAAAAAGACTGCTGTTATTTTCTGTGATGTTTATAATTATTTTGCTCTCCCTTTTTGCTTATATTTTATACATCACCTTGAGACATATATGTGGAAGGTGATTAATAAATAACAGCAGCAGCAGCAGCAGCATTAGCTTTGATTTATCAGAACATAATATCTAATCTAGACATTCAAATCCCAATGAGGGTCAGATGTACTTTACCACATGCTCTGCGTGGTTTAATCTAAAAACCCACACCAGCGAACACAGGAACATGGGAAGCTGCCTTATAGTGATTCAGAGCATTGGTCCATCTAACTCAATACTATATACCAGGCACATCCAACAGGTAGATTGTGATCTACCGGTAGATCACCGGACGTCTGTGGTAGATCACGCTCCTCCCAAAGAATCTCAACAACCTTGGCTCCCCTAAAAAAAGCTCAACAATGTTGACCTGAACCACCCAAAACAGGGCTTTCCTTCCTAAAAAAAGAAGGTCAACAACTTTGACCTGAATCCCCCAAAATGGGGGTGATCTTGGGAGTTGGCCACCCCTGCTATATACACTAAGACTTGGAAACACCAAGGATTGAACATGGGACCTTCAGCTTGCAAAGGAGATGCTCTACCACTGAACCACAGGAGGAGAATTATGAAGAGTAGCAGTCCTTTTCAAACCCAAGACCCATCTTTAACTGAAACTTAAAACATGGGACCTAATTCTCTAATCATACATATTCATCTTCCTGTGCTTGCTTCTCATTTGCCAGGTATCAGGAAAGTATAGAAAAGGAAACCTTGGTAAATGCAATATGCATTGTAAATGCGACCAAGTTGTACCTGCTACAATCCTCTTTTATGCATTGCCCCCCACTTTTCCTTACAAAAATCCCATACAGAAAAAAGAAAATGGCGGTTATGATTCTGCTGTGACCCACCCGAGATCAAGTTGCTCATGCCACATTTGTAGGTCCCTCCTGACCCACAAACCGAAGAGCAGTGGTACAGAAGATGCTTTAGGGTGAGGACTAGAATTGCTACCTCTCATTTTTTTTCTAACAATGGATCTGTTCCTTTTAACTCATAGGGAGTGAACATGGTACCCTCCCATTAGCCCTGACCATTGACCATGCTGGCTGGGGCTAATGAGACTTTAAATGCAACGTCATCTGGAGGGTATCATGTCAGCTATCCCAACTTGCCTTCAGTTTGTGAGCAGGAATTCAACAGACACAGTTTCCCTCACTGATCTAGAAAAAGGGTGTGCTTGTTGAATTTCTCTCTCTCGTGCTATTGTTAAGAGCACAAAGACTCTAGGTTTCTGGAAAGAAACAACTAAAATAATTAAAGGTATTTTTCTTCCAATAGATACATTTTGATGAGGCGTCTGAATGATGTTGGTAAAACAAGAATATTAAATAGATATTTAACTCCCAAACCAAAGCACAATTACTTCTCAGACTAATAAAAAACAATAATATTGGTTATATTTTGCCTGATTTTACCCTTCTGAGAGCTACAATTCCAAGGACCTTAGCAACTACAGTTCCCAGGATTCTTTGGTGAAAATCATGTACTTTAAAAGTGCTTTAAATATATGGTGAGGATATGATCTATTAACTCTACATGCAGACTTTTTCAAAGTAGTATAATAATAGTAATCATGAGTGATAGATGAAATTGATGATGGATGTAAGAGTCTATTAATTAAAATAAGGGAATATTATCATTCCCAAATGATTGCTAATTATGTATAATGCGTTCCAGAAAATGTTTCTGTTGTAGTTAATCTTGATGTTGAAATAGATCTTAACATATTTTTTTTAAAGGAAGCCTCTTTCAGGAAAAAGTTTCTTAAAAGGGGATGGTACTCAAATTGGTCAAATCCTCTAATCTAGAAGCACACACAGGGATGCCCACACATATGGAAAGAGGGAGGGAGGGAGGGAGGGAGGGAGGGGGGAAAAGAGAAAGAATGTGATGACTTTTGTGATGATTCAAAGGTATAGGAAATGCACTTTGCACATGCTCAGAAGCAACTTCTTTGCTGTTATTTCTTCATAGATTTCCATCTAAGTCATGGCATTGAACACAGATTTCAGGGTTCAGTGGCTGGGGGGGCAGCTAAAGCTCTCCACGTGGCTTGATTTGAGCCAAGATTCATCAGACGTTAGCTCTGGAACCCGTATTTAATGCAAGTACACAGCCTTGGGGCATATGAAGTAAGAACAGTATCTCAGTAAACATGCAAAATGCCTTTTCTTCAATTCCTGCACATCACCTTTTTTTTGTTTTTGCACTTGACTGATAAATATTAGCTGTGTGAACTGACATTCCAAAGAAAAACATTGTGTTCAAGGTGTTGTGTGGGTAATAGGAAGGATGCAAACGAGATGTGTGATCTGTGACAGCCCATTCACACAGACAAGCCATCACGATGCTGCGAGAAATGTGGATATGTGCAAACCACCCCTAAGTAAGAACAACAGGCAATTTACATAGGAGTCAGGGAAAGAGTTTTGTGGCTAAAGACTGGCATGGCTCCCAGTCAAGCTCAAGTGCTTCTTTTTTCTTTCTTTTTTAAAGAAATATGTTTTCTGCCCTCACGTCCTCAGCACAATCAGGTAGCAGCATTGTTAAGTTGTCCTTTTGAAAGGTGTACGTCCCTTTGGTTGTACTTGAGCCCAGCCGTACAGGTGGATTGTTGATAACATCAGAGCAGCAGCTGTAGAGCAAAACCAGGCTGAGCGATGGGGGTGGGAATGAGAGAGGCAAAGAGAGTGGCAGGCAGTTCCTAATACCTCAGGGAGGGAAGGACAGGATCATTCCACAACAGGATTTGAAACTGATCAACTCTCCAGCCCAGCCATCCAGCGCAGCCTGCTAAGTCTCTGTGGCTGTCAGCTTAACTCTGCTGCTGGTTCCTGTGGGGTAGGGGAGTTAAATAGGACACAGACTCGGAGAGGAGCAAACCTCTTTGCTGGGAGTCAAGGAGGCAGAGAAAGAGAGGAAAGAAGGTGGAATTTGGCCAGAGCCCAGGCTGATAAGCAGAGCATCTCCAGGTAAGTGCTCCTGCTGTGTCTTGGCAAAAAGGGGGAGAGGGAAGGAATATATCTAGAGGATGCTCCAGCGGCTGGTTAAAAGCACTGGGGTGGGAGCCCTGAGCTCTGGCAGGCGCAAAGGGCTTTGAGGCTTTCCCTTTTGCAAGGAAGTGCAAGGAGAGATTCCAACTCTCTCTCTCTTTTTGGGAATGTGGTTTGTGTGTGTGTTTTGTGGGGGGGGGGGAGGCAGATATTTTGTAAACGCTCTTAATATCTTTCACCTCGGCATCCTCGTGTCAGATTATCTCTCTCAACAGCTTTCACGAATCACACCAAATCCTCTCGCCCTCTGTACTGTGTGATTTTAAGAGCCTTTGGGAGGATTTGATTGCCCATCAAAATAAATGAATGAGGGGAGGGAGGAGGAAAGGAAAATGATGGACACGGACTGAGCTTCGGGCATATTATACAAATCTAAAAATAAAGCCAAAAGGGAGACATAACATTTTCCAAGAGCAGGCGGGGAGGAACTGGGAAAAGAGGGAGGAGGGAGGAGAAGCCGGATTTTAGTGGGCATTCTCGCCCTTTCTGAGCCAATAGTGGGTGGGCTGCAAAGCTTCCCCCTGAATAAATCTGAAAAAGCAGCAGGAGGAGCGGTAAATGACGCTTCCCAGAAACAGTGACCCCTCCTGCCCCTGCCTTTCTTTGGTAGCTAAAGGGCAGGGGGAGAACCTGTTGTCATGGTGGCTCATTATAATCACCAGGGGATAAAACTGATTATCTTGGGGGTTTCTAATTAGGATGCTCACCTCCTCTGACATACAGACACTTCCTTTAGATTAAAATGTAATTCCTGCAACCCCCATACCTCTGCTTTCATTTGTTTGCTCTTCAGCTGCTGCAAAATTAAATCTGTATAAACCACCAGCACTCTCCCCTCAAAATTGGAGATGGGAACTCCTGTTGCAGGCATCTCCCCCGCTTTGTCACCCAGAAGGGATGAGGGGGAAGGGAAGCTTAGCGGCACAAAAGAGCTCCAAGCATGTCCCTAGGGGCATGACTGTATGCATTTTATGTACTTATTTTCTCCCAATGGGTTCTGAAGCCCTGATTTCAGTGCAGCACCACAGCTGACTACACAGAAATTGGTAGGCTAGGCGATACATTTGCGGTTCACCAGGTCTAGTCTTCCAACTTCTTCCTAATGCTGGGGACATGTGAAGTAGCCTTGGATTGAATAAAGTAATCCTAGCACTGGTTCACACAAGCCTGTGCATGTGCATCTCTTGATCATAGCTGTCAACTTTCCCCTTTTCTTGAGAGGAATCCTATTCGGAATAAGGGAATTCCCCTTAAAAAATGAAAATGTTGACAGCTATGCTCATACACCTGAAAATCAGAAGACTATCTGAACTAATTAACAGCATTGTATATGAAGTGGCATGAAAGGTCTGTGACGTTAAACCTTCAACAGCCCAAGTCACACATGCATGTCATCACTTGATGCTGTGGTCATCAGATGGTGAGCATAGGAAATGTATACCACCAGACCGCTCTCTATCTATCTCATTGTCATCTACACTTACTGGCCACAAGGTTCCAGAGAGGAGTCTTTCACAGTCCTACCTGGAAATGCCAGGGTTTGAACCTGGAACCTTTTACATGCAAAGCATATGCTCTACCACTGAACTGCACTGTGAACCAGCTTCTAGGGTGTCTCTAATCACATGAAGAATGGTTTCCTCTCGCCAGTGAGAAGTTACACACATCTGGGATTAGAGGCGGGATGTTCAGGTCAGAAGATTTAGCTTCTGAACAGGCTTAAAACTGGCACTGGGATTTCTCTTGTTGCAAACTAACTGAGGCAACCATGACTCTATACAATGTATTTCTACTACATTTAGCCATGATGGTACCATTTATTAAGTGGGAATGTTTATATGTCTTAGGGGTGTGTGGGCATCGGACAGCATTTGCAGTGGGGAAAGTGGGGTGATGATTAGGAGGATGTCCTCAACCTAGCTAGCAAGGAACCTCCAACAAGCAGTTCCATGTGTGATTTATTAGTTCTGCTTTGAACTTAACACACACAGGAAACATGTAAAGCAGGCACAGGGAGAATTCAAGAGTTTCCTAGAGGGAGCAATGTTTTTCCCCACAGAGCAGAAGAGGGATTGCATCGAATCAATACTGCCAGACATGGAGTGGAAAGAGGCTACTTCAGGCCTTTTTGTGCAAGTTCCTCCATAATTGTTTCTTGTTTGTTGCACATAATCTGCACATCTTCCCTCAAGTTTACTCTTTTGTTGTAGCAACATTGCATTTTTTCTGCTATCAAACTGCAATATTTCGTAAATGCAATTCATTGCACTTTATGTGTGGCGACAAGGAATGTTGGACACACAAATTGGATATCATTTGTTATGTGATTAGTAATTAATGATGCAATTTAAACCCCTCCCATCTACCTTTATGCATTTCTCTGCTAAAAAACTCCAGTACACCTGCACTGATATAGCCAATTTCAAAGCAATGAACAATCCTTGTTCATTATCTAATATTGCTTTCTGATTAAGGTCCATTAAAATGTGGTTTTCTTATATCTATGGGTTGGCAGAGTTCTTTCAGCCTTTTTTCTACACTGCCCTGCCAGCCACCTCATCTCATCTTTTTGGCCTTCCCCTTCACCAGCAGTTGAGAAGCACTTCCAAGATGGCACCATGCCTACTCTGAGCATTCAGATTTCCCAGAAAAATTGCTCCAACTTCCCTACACATACCTAGCAGAATTTTGGAGATGCTTTTCCCTCTGCCAATCCTCAGTGAGCACATTTTATTTTATTTATTTTTTATTTTTAAAAAATTACTAAAGATGTCTCACCTTGCCTGATAGTAAAGCCAGTTAATTTCAGTGAGGTTTCTCCCAGACCTATATATGATTCTGTTAGACCCCTGATAGCCATGTGCTCTTTTGTTCTGCTTTTACCTTCTAGATTCATCAGACTGCTGTTCATTCCTGCAAGAAAGTGTGCCAGCCTGGCTGGCAGGCACAAGACACCACGGGGAAAACAGTAACCATCATGCTGTCTCTGAGTGGAGGCTACTGGTGGAGCAACAGGCTTTCCCTGAGATGGAGAAAAACTAGCTGTAAGTACTGCCCAGGTTGTTTGCTAAGCAGGAGGCTGTCCCCTATTTCTCCAGTGAGGGGAAGGGAGAGTGTTTTTATTTCAATAGTGAGTGTAGTGCTCAGATTTCCCCCCCCCCTACGAATGACAAGAAGTGTAATGCCAAAGGAAGAAGCAACGGTGCTTTCACATGTTGCAGATAATAATAATTAGTGGTTACAGGTTGTGATTTGAACAGGCTTGAGAGTGGTAAAAGAGTGGGTACCAACTTGCTCTTAATGCCTGAAGGATGCCCAATATGCAAAGGAACCTTTATCACCTCCCACAGTCAGTCCTGTATATGTTGGTATCACAACAACCCACAAAAGTTAATATTTTTGCCCTCTTAAAAATATAACACCCATTATTTTGCAGTACAGAGAAGGCCAAACACTGACAGGGAAAAATTAATGATGTGAGGACCTGTGATGCACATCTCAAAACCATTTCAGTTCATGATAGTCATGTCATACGTTGCCCAGGCTATTCAATCGTCATAGTCACATTGCAAAGGACTATACTTAAAGTTTAAGTTGCTCTTTCTTATGTTACAGACCACATTAACTATATTCACAAGCTTTACAAATGTCAAAATCCAGATGGTGTCATTTGTGAAGCAGCCTATATTGGCTCAATTCCATTAAACTACTCATTGTGATGATTCTTACAGTATGAGGTTCAAGAAGTTGAATTAAGCCATGCACTAGGGGAAAAAAGTGGAAGCAGTGATATGTTGATGTGTTTCGTGTAATATTTGCATGCACACACCAACATTTCTTTCCCACTAATAGTTTCCAAAAAAACTCACATTGTTCGTCTTCTTAGTGAACAATCCCTGCTGGGACATTAGCTCCAGAGCTTTAAAAAATGTGGATATGATAAAGCAGGAACAATAGAAGTTTGAGGTAGGCTAACAGCACAAACCTATGCAGACCTACTTAGAAGTAAATCCCATTGAGTTCAGTGGGAACTATTCCTGGATAAGCAAGTATAGGACTTCAGTCTAAGTGTACTCCAGTGGAACCACCAAGCCATATCTGCAGTGAGTTATGAAGAGAGTTATTTTTGTTAATGAGGATACATGCAGCTAAGCTAGGCAGGGGGTATAGACTCACACCAAAAAGAAAGACTAGGGGTCAGAACACAAGATGCCGATGATATTTACAGAGGAAATTATTTCCTTTTGCCTAAGAGCCTTGCCTTTGTTATACACCCTTGCTTCCTAGATTGCCATTATAAATTATTTACTCTAAACGCCACTGAGCTCAGACCTAATCTTATATTCCTGGATCATCTTACTACAGTCCTGAACATCTCACAAAGTAACATTACCTTTTCTTGACATAAGATCATACAGTATGCTGAATATTTCACTTAGACTATTGTTTAGTAGTTAATGCTACTTTTCATGAGACAAAAAATTCCTACCTGCTCTGCTGAGCATTCACAGGCACACTGCCTTTTGAGACCTGAGTAACCATACCTGTATCCCTAACTAACCACACCATGACCTTACATTTTTGCCTAGTAGATATTGTTGGAGTTTCCTTCAGGAAAACATGTAACATTGTCCCCCTGCCTCTCTCAGCCATCATTATAGTAGTAGAGTTGTGCTGTAAATTAAAATTCTCAGGAAATTATGCACCCAGATGTCTGGTAGGGGTAGCAGAACTAATGATGGTTTCCCAGAGGTGCTCAACTAGGGGTTAGAGCAGAAAGGATGGCATTTGCTAAAACAGACATAGAAGAGTGTCACCTATATAGCCTTACCTGATACATTCTCACCTTTCCCTGTAGACAAAGCAGCTAAATGTGCTCTCATCATCACAGATATCACTGTATAATTAATATGGTACTTCAGTCAAGCATCCAAGAAAAGCAAGATCACTTGCTCAATTCATGTCACTTTCCCTTCCCTCTTGTTCTTTCAAGCATCATCCTACATCCATAGAATGAGATACTCTGAGTGGAATTAAATACCTCTAGACAGAGAATACCAACTCTGGTGCCAACAGGATCTGTTTTCTGGGTTCATGGCATCCATTGTAACATCTATGCTATTGACCCTGGCCTCTTCTTAGTAGAAAGGCTACTGTGAGGCCACAGAACATCCCCACCCTCACCACCTATTGCTTAACTTTTGTTAGGAGAGTTGGGGTAGAAACTTGAATCAGCATCTGCTGGACCTGTATAGATGTCAATTCACTTAACTGAGAGGAAGAAACTTATTAAGAATCCTTCAGATTACAGACTTTGTTTGGAACCTGAAATGGTTCAACAAATACCACATTACTTAATACCAAAGACTGTGTGGGAAACAGGTATAAGATTTGGATTTAGCCCTTGAATTAGGTATCAGTATTCAGGTCCATATGCATATTCATTGGTTTTGGATTTAACCCAAATCCAAAATGTATGATGTGCTTAGAAAATGAAAGCAGTTTGCAATGCTTTTTTTCAACTGTAGATCAAGGGCTGCTGACTTTGGGAACATTTATTCACCTTTAAGTTATTTAAATCAGGTAAAACCATCTAGTTTTAAGATTCTTTCATTCCACGGAAGGAAGCAAATGGAAGGGCATTTTCTTTGGGGGAACACACCTTTCAAACGTATTGCCTGCTTTACTTCATCCTTTGAGTGCTTTTTTGTTGACCTTCAGAAAATTGTGCAAGGTTTCTCTTTCAGGCTTCATTATTTAGGTCTTAGATATGTGGCATGGATTTTAGTAGTTCATATGTAACCAGGGTCTTTGGACATTGGCTGCAAAATGCTAAATACCTTAAAATTTGTACTGGGGTCAAAATCATCTCTGACCACCACAAATCCTGTTCTAAAGAAAACACAATGAATTGATAATTTGCTTTCTAAGTAACAACTTAAAGGTGTCCAATTTAATATTATCAAAACTATTCTGATAATTTAGAAAGAGTTAGTAATTTTCTATTCTCGCTCTGAGTTGTTCTTCCATCATGCTTGGCTTTATTGTATCTATCCTTTTGAAGCACACTGGAATCAGGCAGCAAAGCCCTCTGGGAATATGCTGACCTTTCTACCCCACCATACTGTAAGAATGTTTATTCCTTAGCCCTGCTAGCTCATAAAAGGCTAAAAGGAAGTTCACACTGTGGGAACCCATCTGGCAGTACAAGGATTCATCCATGAGGAAGCTCATTTGGTTATCATTCTAATCACAGACTATTAAGAAAACTGAGACTATTAAGAAGCTATCCTATATAGGGTCATACCAACTGGGCATGAGGCACAAGGTAGATTCTTCTCACTAGACATGAGAAGACATTCTGCATCTGGCTGCAAAGGAAGGCAAAAATCTTAAGTGAAACTGTGCATACAGTCTACCAATGATGATGTTTTAATACATGTTCTTTCTCCCTCTTTTCTTTTGCAGTGCTTGCCTGTTGGCTTTCATTCTGTGCAGCAGAGTCCCTCATTACTTGTCCCTCCCTTTGCAAATGCAACAGTGGTACTCTAGAGGTGGACTGCAGTGGCTTGGGCCTTTCATCAATCCCCTTGGACATTCCTACAAATACCAGGACCTTCCTTTTCCTCAACAACCAACTCAGCATTTTGCCAGAACAAACTTTTTCCAATTTCTCTGCCCTCCAGAGACTGGATCTTTCCAACAACTTCTTAGACCAACTTCCTGAGAACATTTTCAGAGATCTAGTAAACCTCACTGAACTACAGCTGAGGAACAACAGCATCAGGAGCCTGGATAAAGATCTTCTGCAGAACACTGTTCTTCTGCGTCAGCTGGACCTCTCCATCAATGGGCTTGCTCAAATCCCATCAGGCATCTTTGATGACCTGCCCTCTCTCCGTTGGCTTTCCCTCAGGTCAAATCGCCTGCAGAATTTGGACAGGGTGACCTTTGAGCCTTTAGTTAGCCTGCGACAGTTGCAAGTGGGGGACAACCCCTGGGAATGTGACTGCAACCTGAGAGATTTCAAATACTGGATGGAATGGTTCTCTTACAGAGGTAGGTACCACTGAGAGAGGTCCAAATCTCAATATTGAAGGTTATGCACTCCTAGTCTTTCCTGGCTATAAAGGGCTGAAAAGGAGCAGCTAGACAGAAAAGAGAGAGAAGTTGGACTGATCAGGCTGACATAAATTCTAATTCTCAGATATGGAGAATGGTCACTATGCATTATAATCCTGCCGTATTATGTTACAAAGTCGTATGTTGTAGTTGGAGTTGCAGGTTATCTTCTCATCCAAATTTCTCTTTGCAAATGCTGACAGTTGTCCAAACTTTCAGAAGAGAATATAATTGAAGGGGTCAAGATGAGGAAGGGGTCAAGCCCATCTGATCATTTTGGAGTTTCCGAATTCACTGGCTGCAAATCACTACAGTAGGAAAAAGATCAGGGGAACGTGTAGTTGCTAGAATGCAAAATGAATTACAGAATGCATTCAGATATTTTCCTTGATAAGGCAATTTCACTGGTGCTAAACACCAAACAAAGCAGAGGGAAGGTCAGTGGTCGTATTGCGCAGTTTGGATTTTGACCTTAGTACTACCAATTATGTGCAAGATTCCCACAGTGGACTTTGAACTCTGCTCTCTCAATGGGGATTTCACTGTTTCAATAGAGCCAGTGCCCAGGCAACCATAATTTTATATCTAAGTTCTCCCATCTGGGTGAAAAATGGCTCAGCAGTATATATGTCAATGATGAGGTGTTAATTAACAGTAACCTTTGAGTCAATTAACTGTAGTATGTTGTTATTACTGATGGAAAATGTTAAATATTTCTAACTGCTGAAACACTATAACCTGAGCTAAAAGCAAGAGCTTTAATTGTTGGCTACCCTTTTTGATACAGGCAAGTTCCTCTCTCTCTCTCTCTCTCTCTCTCTCTCTCTCTCTCTCTCTCTCTCCCTCTCCCTTAGTAATGTCATTGATTGTTGTTCAAATTCTTTTTCCAATTCACCTTGTGAGTCTGATTTTGGGCCAAGGGCAAGTTAAACATTGTTATAAAGTGTTAGTAGACAGGAAAAAAGCAGCAGCAATGTATACGACATTCTTCTTACATTGTGTTGAAACAGAAAGCAATAAAGGGCTAAAGTAGCAGGAAAAAGAATAGCTAAGCTGGTGTTTTTCAGCATATTCCACAAAGACAATTATCCCCATAACTTGAGACTTTCTTGGGTCTCAAACTTGTCACCTAGAAAAATGCTTCCGTTTCCAAACAGAATGTTCTCTGTGTAACACATTTCTTGACTCAAAATGACCAAATGCTCAGTTAAAGAAGGGGTGGGTGGGTGGCTTTGTTGTTGGCATCCATCTGTCTAAAGAGACAATGGAGTGAACCCCTGGGAGGCGAAATCAAACTGCTGCATTAGCAGCACCTAAGTGACCTTCCTGGGGTGCAAGCCTAGGCAGTATATATGGAGGTCCTGGGCCTCACTGATGTGGTCCAAAGGAGAGCAGAGCACCAACTTGGCTGCAGGTGATGTCAGAGGTGTACAAGGTGCCATCCAACCATTTTAGGGATTCTACACTGGATTTGTAGGGTTTACTACTTAGCTTTTTCTTCTTCCGAAGATATCCTACAAGGCAGCAGAGGCTTAGGATCACAGTTTTACTTCTAGATGGGCTATCTTCCTAGGTTGATGAGTCCCATCTGCCCCTCACTTCCCTCTACAGCACATACAGAAACTGCCTTCTTGATCATTGGTTCCACTATTGGTCTCATCTGCTTCGGAGCCTGTCTTTGCATACAGGGGGAGTCCCTAACTCACCAAGGGTTTGAAATCCATCAGCTACCCCCACCTGTGGTGCTAGGGGAGGGGTACTACCATTATGCTCCTTCTGGGGTGGTTTGTCCACCTTTGGTCCCCAACCTCCACTCAGCTCTCACCTGCAGCTCCTAGAAACTCTCAGCATATGACATAAGCTACACCCCAGGAAGAGGGAACGATCCCTATATATTTAAGTGTTCAGCCACAGCAGCTGCACTGAAATGAATTATTGCTCTGAGCCTGATGTGATCTGATACCAAAATAAGGTACTGAATGTGCTTCTTTTTTCTTATGGGACAGGAGGAAAGATAGACCAACTGGCATGTACCCTGCCTAAGGAGCTACGGGGGAAAGATATGCGCATGGTGCCCATGGAGATGTTTAACTACTGTTCCCAGCTAGAGGATGAGAACAGCTCTACCGTACTGGACAATATTGGTCCTCCTTGCAGTAAGGGAGCCCCAACTGCTCCCAAGCCTAAAACAACAACTCCTGAAGCAGAAGAGGATCCCAGTGTGGGTTGCCCCCAGAAACAAAGATACCGGCCTGTCAGTGTGCGCCGAGCCATTGGCACAGTCATCATAGCTGGGGTGGTTTGTGGCATCGTGTGTATTATGATGGTAGTGGCAGCAGCATATGGCTGTATCTATGCATCTCTCATGGCTAAGTACCATCGGGAGCTGAAGAAGAGGCAGCCATTAATGGGTGACACAGAAGGCGAACATGAGGAACAAAAGCAGATTTCCTCTGTGGCATGAATACCTTATTGGAAATTAGTGGCAGAGGAGAACAGGATATGAGAGGCCTATGGCTTGGGCCTTTCCACATCTTCCAAGACATACAGATGGACTGTGCTGCTGTTCCATTCATCCAATTAGTAAAACATGCTTCTGGGTTCAGAACACCTGGCTCTGGGTTCAAGTCCCTCTCACTTGCCTCTGTCCTCATGTACTTCCAAGTGAATAAACTGTAGTCAGACCTCAAGTGCTTATCATTTTTCCTCTTTGCACAAGACTCCCCACAGGCGCTCATTTATGGGGAAGTTCAGCCAACCCAGCACTATCTTGCCTCTGCTTCAGTTCCTGACTCCTTCAGAAACTCCCATACCACCACAGAATCTTTTACCAACAAAACAAGCAGCCAAAGGCACTAAGACAACTCCTGTGAAAGTGTCTAAACTTCACAGGTTGGGTCACTGATATTACTGCATGACAATCTACTCTTTCCCATTAGCTGTATATTCAGAAAAACCCAGTTCACAGCCAGCCCAGAACTGATAAAAGGCCTGTAACTGAGTGCACAATATCCACAGGGAATTTGACTTTCCTGTTTTTAACATTACAAAGGAATTAATATCCTTTTACATAAAAAATACGCATTGCGTATACTCACTCTGTTGTGTAGTCTAGTCTACACAACAAAGGGTGCAGACAAATAAAAATATTAACATAGGCTGATCACCCACATATATAAACAGACTTATTCATATACACACCTCTTTCCTTTGCATACCATCTGTAGATTACTATTTGTAGAGCGCTATAAAGTGTGCCAGCTACTGCCTGATATGGATGATAATTTATGATCCCTGCAATGAAGGACATTAAAAAGTATTTGAAGCAGCAGCAAAGGTGAAATAAAGGAAGGATGGGTCGTGACTATTAAAAGGAGAGTTACTTTGGGAAGGTTAATGTGTATCCTCCAAAAGGGAAAACATTTTTTCTGGGATATTAGAGAATTAATCTGAAAGGCTCTTATAGTCTTTGTGGCAGAAGTGGGTCTCTGGAAGGGATTTAAGAGGAGAACAGCCTTTCTGATCTCCTTAGAAAGAGTATTTTGAGGACTTGGGTAGTGGTGGGGAGGAGTATGGAAGTGGTTTTATGGAAACAATGCACACTGTAAGTCATAACCAGAATCATTAATGTGGCTATATGCAATGTAACACAGTGTGGGTCAGATGGGGAGAATTGGACAAAATGATTTAGAGCCATGAATAAGACATCAAGGAGTATCAGTGTAAAATGTAGAGAGAGGAGATGCTGTTCAGGGTCAATGTTGGTCAGCTCTTCATGCAAACACTCTACTGATATAGGCATGTATGAATGACACTGGTGCATGTAAGCAGCCATGCAAGAGTCCTACTCAAAAACAGGGAGAGTAGCATTAATATTCTCTGCAGCATCCATGCATATAATACACACATACATTCAAGGAACACACAGATGCATACATGAGCACAAGCATCCATGTGCACATACACACTGAACACACATGAATTCTTATGCAGGGTATCTTTCCTAAGCTCAAACCATATCACATTAGCCTCATTTCTTTTCAAACTGATGGCAGGGAGGAGGGAACCAACATAAGGACTCATTTTATATCACTGAAAGTGGGATAAAGTGCTGTCTCCAGGGGAGAGCACATATTGCCATGGTAACCTGCTCTAGCCCGTCACAGCGGGTATTCCTGGGATAGGAAGATGACACGAGAGGTCGTGCAGCCGCAGTTTTTGTGGATACTGTGATCCTTGCAGTCATGAAAAAAAATTGGCAGCTGGCCCAGATTCCAAGGTATCTCTCTAGTAACTCAGGAGCAGAGCCCAACAATCACCTTAGTTGGGCATGGAGCAGGTCTTCAGAATTCTTCCTTCTTTTGTCGTATTCTTATGCCTTTCAATGAGCTCAAGTTCTTTCTTTAACTGTTGCTGCTGGTTTGAGTAGAAGCTATGCTTACTTTCCTTAAATTCATCCCTAAATCTCCTGTCAGCAAACAAGAACACTGTGAAGGACTCAAGATTACATCTTGGGAGCAGTAATTCAACCCTCTACCATCCTATTAGCAAAGAACTACCACATCCCAAAAGAGGGAATAACCTTCAGACAGAGAGGCATGGCAGGAAAAAAATTCTCATGGAACATTAGAGAGTAGACGGTGGGAAATGAGATTCATTCATTTATTAAATTTGTATCTCCTACCTTTCCTCTCAAAGGAGCCCAGGGCAGCAAACATCAAAATGGTAAAACAACACAATTTAAAGTGGTATCCAAACGGTGAATATGGCTATGGCATCTAATTTTAAGATCTGTGCAGAAGGTCAGCATCAAGGTAAGAGGCAAATTCCAAGAATGGAGGATAGACTCTTTCTCTCATTGCGTACCATGTATGTATTGTGGTCCCTCAAAGTGTGCAACTCCAATTCCGCTTTATCCCAGACTGATGGGCAAAACTAGGGTACTAAAGACTCTAGCTAATGTATGTATGTATGCCTGTATTGCTCCTACTGCATATATACCCAACAAACTAGCACTGGCACTCTGCCTGCTAGATATACAATTCCAACCTTACTGTCTCTATAATCTTCCCAAAAGAACGTACCTCTGTAACATACATACTGGACAGCACAATTATACTTGAAATTGGATTTTTGTCAGAGCTGTATATTTATAGATCTCTATTTTACTTCTAAGAAATAATTATGACATGATTGCACAGAACAAATGATGTGTGCATGTGTGTTTAGAGGATGAGAAGAATTGATGAGCGCAAATTAGGTGTGTGGGGGGGAAAATCCCCTTCCTCTTCCATTCCCTATTCTCACCTTTGGCAGGTTTCCCTTTGTTGCCAATTACATTTTCTGTTTTCCATGTTGTGAGTTTAATTACAACTTTAAACTTTATTCCAATTTATCATTTGATATGGCATAGGGTTGGCCCTGATACTTCCACATTTAGAAATCCACATCTGAAAAGGGGAAGTAAGTGAAGGGACAAAGTAAGCGTTTGTTGAGAAAAGTAAGGGTGTTGGATGGATAATGTTGGTCCCAAAGACACTGGAGTACTTGGGTAGTAAAATGGGCTGTTCAGAATGCAATAAGCCAATATAGGAAGTGTCCTCTTTCAAGCTACTGGGAAACTGTGCCTTCAGCTGTAATCAGAAGGTCTGGAATGATCTTGTTACATCATTTAGAATTCTTGAACTAGGGTTGAGGAAACTCTATGAAGTCTCAGAAAATATGCAAAATGTCTTGCATCCCATCATCTTCCATTCATATAAAACCACAATATATACCTGTTGAAAACACAGGGATTTAGACCATCTGATTCTTATATGGCTGCTACAAGTATATACTCTGGCTGTGGGCAGTATAAATAATCAAAAGAAGAAATGGTTTGGATCTATCAATTTCATAATACTTATTCCATTTGAAAAAGAAGTTCACTTGTATAACATTTCAGAACTGCTGTTCAAGTGAACTGAGAAGATGAATATCTTAGCAATAGTGCCCTTCAGCAGAATCAGTATACTCTTTCTACTGGTTAGAGATCAGCATGCATACCTGTACTAAACTACCTATGTATAAGACCAAAATACTATCAGAAGTATATGCATGTGTAACTGTTATGCTGAGATTATTCGGGAGTTTAGCGATATGCCATCAGTGTTAAAATTTGTATATACAAGACCACAGGGCACTTCACAAATGGCACAAATAATGCCTATTAATGTGCCACTTGAAAACTCTCTTACTATGGGATCTAACATAGGGAATAGCCCTAATACTGTACTCCATAACTTTCAAACTATCCAGCTATTAATTTTAATAACCAGACTGATGTTTGTTTCTCTGTAGGTATGAGTAGGCCTGGTTTTAAAAACACATGCCAAAGTGCCACCACTGAAAATGAAGCAGCATAGCTCTCCTGTGGGCTTGACTGGTGCTGATCAAAACAGATTGGAAGATAATTAGAAATGAGAAAGGGATGCAGTGCAAACATTCATAATGCATGCACCTGTTAACATCACTGCAGAAATCCGGCATACAAGAGGTTTAAGTAAAAATTTCTACATCACTTGTGAAAACTCCCTTAGTATGCTCCAGGCTATTAGGTGCAGCCAGCAGCTGACAGCTAAGGAGAGACTACCCTTTAAAAAAAATGCTGGCAAAAAGCCATAATGAAGGACAACCTAATTCCTTTAGTAAAGATGGATATAGATAAGAATGTGCTTTCCTGTACGGGTAGGTCAATACAGCAACCAAGGGAAGTTTAGCTCCTGGTACAGTCACACTATCCCAAGAAAACAAGAGGTAGGCACAGTTCCTCGGGGTGGGGGTCTTGAAAGGAGGACAGATGGCACATACAATCCTTTTTTCTGTTAGAATTTAAGGGAGAACCAGTTTTTAAAAAGCAGCTGAAGGTATATTATATTTCTGGCTTGTTGTTTTAGAAGAATAATAAAGAATGTATTTTCCTATGCAACTTATGCTTTACGTTTGGTTTGTGGAAATAACCTACTGCTCTGCAAATTTTCTGCAAGAATGAATGAGTGCAAGAGATTCTATAACATAAAGGGGAAATACTCAAATACACAAAGAAACAGAAGGGACCAGAAGTGAAGCTAAGGCAATTGTTTAATTTGGGTTGGATCACACCTCTACGAATCTTGCACCAAGGGGGGTTGCCAGGTTAGTTTGCTGGAGCAACAACAAAATTCTTGTGGCATTTAAAAGACTAACAAATGCATTGTGGCATATGTTTTCACTAAGTTCATTTTATGAGATATATGATTATCCTCAGTTGGCAGACAAACTCATCAAGCATGAATGTGTGTGTACACACACACACACACACACACACACACCCTAACTAATGATAAACATGCCTATGATGAAGCAGACTCTACTCCATGAAAGCTCACACAATAAAAGTCTTTAAAGTGCCACAAAACTCTTACGCTATGCAACTTTTACAGCTCCTTGGATCTGCATCCCCGTCAACTGGTGAACTGTGCATGCACTAGCTGGCTTGTACTCCAGAATTCTTCAGACCTACTCAATCTGCATCCAAGCAAGATCCTGTTATGGACTGACCATGTGCTGGGGGCAAGGAACTACCTCACCAGGAACTGCTCATAGAGTAGCAAAACAGGGTGCCACATGGCCTCTGCAGCAGAAACTGTGCAGGCTAGCCCATAAAAACCTATCCTTGCTCCTGGACGTTTAATACCTTACAAGCTCTCTTCATACCTCTTACAACCTTAGATTGGTAAGAAACTCATATACAGACTGTATCCACTGCCCCTGACTGGTTAGGGAGCACTGTGCAAATTATGCTTTCACACCTCTCCCTTCCAGCATGCGATATTGCTCCTTTCCCCTCCTTTTTTTTTTTTTTTGGTCTCTTTCATCATCATAATCTCTCTCTCTTGCCTCTCCATGAGCAGCTGCTCTTCAGATATTCCTTTCTCTGATCTTCTCAACTGTCGCTTCTCAACTGTCATAGACGATCCCAAGCCCCCACATTCCATCTGCCTTCTAAAAAGGTAGCTCTCCTCCACAAGCAGGGGCTTTTCTCTGGCCATTCTTTCTCTTGACACAAATCCAGGTCATCTGAGAAGGAGAGGCACAGCGGAGCCTTTGCGCCAGATCCAAATTTAGATGCCAGTTTGGCTCTATATGACTTAGCCTTTAAGGGTATTGTATGCCAAGGGTGTGATATAAATGAAGAAAACTACGTGTATTTGATGAGGAATTGAAAATATGTTCCTTCAGACACACGCTCCCTAATGTGAAGAACTTGAATTGTTTCCAGAACTTTGTGGAAGTAGTACAGAAACCCTACCAGGAGGGTGCTTGGCACAGGACAGCTCTACTTTGCTCTCCATTTCATTGCATATCAGACCGTACAGGCTGCTGAAGCCTTTGCCAGCAGGAATGAAGACATATAGAAGCCAGAAAGAGCAATTTAGCTCAATTTCCAAAAGGAGGAAAGTAAGGGCTGTACACTCTCTTTCCATTTCCCTATCAGTCTGCTGTCATTTCCCTATCTTCTGACCATAACTCTGTGGGGAGGGGCTATGTCCCATGTTCAGTCATTGGCATTTCTAGTTAAAAGGCTCTTGGGTAACTGGTGATGGAAATTCATATTATGAGGATTACACTTCCCAGCTCCCACTGCCACTGAAGTCAGCAGTTTTTACATTATGCAATGGTATCGTAAGATAGCATGGGTTGGGTTTTTGAGTGGAAATGAGGAGAGGGTGTCAAAGAGGGAACAGAACTAATAACTATGCCCAGGGCTCACTTGCACAACCATGATTCACATTTCAATACAAATCACTGCAAAATTATTCCGCTATTGTAGTAGTTTGTGCAGTTATTAGAATCCAGAAAGCCAGATATGCCCATCACAAAAGCGCAAAGGGAAAAGCTATAAACTGACTGCAAATTAGATCCACAGATCATGCAATTTCCAAGGCAATGCACAAAACCCCTAGTATCCAGATGCTTATGTAAGAACTCTAGATCCATGACTTTTTGAAAATGTTAGGCGTGAATGTGACCAACAGCTGTATCATGCAGATACACTAATCAGAGAGAATACATGAATTTGTTACTTTGAACCTGTCTCAGAGACATAATACAAATCTGAATACACCTAATCTCTGGATATGGTCTTCCAAGTGCTTGACAACCCTCCTGTTTTTGTACTCCCAGGCAAGCAGCGAAAACAGGTCTTTGCAGTCCCTGGTATGCTCTTGGGCTTTATTCAGTGCAGGGATTTACAAGTTGTAGACACTTGGCCCTGGCACAGGGCATACTTTTATCTTTAAACCAGATTAGGACAGGACAGTGATACAAACAGAACTCCTTCAACCAGAGGACTGTCATCTGTAGATTGCCCTCTACAAAAGATTGCCCTCTGTAAAACAAGACACAGACATGGTCACTCTATTTCTGAATACCAGAAATACTACTAATACTGCTTTTGGGGTAAGATGCTTGAGAGGGTGGTGGCAGTCCAGTTGCAGACACTCTTGGAAGAAACTGATCATCTTGACCCATTTCATTTTGGGTTCAGGCTCAGTTTGGGACAGAATCTGTCTTGGTCACCCTGATAGAGGTCCTTATTCAGGAGAGGGACAAAGGGGAAGTGTGACCCTGTTGCTTTTTCTTAATCTCTAAGATGCTTTTGATACTATTGAGCACAATATTCGCCTGGATAGCTGCACTGAGTTTTGCCTAACATTGGGGGGGGGGGGCGTATGCATGGTGGTTACCCAGATCTATGCCCTCAAACATGCCAGGAGCCCAATATGTTCACAATTCCACCAAGAATTCATAGTTATGTCAACTTATGCTACTGAAGTGGGCTCCCTTCACAGAGGAACCATGCACACATGTACACACATTTCAATAGGGTTGGAGCCATGCATGAGTTAATACCAGTGAAAAGAAGGAGAGGAAATTAAAAGTGAAAAGTTGAAAGCCTAGCACATGACTCTTCCTCTATCACATCTGTGAATCCTGGAGCGTGAGAGTAATTGTCTGAAATGAGTCAGACCAAAGGCACAAGGAAACAGTTGCTATAGCAACCCCCCTCGCTGCTCTAATTCTGCGTAGAATTAAAACGTTATCAAATGATTTAGGAGAAAAGGGGGGCAGCTCAAAATCTATGGGCACCCCTCTCAAAATGTCCTGCAGTGTTGTGAGCCTCCTCTAGGACAAAGCCACGGGCTTTTTTCCCTTCAAGCACAACAGCAGAAGTAATGCAGAGACAAACCAGCAAGGAGAGCATTGGATAGATAACTCTGAGCTCGACAGCGTCAGCTGTATGAGAGATTAAACCAACTCCTCGGCTGCAATTTCAAATCTGGAATGGGATTCAAGCCAGCAGATTGGAGATGTGGAATATTTCCTTGGGAAATCCACAAGTATCAGCAAGGCATTTCCAGTAAAACTCTCACACTGGCACAACCCCATCCCAGCACAGGAATGAGGCACAGGAATGAGGCACAGCATAGAAACTCTAAAACAGCATATTCCTCCTTTAAAATCAAAATGAACTCCTACTTAGGCTTTCCCCTATATGGTGGGATAAACAAACCAACATAATGAATAATTAACTTTGTGTTTAAAAGGAAATTATTGTGAAACTTCTAATACAGTTTTCTGTATAAATATCTGTGCATAAGCTTGAACTACCACAGCTACTTACAATGCCTCCACCTCTACTTTCCCAACAGTTAACTTAAATGGAGAGAATAGAAACGGTAAAGCCAAAAGGCTGCTCAGCACCTGGTCTTTGCTGGAATTCAGCCCTGTTGTCATGTATTTGCAGTTAGTTAACCTAACTATCCCACAAGGCTATGTCTGCACGAATGGCTCCCAATGGAGAATGTAGTGAGAAGAAGGGTTGCAACGAGCCCTTTAAATTGGGACCAGTGGATTTTCTGCACTTGTGCCAAATGCACAGAACCTGCACAATGGCTTGTGAATATGAAGCAGGCCTTCTGACTTTTCTTCCCTTCTGTACCTCTATGTGCCGTGTCACAAGCTACTTTGAAACGTTGTCAGGTACTGTGCAGGGGAAAATAAGTCAGAAACTCCTCTGTGTGCACGTAGCTCACAAGATTGATGGTTGTCTTCAACTTACTGAGTGATTAAAAAAGACCCTTTGATGCAAACAGAGAGGTGGTTTGGGGAACAGCAAAATACAGTGCCTTAGAACTCCTTTGTATTGGGAAGGGCAGATCCATCTATGAAGTACTTTGAAGTTTTAAGCCATGGCATGCAGATCATGGTCCTATACGAAGCAGCAACCAAAATCAACTCTTTAAAGCACACAGACACATACACAAACTGGAGTTCATGTTTGGAATTATGATTAGATTCCAAGCAAATAATTCACTTGAGGAGAAGGTCACACAATAAGAGAGACATCATATATACACAGACCAGGGAGACAGCAGAACTCCCGCACAGATTCCAGCAGTTTCACTGGGACTTTAAATCTGTCAACAGCTGCGATGTAACTACAGCAGTTTCTCCCTAGTGAAGCATAATGCCTCAGGTTATTGACTCACATGAGAGAACAGTCAGTAACGTTATCTAGAGTGGGGTTAGGAATTCCTCATATTATACAGATTTATGTTTGTCATATATAGAGAGCTGATTTAGCCAGCGAGAGACTCTAGGCTTATACCTCTGGAGACAAAATAGCCCCAATTAAACCATAATTAATAATTATGTCTTAGTTAATGTTTGCACAGTGATCAAAAGCTGTTAGGTACATTACAGTAGCAAATAGGCTTCCTAATTCACTGAGAAAGATATGGTTTAGACTGCAGAAGCTCCCTTCATGTGGTTTCTACCTAAAAAAGGCCACAGCCTAAACTGAGCTAGCAGTACAGAAAAACACTCAGTATTCAGGGACATACACAGAGGCAAAGATGACATATTTGTCTTTTATATTCTGTCCAGAACATAACCAGAAGCAAATATTTTGCTGCTTATTGCTAATAAAAAATTGATATTTAATGCTCTGCCCCTTCTTGACCACCCTGATCCTTAAGATTCTATATCTGGTTCTAGCCCACTTTTTACATGGTCCTAAGCAAGTGTAAGATTTCTCCAGAGGTCTCTGTTCACATCCTTTGGCTTCCTTCTTCCCTCAACTCCATGCTTCAGTTCTTACAAAGAAATGCATCTAAGGCTGCATTAGTATCATGAGTTCACATATGCTCATAATGCAACTCCCTTCTTTGAATGCTACAAATACAAAACAAACCAGCAAAACATATGACCGATTGTTCATTTGACTTTTAGCAATTTTCTGAAATGTCACTATCAGCCAATACCTTTTCCTCCAGCCACTTCGCAGCGCTCACTCTCCATTCTCTCCAAAACACCTGTCTCTCCACTCAATTCTCTCCTGAACTCACCACTCACTGCTACCATTATAAAACCTCAGACATCAGTTAAACCACTTCAAGGACATGAAGAAGTTACATGAATGCCCCCAAACTACACATTGTACATCCTTAAAAGACTAAGCCATCACAGATTCACAAGCATTGAGAGCTTTTAACATGGCTAAGCTGAACAGTCTTAGGTTTCAATTTTTGTTCTGAAAATTGCCCATTTGATAAGGTGTAGAGATCATTCATGGAAAACTCAATTGTCATTTGTTCAGTGGGTTTTCCGAGGGAAAGCAGAGAGCCTATCTATCTACCTACCTACCTAGTGCTATTTTTCTAGAAAAATAGGTGCCAGAACTCACCATGAACACCTCCCTTGTTCTCTTACAATGTCAATGGAGCCCACCTGAGAGGTGCCAGACCTGAGTTCCAGAGAAAAAAACCCTGATTCTTTCTTTCTTTCTTTCTTTCTTTCTTTCTTTCTTTCTTTCTTTCTTTCTTTCTTTCTTTCTTTCTTTCTTTCTTCACACTGCTTGAACACAGACCTAAAAATCTCAGACCTGTGCCTAGAAAGCGCAACATGAAAGGAAGTGTGGGTGAGCCCGGAACCTTTAACTGAAAAAGCAAACAGGTGAGGCTTTAGAGGCTGCTTCCCAGTCCTTCTGCCACAGAACTGTACAGCTTCCCCAGGTATGCCCCTTTAGGGCATTTGCAGGAACTCTATAGTCCTGAAAATTAGCAGACTTTTTTGGTGAGTGGGCATGTGCAGAAAAGTGGCAAGAAACAGATATGATGTTTTGTCAAACACAAAAATGACAATAACTATACATGTGACTTTGTCTAAGGCCTAGTTTTAAATAGACGGATTTCAGACAATAAATTCTGTGACAAGTGATGGGTCACCTACCAGTTTGCAAAAGAGACAATTTCATACTAAATGAAGTGTTTCCCTATCCTTAACCTCAACCCTAATCCTCAAGTGTATTGAAAAAGTTCCTACCTGCAGCGATTGCCGTCTTCCCACCTACAGTCACAGCCACAGAAGTGCTCACAGTTACCGCCTCAGGCAGACCTCCTTCTGTCAAGACATAAATGAAGCAAATTTAGTACCTGACCCTGTATCCCTAAGGAAGAGGGTCTTAGAACTGACACTCACAAATCAAGCACAAAACTGCAGTACAGAGAAGGCTGAGGTTTAATCTACACAAACAGCACAAACCTGTGTCAAGACTCCAGGCTGCAGGTGGAGATTCACCTGAGTGATTGCTCCTTCAAAGATTAAAAAGTCCCTACACATGTCTAAGATGTCACAGAGACATCTCCATAATGTGTGTGTGTGTTTATTAACTCAAAATACTTATAGGCTGACTTTCCAGGCAAGGGTGGCTTGCAACAATAAAAATAGCAAAATATTGACAGTACAACCATAAAGCCATCAGATCCATCCCAAGAAAACAGCCAATAAAAATACTGAACCAGCAAATTAAAACACTTTCCACAGCAATAAAAAAATAAATTAATCCAGCTGTAGAAATGTTTTTCATGAGGAAGCATTCATTCATGTTTGCCCATCCTTGTAATCTGAAATGGTACAGCCAAGATACAGCTTTAATACTCCAGCCGCTGTTTGTCTGAACTGAGTCTCTTAAAATCCTCAGAAGCTGCTCTGTGCATTACTGACCTCGCCACCCTTAATTAGCATAACAGGATTGCTTAGTTTTCAAAAATAGGGAGCTACAATCATATCTGAATTTTTCAAACCAATAAAGATTCCAAACAGCATGTTAAAGAAGGATGTGAAGAACTGGGAATGTGCTCCCATTCAGAAAGTAGCATAGAGAAGATTCTCTGTGATAGCAACTAAAACATCTGTTTCCACATTTATATACAGTGAACTGTCAAATTGCCTATGGAAGTTTATAAGCAAAAGGCATCATGAATCGCTTGATATATTCATCCTATTTCCTGCTATGGGACCCCAAATATCCTCAGCAGGAAACTATGGACAGTGTGAACTATGTTCCTAATGAAATTTCACAGTCATAAATACCACAGGCTTTAGCGGAGAGGGATGTCTATAGGCCCAAGTGGTTGCTAGGGACAACCATGGAATGTTCATTCAAGTGGCTGCCGCTCCTAGCAAATGCAGTTAAGGCCTGTAGACTTCTGGTAGTAGCAGGTACATTTCTATGATATGCATGACCCATGAGCAGCCCTGCCACCAAATGATTCCATGTGAATGTCTTGCCTTGTTACAAAAAAAGGACTGCTGCAATTGTGGCATGTGGTATACATGTGGGTATGCATGCAGTTCTGATTCACTCACACTACTTCCTACAGGCAAATACAAGCAAGCTGGAGGTTGTTCACATTGACGTATTACCCTGGCAGGGCTACATGCATGAGCTAACCCAGTAAGACAACTTAAAATGCTCCATAGTTTCTCCTGTCACACTGACAAAATGTTAATTAGTCAAGATTTCAGTCCATTTATTCAGTGGTTAGATTAATTCAGCCTGGAAGAAAAATGTTAGTTAATATTCAGTTTATCAACAGAGCGTCAGGTGTTTTTGATATTTGAAATATGTGTGACCTACCAAAGGAGCAGATAGGATTAACTGGCCCTGTAAGGGGTGATGGCTGAATTCTGAAAGAACTGTTTTGACAGCCCTAAAGGTCATTTAATTTTGGATTAATCCAATATTTTAAAGAAATTTATGGTCTCTCATTTGGGACAGGTGTTGCACAGCCACTTTTATCACAAAAGAAGACTACCACGCCAGTGAAATACTGGTACCCCAGAAGGTAACCACAGCATTGTTGCATGCCACCACAATCCCTGAGCATTGTGAAATTGCAAGAGTTCCAGGTGTTTACCCAGGGTTCAGTTTCCTCAGAATGAGAGTCAGTGGAGACCGTGGTATCTTTAGGATTTATTAATTATTTACACATATATACAACTTGAGCCTACACTGAAGAGGCTCACAGCATTAACATCAAGCATGTCTCTTCACAGGTTTCAGCCTACAGCCTGCTTATTGCTCAGCTCTCACACACCCCTCTGACAACTGTCCTTCCAACCAACTGCCAGGTGAAGTAGAGGGGCTCATCCATTTGTTCTCTAGCACAGAGCCACTTCATTTGTTACCTTAATGGCCCATACTTAAGGGGCCATCACCTTGCCAAAAAGCTGGCCTGGCTATTCCAGCAATTGATTCCTTGCTGGATCCAAGAATTAGAAGGGGACTCAGGCATAAAGTCTAACCCCCTGTGCCCCAAAATCACAATAGTAGATTAGAACCTGTTCTCTCAAAGAACAGATAGAGTGGACAACCTAATACTAGACAGTACTGTTTCACATGGTGTCTTCACATGCTTGAACACACCTCAGTACATAAACATTCCCTACACATAGAAAACTACAGTATTCGGTAAAAAGTTAGGATGGAACTCCTCTCTCTGACATCTAGCTTGAAGTGCATTCAATTATGCCAGGCCCCATCTGCAGTCTGAAGTGCTACAGTCATGAAACAGGTTCACTTCCTCATCTGCTATTTGAGAGAACTAGGCTTGTGAATCAAGTGTAGGCAAACTTGTTTATATTTCTTTGTGCTTTACAACTGTTCCATTTTCTGTGTTAACAGGGACATTCTGAAGGTCAGGATTTCTGGTCACATCACACACAAACACATTTTTATTCCTTCACAGCATATTGCCTTACAGAATGTTCTGCCCCAACATAAGGGTTTTCCTTTCTCTTCCCCCACAGTTCCAGAACTTGTCATTTGCTTTTTATTCTTGGCTCCATCACCAGTGCCCAATATGTCCTGAACATGACTTTGCAGCTTCATTCATTTTTAGCCTCAAGTCTTTGTGCAGATTGAAACAAACAACAAAAAACCTACAACAACACTGAAATTAAGTTGATTTGTGGAAGGGCATTGCACAGACCTAAGGGAGCACTTGTTCAATTCAAGGACTCTCCTTCTGGATAGCATTCATATGCCTCAACCATTATCCTTGTGGCATTCAAAAATCCTCATTCTCACACTCATACACTTCTGTGTGTTTTGGGGACAGACAAAGGACACCAAAACCCTCCAGCAGAATGCCACGTGACTTCCTGCAGTGTTATACATATAGATACAGCACAAACCCTAAGGAAATGAGAGCTTTTAGTTCACTTGCTGGACACAGCACTAATTCCAACTTCTGACCTTACCTTTTGCATGTTACAGCTCCAGGGGGAAATGATCTAATAAGAATAGCATGACATTCTCCCTCCCCACAGGCATATGCATTCTAATATCATGTTCATTACCACATGGAGCAGGAGACAAATGTACTCCTGCAACCTCAAAAACCAGTTTGTCCCTGACACACAGTCTGGAAAGAGATTGAAGTGGTTTGAAGGAGTCCACAGATGTCTATGTGACATCTGAAGGCAGCCCTGTTTTGGGAAGCTTTTAATCCCCCCCCCCCCGGGTATTTTTGTTGGAAGCCACCCAAAGTGGCTGGGGCAACCCAGTCAGATGGGCGGGATATAAGAAATAAATTATTAGTAGCATTAGCATTAGTATTATTAGTGTTCATACATGTTTCTTTTATCCTAATGCAAATTCTAGTCAAGCATGTCCAGCAGCTTGAACTGAAGAAACATTAAAAGCCCTGCAAAATTTGTTTACTGAGGTGAAATTCGGATATGCTACACACCCGCTTCTGCCCACAACTTCCTCTTGCTTCTCATCAACCCACTCCCACATGGGTTTAATTTCTACATCTAGTTATTAACATTAAAAGGTGTCCTATGCACTTATTTCCAAATCATCTGGGGAGGCATTTGCATAAATTGGTCTTTGTATAGGGTTGGGAGATCCTGTGGTCAATATTATGAAGTGGGCCCAGAGACTAGTCATACCTACACTGATTTTAAGTTCTGCTAAAGAATAAGTGTGCGAGAGAGATTTTGGACAGCCCCAAATATCTGTCACCCAAGGTCAAAGCACACCTGCATGAGTTCACTAAACATTTGGTTTGTGTATAAAGTAGGGTCAGTACTGTATCACTAAATGGAGTACATAGTGAAACCCCATCTCCCACCCCACCTTACTTACTAACTGTAACTTAGGGTGGCGAACCTATTTCAGCCTGAGGGCCACATGCCTTTGTGGACAACATTCTGAGGGCTACATGCCAGTGGTGGGCAAGGGTAAGAGGCAAAAGAGCTAGAAGAAACCAATGTAAATTTTATGTCTGCAATGTAAGTTAATTTCAATACACACTCACACACCTTTCTGTATCCTCCATCCGGACAGGCCAGAGACATTATAAGGATTCAAGGGCACATTCCAGACAGGCAAAAAGACAGGGGGCAATGAAAGGTGCAGCCTAGGAAGAGGGGGTTCAAACAAGAGCCAGACGGAGATGTCACAAGGATTGCATGTGCCTCAGGTCTGAGGTTCCCCTCCCCTGTCCTAACTTACCTCAGAAGCAAGCCAGCTGATGAAAAGTGTTCAAGTAGCAAAGTATGGGGAAGTGGGCAGATTTTGTTCCACTTCCCCATTATATTCAGCTTTATAATGAAACCAGCAAGCAAATAAATATATCTGGTTTGTCCCTCAATTCCACTACAGAAAATGTGAGCAGAGCCTCTGTCGTTTATTGCCATTTCAAGGAAATCAAAGCTGTTACCCTGAAGTACTTTTTCTGTGGCAAAGTTTAAGCTAAAAACTAATTAGGTTTGAGGTAGCAGCAATGCTGAAAACAGATACCAGGTGCTGTGGGGATTTAACTACACTATGGCAACACCTGAGATCTTATAAGGGCTTTGAGAATGTCAGGTAGTAAGAAAACATGAGGTCAGCAACTGCTAAAGCAGGGTGTAAAGAACCTATGTTGGACTTCAACTCCAATAAGCCCCAGGCAACATAACCAATAGTCAGGGATGATGGGAGTTGTGGTCTAACAACATCTTGAGGCCCACAGTTTAGCCACTTTAAAGGCGCAAGAGCCACAAAAGCCAAAGCAAGGCTTCTGGTGGCCAGATAATAAGGCTTCCTGGAAAGAGTGGAGTAAAGGTAAGTGTGGATAAGCCCTTAGGGAAGGGAACAGATGAAACTGCAGAGATAAAAGGCATAGAAGTTGAAGGAAAAATAGAGAGAGGAGGCCCAAGTGCAAACATTGTTCATGAGGAAACCTTCATTTCCAGGTCCTGGTCCCTTGCAAAAGAGCTACCCAAAATAACACATTAGAACAAGGGAACATTAATTTTTTGTATCATATGGAGTGTGTGGTGGGAAGAAAAGTGCCTCCTCCCATTATGGTTATATATTCCTTCTCTTAAAGCATAGCTGGGGTAAACAGAATTGGCAAATGTTTGATTTAAAAATTACCAGTCTGGAAATGCTAGCGAAAGAGCCAGGCTAGGACTTGCAACACATAGAGTGAAAGCTGACATCATTAGTATGCCCATTATACAACATTAATACAGCTAATCAGTGGAACCTGATTATGATCAGGGGCTAGAAGAGCCTGACAGATCAAGGGTGGAGCCTGAGAGGAACTGGGCTGGGTCAACAGGAAATAATATTTTAAAAACAAGGAAACAAGCAAACCTTTGTCTAGCCTGCTATTGTTTATTAGTATTTCTGCCCCAAGGTTTCCAGAGCAGAGCTTTACTAATTGCAGCAGTTCTATAAAGGATAGCTGACAGATCTAGGAAGCGCAAAGGGGAAAACAAGGAAGGAGGGAAGGGCTGAGCTTCTTTATCTCCATTCCACATTCACATCCTGGTTCACATTCTTTTTCCCAGTCTTGTTTTCTTTGCTCAACTGCTGTCTTCTCTACCCACCCACCCTCCCACTACAATGCCAAAAAAAGCTTTGCAGCTAAAGCATTGTGCATTGTGATGACAGTGCCTGAATGCAGAAGAGGGTTGAGCAAAAGTACATAACGGTTTCCAGACCACATAGATTCCCCCCATTCTTTTGTGGTAGTTGTCATTGCTGTTCATTGACATCATCTATTCCTCCCCGCCCTCCACAGAAGTGATTCCATGAGAACACTTTCTGAAACTTTACTTTGCACTGAAACAGTGAACCCTGAAGTCAGAAAAAGCATTGGCTGATGAATATGCCCCTCCAACTACAGGTGTTTTCATTCAGTGATAACCAGACCCAGAAGGAGAAAGGGAAGAGAAGAGGCTTTCTGCTGGCAACTTCCCATGTATAACCTTGGAGCAAACACATGTCAAATTGGTAACTGATTGATACACTGGCATGTGTAGTTCCTCTTCACAAAGCTGAGAGTCCCCCTTGTATCCTTCCATTACCTTAGTGTAATTTTGACTCACCTGCTGTGTGATTAATGAAAGCATATGGCACAAATTTCCCTCAGAGCTCTTCTGCACTGGGCTAATTTTGGCTGCCTTAAAGTACCCTTCTGTATGTCATTTTTCATGGTGAGCGAATCCTGCATCACTACACCACTGCGGCAAAAGGGTGAGATTTGATGATGACCAACACAGCCTTCATTTAGCAAGTGAGATGAAATGTACACCACCCAGCTTGTGAGCAAAATAATGAAAGCCCCATTCTCATCAAAACAAAGTAATAACCTCATCTCATCTCTGCAACATGCTGACAGCTATTCAAATTATTGCAATGATTAATAGGTCTGACCACCTGTCTGACATGCATACAAGTGTTCTCATGAGGGTAGGATAGTGCTGACTGCTCCACCTTTTTGGTGTCCAACCTTCATGAGTTCCAAGGGTGTCTCTGCTCTGAGACCTCAGTACATATAACAGAACATTCATCAACATCCTAAGCGCAATCTGCTCTTCCTTGTTTTTGTTGCAGGTTGCACTGTTGAAACCTACAAATGTAGATCCCTGTGCTGGCAGGACATTAGAATATATGGGGGTTAAGGGGCAGCAACGTGTCAGTCTCCCATCAACAAGACAGTGCTAGAGATGCATGAGCTGCAAAAAGAACTCAATCCTTATGCCAGATTAATGTACACAAAGCACTCCACTGCCGCCACCTTCCCTGCCCATCCTTGGGCCCATAAACTTTACAGGAGAAGTGGGGTGGAAACTGATGTGAACATTGTCATTTGCCCATGAGGGGTGTCTGGAAGCGTAGTTCTAGTCCAGGCACCCCAAACTCTGCCCTCCAGATGTTCTGGGACTACAATTCCCATCATCCCTGACCACTAGCCCTGTTAGCTAGGGATGATGGGAGTTGTAGTCCCAAAACATCTGGAGGGCTGAGTTTGGGGATGCCTGTTCTACTCCATTGTCTGTGTGACAAATGGATGCTTGGAGTGTCCATGCTACCACCTCTGCCACTGTTGCCTGTCCTTCCACCCAGGTAAGGTTTGTGTTGGGCTTGGGCAGGAAAAGATGGCCAGTGCTGGAGGAGGAGAAGGGTGTTTAAGGGTTGGGTCATGCAGTCCTTATTCACAATCTGTTAGTGGGCGACATCAAGCGGGGCCTCACCCTGCCTGACCTACTTATGAGGAAGCAACAAAGGTGTTCACTTTTGTAAACATCCTTATTCAAGTCCACACAACATCCTTTGTTTGCACAAGGCTATAAATCCTTCACAAATACCTAAACTCCAGCTTTGCCTTTAAGTTATCCTCTCTTGCCCCTCTCTTTGAGATGCCTTCAATTGTCCCAAGACAGTAGCATCCTGAAGGCATTCAAATAATGAACAAAGGAGGGGGGGGGACTTTATGTAGTCCTGTCAGGAGCCACCTATGCTCCTGCACCCTGAGCCTGACAAGACTGGAACCACAAGGAGGCAACACACTCTGTAAGACAGACCTTGGTGCTTGTACGTTTTGGCTCCCAAACACCAAAAACCTTCAGGTTTTCAAACATTTTTCAGAAGCCAGACGTCTGACAGGGCTTCCGCTTGAGTGCAGGAAGCTACTGCAACCAATTGGAAGCCACACCTTGGTTTTCAAACGTTTTGGAAGTCGAACGGACTTCTGGAACAAATTCTGTTCAAGAACCAAGGTACGACTGTACATGCCAAAACACCATCACCAGAGGCACGGTACCCTTCGGCAGCCAAGGCCACCTCCCTCTTAGTCCTACTCAGTAGGGGGTAAGCACTAACATATGCTTTGGATAAGGGCCCTTCTGAGCTCCAGGCAGAGGTGGGGCATGATACTTACTGATGCAATAGCTCTGTGAAGACGTTTCCCTTGCTGAACCCAGTTGAGGCCTTCTTCTTCAGAACCTGCACCTACCGCTGAGAACCGACTGGACCACTCCCTGGCTTGTCCCATACTCCTTCCTCAGAACCTGAGACTCCTTGCTCTGTCAGTAACTGTTCCTGCTGCTTCCCACACCACTCAGAATTTCACAACTAGAAGTATCCCTGCATTTGATTTATGCAGATTCCTTTGAAGGTCTGCATAGAGTTAGTGCACTTTTTTTTCAAACTTTCTGGTTATATGAATTGGACCAAAGAGACATATAATTGTATATATATAGGCCCTATGTACGCTTTCAGATAAACATATATGAGTTGGGTGTGGGGCTTACCACTGTGGTACCCATCACAGGTTCAGTATACACCGCTGAAAAGTTTTAAAAAGCCATTGAGACTTTTTTACTCATTCCTTAGCATCATTAACAGAGGGAATAAAAATTTCAGAAAAGATTTCCTGTGTTTTATGGCCATCTCAGCAGTTATTTTAAAACAACATTTCAAGTTCCAGGTCTTCCAGGTGACCACAAAAAAGAGAGGTAGAACTGAATACTTATATACACTATTAACTTTGGATCCAACCTTGTGTGCTCTAGGAGTAAATCCCATTGGTAACAATGGCCAATTAAAAGATGTTTGAATGGTTACAAAAACAAAAGGACAGTGCCTCCAGTGTGTGCTTGCTGTTTTTCTGTTTGTGGGCTAAAGCAAGGGTTGAAAATATCCTAATTTTCTACTCATTCACTTGAGCTAAGAAGCTGCCTACTGACTGATTTGGCTTCAATTGTATTACAACACATGAATTACGCAGAGTTACCTGAAGGGTCTTCAAAAGGAATGCTATAAATGAAGCTTCCTGGAGGATGCTCAGCTGCTCGGCGGTACCAAAGTGGGAAGTGGTCCATGGTGAAGATGCTCTCCTTATCTTCACGGGTCAAGAACTTCCTGGAGGAAGAAAAGCAAAGCATCTCTTTTTTTCCTCATCTGCAAGGCCTACTATTGTACTTCAGAATGTTCTTCAAAGCATTATGAACATAATTTTTTAAATTTTATCCAGTTCTCATCTTCCACAGCCCATTAAACTGCATCAAATGCAGCTGTTTTTAACCAAATAAAAACCAGCAGGCCAGCAGCACAAGCAAGAAGACTGGCAGAGCAAGCAAGCAAGCAAGAGGACAGGTAGGTGACGCAAGTGGGCCTTCCTATATCCTCCCTGTCATTGCTGCCACCACCACTACCCACCTGCCAGCTTCCTTGTTTGTTTGCATGCATGCACAACAGGGCCAAGGAAGCCCAGGGTCCAAGTGAGTGAGTGGGGTTGAGAGTTGGCAAGGGGATAGGTGGGGTTAGTGAGCAATGCAGACAAGGGCAGCAGCCATGTGTGTGTGTGTGTGTGTGTGTCCTTTGACAAGTGGGGTCAAACAAATGTTGGCAACAGTGAAGAAAGTGAACTAAACTTCTGTATCAGTCTTCAACAACTCCACATTCCAGGTAGTACTGAAGGAAGACAGAATGTGAATTGTCATGTGCTGTTTCAGAGCCCTTCCTCCTTTAATTTAGTGACAAAATAAATGTTTTTACTCTTACAGTTTTTGGAATCAATGCTACCCACAACTGGAATCACCAAGGAAACAGAGAAACCATGCACTTTAGGAAATACACAGGAGTCAAAATGACCCTGCAAAATGCTGTTAAAAGTTATTAGTTACTTGTTATACCTACAGGTGAGCTTAGCCTAGGACCTGTCCTCTTCATTTTGTGCAAGCAATTGAAACTACAAAACATGTCTAATTTAGGCCCATTCATTTTAATTGATAATAAACAAATCACTCACATCCCTTTACATTACCACAAATTGCATTGAGGTCAATAGAATTCTACAGATTAAAAAACCCTTTACAAACCTGAAGGAGAGGAGGGGTTGTTGTTTTTAAAATAATGCAAAACTATTCCCCCCCCCACACCCATTCCTATTATTTTGTGCAAAACTCACCAATCCAACCTTTAGGGTCACTGAGACCCCAAGTGCACCTGCCAGTGTTTACAAGCGACCTTTACCCCCACTTCATCAAGTGGCCAGATTTAATGGCAACTTTCAGTCAATATCTTTGCAAAATGTGTTGTTAAAGGTTGCTCTCAACACTTCCAGGACACAGTGTCACTGGCCTCCTTCAAAATAATCAATGTAGTCCTCAGATTTTATTATTTGCTTCAATGCTGAACCACCAATGTGAGAAACAAGGTTGCCTTGTGCACAGCCTGTATAATAAGTTTACCAATACTCTCCCCAATGCTTTGTGCCATGTGAGAACATAGCAGTGGGCAAATTACTAGCACCTTTCAAACGAAGATTCCCAATGAGACAGTATATGCCTTCCAAACTCACTAACTGGAATATAATTTTGGCTATGCTGCAATGGGCACAACAGGGTCAGAAGAACTACACCCAGTTTATTCACCCAAATCTCAGCAATACATGCCTGGTTGGCTCCCTCATCCTTGATCAAACCATGAATGAACATAGTCTTATTATGTACCAACCTGGCATTAAGCAACAGCACCACCTGCTCAGATGGCTTGGCAAGAGAGCAACCAGATAGAGGGTCATAAGAGGAGATGGCCTGCAAACATCCATATGCTCTTCTTCACATATGACTTGCCCGCTACCCAGTGCTGTATCTCCTACTGACCATAATCACAGGGATATGGGGAACCCTTATTATATTTTCCTCTGTTCTGTCCACTCAAACATCCTGCATGCTTCCATTTTTCTTATTCTGTTGGCTGATCTTCCCACCTCTCTTAATCCTCAAATTGTTTTTAAAATACCCTACATATGGGCTCTAATTCACAGGGTTAGCTGACGACTCTGTTCAGTGGAGCCACTTCCCTACAAACCTTTACATATGGTAGGAGGCCCATTGCTGTCCTCTCCCTTTAGCTGTTCCTTGGGTCCATTCGACTAACATGAGGTGTGATATTGCAGATGATGAACTGAAACAGTGATTTCCACTTTCACGGTTTAGTCTCTTAAGGGTAATGGACCCAGCTCAGTGGTAGAGCATTGGCTCTGCAAGCACAAGGTCCCAGGTTCAATCCCTGGCATCTCCAGGTAGATGTGGGAATGTCCCGACTGGAAACCCTGCCAGTCTGACTCGGTATAAGGCAGCTTCCTATGTTCCTAATGCATTTGCCCTATGCACAGTTACCTGGGAATAAGCCTCCCTTAAACAACATGTGGCTATTTCTGGGTAAACATGCATACGACTGCCCTGTTAGCCTTTTATGCTACACTAGCTCCTATTCATCTTCTGTTACTGTTTTCACCACACTGCCTCCCCTTCCACCCCCAGAAACAGCATGCCTAATGAGCCACCGCAACTCTAAAAGCAGCAGCTACAGGGTGAAACAAACCACATCGACAATGTATGTCATGTCTTCCTTTAAAGGACCCTGAAGCATTTTTTTAAAACGAACTGTATACTGTACACTGCTACAAGTGTGACTTTATCACCCATTACAGAACCACTGCAGAGAGGGACAGAGCTATTCTTTTACAGCTCACAGCTACACTATGCAAACACTTTAGGACATATAAATTGTGCCTACCTGGGGAGATTTAGAGAGGGACACGTTAAGCTCTCAGGCAGGTCTTTGGCTGTGTAAAAAGGTTTATTTTCACATTTTCCCCATAAAGAGCCCTTTGCTATTTTAAAAGCACACAAAGCAATCAAGAAAGGAGATCGGAACAAAATGTCCAAAACATTTTGCTTCAGTAAAATGCTGATGTGTGAACATATAGCAGAAACTCTTTTATCAAATACTGAGTTGCAAAAGCTGTTGGGTATCCAGGATACTAATGTTTATTATATGCATTGAAGTTCCAATTATTTGTACCTCTGGCTGTCTGAGGGTTCCTCCAGATGACCTGTTTATTGAGCATTCATCCTGATTTGCTTGCACAAAGCTTACACAAAGGTTAAACTATGTCCAGTCATTATTGAGCATTTGTTATGAGGAGGTCATAATGACAATTGGCATTCATTTTGAATTCATTCTGATTTGTCTCCATTGTCATTCTATATATTTCCATTGATATTTCATTTATCCCACACACTTCAGTGCATTTTCCTCATTGCAAAAAAGTAATTTTATTAAAAAGTAGATTTGTTGCACCATTGCATCAGAACACTTTAATTGCACAAACCTAAATCTCCAGTATGCACTTAAATCTCTCTTACAAAATACTGACAGTGATTTGTTTGTTTGTAAGCCCTTGAAAAGATAAAGACTTGAATGCTAAGCATGTATATTTGAGGACGGCATTCCATATTAATGACACAATGGAAAAGGTCCTGTCTCTGACTGCCAACCCACCTAGCTTCTGAAAGTAGGGAACCCTGAGAAGGGCTTCAGCTGCAATCAGGAAACAGTATTTCATGGAAGAGGTCTTTCTCATCGCCTGTTATCAGATCCCTTTTTTTAAAAAAGTGGTGATGCCAAAGAATAAACCTGGGACCTTCTGAATGCAAAGTGTGTGTTATATTACTGAGTTTTGATCTTTTGGGAGTACACGCACACACACCGCAAGATTGGATGGCCTACATGGAACATCATCTCAGATGGTGCAATTAACTCAGGCTTGACAAGTACATTGATTATTGCACCAACTTGGGAGCCTTAGAAGAACATGCTTAATAGGACAAAACTAATACAGTTTCAGTCTTGCAATTCACAGCACCAAGCACCTGATATTTCTTTGAGTGTAACCTGTTTCCAGAACGAACAGAAATAGGATATTAATGATTCTGTAATACTCACTTTGCTTTTCCATGCGGGATCAGATTATACAATGGATCCTTATTAAACATCACATTAGCAAATATCTTACTAGGTAGTGTGGGGCACATTAAACTTTGGCCCAAAGGAGGTGGTAGTATCAAGAGTGCCTCCCTGTGACTCATGTGCAACGTATTTTAAAGATAAAATTGCTTATATCTGCTGGACCCTTGACTCGACTATTAGATGAGTCCCAAGAGGAGTCCAAAACACTGTCCAGTCCTGCTGTGTTGGATGAGTTAATAAGGCTGTGGACAAAGTGCTTGGTTTGGTGTGGGACACCACCTATATTCTTGCCCCTCATGGAGAATAAAAAGTAACAGGAAGGGACAACTGGCTGGGCTAGGGAGATGATTAATGCCTCCTTGAGAGAAAGTGGTCCCTGCCTGCTACAAGGAAGCAGTGGTAAGTCTTAGGAAACCCTTCCTGGATTCAGAAAACCTAAGTAATTACTACCAGACAGTAATTTCCTCTTCTTGGGCAAGGTCCTTGAGTGGCTGCAGGATAGAACCAGGCTCTCTTGGATGACCTGCATGACCTCTGTAGGGAGAGGCAGGGAGAGTGTGTCCCCGTTAATTCTCTTTGAATTCTCAGAGGCTTTTCATACCATAGACCATGGTATTCTTCTGGAGTAGCTGACTGAGTTCAGAGTGGGCAGCTCTACTTGCGATGGTTCCAGTCCTACTTGGATGATTATTTTCAGAGGGTAGTGTTGGGGGAATATTGTTTGGTCCTGTGCAGCCTTTAGTGCAGAGTTCACCAAGGTTCAAGGTTCACTTCTACATGAAACCACTGAGTGGGATTATCCAGAATTTTGCAGTACGATAGCTATTTCTATCTGAGGACCATCAACACAGCAAATTTCCCTAATCTAAAAAACCAAACCAGCATGTAGGCAGTTGTACACACTGGGATGCAATGTGGTGCAGGGCAGGCTGAAATTTGGCTAGAGTCTGCTGCATATAGGAGACACATGGGATGCACATGAGTTTCCACATTATTAGATGGGGTCCGTTGTTCTCTGCCTACTGCTGGTGCAGTAGTTCTTATTTCTGAATTTAGATTGTGCCCATCCAGCAACAGCCCAAGCAAGCGGATTAGACGACTGAAAGTAAAGCTTTTTTGTAAAATGGTAAACCTAGCAAAAATAAAATAAAATAAAACCAACCACTGCATATATCTCATGTGGTACTAGACCTCAGTCTACCAGAATCTAAGCCCCTTGGGCTGAAAGTCCAAATTGTAATACTTTTGCCCCACCAGATGGAGCTGTTGTCCACACCAAAACAGCCGGGTTGTTCACGTGCAATGTGTAAAGGGTAAGAATGCAGACAAGATGATTAGTTGTTTTTCAGTTCAACAGGGCTGAATTGGAGTTAAGCCTGACACACAGAGACAAAACCAAAGCATGGAGGTTGCATCAAGTGCTGCTTGCAGAGCATGCTCATGTACAAGACGTTTGTAAATTCTTGTAGTGTAGATGTGTAGATTTTTTGCCGCACCATTGGTAACCATTGCCCAAAAGCAAGTCATTGAAATGGGAGCAGTGGAAACTCCTTTTATCCACCTGGCAAATACATAAATGCAAACCGATTGCCACAATGGAGTACTCTCCATGCAGTTGCATTCTGAGTGGCAAGCACACTGCTTATTCAGGTTCCATTCATCTACACATATACATGCCCTAGAGAGATAACAACATAATTAATCACCCTGCTAGCCCAATAGCCCATCTAGACCAGCTTCCTGCTCTCATAGTGGCCTAACAGATGCCTAGAAGCAGGACCTTAGTGTAACAGCACTTTCCTCCTGTGGGTTCCAGGAATTAGTTTTCAGAAGCATACTGCCACGGACCATGTAGGCAGAGCATAGCCATCCTGGCTAATTACCATTTATAGCCTTATCCTCCATGAATATGTCTAAATAAAGTCTAACCCTCATTTCAAGCTATCCACCTTGCTAGCCATCACTGCCCACCTCCAGTGGGATTGAATTCTATAGGTTAACTATGTGCTGTGTCGTCCCACATTCAGCTTCAATGGATGGCTTTGATTTCTAGTGTTATGAGAGGGAGAAAAATTGTTCTCTGTCCATTTTCTCTGAAACATGCATAATTTTATATGCTTCCATCATGTTGCCTCTTACTCGCCTTTTCTCTAAACTGAAAAGTCCCAAGTGTTGTAATTTTTGCTCATAGAGATGTGCACTGCTGCCACATATGTGCCTCCTTAGCAGGTTCTTTCTTCTGATTTTTTTAAAAAATGTATCAGGATATTGAGCAAGGCCACTAAATTCCACGTGCATAAATTTAGAAGAGTAAAGGCACTGCAAAGAGGGACATCTCCTGTCCCAGCCAGGATGTCTGGTCATTTCATGTGAGAGCAGCTGTAGCAATATCTGTTACCCGAGGCATCCGGTTACTAACAACTGCACCATGCATGTACTAACAGATATTGCCACAAGCAAGTGGAAGGGATCTGGTTATGAGAGTATCATAGCAGCAGCAGGTGTCACATGTTAGCTCAGGAAGGTAGTGTTACTTCAGACAATGGATGTAGCAAGAACACACCGAGAGGCTACATTGTGCATCCTTTCACTAAGGGAACAAGGCTGGCGATTTGAACCAATAGGTTGCCAATTATTTCCTTGTGGCCTTTGGCAAAACATTATTTGGGGGGGAAAGACTGATGCTGAAAATAAAGCATGCCTGGAAGACATGCTCTTGGACACAAAGACTCAGTTTCCCTTGTTCTCAGAGTCAAGTGCTCCCGTGGTCCCTATTCACCAGGTATAATACCTATTTTCTGCTGCCAAATCACTGCCCTTGTTGCCTTTCAGAGTGGCCTTTAAAAGTATTTGTTAGCGGGCAGCATTGCAATTCTTCAAGCGTTAGCATCTTTCCCAGTGTATCTAGATGTGGAGACAGAGGCATCTTGACTCTAAGCACGCCTGCATGTAAATGAGCACGGACAGCAATGTGTCTTGTAAACTACAGGGTGTTGATGACAACTGTATTTTTGAACTGTTAAGCAGGATACATTGTAGGAGAAGGAAAATCCAGGTTCACATCCCTCTCCAGCTATGAAACTATGAAATGGGTAGCCCTGGACCAGTCACCATATTATAATAGTGTTAGCTGGGATCTTGGAGGCCATGTAGCCGAACCCCTGCTCTGTGAAGGTTCTGAAATGGAAGATGCAAGTCAGAGCCAGCCACCTATAAGGCAACAACCTCGGGCAGAAGGACCCACAGGGGTCTCCAAGGAACGTATCACCTGCCACTGCAGCAGCAGTAGCAACAATAGCTGCAGCACAATCCTTGGAGGCCAGATCTGATGCCTCCTCAGCAGCACTCCCACGCCACCTCTACAGTGGCCTCTCAGCGAATAGGAGGCTCTGCTGGTCTCCTCCCACCCCTAGGAAGGAAACATTGGGGGATGTCCTCTGGGTCTTCTGGGTTCTGCACCCACCCAGTATAATTCAGAGCAGACCCCTTTTCCTCCCATGATTGCCTTTGATTCCCACTTCAAAAGTCTGCTAATGTTGATTTACTTCCCCCCTTGTTCCTGGTGTAGATCTTCACTCACCCCTTTTTCCCTGGCCAAGGTGTGTGTGCCATTTTGAGGTTCCTCTCAGGTGCCAAAATGTCTTAGGCCAGCCCTGATGCAAGTACAGAGACACTGACAGATGGCCAGTCAACCTCTGCTTGAACACCCCCAGTGAAGAACAGTCCACTGCTACATGACACAATTTGTTCCAAAGTCATATATCTTGCTTCCCTGCAATTTCCAGCATCTACCTATTAGTTTTAGTCCTGCCCTCTGAAGCAACAGAGAACAAGCCTGCTCCATCTTCCACGTGACAGTCCTTCAGATATTTGAAGAGAGTATCTATCCTGTCTCCCCTAATTCTTCCACTCTCCGGGCTAAACAGGACACAGTACACCAAACTATCGGCCTGACCATCTACTAAACTGGACACAGTACACCAGACTATCAGTGAATCTCCCTTCACAGGGGTTTACACTTCACAGCTAACTTTACAGGGTTATTTCTAGGGTAAATAAGGGAGCAACCTCTTATGCTGCCCGGGATAGTAGGATAGAAATATAACAACAACAGGCAAGTATATCTCCCACACCCACACATATATCTGCTACTGCAGACTAAATAAAGACAGAAGTTGGAGGACCACCTTCAACAATGTGAAAAATGTGAAAAGGCCTTTAAGCACTGACTTTTGGATGGCAAAGCAGGATGTTATACAGAGTGTCTTTATTTTTGTCTGTGAGATGACAGAAGGTATCCACTGTGTAGAGCAAAGATTAACATATAAAGTGCTGCTCTGAACAGAGGTACACTCATCCTGGCACTCTGAAATGGCTAGTCTAACATAGCCTTGGCTTTGGATTGAGGAAGGAGCCACAAGTGTGGCTCTCACTTGTTCTCATTCCTCGCATTAGGGGGACCCACCTGTCTGATGTTTTATTGTGGGTGTATTCTGCAACAACAGTGCATTAGATTTATTCTGCTTTCTTTTAATTGAGGGGCTATAGCACAACAAAAGTGGGACAACAACTCCCCAGAACATTTGTGGTTTGAAAAGTTATGAGGTTTCAGCAGGATGTTACAGGATATGCACTGACTGGGAATGAAGCAGTATTGACCCCCCCAAAACAATGGAAACTTCAAACAGTATTAAAAGTGGAATTGTGTATAACTGATAGCAACATCAGCACAAATAAACATGAATATGCAATAAAAAGAACATCTAGAGTAGCCCTAGGTAGGGATGTGAAAGCCCAACCATTGGTTGGATCAAGACAAGTGTGTTTGTCAGCCCACACAATTTCCTGCGCACTACAGAGGGGGATGAGAAGGAGTCCTAATGTTTGAAACAGGCTCTGAGGCCAAGCAATAGTCAGCCCTGAATCAAAATGAAGCCTGACATTTGGGGGACATTTACACATTTCAAAAGTGATCTCAGATTAGTCTGAAGGGGAAGGCAAGGATTCCTGAGACTGGTTTTGTAATAAGTAAAATCAACAAACACGCAGCAAAGTAGTGACTGGGTTTTAGGTTGGCTCCTAATTTTTCCAGGGAGATCGCAACCATCTGCTGCTAGACTCTCTAGATCAATGTACATCATGTTTGCTGGTTTTATGCATCCTGAAATCAACCGCAAAAGCCATGTGGTAAGTCAATATAAGGAAACTTTTATCAGTTTGTAAATTGATATCCTTTGGAGTTCAATATTTGCAAAAGATTAAGTAGCAGGATTTGACAATGACAGGAGGAGTTGTTGAGAGGAAAGGAATGGTTATTATACTTCCTGTGCATTTGCTGAATGATCACTCCAAGTACATTCATTCTGATTTCAGTCGTCCTAAGCTATACTGAGGGGCAATGGAGGAGGAATGTCTCTGAGATATGCATCCGGAGGACTCACCTGTTAGAAAGTTTTTCAGTTCCAACATAGAGAGCACTCCTCATAAGACCAGCCCGAGTCCCCATAAAGGCCATATCCACCCCTCCTTCAGCCTCACTGTTGGATGCAGTTGCACAGAAAGAGAGAGACAAAGATATATAGCATTAGGTTTTTGCAGAACCAGTTCAATATACTTTGCACCAAACAACCTGAGGTTAGTGGGGCATAGAATACAGGCTTTGCATACAAAAGACCCTAGGTTCAGTTCCCAGCATCTCCAGGAAGAGCTGGGAAAGGCTGTTCTCTGAAGGCCTGAAGTGTAGCTGCCAGTTAGTGCAGACAATACTGTGCTGGATGGACTCATCTGACTCAGCATAAGGCAGTTTCCAATGTTCCTATGCGATAACCGCACACATGTCACCACCATCACCACTTTCCAGTGTTACAGAGGGTGATGGGATTCTATTGTTGGCCTGCGGAACTGCAACCTTCATATTTTTTTTCTGTAAGAAATCATTCCCTATAAGGAAAGGCTAACTCTCCACCCCCATCATTCAGCCTGTTTACTGAGGTCCAGCTCCAAAGGCCTGCTGGCAGTTTCCTCACTGCAAGAAGTGAAGTCACAGAGAACCAGGCAGAGGGCCTTCTCAGTTGCGGCACCCGCCCTGTGGAATGTTCTCCCATCAAATGTCAAACAGATAAATAACTACATAATTTTCTGAAGACATCTGAAGGCAGCCCTGTATTGGGAAGTTTCTAATGTTTGATGTTTTGCTGTGCTTTTATTATGCTGGAAACTGCCCAGGGTGGCTGGGGCAACCCAGTCAGATAGGTGGGGTATAAGATGGTAATATTAATATTAGTATTAGTATTAATATTAGGCCCCACATAGAGCCCATTAAAGTAGTCTAGTCTGGATTCAGCAAGAACATATTTAGATGTGGCAAAACCTGCCTTAAATTATGGAGCATGCACTTACTCAGACAGGTTGAGTGCTAATGTTGTCCAGTAGGCTTCCATGGGTGCTGTTACTACAGCATCAAACAGCACCTCTTGAACTAATTCTTCATCGCCTGGGCATGAGAATGAAGAGAGAGAAAGGAGAAAGACCAAGTGCAAAAACTAAGTAAGGTTCTATGACGCTTTGAATACCTTCTTTTGTTATATGTGTGTACATTTATCGACCCTAATGCATGGTTTGCATGCATGGTCTTTTCCTAATTTTATACTAGGATCTAGGAATCTGTATTTATTCACCATTTGTAGAATTTGGTACAAAGCACCCGCAAACTATCTCATATATTAACATTTTCCAAATAGAAAAATCTCTTTTTTCATATTAATGTTGGTACCCTAAACAAATTTGCTAAGAAGGAGCGCTGATTTCTTTACGAAGATCTGCATCCAGATAATATGTTTTGACCATCAGCATTAATTAAAATTTTGATTTAAGAATTTATATTTTTAAAACCTGCAGTCTCTAGATACTGCTAAAATGCAAGTTTTTTTTCCTGAGGAGAGTAGCAAGTTGCAGAGTGTCTTCACCTCTCAGCAAGAGTGCTAATGCTCAGTTCTTTCCATTTCTCAATTTTCTAGTCTTAATTTTCTAGTCTAGTCTTAAGTTTAGTTACCTCTTTCTTTTTAAAATCTTTTTCAGCTGAGGTAAGTCACACAAAACAATACAATAAAATAAAAATAATTTAAATACGAAAAAGTAATGCAGTACAGATAAAAGAGACTTATTTAGCTCTCCACATTTTGCAGCAATTTTTACAATCATCATGAAAATTCACCAGCATTTTAATGGAAAATTCTCCTTAAAACACATTTTTATATGCAGTTTGATTAACGTAGACATTTTTGTAAACAATCTCCACTAATATCATGCATTTTATATTTTATTTTCACTAATATATTCATTTTTAATGCACACTTTCTCCCAATATATGCATGTTTAAAAACTGCAAGATTCGGTTAGCATATTGATTAAGAAAGTATAAATTTGATAGATTTGGCTTTAGAATTCTAATTTAGAATTCCACACCATCTAAAGAGTACCATATTGGATGTCCTTGTCTGGCTCAAATAAACAGGTGGCTTAATTCAGAGTAACTTTCTTCTTGTTAATGAGGCATATTTACCTCCCAAGTCCTACTTCATTCAAGCCTCTGGAGAGAGGTTTGCTCTCCAGAACATCCTTGCCTAGAAAAGGCAGGCTAGTGGGCTGATAGGCTGAAGCTAGATGAAGAAATCATAACTTAATGGTACAGGTTCTGTCTTCCATACAGAGAGTTCTGGGTTCAATCCCTGGCATCTCCAAGTAGGTCTACCTGAGACCCTGGAAACCCGCTGCCAGTGAGCACACACAGTACTGAGTTAGGTGGACCTTTGGTCTGACTCAGTATGAGGCAGCTTCCTATGTTCCTATGAAGGAGGCAGATGTGACAGTGGGAGACAAAAGGTTAAGTTAATACATAAAGAGGGACAGATACATTAATAGTTGCTAGCAATCAAAGCCATGATAGCCGAAAGCTCAACTTTCATTTTCAGTGGGCAGCATGCCTCTGACTAACCGAACAAAGCTGGGAGATTAATGAGAAGAGGTGGATGTCACCATCTGCCTAGGCATGGGCTGAACCTGCCAGTTCCAATTTGCAGTTAATTTGAAAACCAAGGCAGGGTCAGAATTAATTATGAGTAGGCAGTGGTGCCATACTGATTACATCGTCAGCATACAGTGGGGGCACATAGACCTCACAGCATGTTGTACCCTGGACAGCAGGAATCCTCAGGTGAGACAGAAAAGGGGGGAATGTGGAAGAAGACGTGGCATGACTGTGGCTCTCCATCATACAAGGATTTTGGATGTGGCACACAGGTTAAACATTTTGACTGCCCCAGTGCTTCATTCATGCTTAATGCTTTTGTACTCCACTTCTGCAATTATGGGATCTGACCTCTCTTGAATAGCAACAATGTCACACATAGATGAAGTAACTTGCTATCATACGTAGGGACGGTGGAGAAATTAATTTCATTTTGCATTTAAAGCCAAACCTACCTAATCAACGCCTTCTGAAACAATACATGAACCATCCTTTGAAAGTCACACTTTTGCAAATGTTGCAGTGCATTTCTCCAGCCATGAATACTGTAGCCATATACTGGAGTGTGCATAAAATGCACTTATTAGTAAAAATAATATAAAAAAGGCATATTATGGAAACTTGCTTTGTAAAAGTGTATACCGAGGCAAAATTGCATACAAAATGTGTTCCATTAGAATGTTGATGAATCTTCATGAGGACTTTTAAAAAAAATGCAAATCTGGAGACCTGAACTTACGAGCGGAAAAACGAGAAACTGAGAGAAACTGAAATTGGCAGATTCTCCCATCCCTAATCATAATAAGGCTTCTCGTTAGGATGTATTCCAGGAGTAATATTTCAGAACTCACATTCCAGGTCAGCTTCTTCTCCTGTGAGAAAACGGATCACGGCCTCTAACTGACTCAGCTTCCTGTGATCTGGATCAATATCTGTAATGCAATAAATCCTAGAAAGAAAAAGACCAAAAATGTGATTCAGAAGTTCCTTTGGACAACTTTTCTGCACTCATAAGAGGTGTCCTGGCAAATCTGCATGCTTGGGATGGAGCTCAAACCTCAGTTGGAACAACTCCCATGATCTCTGATCTCCAGTATATACTTAAGAAATGAAGACAGTTGCCATGGCTAAGACCTGTCAGCTCCGGACCCAAATGTCCACTACTCACAGTAATGGAGACCCTAGGCCCTAGGGCATGGGTAGGCAAACTAAGGCCCAGGGGCTGGATTCGGCCCAATCGCCTTCTAAATCTGGCCCGCAGACGATCCAGGAATTAGAATGTTCTTACATGAGTAGAATGTGCCCTTTTATTTAAAATGCATCTTTGGGTTATTTGTGGGGCACAGAAATTTGTTCACATTTTCCCCCCAAAATCTAGTCTAGTCCCCCACAAGGTCTGAGGGACAGTGGACTGGCCCCCTGCTGAAAAATGCCCTGCCTTAGGGCATATTCTGTGACTGAAAAATTGGTCCAGAAAGTAACATCAAAGCCATCCTTTGCACCCATATCAGTGCATCAGGAACAAAGAATATTACTTGGTTTCTAGGTCTATGCACTTGCTCAAGACGCATCACTGCATAGATATCTGGAAGCAAAGGCAAGAACTTGAATCAAATTGCTCCAAAAATATAGCTCTGCACTTCAGCTACAAATTATATCCATGCTAAGTGGGTGTAGCTCAACAATCAATCATTTGAGGATATCAGTGATGGAGCTGGACTAGGGCTACTGTAGAGAATGTTTTGATAAGAAAAAAGATTCCCGAGAAAACATAGTTCTAATTTAAGGGGGGGTGGAGTTGTGCAGTTTGTTTATTTAGCATCTAGAAAAGTTAGGCTCCTCACAAAAAGTTTAAAATAACACAGTGCAGTTATTTCATGGGATCCACATTGTTCCTCAGGATACAGACTTACATAAACAAATGTTGCTGCCTGAAGACAGGGCATTGGTTCATACAGGGCAGCAGGCAAAAATAATTCCTTTTCTCCAACACTGCTAAGATCCTTTAACTGGAGATTCCAGGGACTGAACACAAGACCTTCTGCATGCAAAAATGTCACCTGCCACTGAGCTTTGGCCCCTTAGATGCCAGGACCATGTTTTTTCAAGGCCTTCAATGTAAAGTCCCCAAAGCCAAGCAGCAGCTCATCTCCTTCCCAGGTCCCCCCCAAATTAGAAGAATTCCTGCCACTTACCATTCATTGGCTAAAGTCAAGTCTGGCTGCAGCAGATCATGTAAACCTGAAACCAAAAAGCAAATGGTGCAATAAAGACTCATTTATTCACAGTCTTATGAATTCCTCTGTATGCTCAACATGTTGTTGTATCCTGTGTTTCCCCCAGGAATTGAAATGGGAGGGTGAATTTTCAGGGGGTGAAGATAAGACCTCTAGAACTCAGTGAATGTGAGCTCAGGCTGTGGGGGTGTTTAAATTATTTTCCCTCTTTAGATCACAACCCGTTTCCTGTTTATAGGTCATCCTGTTTGAATCACATGGTTTAGATGTGTTATAAAACCATGGGTTCTAAAATTCCACATTCTGAGAAAGCGGTGTGGCCCAGGAAAGGTCCTGGGGGTCAGACAGAGAGTCCAGGAAGACCATATCCCACTCCCAGGCCTTAAGTTCCTCACTACAGGTACATATGAACCAGTTTTTATTTGGGTAAATTGGGGAATGTGTTCCCATAATATGTATTTCGGGGATTTAATTAATAGGCTTCTATTGCCAAGCTCCTGATTCAAAGAGGCAAACAAATAATTGGGAGATGTGGCAGTGTTGTGTGGCAAAGGAAAGAACAGTTTGAGATATGAACCCAGCTGTGTTAAAACAAGGCAATGTTCCATCAGTTCTCCCTGTGATTGCTTGATGAAGCTATGCCATTCATCCTACCTTCTTCCACTGAAGTGTCCCCAAGCAGGATGTATTCACCATGCCCTCGCGATAGAACGACTCCCAGACTGTGGATTAAGAGATGAAAGAGAAAATGTTTTCCAGCAAGGAGACTTGCAAAGGCCTGTATTGTGTGGTGGAGCTACTACTGTAATAAACACCAACTTACTTGCACTGAAAATTTCTCCTCATTTACACATTGCTGAATTAACATTCTAAAATGTCAAACTTGGATTTTGATAGCGTAAATTGAATGCTGCCATGAAAAACTGATTTTTAAGTAGTGAATCATCACTTAAATTGAACTCTCATTACTGAAACATACATTGTGAAATTCCAAATTACAGGAATGCAACTAACCAGTAAAAGAACTCTAAGGCTAGAAAGGACCTGAGAATGAACTAAGTCCTTAAAAGTAACAGCATATGGTGCAGGCCTTCTAGGAATGTAGCACTTTGGGACGTCATTGGGAGAATATATGACCAAGTGAGGCCAGCAACAAAGTGTTGCAGGATAGAGTAATCCTGCTCAAGCCAGCCACCAACCCCCATTTCCAGGATACTCTATTTCATAACCTACCCAGTTTTCCATCCCTACTCCCCACCTTAGGTCAGTTAGTATTTTGTGGCCACTGGTCACACCCACTCTTCATTGAGCTATTTCCCAATCCTTAACGCTTTAAAAAAATATGTTTTGTACTTCTCCAAACTTTGATGGTTTCCCCAAGCCTGCAGCTGCCTCCCTCTGGTGTGTGGATGATGCCAGTTTGACTGTAATCAGAGTTGGATGTATATATTTATGTTCTCCTTTATCAAAGTCCTGCTGTTCATTGAAATATATGAAGTGTCCGTCTCTCTGAGGCCCAGGCTTTCATTTTAAATAAAGGGAGAGCATGTTATCTTCCACCTATATTTGGTATAGTCCAGGAAGGGCTATAGTGGTCTGACTGTGCAGATGTCTCCCACCTCCTTGCCCATATAAACATGGACAATGCTTATTAAAATGAGATGTGCTGTAGATGAAGTCCACCCAGCTATCAAGTGCTGCATTTTAGATGCCCTTTTCTTTTATTCCAGAGGTGCAGAGGTAAGTTGTAGTCATTTTTTAAAGTTCTTAAATTAGTATAAATCAAAGGTGGGAAACCGGGGACCCTCCAGATGTGGTTGGATCAACCCCCATGGGCATAACCAGTGGTCAGGGACAGTGGGAGCTGCAGTGCAGCAACATCTGGAAAGCCACATGTTCCCAACCCAGCTCTAAGGGACCGTCCCACTCACCTAAAGGGTGTGCCGCTGATATCAGTAAAGAAATAGTCATTAGTGAGGAAGAGAACCCGTTTCTGGAAAAGAAGAGAGAGAGAGAGAAATCACAACCGGAAGTGTAGTTTTGTCTCTTAAATGTGACCACTGGTCATGTCCAAATAGCGGCTGCATTTCAACAAGGGTAGTCAGGATCTCTCCAAAGGTCCTGCTCCGTCACCTAAAGAGTGTTGTCTTCTTATTGGAGGAATTTAGAAGCAGGATTATTTTATTGGGTGTTGCTTTTTTGGAACACCAGACAGGAGTCATTCCATACATGCATTAAAGAATCTCAAGACAAAGACAACCCCCTGGTTAAAGAAAACTTAAATCTTATGGATTAGAAGTGATTAATTAATTTGGTATACCTGAATTGAAAAACAACAACTGAATAGTATTGAAGAAAAACACAAACATATTTCACTTTTTTTTAGGCGATGCACCAACAGGTTGTAGCAGGTAGCATCTGAGAAGCACTTCTCCCACTGTCACAACACTAGAATTGCTGAAAGTTGGAAGATTCAGGACAGAAAAAAATAAAGTACATTGAAGGGATTGTGACAGTTTAGTTCATGAGACTTAAGATCTACTTTGGGAGAGAAGCAGAATCCTTCCAGTAGATCTCATTGCAGCAGTGACTCTGATGAGTTATTAAATCCATATAACCTTGCTCCAGGTCTAGAAGCATCCACACCAACTGCCATGGGAAGCCCTCAGACCTCCAGTTAAGCAGCCCTGCGTCAAATGCTTGCCCCTTTGCTAACTCGCAGGTTGATGTTCTTGCGGGGCCCTTTCCAAGTAGGATTATCTGTGACAGTGAGGTCTCAAACCTGTTGCCAGCTTGCTCAGACTTCTCTTGCAGGTGCACACTAGCGACACAATATGTGCTGGAGGCAGACAGGATTAGAACGCAAAGACCACCGACAGCAAAATCAGTGGGCAGATTGCTCCAGCCCTGTTTCAGTACACCTCAAGTGTTGCAAAACCCTCCAAAGAGCCTTATCTGTGCCAGACCTGCCATAACTCAACAGATGGGCTAGATGATTTACCAAAGGGACTGGAGACATGGGAGAGAAGGTAGCAGAGCAGCAGGATCAGAGTCTCTGTCCTTGTAGCTCACTTCCACTATCACTGCAGTCACATGAGACTGTCTCTCTCTCCTCTCTCTCCACCATTGCCCCTCCTCCTGCCCGTTAAGCACTAATCCTCAGTGTACTGGAAATCCATCTGGCACAATGACAGCAGGCATCGAGGGGGATCGAGGCAGAACTGTCCATGCATCACAAAGATAGATTGCTGGCTGCCAGCTGAGCATTTCAAAAATATCTTGGCTGACTTCATTAACTGGCCAAGCATGGACAGCCCAACAGCCCTGAAGGTTTGTGTGTTGGCTGCCCAGAATCAGGTGGCTTCCCTATGTTCAGCCTGCAGGGCAGGGGAAGGAAAATGCCCACCTCAACTTATAACTGTGAAAGATTCAAGGCTTCCCTCTGTGTGTCCGATTCTTATTCCTTTTATTGCATTTGGGTCACTTTTAATATTTTACTCTCGGATTCCTACCCTGCCATAAAAACATATTGGTCCATCACTTTTTCCAAAATGCTTCACACCGACTTACAAAATATTAACATACAGAACTTACCAAACACTTAAAATCCATTAACAGAGAATAAAGCATAAGAATAATAAAAGTGTTCAGCCACCCATAAGCATAAAAAGGACAAATTCTAGTCCACTAAAACCAGGCAAGAATCATTCCACATTAGGATACACTTGTGAAGTGTAATAGATGCCAGGATTGTAACAGGGCTTTCCCATCTCATTCCTGCAGCCCCTTCCAGCTCCTGAAAAGCCACTTGGTAATTCCTCTGGCATAGTGTGGGATGTGTATGTGTCCCGGGTGAGGGTGAATCCCAAAATGAGACATGCACCCTTTTTATGCAAGTGGAAGTGCCTTCCTTTCACACAAGGGGCTGCCTTGTGTGTTCAGTGTGTTCAGGTCAGTATTTCTTAGCATAGTCTCCTACTTCACAAGGTTATTGCAAAGATAAAATAGGACAGGAAGAGAAGTCATTATATTTAAAGTAAGAGAAAACAGTAAAAAAAAGTAGTGAAATGAAAGAAAATGAAAAATGACTGATAAAAATAGGCACTATTAAACATTTTGTATTAAGAAATATCCATTTGAATTGCTGAGAGAAAATTATACAGCAGTTTTATTTTAAGGGGGGGGAGTAAGTAATAAAATATTTGTTTTTAAAAAGCATTTCTGAGTAACTCTTCTGCCAGACTCAAAAAGTGACAAGACACTCTCGACTATAGCAGGACATGATACAGTGCAGGGGTGCCTATGAAATAAACAGATAAAACTTGATTTCATCAGATTTTCCCCACTCTGCCAGTTTCCTTTTCCCTGTTGTTTTTGTCTGAGTACTGATGTTAACTGGTAAAGTACATGAACTCTATATCACGCACACAGATTTACACGAAGGAGTCTTGCAATCTCAATTCCAATATTTAATTAATAAACGCTAAGGGATAAGTGAGCTATTTTGTGTAACTTGAAAATCGACTGAAAGTCTGTGAGCACAGAACAAGGGCAAGCAAAGGCTGAAGTTAATGTGTGTGTGTGGAAAAGGAAAAAGGTGAGAAAAGGCATGGAATAAGCTCCCATGGGACCTTTCTTTGCTAACCTTTAAAATGCTTTTTCATTGTGCTCTGAGAGAAAGAGAAAAATATACCCTTAGCTAATTGAATTTATGGCGGATCCAAAAGCTGAAAGAATTGCATTGCCAACCTGCATAAGAAAAATGTATAGGAGCTATAAAAAGGCTAGTAAAACTGGGTAAAGACAATTGGTCTATTATTATTATTATTATTATTATTATTATTATTATTATTATTATTATTATTTCCCACCTTCCCCCCCCCCAATGAGCTCAAGGTGGCATACATTGCTCTTCCCCCTCCTCATTTAGTCCCCACAACAACCCTGTGAGGAAAGTTAGGCTGAGAGGCACTAACTGGCCCAAGGTCATCCAGTGAGCTTTGTGGCTGAGTGAGATTCGAACCCTAGTTTCCCAGGTCCTGGTCTGACACTTTAACCAGTGCACTTAGCTTTCAGGAGAGTTGAAGGTATCTTAAACAATGGCTGATGTATGGACTGCCTCCACAGCAGATCTCAGGTCATAAGAATATTAATCTGGGGAGAAATGTTCTGTCAAGAGGTTTAACCACCCGGCAAAAAAGCATGTGTGTGGCAGTGGTGGACACTGGGCCTTTAAATTCCAGCAGTGCCCTGTGTGACGCCAAAATTTGGCACACCCACCCACCTTCTTGCCTTCCATTGTTCATCAGTGTTGTGGCACCCAGATTAAGGGAAGTAATAGTACTGCCACTCTATTCTGCCTTGGTCAGACCACACCTGGAATACTATGTACAATTCTGGGCGCCACAATTTAAGAAGGATACTGACAAGCTGGAATGTGTGCAGAGGATGGCATCCAAGATGACAAAGGGTCTGGAAACCAAGCCTGATGAGGAACAATTGAGGGAAGTGGGTATGTTTGGCCTGGATATGAGGAGACTGAGAGGAGATATGACAGCCATCTTCAAATATTTAAAGGGCTGTCACACAGAAGATGGAGCAAGCTTGATTTTTCCTGTTCTGGAGGGAAGGACTCAAAACAATGGCTTCTAGAAAGGAGATTCCGACTAAATGTATTTCTGACAGTAAGAGGTATTTGACAGTGGAACGGATTCCCTGGGGAGGTTGTGGACTCTCCTTCATTGGAGATTTTTAAGTAGAGGAAGGATAGCCATCTGTCATCTGCAGGGGGTTGGAGTAGATGACCCTTGGGGTCCCTTCCAACTCTACAATTCTAGGATTCTATAACATTAGCTAAATATTTTTGACACTGACTGGCAGCAGCTCTCATGAATTACAATGTTCTGTGTTTATGCGTCTGTAATACTTTAGTATAATTATGTTACGTAATGTAAATTACAGCTTATTAAGAAATAAGCAAGTCCCACAACTATTGTGTATCTCAAGGTTAAAATGGGCAGAAAAGGGCGAAAGAAACATGCAGGCCGCTGGAAAAAAATATTCAAAACCAAATCCATAATAAGACAGAAAACTCTAAGGAGCAATAACAGGAAAAGACATGATGGTAGGTAAGGGATAACTAATTAGGTTCCTCTAAAATGTCATAAGGCAATTAGAAATGAAACATTGTATTGCACCCAGGGAGCTTCATGACAAATAACTACAGCAATACAAATTTGCAATAAATGATTCAATTTCACACAAAAACTGCAGTTCTGCCTCCTGAATAATTCTAAGTAGGATTTGAAAGAAGTATTGCAAAGAACAAAATTATGTTAATTAGTAAAGTAATGTAAAGCTGGAAACACCCTCAAAGGTTCACTTAGTTTGACTGCCCTGCACTGGAGCAGAATATGGTTTCCTCTTATGGCTTCCATTTCCCTGGGGTGATAATGTTCTGCAGGTCCTTTGTGAAGTAGAAAACAGAAGGAGGGCCATGGTAAATTTTTCATTAGCAAATTTTGAAATTAATGTAAGTGATGCACAGATACAGAGTCAAAAGAAATCAAACTGCATAATATTGTGTAGTGATTGAAGGACATGTTACATAGAAGCTTGAAGACATAGGCCCTGATAGATCTCCTTTGGAAGTGCATAGCAACATGACAGGGTAGACTGGGACACATGACTTTTCAAAAACAGCCATTGTTGCTTCTTTGTCCCAGTAACCCTGGGAGCATAATCTTATTTGCTCCCATTTCAGTCTTCTTTATTCTACCAACTTTTGGAGACCTTTCTCAGTAACATTTTGGTTGGTTGGTAAAGACTGTGGCTATAGGATTCATTTTAGGTAAATCTTCAGGGTTTTTTTTAAAAAAAAGAGTTTAAATTTGTGACTTTTATGTATTTTTTTAATACTTGTTTTGAACTGTACATTTATTGCTACATTTATGATTTTATGTGAATTTGCTTTAATTCTGTGCAATTGTTCCAAATGCAGGGTACCAAAAGAAGAAATTATATACTCACCCCTTTATCTACAGGCACCTTCACATCCATTGAGAGGTCACCTGTTTCCCCATTGATCATTGCTGTTCGTAGCTGCAGAAGGGAACAGATTTGAATTAGTGCCTCCAGCCAGGATTGCGGTCACCTGCTTTAAAGTGGCCTGCAATAGGCAGGAGCCTTTGACATAAGCTTTTCTTTTCTCCCCCTTTTAGAAGCACATATTTAGCTAAGCATAGCGGACAGCAGGTTAGGATGAGATAATTTTATTGATCTCAGTCATCCTGGGATGCAATTATCACTTTACAACATCTGATTACTTCAATTAAGCATGGGATCTGTATCCATCAGGGCTGATTCATACTTTAAGCAGCAGTTGTGTTTGCCAAGTGCACTGCTGTCTGCTGTGAAGGGCAGCAAGGGGACACAAGCCTTGATGTACTTTTTTTGCCAAAAGAACTCCTCTGATCACACATTTTAACATGAGTACCTTATTATATATCAAGACTGTTGATCTACCTAGCCCAGAAATCTCTATTCTGAATGTGGGTGGCAATCTAACAGCAAGCGCATATATTCTTTTACTGGAGAGGCCAGGGACCCAACTTCTAACCCATGTAAAGGACTTTGGCCTGGCTTATTCTCAAGAATATAAACTCAAATATACTAAGATATGAACTAAATCTCAATTTTGGATCTTTTCAGGTATCCTTTGCATGCTACAACTTTCGGAGGTTATCCACACATCATCATCATCATCATTATTATTAGAATTAGAATTAATATACCACTCTATACCAGGAGGTCTCAGGGCAGTTCACAGAACAATATCAAAATATAAAACCACAAAATATATAATCAAAACAAAAACAACAACCCAATAACTCCCCCCCCCAAAAAAAATTAAAAGGGCATAGGATGTCAATCAAATCAAACAAGGGCCTGGTTAAAAAGGAATGCTTTTTCCTGGTGCCTAAAGGTGTATAATGAAGGCACCCGGCAAACTTCCCTAGAGAGAACATTCCCGCTCTTTCCAGGCATAGGTCCACACTTTAAAGCTCCATGCCCAAGCATTGGGTTTTTTTGCTCCAGAGCTTTCCCTCCAAAAAACTACTCTTTAGGGCTCAATCAGAGCAAACATCAGTTTGGGTTTTCTGCAGATTGCCATTTGCTCCGATTGAGCTTTAAAGAGCGGGTTTTCACTGGGAAAATTCCTGAGCAAATAAAGGGTGCTTGGACATGGATCTTTAATGTGCAAACCGTGTCTGGAAGCAGCAGAGGAAAGTAAGTGTGGAGAAGCCCTTAGTCTAGTGACTAAAAGAAACCTGGCCTTTTAGTTGTTGTGCACCACAGCGATGGAATCACCCCACTCTGCAGCCCCTGCAATGGGCTCACCTGGCCCAATCTTTTGTTTTCTTCTAACGCACCGTAAAGGCTTTCCTCTTTCCAAAGGCATTTGTGAACATAGGAGCATAAGAAGCCGCCTTATACCAAGTCAGACCATTGGTGCAACAAGCTCAGTATTGTCTACATTGACTGCAAGCAGCTCTTCAGTGGTCCTACGGAGATGATTCCCAGGCCTACATGGAGATGTCAGGTATTGAACCTTCTGCATGCAATTCAGATGCCCTACCACTCAGCTACAGCCTTCCCCAGTAATTTTACTGTGACCTGCTAAGAACCCACTTTGGTGGGAGCTAAAGGAGCATGCTCTGAAATCCCAGTTTAGACACTTACAGTTTCATCCACGTCTTCCCATTCCACCTCAGAAAGATCAACACTGTTGTAGTTTGGTTTGGGCTTTAGCTTCTTCCCTTCTTTATACTGCAGTTGAGAAGTGAGACGGAAAACATTCCTGAATTGCTCTGCTGCTTAACAACCCTGAAATATACTCTTTTCAGTTTTAGAGAAAAGGTGTATTTCTGCTAGGTGATTAGATAATAGATAATTAGGCACATGTCTCTATTCCCTAAAGTATGTCCAATCACGTTTATTTTTGCACAAGGAATGGTCGCTCAGTTGATGTGAAGGACCCAGGCATTTTTCTTCCATCTAGCCCATATCTTTAAGGAAAGTCACCTTTGCCCATCATTCAAACCACAAAACACACAACCACACAACCCTAAGCTGCAACTCTCATCCAATATAATGCAGCCATTACCCTTAAGGCTAAAAAGCAGAAAGGAAGCACCTTCTTGCCAGTTAAGAAGTTCAAGGACTTGAAGGACTTCATTTGTTTCACATTTGTAATGAACTAGCCTGCTTTGCAATTCCCGGACTAATACAGACAACAGCACTTCAGTTTTTGCACATCTACAAATTTTGCAATATAATTTTTTACTCCCCTCCCCTCTCCAAAATGCATATTAAAATATGGACTCTTTTAGGTTGAAATGCATATACAAATGTGTATTTTGAACTAAATTAGATATCAAAAAATGTGAAATTTTCTGCAGTAATAATAATATGATGTTCAAACAGGTTTATACAATAAGCCCACAAATTATGCACATTTAACTTGTGCACATTCAGCTTTACACTGGGGGGAGGCAAGGTTCTGGGGGAAATGACTTTGGCAACCCCACCCTATGTGGGATTGAACACTATGTATTTTGGCTATACACAATTTTGACTTTAGTCACAATCTCCGGAATGTAAGCCCTGTGTAAATTGTGGGCTTACTGTAAATGAACACATGTAAAACTGACATGGGCCAGAAACAGACTGACCTGTCCATCCCTATCTGGTCCCATTTACTGCCCAGAGAAGGAGCAGTTGCAGGAAGATTGCTTCCTCCCCTCCTTGACAAAAAGAACGCTTAACTCAAAATGCTAGTTGACCTGAGGTTTCAGAGCAGGAAGGAAGCATAATTTGGTCTCATTGATCAGTCAGAGGACTGCGCTTTGGTGTTTCTGTGTATGAGTTTGAGGTTGTCCTATTAAATTATTATTATTACTTATTAACCACCTTCTGGCAGTCCCCTCACTGTGAGAAGTGAGGTTACAGGGAACCAGGCAGAGGGCCTTCTTCGTGGTGGCGCCCACCCTGTGGAATGCCCTCCCACCAGATGTCAAGGAAATAAACAACTATCTGACTTTTAGAAGACATCTCAAGGCAGCCCTGTTTAGGGACGTTCTTAATGTTTGAAGTTTTATTCTGTTTAATATTCTTGTGGGAGCCACCCAGAGTGGCTGGGGAAACCCAGCCAGATGGGCGGGGTATAAATGATAAATAGTTTATTAATAATAATAATTATTATTATTATTATTATTATTATTATTATTACAACCTGTTGCAAGATGCCTCGAGAACCACAGGAATGAAAGGCAGGGTACAGAGCTTCAAAATAAAATAAATCAATTATGAATGCAGTGTGGAATGTGGCCGTGTGGCCATGACATCACTAGTGATGGGAGATTTTTTTTCTCCCCATTGTAAACATGCCATTTTGTGCAGTTACTTTTATTTGAATAGACAGCCACCACTCTCACATTCCAAACTTGAACTCAGAGACAGCAAGGAATGATAGTTGTAGCACAGTACTCCCAAAGCTAAGAATGGTGTGTTTGGGATGATATCACACTGCACTGGATCACGTGAACCAGGTCTTGGTATTTCTGGGTCACTTACCAATGGCCGGAGGTCCGGGTGAGACAAAATGTAGCCATTGTTTGTGTTCAGAAAGGCGTATCCATGGACACCCAGCTTTAAACCAAAAGTATGATAACAATTAACTTCATTAACATCCAAGCCCCTGATGCAGTGTCGGCATGAGTGAAGTACTTATGCATGACAACATCCAAGGCCTTTAACTGAAGAAATGCATGGATAATATTGATGAACTGATAGTGAAAGTAAAGGAACCAGGCAAAATTTGAAAATGCATCGATTAGGAACATGGGAAGCTGCCTTGCACCTGGTCAGGTTATCTGTTCATGTAGCCCAGTGTTATCTAGGCTTACTGGCAGTGGCTCTCTGCAGTCTCAGGCAGGTGTGTTCCCCATCACGCACAACCTGCTTTTGTTTTTGTTTTTCAAAGAAACTGGAGGGTGCCAGGAACTGAATCTGCATGCAAAACATGTGCTCTGCTGCTAAGCTATGGTCCTCCAGGGAACCATAAACAGAACTAAATGCATTAATTTTCACCTGGCAATTCAATCATATCCTGTTTCAGTCCCCAAATACTTTAATTTTCTTACAATATGTCAAAAGAGTGTGATGAAGTATCAGGTACATGCAAGTATGCACTCACTCACATATTCATGCACAAATGAATCTCTGGGGTTGCACCATATTTTCTACTTCAATTACACAGGAGTTGTGCACATTTAGACTGACACACAAACCAAGCCCTTAAAAAATGTCTTTAGATACAGAACTGATATTTTCATCTGATAGTTGCAGACCTTCCGTACAATAAAATAGGAGCAGGGAACATTTTCTCTGTAGAGGGCCACGTTCCCTAAGAAGTAATCTGTTAGGGGCCAGATACCAGTAGTGGGTGGGGCCAGACAGGGACAGGCATTCCCTTTCTTCTCTCTTTGCCTCTGCCATCTCTTTCCCCCCTTCCTTGCTACATGATATTAGACCAAAGACCACAGGTTTCATACCCCTGCTATAAATGGTGGCAGGCAGCAGGAAAGAAGGTCGCTACTTATCCTTATTTTACTGAAAAGGATTTAAGTTAGTAACTACCTACATTTCCTATCAGGTTCCTTATTCAGTTATTTAGTGTTCCCAGAATAGTGTAACCTAAGAATGGAAGAACTGCCTTTAAGAATCAGATGAAAGTCCATGTAGCCCAGCAGTCTGTTTCCAACAATGACCAGTCAGATATCATTAAGGAGCTCTTAAGCAAGGCATACAGGGACGCGGGTGGCGCTGTGAGTTAAACCACAGAGCCTAGGACTTGCTGATCAGAAGGTTGGCGGTTTGAATCCCCACGGCAGGGTGAGCTCCCGTTGCTTGGTCCCTGCTCCTGCCAACCTAGCAGTTCGAAAGCACTTCAAAGTGAAGTAAATAAATAGGTACAGCTCCGGTGGGAAGGTAAACAGCGTTTCCGTGCGCTGCTCTGGTTCGCCAGAAGCAGCTTAGTCATGCTGGCTACATGACCCGGAAGCTGTACGCTGGCTCCATCGGCCAATAAAGCAATCCCAGAGTCGGCCACGACTGGACCTTTTGGTCAGGGGTCCCTTTACCTTTAAGCAAGGCATGAACTATCCATTGCTAGCTCTTGGTCCTTGGGTTCAGGGTTATATTGTCTCTGGGCACAGAGGTTCCATTTATGTACTATTATGCCCTCCTAGGGAGGTCACTTCGGTGCAGATAATGCAGCGATTTGACTTAACCCCTGGAGGTGCACTCTATTGCCTCTCAAGACAGCCAGATGCCAACAACAAATTATGTGCACCCCAGTTCTTAGTTCTTAGTTAAGAATTTCCACAAGTTCTACTATGTATCTGGTTTGGGCTTCTTTTGGACGGAGGTTACAGGGGACATCTGCATTTATTTACAAATATACATGTCAAGCAACGATGGAGATTCAAAACTTAAACACCCCAACTGATGTTCCAAAAGCTCACTGCTCTGCAGTTAGATTTCAGGGGAGCAGGGGAGTGAAACGAGTGTGACTTGCTCTAAGCCTGACACTGTGTGCTCTTTCTTCCAATACAGACCTGGCTCAATGCATTCTTTAAGGAAGAAGGGACCCAGAATAGTTGCTGGGTGCTCAGCAGTTTTTCCATAAGTATTCATAAGTCCAAATCTCTGTCCAGATATGCCTTGGGGAATCTACACCAGATATGCCTCAGGGAATCTACAAACTTAGAATCACTAAGTTGGAAAGGACTCCAAGAGGCCATCTTGACCACCCCAATTTCATAACAATACCAACAGCACTTTCAGTTCTCCAAGTGTTGGTCCTTATGTAGCAAAAATGGAATAGTCCATGCATAAGAGGGAGGTTTCAAAAGGATTAGGATAACCCCTAGGTCTGCAGAAGTAAATTTTTAAAAAGAAAATAACATTGATTCTATTCCCGCAAAACAACAAATGCAATCTAGTGAAGAGTGAATGTGCTCAGTGGCCTGGAATGTTGATTGATTGTTGGGGTGGGAAAGAGAGAAATGGGTGGGAGAGAGTATGGAATGGTGAATTATCAATTCATCACTAACTGACAGGAACAGCAAAAAGGAACACTCCAACTAAAACATTTTGTTGCAGGTCCTACTTGTAACAGCTAATAGCTTTTGACAGAGTTAATCTCCATGAATTTTCCTAATCTATCTAAACTAGTGACCGTCTCAACAACTTGTGGCAGCGCTGCCTGTGAACAGATGCAGTACTCCGTAGGGTGGCTTTGTTATCAATACCAGGACATTCTTCTGAGATTGCCAAAACTGTGTGATAACAGCTGGACTGTATTAGCTTGATTCTTACCTTGTATCGTGGAGCCAGCTTAAGGAGTTCTCTCAAAGGAACATCTGAGCCTACCACACCCAGGAGAATGCCATGAGATCTCTGTAAAATAAGAAGAAATTAAAATTGACAACATGCTACTCCATTCTCCTTGGGTTAATTATCATTTCCCCCATCCCCACCATCTGGTCTTGCAGAGTTGCTGTTCATTTGTGTGACAAAGCATACAGACCGCGGTGATGAAACAAGGAAGGGCAGACTGGATTAACCAGTAAACTCCCTATGGTATAATGCAGAAGACCAGGTGGATGAGAGTTACAAATGCAGCAGGAACAACAGCTCAGTGGTATCACACATGCAGAAGGTCTCAGGTTCAATATTTAAGGTCCCAGGTTCAATACTTGGCATCTTCACTCAGAAAGATCAGACATCAGGTAATGGGAAATACCTCTCTGTCCAAGACCCTGGACAGTTGCAACCAGTCAAAGTAGACAATACTAGATGGGCAAATAGTCTGACAAGGTGTACGGCAACTTCCTAAGTTACCTATATAGCTTTGCTGCTTCCTCCCTTGTCCATTTCCACCTAAGAAAATTTGTTTCCACCCAACTTCTCATTTGTTTTGATTTTTAGATTTCTGTTCTCTTAACCAACAAGACTGATGGTCAATGGACAGAGTTTAGTGCACCAGGGCAATACCCCTGAGAACAAGCAAAAAAGGGAATAGCCATCTCATTGTTGATCAACTAGTCAGAGTTATACTGCCTCTGAACAATGAGATCTCATTCTTGGCTGTCAAGACTAATATCAAATAACAGGCCTATCCTCCATGAATGTTTCTAGTCAATTTAAAAAGTCATGGTAGCAACCATTGAAACATCCCATAGCAAATATCTTTCTGGTCCCCATATTAGAACCGATACTTATTTATTTTACCGACAGCACAAGCCCTGTGCTTGTTTACTTAGACTTAAGTTCCACTGTTCAATGTGGCATAGTCCTAGGTAAGCGTGCATAGAATTGCAGCATTGCAGTGTAATCCTGGGCCCACTTACCCATATGTAAGTCCCACGTACACTGTAAGAAAATCCTATTCTGCTAAGGTGAGGAAGAGGACACTTCTCTCCGCATTACACCATCTGCCCTGGATAACAGAAGTCATCTAGAGCACGGGACAGCAGACTTCAGGTTTATTGGTTCCACTTTTTTTTTTAACACAATAAGTCCAAGATCTACCTACCAACACATACCCTGTGGCAGCCATTTTGTGACTGGTGCTCCTTGTACTTTCTCAAAATTCAGAATGTGTCCGCTGGTCCAAGAGAGTCAGAAGGCTTACTTATCCTTTATATAGTTTCACTTTTGCAAATCACAACATTAGCCAAAGGTGGATTCACAGTAGTCCGAGCTGTTCAGTCCCACCAGGTGCACACCCTCCTACTTCCTTCCTCCTTCCCAAAGCCAGGCAAGTGCTTACTGAGCTTTTGGAAGGAGATAGGAGGGCTCCAGCACCCCACCAGAGCCTCATGCCTCCTTCCCAAAGCTCAGCTTAAGCCAGTGCCACGAGTGCTGCAGGGAGGGTGACAAAAAGCCTCACACAGGACGGCATATTATGAAGATCTGCCATTGCATTAGCCTTCTCTCTGCTTTCACACTGAGAAGTATCTCCCTGAGAGCATCATGCTTACCGTTTCATTCTTCTTGCTGAAAACTGGCATAGCCACCGTTGTCATGAGCAAGAGGCTTTGGGCTTGAGATGCAAAGAGCTATCAGACAGAAAACAAGCAGCATATTAGCAAGTGGGACAGCAGTAAGAGCATAAGGGGAATCAGCCACCACTGCAAATGCAGCAGAAAAAGTGTACTGAAAAGCACCCTTAAAAAAAAAAAAGCCTAAGGGATGCTAGAAAAATGGTCCATTTAGAGGAGGGTGAAAAAGGTGCCTTATCAAAGATGGCAGGGAGTATCCAAAACAGTGGAATATAATATTTACTAGTGAGGACACGTATACATGTCCAGGTTAACATGGCAAAGCACATGATAATCATAGGTGCATGAACAATATATACAATGTATTCTAAAAAGACTTAGATAAATTAATGCAGGTGATACAATGGGGATACATGGAAACCAGGGGAGAGAAGAAGAGCACACAGGGCCTACCCAAATGTGAGACATTTACCAGAACCTCAGATAAATGGGAATGGCGATCACACAAGGATAAACTGACATGGCACTATACAGAAGACAGTGAATTTGGATAATTGGAAGGTTGAAACAGATAATGTAGGGTGTGTGCACATGAAATGATTACTAAACATAGACATCACAAATAAAACACAGACACACACATGGTATCTATTCTCAGGAGAAGCAACCCATTTGGCCTGGTACAGCTGTTCCCCTTTAGCAAAGTCAAGAAGTGGTCTATTATCACCATTTCACAGCATGGGGGTCCTTGAGAGCCAACCAATCAAAACAGCAGCCAGATAAACCAAATGCTGGAATTTTTTAATCAGTTGGCTGACATTTATTTTGGAAAAATTATGCAGCAGAAATAAGCATAGTTTAAACATGCCAAAAGTACTTGGTATATGTATATATATGGGTGTGTGTGTATGGGTGTGTGTCTATATATATATATATATACATGTGTATATATACACAAACTATCTATATATATATATACACACGATAGATGATAGATATAGTGTGTGTGTGTGTGTATAGTATATATCAGAAATGAAATGGAATGAAATGAATGAAATGAAATTAAATAAAGAGACTTCCTGTACATAATCTCAAACAATCAATGTTTCTCAGACCTATGGAGAGCCTTTTGTAAGTACAGTATTCACATCACCTCACATACATTATCTGTGTAATCCTGACTCTGCTATTTTAAGGTGGGACAGTCTTAATATAGATGACTTGTGCAAGGCTGTCCAGTGAGCTTGTAGTCAAGTGGAGATTTGTACCAGAGACTTCCAGCCCATGGGCCATGCTCTGAAGTTCTACTCTACAACAGCACATCACAACCTCACAAATACATCCATATCCTTTCCATGCTGTACAGCTCTATTGCTGCTGTACAGCCAACTTTTCCCCACTGTGGATGTATGGTTTAGTTACAGCTAGATAAACTAGTACAGAACATGTACTAATGACACCCAGAGAAATAGTTGGTGTTCACAGAACACAAGGCAGATTGTTACCTCCTCAGATTGTGGCAGCTAGCAAGAGATGTGGGTGACAAATGAATGTACACATTAATGAATGGACAGACAAATGAACACACAAACTAATGATACATACAGTAAGCAGCAGAGACAAATGCAAGCAAGAAATGTAAGAGGAGCAAGCTAATAACCCAGGAGCAAAACCATTCTGAAACAGTCCAAAGCAAAGACTGATAAAACACAATGCAAGTTGCACAGCTGACAACTTCCAGCATACAGTAGGCTTGGCAAAACAAACTACCATGAAAACTTCATGTCCAATCTCACATTAGAGAATAAATAGCTATGCACCTTTTTAGTAACAGCTCTGGATTTGACCAGGGACCCTGTGCCCTCTAGTTGGCCTCCTCCAGTGATGGGCCCATCTGGCAATTGTGGGCATGTGTGGACAGCAGCAGCACATGAAGATGTGCTCCAACTAGTGTCAGACACCTGTCTGGGCCATCATTTCTGGGCCAATCTAGACCTGACAGTACATGCATTTAATGTGCATTTTAAGTATTTAATTCAAGAATCTGCTACTGAGGGGTCAGATAATTATCAGGATCACAGTGGGCAGGAAGGAGGAGTTTCACCCTTTCCTCCCTTGCTTTTCGCACTGGGGGGGGGGGGGAATTGCCTTCAGAGTAGTGATTCTAACTGCAGCAGGGGAAGAAGGGGTTAAGTGTTCCATTCCCAGCTGCTGTGATCCTGATAGATATCACCCTGTTCCAAGAAGATATGTTATTTTCTGAAAGCTAGCATGCTAAATGCATTTAATATCACATCTACTTTAGCCCTTCATTCCCCACAATGCTTCCACTATAGCACTACTCCATGGGATTGTAATACATGAGCAAGGTGGTACAGCTCTGAGCTGTGGGCTGGGGAGGAAAAAGTAGAGGATCTATATTGGGGCCTAGTGTGACACTGGGGACCTGGCAACTGCCCAAGGATGCCGTAAGCAGATGCCTTATATGGGAATTGAGGCAACATGTACAAAGCACATAAACTTGGCCACACCATCTTTTTTTGTTTTCTAGTGGCCACCAAGAAGAACATCAACTCTGATCTATTAGTGGGGTTCACACTAAAGTGTTATAGTGCACACTTTGCATCAGTAGGCATATACTTAAGGCCAAGCGGCAGAAATACATTAGTGATGGGGAATCCTTTACAGTTCAAGGGCCTCACTCCTGAGGAGAAACCTCTAAATGCATCCTGAATTTTTTTTGTGCAAAATTTGAGTGGGAACTCTACTTTTTGGTTACAGAAGTCCCCACTGCCAAAGAGACAGTGGTAGCAGAAACTTGCAGGAAAGCAAAAAAATAAATCTCTGTTTCTATGTGTTGTTCCTCTACTCCTCAAACTTAGCCTTGCTTTGGATCTTGGACTAAGTCATTAAGGACAATACTTGACACCTTAATGTATGTCAGCTCCTCTGTGTGACAGATAACAGACTACAGCACTGAAGCCCCACTGGGCTGGAGGCTGAATGACCCATTTCCTGAGCTGAAAAGCTAATCTCTTTTCCTGTTGATAATCTTTTATAAAGTGTCTCTGCAGAGTTCACAGAGGACAGAGATACCACTTAAGTCAGGGGTGGGGGACCTCCAGCCCACAGACTTAATTAGCCCCATATGGCCAGTGAAGCCTGGCCCTTGACCAAGTCATGCCTAGCTACCCTCCACCTGATGTCATATGATGTCAGTTGTGGGGCAGGTAAATGTGTGTTAAAAGATTAATTATAGCAGACTACTGGATCCTTTCTGGGCCAAAAGGGGGTTTGCAGCCACCACTGATCAGCAGTGCCTACAAAACACCATGCACAGTGCTTTGCAAGCCCCAATCTGATAATCAAGGCTTGCAATGAATGAACTAAGCAGGCAAAAAATTGTGTTATCACTTGATCAGCAGATGTACAGCTCTGCTCACTTGTCAAACCTGGCCCATGCAGGGTGAGGGACATTGGGATCTGACCCATTCACCAGATTCAGTTCTCCATTCCTGATGTAAGTCATGCTATGTTTGGATCACCATGGAATTCCAAGGATATCACATAGAAGCAAAAAGCAGCTAAATGACATCTGTAGAACCTTTTCAAAAGGCAGTACTGATAATAATCCGCTGCTGCTGCTAACTACTTCCAACTTATATATGTATTTTATGTTGTAAACTGCCCTGTGATCTTTGGATGAAGGGTGGTATATAAGTTTAATAAATAATAATAATAATTCAGAAAACAACTCTAAGTGACCTTTGTCTCTCACCCACCTTAAAGCTTTTCTCAAAACACTTACCGCACTGTCCATGTAGGCTTCAGTCCATATGATGTCATGATCGTGGTTGATAACCATTGGTCGACTGAGTACATGCAAGTATTCCATTACATTCTCCTGGACGTCAGCCAAAGTTGATATCTGTGTGTAGTACCCTAACACAAATAATAAGTATTCCCGCCCCCAATAAGAGAGTTAGCTTCCTTGAATTCCATTTCTGAATCTGTATTCTACTGATTGGAGTTTGGAGTCGTTGCTTCAGACTCCAAAACAGGTTTTACTATGTAAAAACATGGCAAAATCCTATTTGCATGCTTGCACTGAAGTCTAGCACAAACTGGAGGACATTCCAGAAAATCCAATGAAGGGAAGGACATGCATTTTTAGAATAAATTGAAATGGGTACAACTTCTTGTTTGATTGCATCAAAAGTTACCAATCTGAAGATGCCCCTTTGTGTTCTTACCTCTATCATTCTTAATCCTAGTAATGGGGAATTTGTGATCCTTCAGCCGTTGTTGGACTTACAATTCCCAGCACCCCTGATCTTGGACCGTGCTGGCTCAGGCTGGTAAAAGTTCAAATCCAACATAATCTGGAGGGTCACAGGTCCTCCATTCTTGCTTTACCCCATGCCTCCTAAGGTCCTTCATCCCATATATCCTAGCCAAACTCTATACAGTATCTAAGTTGAGTACAATTTAAGAAGCAAAAAATCCCAGCCCCCCTTTATATCCGACTCAATCCTTCTCACAATTCTATGGCACTTGGCAACACAGGCTAAGTAGCAGACATATCTCGGAATCCATTCTGTCTACTGCAGCAGCTTTGGAGCTTTTCAGACTCAAACTAGGCTTGTAGGTTATACAAAGGCCAAGGTCTAAGAATGGATGGCTGCAGTTTGCTTATGATAAATGACTTGCAGCAAAGGATGTTATTTACCTTTGTTGTTACATGCTATCCATTTCACATTCTGTGCAAAGCTGACTTCCCTCCCGATAAGATATGTGAAAACCCGTACCTGTGAAGCAAAAATGCAGACATTGGAATTAAATGTAAAATAGCCTATTTGTCTGACATTCAGTAGAAATACCTTTTCTAGATCTCACAGCTGTAAGGTGGAATGGGAAAGGTATGCAGTATTGTACATTTTGTATACTGACATTATGCAATAGAGTTCTCTTGGTAAAAGTATGTGAAAAAGAGTTCCTGCTAGTAAAAATATCATTTTAGACCTATTTTGGAAAGATCAAGGGTAAAAAGCAAAGGTAAGCAGTACTTATGGGAGATCTTAACATCCTTCTACCAACAAATACATCAGTTGAAGGAGTATCATATTTTCCCACCAAACAATAATGCAGCCTTGCTGTGAAATGCTATTATACCCACATACTAGAGTTTGCTATTTGGAAAACAGTTGTAAGTGATGTCACAAGTGACAAACCCATGGGTAGGCACACTAAGGGCCAGGGGCCGGATCCGGCCCAATTGCCTTCTAAATCTGGCCTGTGGATGGTTCAGGAATCAGCGTGTTTTTACATGCGTAGAATGTGCTTTTATTTAAAATGCATCTTTGAGTTATTTGTGGGGCCTACCTGGTGTTTTTACATGAGTAGAATGTGTGCTTTTATTTAAAATGCATCTCTGGATTATTTGTGGGGCATAGGAATTTGTCCATATTTTTTTTTCCAAAATATAGTCTGGCCCCCTACAAGGACAGTGGACTGGCCCCCTGCTGAAAAAGTTTGCTGTCCCCTGGACAAACCCAATGCTCAGACTATTTTGAAATGTTAAAGTAATGAATTTTCCCCCAGTTATAGGATGTTATCCAATTAACACATCTTGCCAGTGCAAAGATTTCCACTTGCACAATGGAACTCCACCCTAATCTACTCCGGCACCCCCCCCCAAAAAAATATAATAATCTTGTGATGCTCTGGAACAGGTTTAGGGAGGAAGAGTTGGTGGAGAAGAGGGCAAGGAAGTTCCTCTGCACCAGCAGAAATCCTTGAGCTGATGGGACATGTTACTTGGATACTGTTCATAGACACTGAGCACTTCCTACTTCACTACTCTAATTTTATAAGCAGTAGTTGTAATAATATTGTTACTATTGTTTACTACAGGGGTCTGAAACCTCAGGCTCTGGGAAAGCGCCTTTTGCCATGTTCTTAGAACTCTTCTCATGCCATACCCCTCACTGGTCCTACTTTACACCCTGAGCACTTTCACCTGGCTGGAATGTGTCCTTGAACTCTTGACTGCCTGAATGGAGAATACGGAACAGTGTGGATGTGTATAGAAACTAGCTCCCTGCACAAAGGTAAAATTTACATTTGGTGCTCCACCCATTTTTGCCTCTAGCGCCACCCATCATTGGCATGTGGCTCTTGGAAGGTTGCCCAGAAAAATGCAGCCCTCAGGATGAAAAAGCTTCCCCACCTTTGATTTATTATCACTTACCCAGGAGTAACTCCCATCAAATTCAGTGGGGCCTACATGTATAGAATTGCATTGCTGGTTAACACCATGTGCTACTCAGTACCTCGTTAGCAGCTCCTGATTCATTCCACACCAATCTGTCCTCTTTACTCTTTAACATTCAGCACTTAGGAAACAAACCTTACGATCCGGCCAGTTGAACTTTTCAAAGACATATTCGTAATCTTCCATAGCTCCATCAGTGATCAGCATGATGGCTTGGTTACAAAGACCTCCTTGACCAGCATTTCTGAACTGGAAACAGAATGGAAACAATAGTGATAATAATTATCTGACTGGTACAAATGGGGATTAAATGAGTTTACTTGAAAGGTTCAGGGTTAGGAATATGGGTCCATCTAACTCAGTATCGTTTACTGACAGCAAATGACAGCGTCTCCCCAGCCCTACCTGGAGATGCCAGGGATTGAGCATGTGACCTTTTGCAAAAGCTATAGCCCTCCCACATCATTTAAATTATGGCCTTATTTAAAAGCCCTTAATTATGACCTAGGGGAAACTCTGATCAATTACAGCGAGAGTCTGCTCAGAAGCAGAACGTTAGTAAGAATCCTCATTATTCAGAATGCATTTCCAAGGGATCTAGATCTTAATTTCTAAAATAAGAAATGCTGTTATTTAAGTTTTATGAGAAGCCAGGCATTTGTCTTAAAAACCTTTTGGAGATAAGCAGTGTCCAGTGCACAGCGGAATGATGAGAAGTATGAGCCAACATGCTCTATACTACTTTATTTACAGTTCAAAGCTGGTAAGTTACAGAAAAACATTTTCCCTCTGCCGGAGCAGAGAAAGCGTCATCTCTCCTCTAAGGCACGGAGAGAATCACAAACTGAAACTGCAAAGAACAGTGAAAAACAGGAAACCAGTGTACGTCACATCCAGTCTCCCATTCCCGTGGGAAAACCTCCAGTACAGACTCTGTGGAATGTAAACAACCTGTCTCGTGACAAGCACTTCGCTGCACAGAGAAGAAAGCAGAAACCAACATCCTCCCCCTTTCTGTGAACATCTCTGGGCAGCGTGTTCGTACAATATCAGTACAAACCCAACTTCTGCACATAGGTACAGTGTTGATCCCTTGATACAATCTTGGACAATACATCAGCAGGAATTTCATTACCTGGCATATAGGACACCGTTACGAGTCCCTTCTGAATACGTTCCCTAGCATGTTGCACCTTCAATTGCAAGTGCTTCGTGCTTTGCTTACAACCTTCAGAATTCAGCAAAGCCAAACATGCTTTGTTGTCCTGGTAAACCTGGATTGGACATTTGACAGGAATTTTCATGTCTTTGCACAATTGTAACAACCATTCACAATCCTTAAGTGAATAAGACAGTGCATTCAGTTCAGCTTCACAAGTACTTAAGCTAACTGTTGTTTGCTTCTTGCAAGACCAATCAAATAGACCCTGATTGTACTTATAGCAAACTCCAGACGTACTTTTCCTGTCTGTAGTGTCACTTCCAAAACTTGCATCTGCAAATATCTCAAGACCACCAGACTTCTGATTGTTAAATCTCAGTCTGTAATGCATAGTGCCTTTCAAATACCGCGCTATGCGTTTCAGAGCTTTCCAATCCTTAACAGTAGGGTTGTTGACTTGTCTGCTTAGCAAATTACAGCTAACAGCAATGTCTGGTCTTGAACATCTGGCAATGAAGTTTAGCTTGCCTAGCACACTTCTGTACAGTGTAGTGTCAGAAAATGCTTCTTCAGTGTCATCTACCTGATAACCTGTTATCATCGGTGTGTCCACAGGGTTAGCATCCATCAGGTTTAGCTTGCTTAACACATCAGCAATTTTCCGTGACTGGTGTACTAGAATGTTACCATCTTGATCTCTCTCTATTTCCAGAGATAGGTAGTTGTTTACCTCACCAAGATCTTTCATGTCAAAGTGCTCTTTCAGTTGAGCTAGGGCGTTATTGTACATTGTGACATCTTTCCAAAAGAATAAAAGATCATCAACATAAAACAAACAATACAGTTTCTTTTGCCCCTCCTCTTTGACAAATACACATGGATCAGCTTTCCCTTGCTGAAAACCTAGAGAAAACAATACTTCAGTGAGTTTTGTGTGCCAACACCGTGCACTTTGTTTGAGACCATAAAGGGACTTTTTCAGAGCACAAACATATCCCTGTTTTACCGGTACGCCATCAGGTGGAAGCATATAAAGTGATTCATTTAGAGATCCGTACAGAAAAGCTGTATTCACATCATGGTGACTAATGTGTAGATTTTCTTCTGCAGCTAGCTTGAGCATAAGCCTAATGCTCTCATACCTCACTGTGGGTGAGTAGGTCTCGTGATAGTCTTCACCTGGTACCTGAGCAAATCCTCTGGCTACCAATCTGGCTTTGTGTCTGACTATCTTGCCATTTTGATCAGTCTTCGCTTTGAAGACCCATTTGCTTCCAAGCAATTTCATTCCTGGAACTACTGGAACTAGGTCCCATGTTTTGTTCCTTTCCAAGGAATCAAGCTCAGCCTTCATGGCTTTTAACCATGGCTCAGCTTCCTTTGAATCCAAATCCTGGATTTCTTGGAAACTTGAAGGTTCAAATACCTTCTTGGAGCTTTTAACAGCTGTTACTGCTATCTTAGCAAACTCATCAGCAAATCTCTTTGGAGGTCTGCCTTTTGTGGCTCTCTGTGACCTGCGAATTAGCCTTAAGTCTTCAACACTCTCCTCTTCCTTCTTAGGAGAAAAGTGACCTATTGTGAACAATGGTTCCTCCAATTCTTGATCAGAGCTTTCAGAGGGTCGCATAGAGGCTTTCGCACTCTTGAAATCCTCTGAATCATCTGATTCAGTGTCAGACTCAGAATCAGTACCTTCATCAGTGGGTGTGGGTTGTTGCGGTTGCTTTTGACTATCCTCAGTCTCATCACTGTCATCAGGATAACATTGGAAAATTCCCACATTCTCCCCCCACTTGGCATTGTACTCAACACTTCTTGTGAGCTTAATTTCCTTAGAGTCAGTCATCATTATTCTGTAAGACCCTTTCTGATAACCTAGAAAGATACCATGCAAACCACGCTTGTCTAACTTGGAGTTTTGTGGTGAGTGAACCCACATGTCCGAACCAAAAATTTTCATGTGTTTGATGTATGGCTTCTTGCCAAACATCTTCTCATAGGGGGTACAACCAATCGCTGAAGATAACCTGCGATTATAACTGTAAGTGAAACATGAGAGAGCTTCGGCCCAATAACTCTCTGGAAGATTTGCATCATGCAGCAAGGTTTTTAATCCTTGAAGCAATGTCTGATTTGCTCGTTCCGCAAGTCCATTCTGCCATGGCGAGCGAGGACTAGACAAATCGTGTTGAATTCCTTTCTCAGCCAGAAAAGCTTCAAACTGCTGAGAAGTGAATTCTCCCCCCCGGTCAGTGAAAAGAATTTTTATCTTCTTACCATGCACATTTCCCAACCAAGCACAGAATTCCTTGAACCTAGGAAAAGCCTCTGATTTCTGCTTGAGATTGTACACAAAAATATACCTGGAAAATGCATCAAGGAGAACCATGAAGTACCTATTTCCACCCAAAGAGGGCGCTAGTGGTCCAACCAAATCAGCATGAATAATTTGGTATGGTTCTGTAGCTTGCCTACTAGACACCTTACCTTTCGCAGTCATTTTCACCTTGTTTGCTGCGCATGCCTTGCACTTCATGTGGTACCTGCAGGGTTTAATAGTCATACCTTCAACCAAGGCAGGCATTTTAGATACTGCCTCAAAATGCAAATGACCAAATTTTCGATGAAAATCGTGAATACATTCTGCATGCAAACTTTTGTTAGAACCTGCAATGCAACAAGTGTCATCCTGCACAACATCATCATAATACAAAACAAACAAACGATCAACATATTCAGCATACAATTGATAATCATTTTTCTTGGTGATGATGCATCTATTGTTTTTAAAGGAAACGTCAATCTTCTTCTCAATCAGCTGTCCAACGCTGAGCAGATTATGCTTGGCATCTGGCACATAAAGAACATCCTGTATCGATAAGTCCAAACTGTGAAGAACAACAGTTCCGTAGCCTTTACTGGGGATAGTGTGGTCATCCGCCTGGTGAATCGCACCTTCCTGCGGTGTAAAAGACACGAACAGTCGCTTATCGTTGCACATGTGATGCGTCGCCGCTGAATCAACAACGAAGAAAGATCTAGACGTCTTCTGGACCTCTGCAACCTCTGCAACCTTTGGAGCGTAGCGTGAGACCATTGCCTTGTGCTGCGTTGTCCTGGACACCGGACCTTTGCCTTTGCTCTGGCCTTTTCCACGCGATGAGCTTTCGCTGCGCTGCTCTGTCTTGGCCCTGGGATATTTGCATTCCCTCTTCATATGGCCTAGACGTCCACACGAGTAGCATTTCACTGCCTTCAAAGCTTTGGCGCCATCTGGTGGTTCCACTGCACTGCGGGATGACGACTGTGAAGTCTCCCCCTTGTTGATGCAGCTAGCACCGCGGCGATCCGCTTCATTCAATATCACGGCAGTAACATAGTCCACTGTCAGCTGAGCAGTTGGCTGTACAGCAATCTGAGTCGCAACAGACTCCCAACCTGAACCCAAAGATTGTAGTATCATGAAGGAATACACAGCCTCTGGAAAGTTGAGTCCTCTCTGTTGCAGCTCATGTCTCAGATTCTGCATCTCCATCAGATGTATACGCACATCTCCACCTTCAGCAAGAGCCATATTATGCAGCTTGTTAAAGTAAAACATAGTGGATCCAGCTTCTGTTCTCAAGTGAGCCTCTTTCAGAGCGTCCCAAATTTCTCTGGCTGAGGTCTTACCACGCAATAGACAGAGCTCTTCTGGGGATACTATCAACGTAAGAGTTCCCCTTGCTTTGGAATCCTTAGCTTCCCATGCATCTGTAATTGGAGCTGGGGGGTTGTCTGTAATCACCTCAAACAGACCCTCTTTCCGCAGAATTGCCTCTGCATACAAAACCCAGTCCGCGTAATTTTTCTTATTGAGCTTAGGAATCCCAAAAGCATCAGCTAGCTTTGTGCAGCTAGCCATCTCTGCTGCTTTAAATCAGACTGCTTTATACAAGCTGTGTCTGTGCTGCTCTGCTTACTTCAAACCTCATTCCAAAGGCAAATTCAAAGTTACTTTCACTTTCCCAGCCATCCAAGCCACTACGCTTGTGCCGTGGAAAACGGCTTTAAAAGTTCAAAGTCCAGCCTTAAAGCCATTAATTAGAAGCTGGCAGGCTGCCCGGAGCAGTAGCACATACCTTCATCAATCATCTTGACGCGCAGAGCAGATACCGTGCGTTCCGTCTCTCTGCCGCTGTTCCGATGCTTTGCCGGCACTTCGTTTCTTGCTCCTTTGTTCCTTTGCCAGGAGCCCGACTTCTGAAGTCCATCCTCAAAACACTGCATTTTCTGGGCCCGGAACCAAATTTTGGAGATAAGCAGTGTCCAGTGCACAGCGGAATGATGAGAAGTATGAGCCAACATGCTCTATACTACTTTATTTACAGTTCAAAGCTGGTAAGTTACAGAAAAACATTTTCCCTCTGCCGGAGCAGAGAAAGCGTCATCTCTCCTCTAAGGCACGGAGAGAATCACAAACTGAAACTGCAAAGAACAGTGAAAAACAGGAAACCAGTGTACGTCACATCCAGTCTCCCATTCCCGTGGGAAAACCTCCAGTACAGACTCTGTGGAATGTAAACAACCTGTCTCGTGACAAGCACTTCGCTGCACAGAGAAGAAAGCAGAAACCAACACCTTCTTGTGGTGAGAGGAACACACTTTGCACATGCCCTGAGGCACACTTTGTAGTTATTTCATATGAAGCAGGCATTTGCTCCGGCATGGACAGTAAATCCTGGGACTCAGCATTGGTAAACTCTCGCTTGAATGAAACTCTGGTCCAGAGTATCACATTGTTACTAATTTTTGTGCTGTGCATAATCCATATGCCTTTTCTCAAAGTTGTGCTTCTATTGGGTGGTGGTGGAGGGTTTAGTTTAAAGTGAAACACAATTATTTTGTGCCTATGGAAATATAGGAGCTCCCCAAATTTCACCTACCCTAAATTTGAATAAATTGTGGCTTTTAGTGGATTTTCAGCTCACTAGTGCCACCATTATTATCAACACTGGACTGTTTTTTGTCCATTCCCTGATACAGTTTCCCAGTAGTACAACTATGCTGCTTGGCACTAATGAGATTTAATCATCATGGCATATCTATTTCTAGCTGAAGCACCACTTGGTAGGGTTACACATATGATGGTTTGGATGAATCCTATTATTCTGGTGCAAAGCAGAGCAATTGCATCTCATTCTCGTTCCTTCAAATGTCTCCAGTCTAACCCTTTCCACCTCTTCTGTCATTTGAAAAGCAGACTCAATCAGTCATTCTGTACTCTCAAACCATTGAATAATTGGCATGATGCTGAAATATGAAGGACAAAGTTCTGATTAAATGCAACACCTAACTCAATGGCATCATTGCCGAGGAAACAGATTGGGGTCACCTGTTCTCGTGGGAGCTAACAATCTCATGATTTACTTTCTGATACTACAGACCACAGCTATAACCCAACAGTGGAACAGACTTCCTCAGAAGGTGTGAACTCCCCTTCACTGGAGGTTTTTTATGTAGAGGTTGGATGGTCATCTGTCATGGATGCTTTAGCTGAGATTCCTGTATTGCAGGGGGTTGGACTAGAACATGGGTTGGCAAACTAAGGCCCATGGGCCGGATCAGGCCCAATCGCCTTCTAGATCCGGCCCGCAGATGGTCTAGGAATTCAGGCAGCCAGCATAGCGTGTGCACGATGGTTTTTGTGACTCAGCCAGGCTTGGGAGTCATAAGTGAGGCGGGCAGCTGCTCAAGACAAGCCCCTTCTCCGTCTGCCATGCACATGCAGCAATCTTTTCTTCTGGGGTTGGGGTGGGGAAGAGGGAAAAGGAGCCATAGTTCGGATTTCCACCATGGAGCTGCGGGTGACTGACTTCAGGAAGGGTAGTTGTGGCGGCAGAGGCTTGGAGGCGCCTCGGGACCAATGCCTGCTGGTGTCTTTGGCAGCGGTGCTCCCCGCCAAAGGAAGTGGGGAGTGCCTGGGCGGCTGCATTCCAAAACAGTTCTGTGCTCTGCTGAGGAGGCCGCTTGTTAGCTACAGGGTGTGAGCCATGGAAAGGTAAATAGCCACCTCCACCTCATATTCCTTCACGTGGGGAAAATAATGTTTTTGCTTGAACAGTGCCAGCCTGACTTAGTGTGGCCAACGGCTTTTCCCTTCACCCACGCATGCGCACACACTCTCCAGGGCTGACAGGAATGGCACGCTTACCTCAGCCCCCCAGCCCCCGCCCCACCTTACCAGAGAAATAATAACTGTCAACGCGTAAAACGCAAAGGAAGCAGCGTGGGTGTATGAGGGAACACCCCCCCCCAAAAAAAAATCACATTTGTGCAATGTTGGGGTTGGTCCAAATAAGGGTTTTTCCCAAAAATGTTGGTCATAATCATGACAACATATAGTCCGGCCTCTCACAAGGTCTGAGGGACAGTGGACCGGCCCCCTGCTGAAAAATTTGCTGACCCCTGGACTAGAAGATTCTCAGGGTCCCTTCCAGGTCTACAATTTTACTATCCTTCTTTGTCATGACAACATCACAATTTCACTGCAGTCTAGAGTCAAACACTTAATAAATGTGTGTGTGTGTGTGCCTACGTTCCTAAAATAACACTGTCCAAATATGTTGACATCATATTCTCTTGCTGTAATTTTAGCCAACATGCCCATCAGCAGCTTTTGGTGCTGTCACAGAGGGTTTTTGTCACTGTTATCTGGCGAACTTCCTTCTCCTCTAGTGCACTGCCATAATTGCCACAGTGCTGTAGGACATGGAATGAAGGCAGCATGGAGAGAGAGAGAGAGAGAGAGAGGAAGGAAAGACCTTTATCCCCACAACATTTCTTACCTCCCTCAGGATTCTGAAAGATTCTGTCAAGGCTTTATTCACTGTCCCAACTCCTTTTGCTTGCAACTCATCCACCAGCTGCTTGAAGTGCTAAGCAAAGAAGCAAGAAAGGTATTTTCATAGCATTAGACAGTTTAGTCTTCTTCAACCTGGTGCCCTCCAAATATTGTTGGACTACAACTCCCAACCATCCTGATCATAGGCCATACTAGATGGGGCTGATGGGAACTGTAGTCTTGGGATGGAAAAATGTGCCTAATTTGGTTATTGCTGTTTCTCATTTTTCCAATCTTAAATACAGTTCTCTGTGTTTCTGCAGCAATTTGTGAATTCCATACTTTAAAATACTTACGAAAATTCTTCAACATTTTAGTGTTAATTTCTCCTAATAGACACATTTGCAAAAGATATAATCCTAACCTGTATATGGTGTATATGTGTGTGTTATTTTCACCAATATGTTCATTTTTAGCAACATATTCCCCTCATATATGCTTTTTTGTAAACATTGTTTGGTTTGAGAACTGCATAGCAAAATTCAGTGCAAATTATGAAGGATAGCTATGTTTTGATTCTCGTCTTGTTTCAGACACTGCAAATTTGATAAATTCAGTTTTAAATGTGTAATGAATTGAATTTCTTTTCCATGCCTATTGCAGTTCAAAACATCTGGATTTTGCCACCAGGTTGAGATAAAGAATAATGCACAATCATTATTTATTATTATTAAATTTATATACTGCTTAATACTTAAAACAGTTTCTAAGTGGTTTATAAAGTAGAAAATTTAAAATTATTACACACACACACACACACACACACACCAGTTCACACTCAATAATGCGCCTAAATATGTCCCTAGAACAGTGTTTCCCAACCGGTGTTCCGCGGCACACTACTGTGCCGTCAGACATTGGCTGGTGTGCCGTGGGAGGGAGGCGGGCGAGTCGGGCGGTGAGAGGCGGCGGCGGCGAGGATCCGTGTCGAGCCGGGGGCGGCTCCGCGGTGGTGGTGCCGAGCGGCGGGGCAGCGCGTGCAAAAGGGAGGAGCGCGAGACAGCGGAGGAGGAGGAGGCCGGCATGTTCGGGCAGCAGCAGCAACAACAGCAGCAGCAACTCCCGGCGACGGCTCCTCAAGCCCCGCCGCCGCCCCCTCCTCCGCCCGCTATCGCCGCCACCACCACAACAGCCGCCGCCGCCTCAGTTGCCGCCGTCCCTCAGCCCCTCGCTCTGCTGCCTCCTCCCACCCCCAAAGCTTGGAGGTTCCCCGGCAAGGGGGAGGGAAAAAACTTTCACTTTCGTGCGTCCCTCCCGGCGTGACGCTGCGCGCTGACGTCACGGGGCGGGGCTTTAATGGTGGTGTGCCGTGAGATTTTTTTTCAGTAAACAGGTGTGCCGTTGCCCAAAAAAGTTTGGGAAACACTGCCCTAGAAGTCCAGTACTTACCTCCCTGTTATCTCTGTCTGCTTGAACCAGGATCCCCTTGAAACAGGATTCAACATAATGAACATAATCATTGTACTGTAAAGGCAAAAAGAGGGGGTGGTAGAGTGACTAGAAGAAAAGGAATCTTCCTTAGAGAGTTACAAAGGTTTCAGGAAATATTGTTATGTAAAAAGAACAAGCATCACGGCTTTTGAAAGCATACATTTTAAAATGCAAGATTCCACAAAATACCTCCCCATGTTCTTTGGAAACAAATCAAGGCATAGATTCACACTAGACATTCCCTCACTAAAATGCCAGCAAGAAGTGGATAGCCTTGGTTGCCAATATCCTGTTGCATTCCATAAAGTAAGGTCTTTACCTGAATTTTTAAGTTCTTGGTTTGCTCTTACTCCATCCCCCACCCTCACAAGACTGAGCCAAGCCCAGCAAAGCTTTAGCAGGCAATGCTTGCTAGGCCTGATGGGAGTTGTAGTACAGCAACATCTGAAGGGCCAAAGGTTCTGCACCACGGCTTTAAAGTGACACAAAACTCTGCTGGTTTTGCTGCAACAACAGAGTACTATGGCTATCCCTCTGGAGACTGTAAAAATAAGATGCTGCCCATATGGTGCCAGAATTATTCAGGCAACATTTCCTGCCCTCTTTCTTGATTTTCTTTAGTGTCTCCCTTTGTTCACCGCTTATTAGACAGCAACTCCCACACCTGCTTTAAAGGCCAAGGCATTTAATTATGGCACAAGCCATTATGGCACTTGAACTCAGTTCATCACAAAAGCTTCTGCCATAATAACATGTGTTAAGTCCTTAAAGTGCCAAATGAGAGACTCAAATTGCCAATTCATGTGCAATTTACTATGGCCCATTGGGATCTTGTTTCCTATGAAAAGCAACATAGAACATAGATAGATATAGAGCAGGCATAGGCAAACTCGGTTCTCCAGATGTTTTGAGACTACAATTCCCATCATCCCTGACAACTGGTCCTGTTAGCTAGGGATGATGGGAGTTGTAGTCCCAAAACATCTGGAGGGCGGAGTTTGCCTATGCCTGATACAGTATAGAGATATATAGATATGCAGTAGATGATAGTCAGCATATGTGTTCTAGGCAGTATTTAGTAATAAAATTTACATACCTCACCCTTCATTAATAACAGCTTACAATGAAAATTAGATATTATGAACAGGGCAAACACAATATTGCAATAACCACACACAAGTCTAAACTGAAGAGAGGGCATGTCAGTTTCCCAGGGTGGACACAGGGACGATTTGCTGCAGATAGCTTTGTCTCAAAGCAAGCTACTTATGTAACAAATAAGGATATTTCTGCAAAGTAGCTTACTTAAGGACAGAGATTTGTAGCCTCTCTTGTGTTTTTCCTCAGCAAAAAAGAATAAAATAAAAGTAGGCAAAGGATTGCATCAGCCGTGACCATCAATCTGAGGTTGACTACCCAAAGGGTTTAAATACATGCTCCAGCTGGTATAAAAACCCACAGGCTTTCAGCTACATTCTAAAGACATGGCACTTTGCTTTTTCCTGTACACAGAGTGGGTGCATTTTGCCAGAGCACCTGATCAAGTGGCAGTGTTAACTCCCTGACAAAGTCTGCAAATCGGGATTATGTTTGCAGCCTTTGACACCCTAGATACCTCAGCTGTCCTGCAGTAACCCTAGGTGGTGGTGTTTACTGCTGCAGCTAAAAGGAGAGACAGTCAGCCCTGGTTGGGGATAGGGAGAAATTGACTTTGGCTCACATTTTAATACAAAGCTGCCTGGTTTGTATTTTCTGAAATAATATGTGAACTGAAACAGTTATCCTTCCAAATTCACATTTCTCCAAATTTTGTGATGCAGGTTTCAAACCATATAATGGGGACAAAACATTCATGTGAGGAGAAAGTATGCATACATTTGTGGAAAAATAACAAAGAAGATGCATTATATTAGAGAAATTCGCTTTCAAAGGGGTACAATTTGGGGGGGGGGGTGTATACATGTTGTCTTCCCTTGCTAATGGACTGGATGAGAGCCAAGAAATTGAAAGCTCATTCTAAATAAGACTGATGCCCTGTCAGTGGGTGGTTTAGTTACAGGCTAAATTACAGTGAGAGGCCAGAAACTACTCAGGGGCATGGTAGCGGGGAGCAGAGAGATGAACTGGTGAGTGTGGTTGGCCTTCAGACACAATTGTGGGTATCCTTTCCTCTCCCATTCCAGGTCTGTCTTTCTCTCTCCACCCCTGAGCTCACCCAAATGACCAGTTAGCCATTTAGTCAGTTATTTTTGGACAGCGGAGAATGTGATTGTTCTGTTGTCTTTTAATCCTATGAAAACTGCTCTTGAGAATAAATACTCTGCCCGAGCCAGTTCAAAGTCTTAATCTGATCGCAGCAAGGACTATTTTTAACAGCTGCCTTCAGTTTCTGGTACTGATAACTGAGACTAAAGATGACTTTAAGTAAATACTTCTAAACAATTTCTGTCTGCAACAAATGCAAGACTTGGGAAAAAATTGTTGAGACTAGGGACATATCTGGGCATAGCATTCTTTGCAAAAAAACGGGGGGGGGGAGCAAGCAAAACAATCAAGAAAGTCCCTTTCATGAAGCATGAGGGCAATCTTAAAATTTCATGTGATTATATTTTTGTAAGAAAGTGAAAGTATCCAGGTATGGCCTTCCCTAGAGCATACCAGAGACAGGAGTGGTCCACAGGTTGGACTGAGCAGGTCATGCTTCATGTCTAACAGAGAGAAAGGTCATGGGACAATTTCTCTAGGCTCTTCTAACCAATCAGTGAATGGTGGTTGGAACACAAATTGAAATGGCTGGAAGCTAGATCTTTTGATCTTTGTGAATTCCTATAGGAACTAACCTGATCCACACCTCCTGGGATAATGTGCAACCCTAACCATGTTTATGGGACGCGGGTGGCGCTGTGGGTTAAACCACTGAGCCTAGGACTTGCTGATCAGAAGGTCGGCGGTTCGAATCCCCGCGACGGAGTGAGCTCTCATTGCTCGGTCCCTGCTCCTGCCAACCTAGCAGTTCAAAAGGACGTCAAAGTGCAAGTAGATAAATAGGGAAGGTAAACAGCGTTTCTGTGCGCTGCTCTGGTTCGTCAGGCTGGCCACATGACCTGTACAGGGAGCTGTATGCCGGCTCCCTCAGCCAATAAAGCGAGATGAGCGCCACAACCCCAGAGTCAGCCACGACTGGACCTAATGGTCAGGGGTCCCTTTACCTTTACCTTTAACCATGTTTACTCAGAAGCAAGTCCTCCTGAATTCAATGAAACTTACTGCCAGTAAGTAGGGAGCAGTACTGCGGTCTTAATTATCAAGTGGCTTATACCCTTTCTGAATAGTCTGAAATAGATATTGGTTCAAAAAAAAATGCATCTAGAAATGCCAGTTTCAATAAAAAAGAGATTTATAAATATATATTTTGAGAGAAAATACACGTAGAAATATGGATTTAAATGTGAAGTTTTGTGCATCTTAAAAGTCTGGAGAGTAGTGCAGAAGAAGGATGGAACAGGCAAACGCGGGCAAACAGCAGCAAAAGGGACATGGGCCAGAAATAGATTGATCTGCTCATCCAGTGCCAACCCAGAGCTCTTTCTCAAACTAAAATCTAGTTCCATTGCCTCCAAGGGAGAGGGTGTTTACAAATGAGGAAGGAGTTTGTACTCACGGCAATAATATTAACAAAGTCATTCTCTCCCAGCGTGTCCAAAATTGTGACAATGGTGTGTTTGGCAATAGACAGGAGCAAACCCTTCATGCTCCCACTGATGTCCACCACAATGACAATATCTTTGGGTGATGTAGCAGCCTGGATGTACCTTGAGAGGAACAAGAAAGGGAAGCAGTAAATATCAAGTAAGTGTGCAAGAGTAGCACTAGTGGGAGGTTCCTGGACCATATCAGGGAACACATGATCCAAGCCAGAAGAAGTGATCTGAATGTATGGTAGAATCAGAAGAATGTATTGATTCCTTTCCTATTTAGCGTGGTGATCTAAGGATGCATCCTCTGAATACATGGCCCTTTGACACCTGCAGCGTGTGTCTTCAGGACCCATCATACCTGTAATTCTGTCACTGTAATTTGTTTTAACTGTTTTTAATACTGAGCTGTTCGATTGTTGTAGTCATCCTGGTACCGGCTGAAGGGCAAGTAACAACAACCAAACAACAACAATAATAACACCCTGCCTTAGGAAAGGTGGTGCATAGATTCTAACAAACCCAAGAACAATTTTAAAAGAACAGATTAAAGCATTTGGGGCTTCTTAATTTAGAGAAATGACCAAGAAGGATAGGATTATGCAAGGTGTGGAGGAAGTGACAGACATAACTTTTCCTCGCTCCCTCATAATATAAGAACTTGTGCTAAATTCAGAATAAATGAAAGAACATATTTCTTCACAACCCACATCTTTAATTTATGGACATCGCTGCAACAAGAAGGGGTGACAGCCACCAGTTTAGCTGTTTTTAAAGGCGGATTAGGCAAATTTATGCAGGGTAGGTCTAACAGCAGCCACTCATTACACAGACAGTATGCCAGTTACTAGGAAGCAACAGCTATTGCTTTCAAGCTCTGCTTGTGAGCTTTCCAGTAGCATCTGCTTAACCTCTCATTCCCCAGTCTGGCACTCTCTGGATATTTTGGACTAACTTCCATCACCCTTTGTCAGCATGGCTGTGCTCGCTAGTGCTGATGAGAGTGGATTTCATGCTCTTTATTCAGCTCATAGTGCTGAGGAGGAATGAAAGTTTCCCCAAAGAATCTGCTTTATACACATTATTTACCCAATGGGCTACACGTGATTGACTAATTTTGGAATTCTCCTGTAGGCCAATCAGGTTGTGGATTCGCTTCCATCTGGAGCTGGATTGGATGGCTCCTGCGGACTAATCATACTGCCGCATTGTCCTAGGACCAATCAGAATGCTCCATTCTGAATCCTATTGTTCTAGGACCAATCAGACTGCTGCATTTTGGATCCTATTCAACTCAGTACATAACAATATCCGTGTGGAATACAACACATAAAATCACATAATGCACTATAATAAAACCATAAGGCCCCTTCCAATAAAAAAGGAGCAGTGAAAAACCCAGAGCAGGATCAACTTCACACCTAAACCACAAAAATGCCTGAGCAAACAGGCTGATCTTAACTTGGTGCCAAAATGGTGAAAGTGACAATGCAACCGGGTGTTTAGATTAAAACTGTAAAGTGGAAGGAAAGGAGGACCCTTTTCTGCCTCCCCATTTGCAGCCACTCTCTGAAGACTGGAGAAGAGACCCAATAATAATAATAATAATAATAATAATAATAATAATAATAATAATATATTATTTCTACTCCACCCATCTGGCTAGGTTTCCCCAGCCACCCTGGGTGGCTTCCAACAGAAGGTTAAAAATACATTAAAACATCAGTCATTAAAAACTACCCTAAAAATGGAAGAATATTAAGAATGGGCAGGGGAAGGACGAGACCATGTGAAAAATGAACATACTATTTTAGCTGCAGTTCATTTATTCAGCTTTGTATTCTTGTTATAAAAAAGCGTGCCTAGACATTCCATTGTTGCACCCATAACCTAGGTTTAAGGTGCCATTTAGCTCCTAGCTTTCATATCTCAGTTTCTATCACTGTGCCAACCACACTTCTAAAGAAAGGGTGTTCCACAGGGAGGGTGCCACTACTGAAAAGCCTTGCTCTATGTAATCACCACATAATGTACCCCATTCAATGGCGGAATAGTCACAGGTAGATGATATAGGGAGAGGCAAATCTTCATATGTGTACACATAAACACTTGCCTTGACTGTTAGGGAGCAATTTTAGCACTCCCTTTGGAGACAGTGACCAGAAGGAGAAGTTAAAACTGAATAGAGAAAGTGTCACTGATAGTATCTAGAACAAATCTCAGAGGGAAGCAAAAGTTGGAAGGAAGAATAAACTTTGGGTCCCTCCAAATCAAACACAGGAGTATGAAATCTTTTCAAAATCTCTCACCAGCCTCGATTTCGGCAGTCGAAGGAGAGAACCCCATTTTCATCTGGTGTCCATTTTATTCCTGTAGAGACATCAAAACAATTTTGCTGTGGATCTGGCACACACAGGAATACAAGCAGCCATATTACGTAAGCATCAAAACCTTAACTAGGCCCTTTCCCAGCATTACAATATTATAACAGTTGCTTATTCTGGGATTTCTCTACAGAGTGAAGCAAAACACAATCCAAAAACCTTGAACTCTCTTATCAATTGTGCAGAAATCATAACTGCAAAGCAAACCAATACTGTACTGAGGCTTAAATCCTGTGCATATTTACTTTGGAATAAGCCTCATTGACATAAATGTATGAGACAGAGGGTCATCAGTCATGGGCAGGCTCCTAATTTAATTAAATTCATCATTATTACTGTGTACTCACCCTGCCTGAACTGCAGGGAATGGGCACAAACAAGACAATTTATTTTGTCCCATTTATTTTGACTAGTTTATAGTTTTCTCCCATGGACAACATGAATGTATGGACAACATACATTTTTGTACATATTACTTGGCTGTAATGGAAGGGTTCATGTATTGTTTCGGAAAATGTGAACTAGGTAGGTTCACCTTTAAATGCAAACTGAATTGAACACCCTCCAAATCCCTATTGCAAGTACACAGCCTTCCAGCAAGATCAGAACCTGGTGTGGAGTGTAGGAAAGCTTTAGCCCTTGCTCCTTACTGTGGTTGCAATCCAAATCTGGGGCTGTGAGCTCACATCTTTTATTTTCATGGGGGTAAAGTTTCATTCAATCCATATGCAGTTAAGCCTGAAACCTTTCTAAGAAAATGCCAGATAGGCATGAAGATTTTTACCTGGATAGAGTCTGAAGAATCCTGTAGAGCTGCCAAAGTATTGCCAAGTGAGAGTTGGATCTCTTTCAAAATTTTCCACAAAAACAGCATTCAGTGCTTCAGACATATAAACCCCATTCAAAATATCAGGGTCTGTGACAAAAAGAGGGAATAAGGAAACAATAGTAAGAAAGGGAAAGAAAGAATGAGAAGGAATAAAAACAAACAAACCTATAGAGGATACAGATGCACCAGCGTCCTCCGCCAACAATATCTAGCCAAACTCCCCTCTTCTTTCATGAGGACTAGAAGCCTAACAAATATCAATGTATCAAGATGCCTTATTCTAAGTACAGTGGTACCTCGGGTTACATACGCTTCAGGTTACATATGCTTCAGGTTACAGACTCCACTTCAGGATGAGAACAGAAATCGTGCTCTGGCGGTGCGGCGGCAGCAGGAGGCCCCATTAGCTAAAGTGGTGCTTCAGGTTAAGAACAGTTTCAGGTTAAGAACGGACCTCCGGAATGAATTAAGTACTTAACCCAAGGTACCACTGTACATCTAACATTAAACAAACTGTTCCAGTATTTTCAATGAGTGGCACCTGTTTTCCTTGGGTTTAGCTGTAGGTCTTTCCTTGCCCAGCTTCCGGACAAAATCTAACCAAAGTTATGGTACTGATGAAACCCAGCTAACTAGGGACAAATTGCAGGTTACTCTGAGATAACTATAATTGATCTCCCCATTCTCAATCAATTTTATTTTTGTTTTTTTGCCAAGGTCAGGTGTATATGTGTTCATGCTAAATAACTTAAACAGTAAAACAACACAATGATTGGGGATGCTTAACAATTCCCTTCCTGTATCATTTACATAATCCAAATCACCCCTTCAAGCAGTTTTTGCTCAGGGAAGGGGAAGAGTCAGTTGAATGTCAGCCCTCCTGCCTGCCTTCCTTCCTTCCGTTTTTGAATCCAGTCACCCAGCCGGTTATTTTATTACTCACCCACATATGTGGGTCACAAGGATTTAGATTTTCCTCCCATAAAACATACATGACACACAAGTCTATGGTCAATCTTTTCTTCTCTTCCTAGAGTTGCCAGCTAAATTTTGATACTTTATCTCTGGCTCTATTGCTGCCTTACCAATAGAATAAACACAGAAATACTCTACCTTTGTTGTAAACATTAGTTGGAAGCTGTATGTCACTTAATGTTGTGTTCACCAGCAGGTTATTGAAGTGCTCATTTGGTTCCAGAATGAATTCATCACCAAGCTCCACATAATTATCTTTATCATCCTTTTCGTTAATGAGAACGGCATTGTAATAATTAATCTGGGGATGAAGAAGAAAAAATAGAGATACAATATATTATATTTCAGCACCTAAATTTCATGTTGGCACGACCTCAGTCACCCCAGACACACATTCATTTATACCTTAACAAAGCCCTACACAAGGCTTTAGAGGGACGTGGGTGGCACTGTGGGTTAAACCACAGAGTCTAGGGCTTGCTGATCAGAAGGTCGGCGGTTCAAATCCCCGTGACGGGCTGAGCTCCCGTTTCTCGGTCCCTGCTCCTGCCAACCTAGCAGTTCGAAAGCATGTCATGTGCAAGTAGATAAATAGGGACCGCTCTGGCAGGAAGGTAAATGGCGTTTCCGTGTGCTGCTCTGGTTCACCAGAAGTGGCTTAGTCATGCTGGCCACATGACCTGGAAGCTGTCTGCGGACAAACGCCGGCTCCCTCGGCCTATAGAGCGAGATGAGCGCGCAGCCCCAGAGTCGGTCATGACTGGACCTAATGGTCAGGGTTCCCTTTACCTTTACCTTTACACAAGGCTTTACATAACAAAATCACACTAATCCACAATCTTCTGGTGCAAAAGCAAAAAATATAAATGCGAAAAACACCTGTTCACCTGAGGCAAACTTGCAACAGTCCCGAGCCAATCCAAGGATTCCAACCCAACCAAATTCTAAGATTCTAGATTCCTAATTCCAATTAAGATTCTGGATTTTACTTCTGGTTACGTCAGTGTGCATGTCGTACTGAGTATGCTGTATGTATGTATATGTAGACTGTGAATGCAGTGTATGCTGTATATGCATATGTGCCATTTATCTAGAGTGGCCACACCCAACATTGGCATGTGGCCTCCAGAGACTAGGCCAGAGAGGGAATGTGGCCCTCAGGCTGACAAAAAGTCCTACCCCCCCCCATCTAAGGCCATGTGAACAACTTTCTACTGTTAAAAAATTAAGGTTTCATTGATATTAAACAAAGACCCATATACAACCTTCAGCAGTCTTTCCCCAGAAGTGACTGGATATTGCATATGGATTCAAAAGTACGCTTCTGGGATTTTTTTTGCTGTTATGCTTTGTTGTCATTCAATGATGAGATAAGCTAGACTGCCGAATATAAACCCCTTCTATATAAACCATTAAAGGTACAGAAACCCTACCCCTTCTTTGAACTTACGATAAAGGAATAAGCTGCACATCTCCTGCCTGTGCTGCACATTCCATGCAGGCACTGGATTTTCCACTGACCTACATTCTCAGGCTCACTTTATATTCTGCTGGGTTTAACACTGATGAATTTGTCAAACATACAGCTGAATTTCAATCCTCTAGACTGCCTCGGCAACACAAAATGTCTAAGTAATTGGCAGTTTTGCTAACTGGCTGCCTGCAGATGCAAGGTGGCATACTGGGAGATCATTAGATGCCAAAGTTTGAGTAGCAAGGATATTGATAATTGGGATGAATGATGAACTGTATACATTTGTATGCCCTCTTAAAAGTGACCTCTGCTCTGGCTTCCTGCCTAGACTCTCCATATAGTCCACATACACCTTGATAGTCTTTGATAGCTAACTGAATCCTCTATTTGTATTGCATTGACTTAAATGCTAAATTAGGGAGTGAGGTCTGCATCAAGCCAACTAAACTCAAAGGCCTGCTTAATGCCCCTCTTTTTTTAAGAAAAATAAACAAACATAAATCTGCTGTCTTGACAACTGAGCACAGAGAGACCTTGGGTTGATATCGTATAAATCTGTTCAATACAGGAAAAATATGAATAATGATAAATGCCAGAAATGTTCACAAGCAACTCTGGCCTATGCGATTTGAAAATGCTCTGTTACTTAAGCTCCTGTGGAAAAGATTTGCAGAATTAATTAAGCTACAACACTGATTTAATCACCTTATTTTGAGATGCATCCCTGTGAGGTAGTAGGTTTCTGCTGAACTCTGGATTGTTTACAGCATTGCTTGTAGCAAAGCACATTATTTTACAGTTCTGGAAATCATATTCTATGCCTATAATTGGAAGACTGGGTTGAATATCTTTTAGATCTGCCCATTAAACAATGAATCATGTTCTACAGGAGAGATAAATCAAGAGAAACTTAATGCAATTTGGCAATCGTTACGAGAATTATTCTCTAATTGATTATTATTTGGCTGGAGGAAAAGGTTCCCCTTCCCTTTAATGTTTCCTCATCACTTCCTCATCAAAAATCTGTCCATTAGCCAGCTAACATATTCTACTGAGAAATGCTGACTGGGTGAAGGAATGAGGATGTGGAGTCTTGCTAAACTGGGAGATATCAAAACTGTTTTCTCTCTGTACTACTGAAAGTTGGGCTAATCTCCTGTCAATTTTCATTAAAGTATTAATACCAAAGCGGTGCCTTGTATACATCTGGTGCAGGAGCTTAGGGCAAAAATATTTCAGGACCCAATACTAGCTGCATACTACAGGGTGGAAGTTGTATGCAGGCAAAAAAAAAAAAAGGGTAAATAAGGGAGGAGGAGGCGCTGAATGTTATATAGTATGCATATGGATGTTTACAAGTCACCCTTGCCCAGCCCAGCAAAGTAAGACCTACCAAAGTAAATGGGACCTATGAAAAGTAGATTTGCACAGAATTGCATCTTTATGGAGAAGGACCATCAAATTCATGGCTTCCACATGACAATTTAAGACCAGTCCACACTGCGTGGAAATGCCATTCACTTTTGTGTGCCTTTGCAGAAAAGGCTAGCTAGTGATTTCTGGCAAATGTGGCAAGGCATCTAGTGGCACCCAAACTATGCTTGCTTGGGGCTCTGAAGAAATGCTAAAAATGCCTCACTCAGTGCCTTCTCCCACAAGGGGCAATACTAGAAAACCACCAATATATGGCTGGTTGGTAACACCTTTTTCACCTGTGCTATAATTGAGACCTCATTTTGAATGCCATAACACTTTCACCAGTGATTTCCACAAATTAATAGGATGTTTAGAATTCCAGTCCAAAGAGTTTTAGCAGGCTCACAACAAGTGGAGCAGGCATCCAGTGGAGAAAACTGCACTCCTAGGATAGCCAACGTGGTGCCCTCCAGATGTTGAGGCAAGGCAATTCTCAGCATGTCTAGGAATGTGATAGGTCCAGCTCCCCTGTCTGAGGCGCTCATGTGAATGAATGTTTCTCCATATGAAGAAATTTTCTCTGCATACAGAAGTAAATGTCAGGGACAGTTCAAGGCCTAGCCTTCTTCCGAGATCTATGTTTCTGTGTGTGGAGGAATTTGGAACAAACACTTGCAATAAATGCACGACTTACATCCAATGAGGAATTGAACTCGTGATACAGATCTGCATCTTCTGCCGCCTCAACCAAACGCTGCAAAATAAATAATAAAATGTGAAGTGACGCTCAAGACTTTTCCAAAGTATTACTCAAAGGGAGGAAAACAAATCTAAAATAATGAAGTTTAGGAGAACCGCATTTTCCCCCAAGGGAGGTTTCTATGTCTTTCACAGTTGGATGTCACATTCAGCTTTATCCAAAGTGGAGATGTGGTGGTGAGAAAAGTATCACCTGTTGAATTTCTGCCTGTCATAAGGTGTCTAAAAACATAGCACGCCTGTCAGATGGAGAGGGCGGGAGTGGAGAAACCATAGTAACCCTTGGTCTCCATATCTTGCCTAACCCAAAAGAAAGTGCTGAAGGAGTGTTCTTTTCAATGTATTTTTATTAAAGATTTTCTTGATTTACAAAGGTATGTGCAATGTCTCCCTCTCATATTTTTTCCCCCATGTAACTTTTTTTTTTTGCAGGAGTGTTTTAAAGATCAATGGACATCCTTCCTGCTACAAGGTTAAATTTAGCTGGTTATATTCACAGTCTTTCCTAGCCAGCTCCAACAGTTCCCCGGACAGCATTTCAGGCTATTAAGCACAATCTTTATTGGGGGGGGGGGGATGTAGCAGAGAAGCAATGGGGGGGTGCACATTTCTTTTTGGAACAGAACCCAGAGGAAAAACAACCATGCAGTCCTTCATCTACTAAGTCTACAAAGATGAAGACAAGAGGGCTGTTACCACGGTCACAGAACTAATGAACCAAGAACAGTCTGCCTGGGTTTATTAAAGCAGGATCAAATAGCCATTTATAAACCTTGCCAACAGCACCAACTAAGCCAGCACAGTATTTTTATTTTTATTTTGTAACTGCATAGGTAAGCCACATATTTCAGTTGAAAAGAAATTATACACACAGAGAGACACACAAAAATGGGTGCTTCAATAAATAAATATAGACAACTATGGGGCAAAACTATAAATAGCATGAGAGAGCTATGTTTTCTTTAAAAAAAATTATTATTATTATTATTATTATTATTATTATTATTATTATTATTAATTCACTTTCTTACCCACCCTTCACCATAGATTCCAGAGTAGGTTACAACAACTGAAACGGGGACCTTCTACATGCAAAACACATGCTCTGCTTGCTACAGTGTCTTTCTTCTGGAAGGCGACTAAAGAAATCTGTTCCTACATGATTATTTATTAAGTACCATGTACACTATCTCCTCGCCGCACCCTGCAGCTTTGAGGTGTGCAACAAGTTTAACTGAGAAAACTATAAAAATGAAAGATTTGAATAGGTCAGGCTAGACAAGAAGTTGTTGGACTACAACTTCCCATCATCCCTGACCATAAGTCACACTGACCATGAGTCATGATGGGAGTCTACCAAAATCTGGCAAATGCTATACTGCCTCCCCCTGGATTGGAGGATGATCTGTTTTTATTACTTTTGTTTCTTTTCCTTTTTCACTCTTGCCTGGGGAGGAATTTGAATATTTACCTCAACAGCTTCTACTTTTCTCCCCAACATGCTTTGCATCTCTTCAGAGAACTTCTTCACCAGCTCCAAGCCATCCACCTCTTTGATCTTCAGAGTTGGTTCCACATCTTTATACTTCTATTAAAAGCAAAACGAAAACAAAGGACTCAATTTCTCAAGGAATGTGATGGGTCGATTATCATTGAGCTTGGTTACCACAGCTAGTGTGTGGTTGAGATTTCCAAAAAGTATAGTCTGGATTGAGTAAAAAAGCTTGTGACTCAAGAGAATTAAAAATGCTCTAAATAAAATAATTCACCTGAGGTGCAAACATGACCTAAAAAAAAAAAAAGACCTGCCAAAGTGCCCAAGAACAAACTCCACAACAGACCTATTGAAGTAAATGCATGGCCTAAGTAACTTGAAAGCTACAAATAATTTATGTTTATTGCAATTACTTGCTGACATAAATTATGTGCTCAAAAGCAAAAGTTAGATTTTCAAAAATTAGACCTTGGGTGCATCTGAATATCACAGGGCAATTTACAATATAAAAACACAAAAATTCATGCTATAATAACAAATAAAAATAACAACCCCTCCACCCCCACAGTTTAAAAGGCATAGATTGCTTAATTGGCCAAAAGCCTGACAGAAAATGGATGTTTTTGCCTGGAGCCTAAAGATATGTAACAAAGGTGCCAGGCAAGCCTCCCTACATAACAGCCAAGCTGCTGCATTCTGCACCAGCTACTGGAACAACTTCAAAGGTCACCTCACATATGTAGATTGCACTGCAGCAGCCCAACCTCAAGACTGCCAGTACATGGATCACCATGGCCAGGCTATTCCGGTTAAGGATGACAACAACTGGTACAACAACAAAAGCTAGCAAGAGATACTCCTTACCATGGAGGCTACGTGATGGATCACTGTTGGTTATGGGAGCATCCCTAGACTAGGTATATGCCTGCTTCTTCAAAGGGAATGCAACCCGATCTCAGAACAGGCAGCTCATCTAATTCCCAGACCTAGGAACGGCCTACCCACAATGCCTCTGTCTGTATCTGTCAAGATGCAGCCACTTACTGCATCATCTCACCACTGCCTCCAGGTACTGCTCTAGAATCTGCACAACCATTCCCGAGTCAGATGACAGAGAAATAGAGATGGAATGCTGGGTGTCATAAGCGTACTGGTTGTACTTCACTCCAAATCTCCTAATGATTATTCCTAACAGTTTCATATATGTGTTGAACAGTGCTGAGGACAGGATGGAATGATCCAGCAAAACTGTTATGGTGCTAAGGAAGAGCTTCTCAATGCTACTCTCTGGAAAAGGCCATGAAGTTAGAAGTGGAACCACCATATTACTGTGGCTCCAACTCCAAATCTTCATATACAGTGGTACCTCAGGTTAAGTACTTAATTTGTTCTGGAGGTCCGTTCTTAATCTGAAACTGTTCTTAACCTGAAGCACCACTTTAGCTAATGGGGCCTCCAGCTGCTGCCGCGCCGCCGGAGCGCGATTTCTGTTCTCATCCTGAAGCAAAGTTCTTAACCTGAGGTAGTGTTTCTGGGTTAGCAAAGTCTGTAACCTGAAGCATATGTAACCCAAGGTACCACTGTACTGTAGTCAATGCAATGGTATCAAAAAACCACTGGGAGACGAAGGAGAATCAACAGGGTTGCATTTCCCCTGTCCTTCTCCAGATAACTGTCAGGGTGATTTGGCCTCAAACCAGGTCTGCACCTAGATGAGAGTGGGTCCAGATAATCAGCTTCATCCAAGTGTTCCTCATGGTTAGTTGACAGAATCTATCCACTGCAATGTCATCACACACATGAAAAACCAGCCACAAAATGCTCTATTGGGCTTCCTCACCAGTGGGCACTGCAGAAGTACACCAGGTTATTTTTGCTTATCAGATTTTCCATGATAAGGGGAAAGCCAGATTACATGTAAAAATAAAAAATGTGGTGTTGCCACTTTGGTGATGTCATCAGGCAGATGTAGTGAAAAACTTGCATGCACCACTAATTTCAAAATAAATTCTCATCTGGAAGCACTTCTAATGTTAAAGAATATTTAAGAATTTTGCAGGCTCTCTATATATGGACAAATATATTACCTGTAATGATAATTTGGAGGAATAACATGAGCAATCAAAGATCCTGCCATTATAAAGGCTCATTCATTCATTAGAGAAAACTGTGGAGCATATGTGGGGTAAGAAATGCCTTGAGGGTGGAAAGGGGAGGAGGCAGCCAGACAGAAATAGAATAGAATAGTAGGCATGCATAGAAGCTGCCAGCTTTGCTTGGTGTGATTAGCAATGCAAGGGCTTTGCAGGATTAAATACAGCCTCTGCATCCATGCTGATGCTAGTGGAGCAGGGAAGAGGAGAGGGTGATCACAAAGGTTAGTCTGGTAACGCTGCAAAGGAGAGGTGTGCATGGACCAGAGGCAGAAGGCCTAGGGGTTAATGGGAAAGTTCATGATACTCATCATCACACATCATCTGCTGCCTAATCCACTTGATTCAGCAGCCAAATTTTGCTGACAAATATGCTCAGCTCTGCTACTCTAAGAGTTTTAATTGTGCTCCTCCCCTGTGAGATCAGGAAATCCCACCTAGGAACGCAGATGAGAATATCTTGTGTGCCTTCTGCATAGAAATGTCTGTCTGTCTGTCTGTCTGTCTGTCTGTCTGTCTGTCTAGATCAATCTACCTCTCCCAATGGTGATCTGTGTGGGGTTGTGGGACCTAATCCATGTTGGGGTTGACTCTCCAGCACAGGGTCCACCCCTCTCAGTTCTGATCAGGCAGAATGCAGGGTGCTTGATGCTGGATACATGCCCAATGCCTTAGCCGAACCTACCCTTTCCTTTAATCATTAAAGTTGTGGCTTAATTCAACCCAGTATGTTTCCTCTACCCATTCTTTCAGTTGTCCCTGCACCGCCTGTGGGCATCATGCGCTTGTGACAGCAATTATACCTTTAATAGCCAACATAGATTGTTGTCTGTGGGCTCAGACTACATTTCACAGCTTCTGGCTTCTTACTACTATATTTTGGAAAGGTACAGTTCATCTGCTATCTCCATGCTTAAGTTATAAAGTGTGGACGCGAGCGGAGGGAAGCTAAAGCAGAAGCTAGGTCTACATCAAATGTTTCACTGCAAGTGAAAGTTGTGTCATAAATTGAAATAGTTCCCTCCGATCCCCACAGGAATCCTATTCTCTTTAAGTTCCATGGATCATTATACTAGCTGTCCTTCACTTTATATGTGATTATATAATTCAGACATAGATTTAAATAACTTGGTTTGCTATCAAATTTAGTTTGGGCCTGAGAAACAGCTTAGCAACAGAGAACCTGGTTCAGTACTCTGTTGCACATTCTTGGGTCACATTCAATTTCTTGAGGATGGAAACATCACACTGGGCTCCATGGGAAAAGAGACGAGTTGATGCTGCATGAAACATCTTATTGGTTTCTCTGTCAGCTCCTCTGATAGTTATAGCAGTAAATGGATTTGTTATAAAACAGAAAAATGATTTGTTGCTTGCAGCATCCAACTCTGATGTTCACAGAGAAATGAGGACAAGTGCAAAGAATGATATATGCTACTTTCCCCAAACCACCTAAGTGGGATGGCTCATTCCCATGATGAAATTTAGTAGCAAGACAATGGCAGAGAAAGTGAGTGATTAGCTTAGGAAAGGTGGTTTGACAGAGCAATATTTCCACCTAAAGCTTTCCCCTCCAAGCAATAGCAGACACAACTGCAGCATTGGAAGATTTTGACAGGACTCACGTTCTCTGCAGCATTGATTCATACACAAGTGGTATGCCATCCTCCAGAAAGCTGCACACTCATAACCCTTCTCCAGAGTATATTGCATCAAAGGGCAAACAACCCTTGTGGGACATTTAAAGCCATTACAACACTGAGTCAAAATAGAACCATTTTTATACAGTGTTATAGACTCATAGAAGAGGCAGCAAAGAGAAATCATTTCTTCCCTCAAAAAGGGCATGTGTTGCGGTGCGACCTGGCAACCAAACCCTGTGTTGTGGGTGGGTACAATTGGATAGCCACAACACCCCGTTGGTAGGTCCCTCGATGCTGGGTTTAATCAGGCCAATGGGATGCTAGCCAAATGGATCGAGGGACCTATATATGCCCATGCATGTGACCCTGAGCTTTCTCTTTGCACGTGACCCTGAGCTTCCTCTTTGAGCCAGTGCATCGAAACACCCGCCCACCTCTCCCTATATTTAGGGCTTGCACTTGACCTTGCTATGCCACCGTGTGTCGTCTGCCGTTGGGACAGGGGCATGGCAGAATTTCCCCCACTTGGCTGATTGGCTGTTGTCATTTGGGTTTCACCTGCTGCATAGCAAATTGTCACAATTTGTAAGTTTGCGGATAGGCTCTGGTTCAGGTGATAGGGATGGGGGAACACTCTCGCCATCCCTATGAGAAGGGTATTCCATTAAAGGAATCCAGGGACTCAATAGTTTGGTCAACCCTGAGAGGGGTTGTGCCTATGCCTGAGTCCAGGGGGACATATGGGTGGTGGACTAGCCTGTTCACCCTAGGCTGACCTATGCTGGTGCCCTGGGTAAGCGCTACCTGCCACGGTGCAGGGAGCTAGTCGGACCAGAGCCTATGGAACCACTCGATGTAATCAATAAAGTTGTGGCCTAAATTCTGCCAAAAACCAAACCAAAATTTGAGTCTTGTCTGAAATGATTTAAGGGGGAGGTTAAAAGGTCTAAACACACAAAAGAAACATCCTTAAAAGCCACAGCAAAAGGATAAAGTTCTGCCTCCTTGGGTGCACCAGGTTTAAATGAGAACAGCAGATATAGAACAAGAGCTATAGGACTTCCAGTCCACACAAATCCCAACAGGCATCTGCACATTTCATGGGGAAAACTAATGATCTATGTAAATAATGAAATACCAAGAACCATTTGTCAGACAAGTCCTACAGGAAAGCCACAAGAATTCATTTCTCACTTCATAGCAAAAAGGTACACTTCCAATGAAGATAAGTTAGCACCTTTGGCACTGGTTAGCACTGTAACATCAACAGTGCTCCAAACATCCAGTCAATAAAATCTATGGTTGAGCTGGAATGGGTGGATGTGTTTCATTAAATTGATCACACCCATTAACCCACTTACCCTTTTCAGCAATATTGAGAAAGGGCGACTTAGAATCAGGGGGAAAAAGTTCCCTCATTCAGGGTGAAGCCAGTAAACATTACCCTCACTCTGATTTGGATTAGTGGTGTCATCATATAGGCAGCGACTGCATCACAGCAAACCCTAAATGTCATTAAAAATCACAAAAAGGGGCAGGGTGGGGGCAGAGTGGGGGAAGAACAGGGTGTTTGCAGGCTTTTTCACTGGGTGTTCTGGTTGTACGCAATTTCACGCAAGTGCGCAATGACCCAAAATGTGACCCCTTCACAAACCAGGAGTTGCCTGTATAGCTTGTTTGCCTATAAGGCGCTGTGATGTCATCAGACTGACTACCAATTACTAGAAACCACAGGATGGGACAAGTGGAAAACCTACTTGCAGGTTTCCCACAGGCATCTGGTTGGCCATTGTGAGAACAGGATGGGCCATGGGCCTGATCCGGGAGGCTCTTATGTTTTTATTGTATGATTTCTTATTTCCTGGATCAGAGGGCAAGCAAGAATAATAATTCTATTTTAAAAACAAGCACTAGAGCAGCTGCCAAGAGGGGACAAGATTTATATACTGCTTGATTGTCAGAAAACCTCTGAAGCATTTTACCAAAAATGTAAAATAAAATATAAAAATTCTCAGTTATTTAAAAATATTCCAAAGATGATTTAAATCAGCAATAACTAAAAAGAGATAAAAACACGTTACTTCTCCATATCTGGAAAGGATTGCCTATTAAAATAAAAATGTTTTAAAGAGGTGCCGAAAATAATACAGTGAAGGCACCTGCCTATGTCAATAGGCAGGGAGTTCCAAAGTACAGGTGCTGCCACACTATGAGTGCAGAATGAGTGTTATGTGGCATCCATAATAGGGTCAATTTCGCAGATCAAAGCAGTCAAGTGCACATATATGGGATAAGGTCATCCTGCAAGTAAACTAGTCCAAGATCTTAAGGGTTTTAGATACTAATAATAACACCCAGTGCTTTTTTTCCCTAGAAAAATGGGTGCCAGTACTCACCATGAAATTATTACACGTACTACACTTTTTAACAAAAACAATAAAGAAAGAAAGATGTGCTAGTACTGCATACCCCTGAGTACTCCCTGGGGGGAAAGGCACTGATAAACCCTTGAACTTGGCCCGATATCAAATGAGCAACCAGTGCAAATGTCTTAGCAGAGGTGTTATATACTAAACAGATCTGGATAAACAGAACTGAGTGTCATCAGTGTACTTGCCCCAGACCTGCCACGAGGCCAAAAAACACTCTCCCAGCATTAGTCCCTGGATTCAGTCCTGTTGGTAGGATCAGAACCACTGTAATAGTGCTCCCAATTCCCATTCCACAGAGCCAGTCAAAGAAGATTACTATGGTGAGTGGTATCGAAAGAGAAGCAGGAGCAAGGTTGCACCCTCCTTGTTCCACTTTCTTGTAATGGTCATCCATCAGGGTGACCAAGGGTGACTCAGTCACATGGCCAGATCTGAACCCAGATTGGAAAGGATCTAAATAATCCATGTCATCCAAGAATGCTTGCAGCTCCGCACCAAAACTCTGTCTACCACCCTCAGAAGCCCTATGACTCTGACCTTGTTGGCTGAGGTACTCCTGAAAACTTGCCAACAAAAAGTCAGATCAGCCATCATAAAATCTATCAAAAGAAGCATGATGAGAGACATGAAGCTAAATTAGGAATGGTGAAAGGGCATAAAGAAAAAGCAGATTTCAAAGGTTGTCAAACCATCCATTTCCTGGATTGTGTATTTGGTTTCTCTTCTGCATTCCAGCCCACATTAATTAGTGTTGGTGTTGGAAATGTCATGATGCTAATTACTTTTGTATCTGGGGCCACTGTGGAGCTGCCCAGATGTACTGGTCAAGATTAACATCCTGACTAGGCATAAATTAAATTTTGATTCAGTTATCATTACAATCTTATGCATGTTTCCTCGGAAGTCCTACAGAGCTCAATGGCACTTTCTCCTTAGTAAGCATGTTTAGGATTGCAGCCTCAGACTACCTATTGTAAAGCATATTGGTCATCATAAAGATAGATTACTCTTATTAAACTCTTAGTAGTCGCTAAGAATACCTTTGCCAAGCAATTAAAAACTTGAGCTATAACAGGGAATGTACAATAGATGTGTTTTATTCTACTTAATGAGGAAATTAACCAATGCCATTGAAATGAAAAATGGTATTACTACTGGGGACAATATCTCTCTCTGTGTGTGTGTATATACACACACACACCAAGCTCACCACATGGTGGTATTATTATTATTATTATTATTATTATTATTATTATTATTAACTACAGGAAATGAAAACTGAACACATTCTAGTAAGGATTACAACAGCTCACCAATTAAACATGCAGCCTACAGAAAAATAAACTATAATAATGATACACTTCTACTGAAGCAGATATAACAGGCATATGTTGTATTATTGAAGGCAATTAATTTAGAGGCAAAATAGTGCATATGGCCTGCATGAAGGGAAGTGCCAATCATTTGCCCAATCCTTCTTTGCTCTTTATTTTTTGTTCCTATGCTCTCTCTTCCTGTACCATCACACCCCATAGCAATTACCTATTCTCTGTCTTGGGGTGGGGGGAGAATAAACAGTCCATAGAAGGTGTAGGAAAGTGTGAGATGGAAAAATACCAAATCATGCCACACCAGCAAAAAATATTTATTAGTCTATGCATAGGATCTTTGATAGCCTGTTACAAAACTGCAATGTACTATGGAATATGACCAACCAAAACATTGTTTGTTTGTTCAATAAAACCACAACTGCCATTTTTAAACCACATATGCTATACAACAGACATTAGTGCCATTATACACTGCTGGTGTGTATGCTCCCATTCTAGTGCTGAGCAGGATATTAACTTCTCAGCACACTCAGAGAAGCATAGCACTGCCCCAGCCTGCTGCCAAAATGCCTCCAGAACAGTGACAATGAGAGACAGTTTGGACAATATTTTCATCTCCCAGCAGTGTAACACTGTCAAGCACAGTACCGACATGGACAGCTGACTACCTCTGAAAAACATGGTAGAATTTTCTAAAATATGCTTCACATGAGACAACACATTTTTTAGTGACACATGTGAAAACCACCTAAAACAGTGAAACAGAACCTGTGGCCTCTCATATGTTGTTGAACTTGCCTCCTCAACATCAGCCAGCACGGTCAAGAATACAGTAATGAGAGTTCTAGGCTAACAAGTTTTACACAGCCATAGATTCCCCATGCCTTTATCTAAAGAAATCTGCACAATCTCAAATGAATCAGGCTATCTATCTTGTATAGTTACCATAGTAACTAAAGGAGCCCATTCCAACTCTCAGAGTTGCTTCTCTGCCCATGAAACCTCTTTCCCTGAGCATGTGGTCAAAAGAATGCCTGCCTAAAGGCCAGGATGATAATTTGTCAGGTTATACTTTGCTGAAAGCTATGTGTATTGGGGCAACAGCGGCGATTGGGGGGCAGGCAATAACTGTGTAATATTGATGCAAGCAGCATGACAGCAAAAATGTTACTGAGAGAAGCCAAAGAAAGAGCACAAGGCAAATACCAATACTTCACTGGGGAAAGACTACAGCTTTGGGAACTTTTTGTTTATTTAATTTTGCTAGGTGCTTGTTCCACATACTTTTCTTATCCTAGGTACTGCTCTATCTTAATAATTGGCCCCAAGAAAATGCTGTATGGCTAAATAGTACGAAACTGCTGAGGTGAGCTAGTCAACACTGTAATGCAGGTGTTCCCCTTCTCTTGGAGGTGGCCTATCTAGTCCAGCATCCTGTTCTAACCAGATACTGTGGAAAACCTGCAAGCAGGACCTGAATACAAGAGCACTCTCTCCTTCTATGGTTTCCAGCAACCAGGGGCATAGCTAGCTGCTCCAGCACATGGAGGGCAATTCACCCAGAGGGGCGCCACAGCGAGCTGCCCACAGAGTCCGCCTGGCAGATGCAAGCCCCACGCTGCCGTTTTGGGCAGCACAGGGCCCCGAGCCACTGCGTCACTCCCAGGAGAGATGCGTGGCTCACGTAAGTGTGCCATTTTGTCACCCCCTCAGGGATGACACCCTGGGCAGATCACACACCCCGCACCTCCCTTCCTATGCTCCTGCCAGCAACTGGTATTCAGAAGCATTGTTGTCTCCAACTGTGGAGGCAGAGCATAGCCATCATGGCTAACAGCCATTGATAGCCCTTTCGTCCATGAATTTGTCTAATTCTTTTTAGAAGACATCTAGATTGGTGGCCATAACTGCCTCCTGTGGCTTAACTATGCACTGCATGAAGAAGTATTTTCATTTATCTTTCCTGAATCTTCCAGCATTCAACTTCATTGGATCTCCACATGTTGTGGTGTTATGATGGAGGGAGAAAAAGCATTTTTATATTCGCAAGCTTTTGAAAGTTTGAGATTACTGTATTATAAGATGCTGCAGTACACCATCTTGAATATCCCATAGAAATGTAAGGTATTAAGTTGTGAGTGGACGTAGAAGACGGCACAGAGATTTCTCGAAGTGGTTCTTTATAGTAAGCTGGAACTGAACTGAACTGAACTGAACTGAACTGAACTGAACTGAACTGAACAGCTCAGCCGGCCTGCTTTTATAGGGTGAGAACTGCAATACATAGCATAAGGTATGAATGTTTAAAATAAATATCAGAACAAACATTCTCTTTCGTGCTGGTGATATGTTGTGAACCTCTCAAGTTTAGAAGGTACAAAATTTTGAAAAGAATCAAAGCTTATGAAGACTAAATAAGTATCCTAATACTTGCTTTTTCTGAAATATGTTTTGAGAGAGAGAGAGAGAGAGAGAGAGAGAGAGAGAGGGAGATGAAGAGTATATTTGCACAAAAGATTATAATGAAGGATATTTGCACTTCTGTGAAAAGTACCGTATTTTTTGCTCTATAAGACTCACTTTTTCCCTCCTAAAAAGTAAGGGGAAATGTGTGCGCGTCTTATGGAACGAATGCAGGCTGCACAGCTATCACAGAAGCCAGAACAGCAAGAGGGATTGCTGCTTTCACTGCGCAGTGATCCCTCTTGCTGTTTTGGCTTCTGAGATTCAGAATATTTTTCTTCTTGACTTCCTCCTCCAAAAACTAGGTGCGTCTTGTGGTCTGGTGCGTCTTATAGAGCGAAAAATACGGTATATGTGGCCGATATACCACTTACCTTTTGTAATAAAAGAGAGCCAGAATACTTTGTGACTATGTAATATAAGTCCCCACCAAAGACATCAGCCCAGGACTTCACTCTACAGATGGGGAAGAAAAAAAGAGAGTCAGTTATTTCCATGTTTGGCAGCCAGATGAGCAGTTATGGTGCATCTGGTCACTTCAAATGCTGCAATTTCCCTCTGCCAATGTTGACTTCAGATTTTGAGGGACCCTTGAGCTAGATTCCCTCATTGGGAAGTGCCATTGCCGCCTCTACCCATTTGCCTACCCTCTTCCTATGAGTCCTAGGTGGAAGCTGCTTTTCCTTCCTGCTCTAGTCTCTATTTGGAGAGGGGCATGTGGACCAAGCAGCAGGAGCAAGTTGGAGGAATATGACCAGGGGGTTCTAGGGTTCAGCACTGGGGGCCTTGATGCAGTGTGGATCTTGATAGGTACCCGACAATACAGGCAGCCCCTCCTGATACCAGCCCTGCCTTTCTGCCAATACAAAGCAGCAGCTCAGAATGAACTGTATTCTCCTATATATAATTTTGAATAATTTAACAGGCAACTGACTATAGGACTAACGTTCCACATGTCTAGTAAGCAGGGTGGTTTTGCTGACTTGCTTGGATTAATTAAGTCAAGTTGTCTCCACACCAGGAATGGGCAGCCTGTTGCTTTCTTGATATTATTGGACTCCAACTCCTGCTAGCCCTAGCTGGACTACATGGAGTTGGATTACTGATGTGTAAAGCAGGGTTGAGGAACCTCCACATGTTGTTGGATTACAAGGGGCAGAAAAGCAGCAGTTCAGAAGAGTTGGTGACCAGAGGTTCTATGCACATCAGCCACCATGGTAACAGTTAAGGGAGACAGCTATGAAACTTAATCGCTTTGCCATATTTCCATATTGTTGAGTAATAACTGGATGGAATCAATGAAGTTTAAACAGGAGAAAACCACAGTGTATGACTTGTGTTCCATGGCTGCAATCCTGCGCACAGTTAAGCTTCTTAAATCCCTTTATTTCAGTAGTTTTTAAACAGCCTTACTGTAGGATTGCAGCCAAAAATTTTGAAACCTCCATTTCTGAGGCTAGGTTGTGTTCCTGTGTAATATTTATCCTTGGAGGCATAAAGCTGTTCTTTGTTTAAACAGTCCCATGACACTGTACTGTGAATTGTTTATTTCCTTCCAGCAACATATGCCAGCACTCATATAAGATGTGGGGGGAAAGTGCTTATTTTCTTACAAGATTGTGATCAATTGTACATTTACTGTAGGTCCTTGGGACAGCGTATTGCGAACAGTGCAAGGTTTGGTTTCTTCCTGATGTGTTTGTAATGTAAATCAAAGAGCAAGGGGGCTTCCATATTTACACCTCCAAGTGTGCATGGCAAAGATAAAGAGGTCCAAAACTGAACACCCTTTTAACGCCTCAGAAACATGCTTTAGATATAATTGGGGCACATTCACATTTGAAAACACAACTCTGCAAGGATCGCATATAGTTTGGGCCTAGGTGAGGTACAACTATGAACATCTGGGTCTTCCAAGGGCCTACACAGATTATTTTTCACCTGTGCTTGATGGGAACATTTCTGATGTTCTAGGGGTTCCAGAGCAATGGAGGCTGGATCTTAGGGTGAATGGCGCACTGGCCCGCCGACCCTAGTCTGCTCTCAGTCAGCTCCCCGCATTCCAGCCTTCCTATTTACAACCAGCCTGGGAGTGTATGTGTTTATCAGTTTCCTACTCCGTAGTCTCAAGTGTTGCCCCTTGAAGAATTCAGCAGGGAGGATGGTAGGGCAGGTTTTTTCCAGCCAGAACTTGCCAGAACTCTCAAGTGGGCACCATTGCCATTATAAGGGAACAAGGAAGGTGTTCACGGTGACTTCTGGCACTTCTTTTTCTAGAAAAATAGCATTAGAGGATGGGAACCAAAAAACTAATGAGTCGGCTCTGCCTCTTATTGGCTCTAGTTTTACCTCCTGTTGTCGTCCCTGCCTTCTGCCCTACCATTCCCATTGGGCACTAGCCACCACTGTTTGAGAGTATGAAAGAAACAAAGCAGGAAAGGAATATAAGGAGCCAGCTCTCCAAGCTAGGCCTATGAATGAGGTCACTTTCTTGTTTTGACCTGGCTGAAGCCTTTGCCACCATGTACGAAAAATGTCACTTGTGAAGCAACCTGAGGGTACCAGTACTTCTGCCTTATAAATAAATAAATAAATACATAAATAGGTAGTTGTTTGTAAAATTCCATGGGCAGAGTAGGAGGATAAGAAGCACCTGTTTATAATCCCTCTTCTTCCCATTCCCTTCCCCACCTCAATCTATTTCTCTGTATTCCTATCATGCAACCTCCTTCCCATGATGTGCCACTTGCATTTCTGCTTTTTTGGGTAATGTGTGTCAACAGGAAAAAGAGAGGGTATAAAATTTTCATATGCCAATTTATATGTATAGATACGAATTTAGAATTAATTACTGTGATCTGAGTAAAAAATACAGTCATCTTCTGTGGATGACTGTGGTCACATTGTGGTTGTGGGCTTACAACAACACAACTTTGGTGCCTGCTCACTCTGCTGTCCAGGTGTCAACGGCTGCTGGACAACTGAATAAGAATAATAATAATTTTATTATTTGTACACCACCTACCTGACTGGGTGGCTTCCAGCATATACAGTAACATCATAAAACATCAAACATTAAAAACTTCCCTATACAGTGGTACCTCGGGTTACATACGCTTCAGGTTACATATGCTTCAGGTTACAGACTCCACGAACCCAGAAATAGTACCTCGGGTTAAGAACTTTGCTTCAGGATAAGAACAGAAATCGTGCTCTGACGGCGCAGCAGCAGCGGGAGGCCCCATTAGCTAAGGTGGTACCTCAGGTTAAGAACAGTTTCAGGTTAAGTACGGACCTCCGGAACGAATTAAGTACTTAACCTGAGGTACCACTGTACAGGGCTGCCTTCAGATGTCTTCTAAAGATTGTATAGTCACTAACTTTGATGACTACTTGTGCTCCTTTGACCAGACAGCCCTTCAAACAGAAAACTCCTTCAAATAAAGCAAGGGATGGAAAACTCAGGCCAAGGGGCTGAATGTGGCCTTCCAAACGTCTTTCTCTGGCCCTTGAGACTCTCGCTAGGCCATGCCCCACATTCGTCCTCCCCCCCCCCTCCCCTCTTTTTTTGCCTAGCTGGAATATGTCCTTGAACAGCAACAAAATCTGTTTCTTGCCTGAAGAGATTATGTTAAAATTTCTGACTTGCATGAGGTTAGACTATAGCCTATTGTACAAAGAGAAGAGTTGCATTAATCGCTCTACGAACTTTGTATACCTGGCCTTGCCTACAACCAACATCCAGTGGCCCCTGAAAATATTTCCCAGCCCCTGAAATAGAAGACAGCCCTTCAACAGACCTTGAAATATAGGGGTGCTGTTTGTAAAGCAAGACACATGTCCACCCTGTGCCTCTATCTAGAGTCCTGTAATGCCACCTGCTTTTCATTTTTCTCTCCTCTTTGCTACAAGGGAGGGAAGGCTCGGGTTGTGTGGCTAGGCCCAGAAAAAGACAGAAGAGCAGAGCTTTCCAGTATGGGCTTCCCAAAATGGCTGAAATTGCTTCAAGACCCTTTCAGACAACCACACTCACCAACCCCCTCACCTTCAGCCAGCCAGCTATAACTAGGCCGGAGTGGTGGCAGGAAGGGAGAAGCTCTGATCAGTGGTGCTCATTTTAAACCCGCTAATTAAGGCAGGGCTGCATCATTTTTATTTGCCTTAGGCCTTGGGGTGCTGGCTTCATTGTGACATTATGCTCCAGCATTCACAACCACCTTTCTAGCTTTATAGATTTCAGGAAAGAAAAGAAAGGCACAGCAAAAATTGGCAATGCACTGTGGAAGCCTTTAGGAAAACGAGGGTTTAGGACATACTGTAGTAAACCAAGCAGGGTTGGTAGCTGTTAGATATTTTACCTGCCCACTGTACCCTCAGGTTCGGTATCAGGTATTTACTTGAATAATGGCTGCAAGCCTCACCATGTTTACTCAGAAGTAAGTCCCATTGACTTCAGTGGGGTTAGGATTTCTACCTCAATCAAATATTGTGACTGGGGGCAACAGGGGGAGGGGAGGTTACATTTATTTCTGTTTATCACACAAGCTGACCTGTTAAGTCTTTCCCCTGATCCACCATGCTGCACTTTCTGAGCCACACCTGATTCTTAGCAGAGGTGGGATTTTTTTATTTTTTAAAAATAACATCTCAGCTTGTCCTGCATCCTGAGGCAGGATGACTTCACACAGAACACCCATAACCCCATCCCTTCCTTATTTTGGCACACTAAGAGCAGTTATAGATGCTACAGCCCTATACAGCCAAGCACATGCCTGGTTACTGCTGGGTAAGGTTGACAATTCAGGGTGATAATACCCAAAAGGGAGGTTGTGCAGGACGTGTGCACATCCAAAGCTGGCACACATTCCCTGCACTCCTTCATTTCCAGAATATTCTTGCACCAGATTACCATTTTTAATAAGAAATTGGTGATTTCAAGTGAGTAAATTGAAAAACTCCTAAAAGAAAAGTACTTTTTTGAGAAGGGTACAGAAAGTAAGATGCATGCCGGTAGGCCAGTAACGCCGAACACCAGATTCAGGATGACCATATTTAACCTGCACTACACTTGTACGTTGCATTCATATCAAGCAGCATAAGAAGTAAATGGCAGGATGGGAGTATTTTTGTTCTTGAAAGGAAAGAGAAGGCCTACCTATGAGATGGTGCATTAAACAGCAACAGAGGTAGCTTGGGGAGACAGCAAAGGGCTAAGTAACACAAACAAGCAAAAGGGAAGGCCACTTACGTTTCGAGTGGTATCTTTGTCTGAGACCTGGTAAAGGGCAGGAGGCAGGCGAGTGAGAGAAAAAGCCACAGGAGGCCACCTGGCAGCATCCTCCACACCAAAACTATCAGCAGCAAGATCAATTGCATAGACCGAGGGATCCTTGACCTTGTTTCCTTCCTTTAGGATGGTCCTCCTGGCATCAGGTAGGCAGTCCCCAGCATGGTGTTCTGCTGGGGTAAGGGTGGGAGAGCAAAAAACGGGAAATACCTAAGCCTTCATCCTATCGTAACTGTGTTGTGGCATTGCTTCTCTTCCCCACCCCTCTCCAAACAGGCTACAGCTCCCTGAAGGAACCGGCACCTGAATCTGCTGGGTTCAAGTCAGATGGGGCAACTCAAAGAGATCCACCACCCCATGGCTGCGAAGGGCAATAGTGGACATCCAACTTCTGTGCCCTGCAGGAAAGGCAGACTGAGGGGAACTCTGGAAACAGCAGAAGCAGCAGTATCTACGTAATCCACTGCCGGCCCTTTAATCCCCTCGTAGAGCAGCAACAGCAGCAGATTTAGGGAACTGGAGTGGGATAAAATCAGCTAGGATTACTCTGATTTCCGAAGACAGGCATCAGTCTGTCCAATCAGAGCTTGGAACAGCCAACTCCAAGCCCACAGCATCACGACTTCAGAAATAAAAAAAAGCCTCCTGCCCTTTGATCCCTGCAGAGCATTTTTCATGATATCATAGAGGGCATCAGCATATTTGTCTACCATATTTCCTGCTCTGCCCTCCAAATCAAATTTAGTTCTTTGTATCTGGCTCCTTCTCCTTATTAGTAGCTTAGTTTAGTTTATTAAATTTCTTGGATGCATTTTTGAATAAAAAAAGATCCAGTTGTGTCTTACAGCAATTAAAATACACAAAAGTTGTATATATTCTGAACTAACAAGCCTGTTCTTTGTGAAATCTATGCAGTCCTAATAGGATCAAAGGAAAGAATTAGAACATGGAGCGGAAACTTATCTTGGCCGTCCGTCATATCAGAATTTTCAGTGGCATATTATTTTGTGAATTATAGTTATCTAGATTCCAGTCTAGAGACACACATTCATGGGCAACTGTTCAGGGACTGTATGGCAGTGCTGGGTGGGTCCAGATGTAAAAGTGGGCAGAGCGACAAATGTGACCATGTGACTTGCATTGCTGAGGAGTAGGCAAAGCTCAAGCCACATAAAGTCAGTAGTTTCTACAACACACATCTCTACAACCTGGTAAACGGAAGACATCATCAAAGTTCAATAAAGTATTTAGTCAGGCCAAAGAATTCAAGGTCAATGTGGAGTATGGTTGATGGCTGGTGCAGGACAGAATCCTAAGGGGCAGGAAGGAAGGTGTGAAGGACTATTTTTTGCTCCCAGGGTTCAGATTCCAGAGCTAACTAGCTTAATTCTAATACCTTGCAAGGTATGAATCACACTCCATGGATACCAAAAAAGTAGAGTACTGTTCTCACCCATTTCCAGCTGGCAATGAAGTGCAGGGGTAGCAAAATGTTAGAGTATTAGCTTCTATGTAAATAAACAACCCTTGGTAGATGAAGGCTAGAAACCATGCCAGGTGACCTTTCGGTCAGCCCTTAGAAGAAAAAAATATATATGTCCCAGGTGTATACAAAGGACACTGTTAGATTCTAGTACCAGTGTGCAACACAAGGCTTCCCTGAATCGGTTGGGTCTCTTCCTGATACCTCAAGGCTCACTAGGTCTTTGCAAAGGCCTTTAAGACAGTGTCTTCAGAGCACAGGAAAGGGTGCATATTATAGAAAGGGCCTGGGGCCCTCATCACAACCATCATCACTTCATCATGAGGGCTTTAATGGGGGGCAGGTGTCAGTCAGCAACTGATCTATGCTATGCAGGTTGAAATGGTTAAAGGGAAAATATGGTAAAATATAAGGAGAATTCCCTGGATGTTTGAGGCAAGTGCTCTTCGGTAATAGAATCTTAGCAGAGATTTAAAATCACAAAACATGCAGCAAAGTAAAGCATAGAAATATAGACTGTTTGACCTTTTAAATATCCCCTTCTAAGTTTCTTCCAAAGTTTCTGAAATATACTCAAAGTCGAGAGTGGATTTCATGGTCGTTCTTCAGCTCACAGTGGTGAGGAGGAATGGAAGTTCCCCCAGGATGTCTGCTTTATAGACATTATTTACATAATGGGCCCCATGTGATTGGCTAATTCCAGGATTCTCCTGTAGGCCAATCAGGTTGTGGATTTACTTCCACCTGGAGCTGGATTGGGTGGCTCCTGCAGACCAATCATACTGCTGCATTGTTCTAGGACCAATCAGACTGCTGCATTCTGAATCCTATTGTTCTAGGACCAATCAGACTGCTGCATTTTGGATCCTATTCAACTCAGTACATAATAGTTTCCCACTTCCCTTAGCATAGAAGGAGACCACACATTTGGCAAGTTAACAAATGATTTATTTACTCTTCAAAGGTCAGATTCATGTGCTTTTCCATAGAGCAGCAAGAAATGGCAGGCAGCATAACTTGGTTTCAAAATGGTAAATGCTTCTAAATTATTTGTATAGAAAGACAAAGATGGCTTGCTAAAGTCATACAATCTATACTTGGAGCATCCAGCTTAGACATCCTTGCCGGTACAGTTCACATAGTGGAAAGGAGGATGGTGGAAAGTGAAGAGGGTGGAAAACAAAGAATTTGGTACTCCTTCCTCCCAAGGTAAGGGTGTGTGACCTAGCTAAGCCTCGTAGGACAGCTTACTCTATGCTCTTAACCCCTTCATGCATAAATTAGAGCTAAGCATGTTGGTTATATGAGGCTGATTTATCCCAGTTTTATTATTTCAGTTCTTAACCACTGAGTAGATGTACACACTCCCTATCTGTCACTTCCTTTGATCTTGCTGTCAGATGCAGACCATTATCATAACTGCTTTTTTTGGCGGGCTCAGCCTCACCAGGCCTCAACATATGCAACCAGCCCAGTTTCCAAACCATTTCAGTCTTCTGATTTCATAAGGCTGTTAGCCTAAAATGCTGTCAGCTTTTAAAGTGACACATGACTCCACATCTTGCTGCTTCTGCAATAGACTAATGTGATTACACTTCTGTGGTTTGAAGGAGAATTGCTATTCTGTGCTGTCTCTGTGGTTGCACAAAAGACAGGATTCGTGTTGCTTACTAGTCCCTTGCTCATGCACTCATTTACAGTCCAGAGAAAATTAATTTTGAAAAATGGTGGTTGCTGCTTTGTACTTTGAAGGCTGTCTGAAAGGCTGAATGGAAGAGTAATGGTTCACAGCAGGAGGCTGAGTTAGTGGGAAGCATCAAGGGAGTCGCAATAGTCATCAGTGTGAAATCCCTCTCATTTAAGTTCGTCATCAGTCTTTTGGAAGGGAAAAGGAAAATGCATGTTAATGAAATTCAGACATGAGAAGAACTGAAAACACCATGCATAACAACAGAGAACAGGAAAGATAATACAAAAGGATTTAGGATATGATTAATCTAAATGTATGCATGTCTAAGCATCTCTGAAATTATCAGTCTGAGTACCTCTGAAACAAAGGAAACTCCAGCTGACTGCAGGTAAAAATGAAAATAATTTCTATACAATGGCATATGTATTAATTAGTTTGTTAGTGTGGCTTGAGGAGATTCAGGGGCTCTGTAGTGACAGCTTCTAAACTCCTCTGCTTAAAGAGTGAAATTATTTCACTAACTGAGAACCTTCTCCTGTTACCTAACACCACTGACCCAGGAAGTCAATCACACTTAGGAATGATTCACACATTACTTTATTTGAGGGGTATGTAAACACAAGAGATTTCTCAGGAGACAGATGAGGTGATCAGGCACTCCCATTTCTTTAAGAACTTGCCATAGTTTGCTGTGGTCGACACAGTCAAAGCCTTTTGCATAGTCAGTGAAGCAGAAGTAGATGTCTTTCTGGAACTCTCTAGCTTTTCCATAATCCAGCGCATGTTTGCAATTTGGTCTCTGGTTCCTCTGCCTCTCGTGTGGCTGTGAGGGCTGGTTTTGACCCACTGCATCCATTATGACCATTTATTTATTTTTTGCAAGTTTTGGGGGAAGAAAATAAGAAATGAAATAGAACCCTCTGGTAAAACAAGATATATTTACCATAACATATAACTTACTATTTTAAAACTCTTGGCTCATTTTTAAAAAAATTTATTGTTGTTTTCTGATAACTGTATGATTTTCCTCCAATTTATGAAACAAGCTTCTGTGAATTCATACCAATACCCATTGGTAGGTGCTTCCCCCACTATCATCTAAATTTAGATTTGCTTAAGCAGTCCAGGATAAGGCAAGCATTTTCTCACCCGAAGCATTTTCAGCTGAGGATATCCATTGTTATTCTTAGCAGCAGCAGCAGGATGCCCAGAGAGCAAAAAGTGGGAGGGGGAGGGGAAAACACCAAGCACAGATCTGAGAGAGTAAAGCAGCATTTTCCATCATTAACAGAATTTTTAATATTTTTTTTTAAATAGAGCAGATGTTTCATTTTTCTCTCTCCCTTTTTTGTAGGGTAAATGTCAGCTTCCTCCCTGCTTTCCCCCATCACATGCTGTTAGACAGATTCTCTCCTCTCCCTCCCTGCTGAATCATTTGCTCCCCTTATCTAACAGCCATGCAAAGTGCTAAACCTAATCTTTTCACTTCACGTCAACATAACTAAAAAAGAATTTGATTGCTAAGGGAGAATGCATTAAAAAAAGAACGTAAGGGAAAGAGATTAAGATTCACTATATGGGAGTAAAATAGATCCTGGGAGAGAGAGAATGAAATTGTGTTTACTTAGTGTTTCCGGGCCTGGCATAAGGGCAAGTGAGGAGCGTTTTGTGTCATGGAAGAGCCGTATTGGGCAGCATCTAAATGTTGTGAATAAGATGAGTAATAAGCAATTAATGTATTGTGATTTATGCTTACTCCTGTGGAGATGCCTGTGGGATTTTCTGCTTCAGCAGCCATCTGCCTCAGCTGCAATCTTATGTACGCTTACTCGGGAGTAAGCCCCATTGAACACACATGCTGAAGAAGCATTCATCTGTGATCAAGTTCCAGGAGTCTCTCCCCTCAGTTACCAAGGTACTTTTGCATTCACAGTGCACGGCTTTTCTTGGTGTGCAGCTGTGAGAGCTGAAGATGTGGAAGTTGAAAAATGAGGAAGCTAAACATGTTAGGGGGGTATGTGTTTATTAAGCACTTAAATGACAAGCAATGCCAGGGACGGTGCATAAGGGTGCGATGCACTCAGTTTCCATACCTAGCACAAAATGCCCAAATAATACTAAACCCCCTCCTTCTTTAGGGCCAGAATCTCCTCTTTTTCACATTTATCTTCCTGTTTCATTTCATCCTTGTAAATACTGTACTGTTGAAGTATCACTGTGTCAATTTCTGATGAGTCAGATACTGTTTATGTAAACCACTTGTAATTTTTCTCATCTGACAATCTCTCAGGGCTGGAAGGAGTCCTTTGGTTGCCTTTAAATATTTCATTCAATAATGTAATGTAATCATTTATGATAAATTGTATTCTAAGAGAAGGGTATCTTGGGGTACAGCTAAACCTGTGGATTTTGCCTCTATTTGGTGACCATTTGCTACTTGTATGATAGGTCAATTATGGGGATGGCAAGTCCCAATGAAATACGTCTTTATTTTGTATTAATAACATTAGTTTAGTTTTTTCCTGTATCAGGTTCTGGATCACTGTGTAGTCTCTTGAGAATGTACTTTGAGCTAACAGCTGTGAACCCAGGGGAAGTGTTACACTTCTTTTATCTATTTTTTTAAAAAATTATTTCATATTTCTTACTGAACTATTTTAACTTCATGATAAAGTTTTGATTTTTTTTTAAAGCAATCTTTTACCCTACGTTCCTTCTTCTACAGACAATGCAAAACAGTTAGTCTGGAGTCCCAACTCAGAGAATAGTGGCATTTTATAATGGATGTAAAGATAGAAGTATTCTGTTTTAAAGATAGTCAGGTCCTGCTTTTACATTTGAGCCCAACACTTGCACTTATGAGCCTATTGATGTCAGCACTATGGGGACAAGACTCACAGCAGTGTACCTGTAATTTGGCGACCTTGCAAAGGATTTGACCTTGCTCCTCAAAGCTATGGAGTGCACACTCTCAGCACAATCCGTGTTCAATATTTCATCAATGAAAATATATTTACAATTTTCCTCCCCCATCCCCCAACATGAGGGAAAAAGAGAGAACTTCAACTAAGTATCAGAGACAGTGGAGATCCAGTTAAGTGTGCCAGTCCAGGTAAATATTAACACTTTATTAATCCCTTTGGGCTTTACTCACTATACTCCTCTGACTTCTAATCAGAGCTTTCAAATTGACCAGATCAATCATAAGACTGGACTGAGTTTGAATTAGACTATCTATAAACCCTCCGAGAAAGCTCAATTGGCTGGCAACTTAATTTGCAGGACAATACAAAATACTCTGGCAAAAGGAAATGAGCAGAGCACCCTACGCATTGCAGAACACACTGAACGCAACTGCCAATCTGACTGACTTCCCTTTGACTCCACTAAGTCACCTGCCTGAAGAAGAAACTTCTGCAGAGTATTTTTCTGCTTGGTGCTGTAGAATTCATCCCCAATATAAATCAGATTTTTTGCAGCCACACAGCAATAGATTTGTCTCATTCGACGGTATTGTTCAGACAATCATTAGATCAGCATATATTTCAGTATATCTGTTATACCAGTGAGCTCACTGTACTAGAGAGAGCTGCAGGTTTGTGACCTGATCAGTATTGCCAAGTCTCCTAAAATCTCTATCTGTAGCCCACTGGCCTTTAGTTTATCTGAAGGCTTTGTGTGCTGCCTCAGTTTACCTAGTTTAGTCTGTCGGGCCCTAGTATGGGAGACTCTGTGAGCCTATGTTGCAGCTGCTATTAATTCGGAGGAGAGATGGAGAAGGATGGGCAAGGAACCTGCAGGCCCCAAAGAACAAGTTTTGTGCCTGCCCTGTGATATTTTTCTAAACAGAGAGAGAACAGTGAATCATCACTGTAAGAACTTAGCAGAATCAGGTCTAAAGGGCTGAGCAAGAAGGCGCTCAAGGGCAGAGGAAAACTGGAGCTGCTGAACTTCTTGCAGTTCCTTGCTGGCTGGGACAAACACAAGCCAAGGTCTTTGTCAGACACTGTATTTTTAGTCAGATATGTGGGTGTGGGTGGTTATTCTGGGTTGTTGTTTTTTTAAAAAAACCCTATCTATACCCCTCAGATGTAAGCCTGCAAACACTGAAACACTAATAGTATATGGTTTCAGGAGTTGTTCTGTTTCCTCTATGAAACAGAGCAACTTCCACTGACCAACTATAGTGAATTATAACAAATGTAAAAGGTTGTTATTTCTCAAAAAATATTAGGCAGTGCAATTTTTTAACTATTTGGCGTGCAGCTCCTGGCTCAGAACCAAGAACATACTCAGGAAAAGGCACATCAGCATTCCTTCCTCTCAATCTCCAGTCACACTTTCTATTTTCCATCAAGTCCCTTATTAGTTTAGTCAGCTGCCAGTTTTCATACATGACCCATCTTTTTCTGGATGGGGCAATGTCTGCTTTGAAGGAAAATGTTCACATAGATTTACTCATCTTCTTCTTTTGAGCCCCATTGAAATGCCCTTAAAGGATTGGAGCAGTTTTTTTGCTGTGCATTTGAAAAACATGGAATCATAAGGTTAGAAACCCACTGAAGCACCCAAGGATGATGTTAATATGAATGTGAGCCAGAGGTTTCTTCTGCACTTCTGATTGTTGAAGCCTGCAATGTGCTGTGCAGTTGACTGACAGGGCTTGAAGTGTGCTATGTATAGGGCTTCACAGTGCTTTGCAAGACCTGACAATCAGCAGATCACAGGTGCCTTGTGTGTTGTGCCTTTACACACATGGTTTGATTTTACAAACTATGCAGGCAAAAATGGGTCCCCTGACATCATGGTGATGTCAGACAAATGGCAGGTGTGCAGCACCACCCACCTGTCAAATTAGGCCTAGTCGTCCTGTGCACATGTATGCATTGGACTATGGCATAGAGTGACAGCTTTAAGCTCAGCTTGCTTGGGCAATGTCAAGCAGTATCCAGATGTTTCATAACGAACCCCCTTTTTTCCCTGCCACTGACTGAAAACCACTCTGCTTGCTAAATCTGAAAATCCACAAGAATAAAAAGCGTTACCTGTCTACCCTGGTGTATTGTACAAAATGGATATTACAGCCTGACAACTTCTAAGCTACTTTACATCTGCAGAGGAGCCAAGATGCCAGAGCAACCCAGCGCTGATCCATTTTATGCACAAATAATAATCTTGATAGAACGCTGATCTGCAGAATTACAAAAGGTGTTTAAAACTCTGATCTTCCTTGTTCACTCTCAAAGGCTGTGTTCAGTAAGGGAATGAAGAATAAATCAAGGAGAATGCAATAATGGCTGAAAACAGACAAGCTTTATCCAGCAGAGAGCTCCTGCTTGCATAATTTAGACAGGCAACCCCCTACAACAAGGCTTTCACTATAAATAAATTCAGATTTACTTGTTTGTTTCAGCCATTGGGCACAGGAACAAAAAAGTACATATTTAAGATTTGAACAGCAAAATGTTAAAACCAGGACACGGCATGATGGATGATAAATAAAATCAAACTCAGTAGACTAAAAAAATAGGGTCTTAAGGAAATAATAGATTGATGCCAAATGAAAATAATTAACTTGTCAAACCAGGTCAACCTGAATAACAATAGATAATGTGTATTCAGAAATGTATTTGCATGATCTGGCCACAGCAAGATCACTACTTCTGAATCATTCAGAATTTGCTAAGATCTTGTTAAGGAAGGTTGGAACAACCCCTAGTGGAGCATAGGGTGTCTGTGCACACCATACAATCAACTTATTTATTTGGTACACTTACACTTAACCCTTCCTCTAAGACACTCATTCAGTGAGATAGATTTCATAAATTACCATATTTTCTGTTCTATAAGACTCACTTTTTCTCTCCTAAAAAGTAAGGGGAAATGTGTGTGCGTCTTATGGAGCGAATGCAGGCTGCACAGCTATCCCAGAAGCCAGGAACAGCAAGAGGGATCGCTGCTTTCGCTGCGCAGTGATCCCTCTTGCTGTTCTGGCTTCTGGGATTCAGAATATTTTTTTTCTTATTTTCCTCCTCCAAAAACTAGGTGCGTTTTATGGTCTAGTGCGTCTTATGGAGCGAAAAATACGGTACCACATATACAATTTAAAGTGTACTTTTAAATTCTTACCTTGTTTATTTTCTTTACATCTATGTGAGGATTTAAACATTGAAGTTGACAGCCGTCAAGAAATCAAGAGGTGCTTGCATTTGAATTCAGATGTCCTTGTGCAAAATCCAGAATCCGTATGATTGGAAGCAGAAAAATAGTGAGTAAATTGCACTAGCCAAAACACCATAAAGCAAACACTTAAAGCCCTTAAGCCTGCTTTCAGAATGTATATTTGAATTGTAAATATACTGACATAAATGACATTAAAATCAGAGATGCTGCTTTAATACTTCACTGACATTTCAGTGCCATCCTCATAGTTTAATGCATACACAGCCTCACAGGAAATGCAACGGATACTAAATGTGAGAACCAAGACATTAAGCAAATAAACTTTCCCAGATCATGCCTGTCAACCCAAGCAGCAAAATCCCATCATCTGAAATTAGATTAATTTCATGCTACCAGACTTCCCAGTTTTGAAAACCTGACAACCAACTTCCTTGGCAAGCATAGAAATGTGTTGGGCCCAAGACTGCAGATGGGGTCCAATTCCAAGAGAAATAGAGAAGGGTTAGATGGGCAGAAGACTGGCTGTAAGCAAGGCAATCTGCTTTGCAACTCAGTGTAGCAAGTTGCTCAGCTGGAGGTGTTAGCTTGGAAGGAAAGGTTTTATAGTGGATGGTGTGAGTCCACTGGCTTGAGAAGTCAGCTGAAGAACGGAAGAGATTCAACAAGCTATATATAGAGGAGTGGGATATTATGGGAGCCTGCAGGTCACTCGACTTTCTGGCTTTGCTGTAGCAGGTCCCAGAACCTCAGAAGCAGCTTCTGGCTGGATCAAAGCACCCCTTAGTTCCTTCCTCATGACAAATTACTGGCATTAAACCTCTGGCCAAATCACCCAAGACCCAGCCAAGGTCCTTGCCTTCATAGAATCATAGCGTTGGAAGGGACCATTAGGGTCATTTAGTCCAACCCCCTGAAATACTTGGTCCAACATGGGGCTTGAACCCACAACCCTGAGATGAAAAATCTCATGCTGTATCAATGTCCTTCAGAGTCTTGCTTCATTACCTCTCCACTTTTGTAACCCCCAAAATGCCTAGGACTTTGCCAGCTCCACGACCCTCAGCCATCCAAGGTCTCCTGCTGCTTCAAACCATTCTGCTTTTTCTCCCTTTCTTGTCTGAAGCTGTATTCTAGAAACCTGTTGTGATGCTAATGGTCTTACATGACAAAATCAGGTGCATAATCCTGTTTGACAGATCTAAACTAAAAAGGCCACACTTCACCTCACCTTTTCATGCAATTCTAGTGCCTTGCACTAAATTACAGAACATCTTGTGCATTGTGCTGTACTTAAAATCTAACACATTTTTTAGGAAAGTTAGATTCAAACTTGAAAACCATAAAACCGTAAGGTTTTCAATTCCAAAATCTTTTAGCCTCTGTGATAATAAGATGAATCCAACACATAATCTGTGTAAATACATTTTATTTTCTTTACAAATGGGTAATTGAAACTACTGTCCATCTTCTGATTGAACAACACAGTGGAAATGAAACTATTCATTCATTCACATTGCTAGTTTTAACAAAATGCTTAAAAGTAATGCAGTCATCCCGGAGAAAAGCACACAGAAGTTATCACAGTCTAATGAAGGCCTATATCTACATCAAAGGGGGAAAACAGCTAGAAAGAAAAGACTCTATAAAGAGTTATAATGTAATCATCTACTCCTTGCTATGAATGTTCTGGTCACAAAATAGAAAAATATTTGCTTACAAAATGAGGTTTTGTTTTTTGTTTTTTAAAAAGAGGAAAACCGCCTCTTTCCTACATAGTAGTCTGCATGCAGAGAACTTGGGGTGTGTTGCAGGGAACAAGAAAGGAAATGGAATGCAGAATCCTATCAAATTCTTGGCATAGACAAGTCGTTTTGCAGCGGCTGACTCTTGATCGCAGACCCTTCCTGCGTTATCTTTTTCACACAACTCTGGCATGTAAGGGGAAATTGTAACATGAGAAACCAGTCTCCTGCGGGCAAGTGACATTCCTTCCGAAGGATAATGACAGCCTCTGTTGTGGTTTTTCTTTTGGAGGGGTGGTGGTCAGTAGAACTGGAGGTGGTATGGATATCCACGGCATACGCATTCACTTCTTTGCCATCAAACAGGTTTAAAAACAAAACAAAAAACCAACGTACAGATTGTGTGAACAGAGACAGTAGAGGGATGGATGTCCAAATCACTGGCAATGATGACCACAATGTTATTTTTAGCTCTTTGAAAAGCTATCTGCTTTCCCTAGCCACAGCTTTCACAAGAGCTTCAAAGTTTTCTACTATAGTCCAAGCCTGCCACCTGGTGGCCGCCAGCAAGTACCATCCTTTGTAAACAATGTAGAGTAGTAACTTCCACCTATGGTAACTAATGATTCCAGCAAAGTACCTTGGCAACTAATCTCTAATATTCTTCTTTTAAGAAACACAAAAAACAGATGTATTATTGAAGAGAAAATATAAATCTTTATACATGCTGGTATCCAGCCTACATAAGAAAAACACTATAAAGGTATCTTAAGTCTGTTGTCATACTGTAACTTCACCCTACCCTCTGAAAGGCACTATCCGTTCCCACCCACTCATTCCTCAGCAGAGCACAGACTTGCCAGCGAGCATCATTTAAAGCTATGCAGAAAGCCCCAAATCCCTTGTTTTGTTTGACGGTTATTTTAAAAAGTCAAGTTCAGTTCAGTTATTTTAAAAAGTCAAGTTCAGGATATGAGATGCATTTTAATTTAAAAAAAACGAAGTTTCACATGGGTTTTTTCAGTGCTGCTTTTCTCACGCTGACAAGGTACGCATCATAGATGATGTTTAGGAAGTTGTCGTCATTCTGAAGGGGGAAAGGCATATACTTTGTTAATAATATGAATTTTAAAACCACAGAGAAATTAAAACTCCACATTTTTTGAACCATTGTGTTCATTAATGAACTGGGAAATGCAAATTTAGATCCTATGAAGCCCACTGAGTGGTCTTGAGCATGCCACCCACTGTCATCCTAATTATTCTCCTGGGTTTTTGCTAAGGCTAAAATGTTGTTCTATGCAACTTGGAGCAAAGGCAGGATAAAACTACTTCTACAGTCAGTGGTAGCTCTAAGCAGGATCCTCACTGCTGGCTGTCAGAATGAAGAACATTGGGCACAGATCAGCAACTCCCAATTGACTGCAGTGCATAGGGAGCTGATTTGTTGCATCTAACCTGTTTCAGACCTTGCGAGAAACTAGAGCTGCTGTCAATGGTCTGGGCTGTAGCTACTGACAAGACAGCTGCAAACCGGGGGCTGTTTTTTTCCAGGGCACACAGATGCCTAATTGTAGACTTACAATATGGTAAGTCTTATTTTCATAATAACTAAACTGGACCATCAGCCAACTTAGCAAAATGGAGAAGTAACCTGGGTCACAAAACAAAACAAAACACTCAGTTGAGGATTATCTACACAACAATGCTGTATGCTTACTGGTGACAATTCATTCCAACTCTCCGCTTGCTCTCATCTCCTAGGGTGACAGATGCAAATAGTTTTTAAGAGAGGACAAGGGCAGATGAGAAATGTAATGGACGCTTTACCTGGATCAGATGTAGTAACGTTTCCTGTAGTTGTAGCTTTGTCAGTGAGCTGCTGTTTGTAACAGCTGCTTCTGGGTTCTGCACAGACAGGCTGTTAGTGGAACTAGAAACAGCTTCTTGGTTCACGACGGGCAGCCATCCACCTTCACTTGGCTTTGGCGGTGCTGGGGCAGACTGACTGAACACCATTGGGGACATCAGTAGTGAAGGAGCTACAGTAGCAGGAATTCGCTGCGGTGAGATGACCTGCTCATCACACACAAGGACATCACATTAAATTACACGTCAACCACAGCTATACAAAGGAATCTGAGGTGGCATTAAAAAACTATCTGGCAAGCAGCTTACTGCCTTTCTGGAAGGTGAACTCAACCCTGCTGGAGCTGGCAGTCATCCTAGCAAGGCAGAAAAATATTCCTGGGTTGAGGGTGATAGGGTCACTTCCAATTTGATGTGCCACCAAGCATAGAGTTGAGGTGGCTCTTGCAGTCCAGAGAACCTAGATAGCCATTGTGAAGATAGTGAGATGGCGCCAAGGGAATGGACCCAGAGCCAAAGAAACCACCCGAATGGAGAAAGGCTACTTCTTGGAAACTGAATCATTCAGACATAGGTTAGATGTAAGAGGGTGGGCAGCTAGAATTCAGAAAAGCCTGAACAGTTTCTCAACCAGACGGGCCAAAATAGATTCAGGGTTGCAGAACCCATGTGTCAGAACTGGGTTGTTGTTGCACCCTGACAGAAAAATTATGCTAGTTGTGGCTTCTGTTGTCACAGCAGTGGTATGACCTGCCAGCCCTAAATGGCCTAAAAGCTATGCTTGGGGTATGTATGTATGTATGTATGTATGTGGCAAATTTTTGCATGCAGATCTGAAATTGGCCAACTAATTCTTTGGGTGGAGGGCAGCCCTTTAAGTCAGGAGGCTTGTCAGGTTCTGCATGAAAAAAGACCCCTTATTTATTTGTATACACATATTGTGTGTTCCCCCCCGCCCGATGGTATTCAAGGCAGCTTACAGTTAAAAACAAGAACTGCACAAAACAGAAAATTCAATCATCAAAACACAATGAAACATTGATAGAATTAAAATTATTAACATATATGAAATCTGTTTAAAACATACCAATAATTACAATAAAAACAGCATGGAACCAGCCCTTTAATTAAAATTTGTACCCAGATTCACCCTCCCTACCCTGATGTTTCTCTTCTAATGATTCCATGAGGTTTTTATTTGTTTATACAAGACATTATCTGCTCATGTAAAGCCAAGTGAGGCTTTAAGCAGGGCCTGCGCTACAAATCGGTGAAAGGCTGCTGCACTAATGCCTTCAGTTGCTTGAGTTCAAGATTCCAACATTAAAGCTAAATTAAATAGATGCTGGAAGAAAGGAAGAAGAGATGGTACACTGATGAACCAGTTGTTGAATCTCGTCTTTGCTAAGCAGGGTGATTAATTAGAAACCATTAATTCATTTTATCTAATGGCTGGGAGAGCTATATATCACCTGTAGTTATACATTTTGGCAGCCCCATACATTATGAACAAGCAGCCTGTTTTGAAGAGCAGATTGCATATTGCTCCACATTACCATGGTCAGCAAGGTCTAAGGCTTCCGTCTCTAAGGCGGAGTCTAATCCCACACACGTGTATAGCAGATTTGCAGGCTTTTGTTGACAATGGCCATGCTTTTAAAGGAAAGTAATACTTGTATGCAGCTTAAATAGCTGGATAAGCCTCTCTTCTCTGCCCCAAGGCAGATATTTCAGAATGTTATTTTTAGGGAATTCCCTCAAGGCCTAGGCATTAATTATGCTTGAAGAGACTAACAGACATGGAATGAAACACTTTATTATAACAACTTGGGCTGGAGGCAGGTAATAATTTTAAAGAAACTGGAAATAGCATACATGCATAACTCAGATGCAGATGTAATGTTCCTGTTCCCCCCAAAATTAGACAGCCTTCCCCAGCAAAGGAGACTTCCTTGTTTGTTAAATGGGCTTTCCTATGATGTCTAATGCAGGAAAATGTGGTTTAAGTACTCCTTGTAGACCAGGCTCAAATCTGTGATGTTCTTCCCACAGGAATTTGATTGACCACTGTGAGGAACAGGATGCTGGACCAAATAGGGCTTTTCTTATATTCTTACAACTAAGGAAATATCTGCAGCTGGGCATGATAGGAAGGAGGTGTGCTTCAGCCCATCCTTATTTCTACTCCAACAAACCATATTTATTGGTAATTGGGAAGGTCACATTTGAATACAGCCATAGGTTTTGATTAAAAGGACCCCTTGTCTGCATGGAAAGCACTCTTTTTCCCCACAAGTGGAGGTGTTGTTTGACTTCCCTGACCCACAGGAGTCACTGGGTATAAGTGGCTGCAACAAGAAAAGGGAGGAAAGCCCCATTGCACAGACAAAACTCCAATGGTTCTTTGGGTCCAAACCATAGTCCTGCTGTCTGACTCTAAACTGGTTTTTTATCAGAGCATTCCACAAGCAGGAATTCTACATTTAAACCACCTACTTTCAAGATCTTCCTCCAATTTTCTGCCCTTTCCTCTTATTTTGGTTGCACCTCTTACCTCTTTACAATTAATGCAGCTTTGGGAATGCTTTCCTATCAACTTTTTTTTGGTGAAAAATCATTTTCTCTGTGCATAGTGGAAACGGACTGCCTAGGTACGCTCTTTGAGCAGCTCAGACTTGATCAAGATTGTGTTTTCTTTGGGTTGATTCAAGTACCACTGTGTTCTGCTTTTTCTAATTGCTTTCGTAACAAGTATTTCCCCTCCACTGAACCTTATACTGCAGATTACAGCTTTGAAGCCAGATGGAGATGCATCACAAGCCAAATCGAAATGAGACCAATAATATGCCGAGTCCACTGCTGAGGAAGTACAAACTGCAGATTCCAGTTACTGAAGGAACTTATGGCGAATCCTTTAAATACACATTTGTTCAGTCCCACCACCAATATTCAAGATGTTGTCTAGGTGGCAAGATGCACCCAGCAGACCCTATAAAACTTGGTCCACTTGAAAGTCAGGGGGAGCAGATAAAACGCCAAAAAGCAATTCTAGGGAACAGACTTTTGGGTGAGTTTATTATTAGGTTCTGCTTTGATTCGCTTTGCCTGAGCATCTGCATGTGTGACTGCGCCAATACTATTTGACTGAAATGTCTGTCCTTAGTTATGGTGACAAATAAGTCTTCAGCTGGCAGCAATACACTATAGTATCATCCGGAAGTCTTTACAAACTTAAATATTTCTGTAGAATAGACACAGGTGATACTGCCAAAGTCTGAAGCAAGAACTTCCTCATTTAGAAATTTTAGGCCAAACTTCTCTGAAGTTTGAGCTTGCTTGCTATTGGCTCAGCATACCAGCAGCAGCCCTTTCTACCACTGTAGCTGTAGCCTTCATTAAGCAGCTTCTGTACTTTTACAGTTCTATAGTAGAATGTGACAAAGAGACAAAACCTAACATATAAGCTATATAAAGAGACCTAAGAAATGGCACCCAGGAAACATGGCAACCACAATGTAAGCTGGCAGTTAGGTTAGTGGCTGAGGAAAGCTGTCTTTGCATGTGAAAAAGTTATGGCTGGCAAGCAGCGGCACACAGGAAAAAGCTTTAAAACCCAGTGGGTTTCAAGCTTCAAGGGAGCACTTAGGCCTGGGACAAGAGAACTAGCAACTGGGGGTAGTGTTCATGCCGGTGAAGAAATCTGCTGACATATGTTGTGAAAGGATGGCATAATGAAATTGGCTGTCTGGGGTAATTTTAAAAATTAACCTCTGTTCCTGCTGCTGTCTCCATCAAAACTGATGGCTCTTCAATGAAAATGTGAGCCCCTGGGAAATCTGAACTCCTGGTCCATTTGTGTTTGACACCCATTTTTAAATCTCAAACCCTTAACACAACCACAAAATAAAGACCTGAGCAAGGCCTATGGAGACAGCCACAGGCTCAGAACTTAGTTATGCCCATTATACTATAGAGCCAATTAAATTTGCTGCAGTTGGCAAGACATGCTTTCTTTCCCCAATAAACTGGTGTCACTGGGGGCAGGTTTAGCCTCCACCAAGTAGTTTCCTGAGGATATTGCTTTATTTTCTCCTGTGTAAGTGAATGGCCCCTATCAACATCTGTAAGAAAACATTAAGAGCTGCACTATGGGATACTGTATTGGTGGAAATAAAACCTGTTTTCCAACCCTGGGCAACCCAGCCCAGAAAGTACCTCCCCTGCAATGCACAGACAATCTCTCAGTTCCATCACAATATACAGTGCAATAAAACATTATCTTCCTATGGATAGACTTTGCTGTCCACATTCTGAATAACATCAGCAAGCTGATTAAAGTATCACATCATGAAGCCATTATCAAATTCTATCCCAAATGGATGTTTTTCCATTTCATTTTAGTCCAAATGTCATAAGCATCATCCTCAGACACAGGGTCAATGAATCATCAAATTCCAACTTTTCTTGTTTTGACACATCCTGCACTTTCACACTTTCTATTAGTTCAAATTATAGAGCCTAACAATAAGCTCAATTTCCAGTTTTATTTAATAGTGTGCTTGGCTGCAGTCTATGGAGGAGAGGCTGGAGGAAATGGCAGACTGCACAACAAAAGCAGCAGCCAAAAGCCAAGCCCCCACAGCTGCACAGATCCCATTTGCCCAAGTGAGGGATTTCCAAGGATTATTAAAGGGATCATTTAACTTTGGAAGTGGTGGCAGTGATTTGTATTATAATTTAGAAATGCCTTTTCTTGGATGCAGCTTGACAACAGCAAAATATGCTAGTATATCTGAAAAACCCTTTATAAACAAATCAAGAAATCAAGTGCTGAAGGTCAATGGGAAAGCAAAACTATATTCCATAGGGACACAGCTATGGAAACCTAGATTCACTTGGGATCAGTAGTATCAGTGGATGTGCAGGCAAGGGATCTTTAGCCTAGTTGCCTATCCCAGCTGTATTCCTCCTTACCACCCTTTGCCATTAGGCTTCACTCAAATGTTGGCATAAGGAGAAATAGCTAACATGCAGTTGGGTGGAGTCCCAGGTAGCATTGATGCAAAGATGGAAATTACCTGTGACCCAATATCTATGTGCAATTTGTCCAATTTCTGCTTTTCTTCCATCATAGTTTGGAAGCGAAAAGATTGCAGAAACTGAGTGAATTATTTATCCATTCCTGCAAGTTTGCACCTAGTTCATGTCTTACTTCCTATACATGGTGGTAAGCACATATCCCAAGAATAAGGCTCACACTCTACCCTATTCGCGAATGTCTGAAATGACTCTAACAATATTCAGAAGTATCTCCAGTGAACACACAGGGCTCTCACAAATGCACAGGAGCAGTGCCATGCTTGCAATGGGATCTCCTTTTGGAAATGAATGGGGAAACTCTTGTGCGAATGGCATCTTCATATACCTATCAGAGCTCCTGTGCACACAAATACTTGCTGGATGTTAACTTTCAGTTCCTGCAATAAGAGACAAGTTCTCAGAGGCAAAAGCAAGCAATACCTCTGCCTTCATGCATATAAAGCAAACTGTCTCAAATAAGCCATCCAAGGAACTGAGTGGACCAGCAATCCTTCATTATAGCTCTGAAAAGCCATTACAGTCATACCTTGGAAGTCAAATGGAATCCGTTCCAGAAGTCTGTTCAGCTTCCAAAATGTTCAAAAACCAAACTGTGGCATCCAAAAATAGTTTGCAAACTGGAACAGTCACTTTGCAGTGTTTGGGAGCCAAAATGTTCGAGAACTAAGCTGTTCAAAAACCAAGGTACGACTGTACTAGCTATGGTCTAACAATGCAGAGGACATTCAGGTACAAAATGTCCACTTGCCCCCCTTGAAAAGGCATGCCCCACTTCAAGGACTTTTGAACCTGGGGATGAGGATGACTTGACATGAGGTTCACCCACAAAGGTAAAAGGTTTTTGATTTGTTGGGACATTTACTGGTGAATGGAAGCTGCACACACAAAAAACACTCGGGATTTTTCAAATCTACATGCTTGAAAAAACTCAAGCTTAAGCCCAAAGGGTTGTTAAAATGAACTAAGGAGCAGTGTTTGGACACCACTAGTATGGACCATGAACTAGCATACAGTTCCCCAATGCTAGAACTGAGAGGTATACTTTTGGTTTTTGAATGTTGAAAGTAGAAGAACAAGCAGCCTGTTGATCCAAGGTTCTCGGACTCTAGGCTCTATCAAATCTATTGCTGGTTTACCTGAAAAAGAGGAGGCTGCTTTTCTGTGCTTGAAGCTTTGTCCATCCAGGAATCCAGAGGTTTTAGGGTGGTGCTGCTCTGAGTAACCACGGGAAACTTGGCTGCCAAGGTTGGCCGACTGGATACATGCAACTGCTGCTCCTGTTGGACTATCTGAAGTTTCTTTAATAACTCTTGTGGTGAAATTACTCCAGAATTTCCAGATTGGTTCCCAGAGAGAGGAAGGGACTGTCCGGGAAGCTTGGATTGTTCTTTACCAAGGGCTGGAGGCCCCAAAGTCTGACCTGGGAGAGAGCCATTGAAATACATGAGATGAGGCTGTGTCACATTCTTTACCTGGGCTCCTGAGGAGACAGCAGGAGCCCTGCTGAAGACTGATGCAGCAGAACTCACTGGTCCTACATTGCTGGGCTCCATTTTTGTCATTTGTCCTGACTGGCTTTGGAGCTGTTGCAGCAGGCTACGTGTGCTGGCGGCATCTTGGACTGGATGAGATGTCCGAATGCCATGAGAAGCCACAGGCTGGAAGAGTCCCGTTAAAACCTCCCCTACCGAAGGGATGCTGCCGTTCTCACACATCCGGTTCTCAGGGAGTTCGGAGACTGGGTGAAGCTCTGCTCCACGTACCATCAGTTTCTGAATGGCCGGGCAAAGCTGCTTCTCTGCTGTGGGCGAGTGTCTTCCAGGTTCCTCATAGGACAGAGAGCGCACCACCCCTTGCCTCAGAGGAAAGTTTTCTTGGTGAAGTTTTTGTGACTGCTCTGAGGTATCTTGGTATTTGTTAGACTTTTCCTGCTTTCCAAAGAGCGTTGTGAGAGATAAGTGTTGTGGTTCAGGGTCTATGTTCTGGTGGGGGAGCGGGGAGGAGAAAAGAAAGCCAGTTTAATTCAGAAAAATAAAGGCAAAATAAAGGTTTGGCTAGCAGCATCAAAGGAAGAGAGAGAACAGCAGATGCCACTGTACATTCTCCGAAAGCTGAACAAATGGCTTTTCTACAAACAATTGGTAAGATCACAGACGTTCTGTTTGTGGCAGAAGCATGAGTTTAGAACCAGTTGGTGGGAAGATGGTTGGTGAGGACAGTTATAAGGAGAGAAGTGGTGGACAGGGGACAGCTCCTCCTATATGCTGCTTCTTCAGCACACACCACACTTTCCTGACGCTGCCTCACAGCTTGCTCCAGTAAGTGTTGGGTCTCTCCCTCCCTCCTTTCATCATCACTCAGCAGCAGAACCTCTTCAACTCCAGTGAACTGTCTCGCAAACTACCATTTATTTTATTTACTGTATGATTCTTTATCTGAGTGTAGCAAAGGGTGTAAAATTACACAGCACTGCACAAAAGGTCACAATACAGTGGCACCTTGGTTTCCAAATGTCTCCATTGATGAACGTTTGGGTTTCGAACACCATAAACCCGGAAGTAAATGCTTCCATTTTCGAACATGACTTGGAAGTCAAACGGCTTCTACTGAGTGTATATGTTATTTTTCTCTATTAAATTTGCAGACCGCCCTTTGCACCTCAGTTTTCGAAAGTTTCAGGACTCAAACGCTCTTCCAGAACGGATTATGTTCGAAAACCAAGGTAACCACTGTATAGCAGAGCTTATCTACCTGTTTGCTGACTGTATGTACTAAATTATTATTAACAACTCACACCTGGTATATGAAGCTTCATTTCAACAGTTTTCTTGCATCTTTATGTGGGTGGAGGAAACGGGTTGAATTTAGTTTTGTTTAATTTACTTTTTATTTCTATGGCTAGAATCATTTTGGTCCAATTTCGCATCTTAGCTTTACAAAGCAATATACCTAGAGTACAGCCTGAAGATATATGAGGTCACCACCTTACTGAAGCTAAGCAGGTCTGGGCCTGCTCAGTGCTTGGATGGGTGACTCTTGGCAGCCATATGCACAATGCATGGAGTTCCACGGCAGAAGAAAGATGGGACATAAATGTAAGAAATTAAATTTAAACAAAAGAGTTCATACTCTGGATTTCTTAACAGTTAACTGATCTGGCTCAGTAATCAAGAGCACACACCCTTGTTTAAGAATGTAAGGTGCTTTGGTAGGGATCAGACCAAGATCAAACTTTTCCAATATTTGTTAAAAGAATCCTACAAATCAAGAGGCAAGAGGTGTCCTGCTGATGGAGCACAGTCTTCCTTCTACCTATCTCTGAAATATTGCACACAAACAGCGCTGTGTGTTGTTTCCTGATTAAGGGCATAAAATTGGACAGCACAGATCTGTCAGCTTTGAACACGATGTGTGATTATGAGCTGTATCTTAGTCCTCCCAGCCCAGTGTTCATGAATATCGTACACTTTGCAATAGGCTATAAAATATCATTCCTATGTAAACAGAATTGCATTACAAAATTCCATTAAAATTGCATCCATTGTAAGAAGAATTGAAAGGTTTTAAGAAGCAAAGGGGTACTATGAAAGGCAAGCATAACTCCTAATGCCAACACAGGGAAAAAGCAATCACAAGAAGCCTACAGGTGCTCTTATTAATGCTTTGGATTCAAAGACTGTAAATCATAAACAGTCACTACTGAAGGAGTTTTAAGAGCAGCAACAGAAATGGTGCTCCTCTCAAAATACTAAAGGGGGAAAAAGAGGGCAGCATCAAACACAAAGGTGGGGGGGGGGGAGAAAATATAATTTTATTAAATGATAAAATGCCCTTATAAACTAGTGAAATGCTTGATGCATATCAGTTCTTCACTAAACTGCATTGGGCATTTTGTTGTCTTATAAGATGAGTATGTTTTTCAGGGGCACTGAAAGAACAACAACAGCCAAACAAACTATAATACAAATTGTTATATAACATAATCACCATGCCCCTGAATTATATGCATTATGTTACATAGCCTCGTTCTCAAGGGGCTTTCTGTCCTAAATTTCAAATGGAATACTACCAGACTGCTGAGGGTAACTAAGCTACTGACTGAAGTAGTGGTGGTAAAGTTTTGTTTCTTTTTGGGGAAAAAACACCCACTTTAACAGTAAGCCCATTCCTCACCCCAAAATTAATTGATTTCACCTGTCCCCCAAAGTTGTTGATGTTCCCTCTTTCTTTAGGGGATGAATAGTCCTGTGAAGGGGGTGAGGTGATATTTGGCCTAGCATGGCCAAAGGCTGCCCATGCCTCTCTGTTCAGCCATTCCAATAATACAATCTTTGCTTTAAGAACGCTGTTTATTTTGTAGTAATTGTTTTCTGAAAGCTGTGTGCTTTACTGATGCATACAGTCAAATATACTTGAGCCCTCATCCAGACTTATTTAAAAATGAGTTCCAAAAAGCAGCGTGACTACCTGTGGTAAAGATACACACCACCACACCAGGGTAATGAAATTGTGGATCATGGCTGGGTTGAGAGCAAAACTGGATGCGATGTCAGAGGTTCACCCAGCAAGGTAATCTTTTTTTATTGCACAGAAAGGCTCCTAACACAGACTCATAAGCCTTCTAAACTAAGAAGCTTAGGGTTAAGAAAGTAAATACAATAGCATACCTGGACTTGTTGAGGAATACACTGGTGCTGAGTTTCACTAGGCTTCACTGGGATTGGTTTGATCAAGTTGGGGTTGTCATATATAGCAGAAGAACTGGTTATCTGTTTTGGCTCTGAGCACATTTTACACTGCAACACACAAACAAAAATAATGCTGCATTAATTCTTTTTATAGAAAGCAATTTTTATTTTCAATCTCTCCCTCACCGTGAAAAAAAGAATACAGTACAGTTAAACTTGAGAAGAGAAAACAGAACTGACAAATTGACAAATGTCCATGAGGATCAAGGGTACCTGAAGGAAAGACAATTGGATTTTCTTGGAACATGAGCCACATGCAATATAAGTGCAGGAAATATCCATACGAGGGATTTTATACAGATCATCTTCCATTCTAATCGTCTCTTCACTCTGCTCTTAACCTATATTTCATGCAGACTAAAGGCTAGACTTAGATTTAAAAGGGTAAAAGACATTAGAAAAACAAAACAAAAACAGCAGTGGCTTCAGGTTATCCAGATAGCACATGACATTTGATATAACAGTGGATTTTTGTCCCTGACAAGGCTCTTGAGACATCAAACATATTCAAAATCATAATAAAAGAAATGTAACATAATAAAATAGTAGAATAGCAAAGGGGGGAAAAACCCCGGAATCATACCCACCAGTAAAATTCAACAGAATAAAACATAGTTAAAAACCAGCTACAGTAGACTGGGCAAATTAAAAACAACCACTTGGACCACAAAAGAAATTATGCTGGCACTGGCAAACTTCTCAGTTCCATCAGAATCTGGTATGGCTGGGCAACCTCAGGTGGTAGAGGATCAGGAGAAAGAAGAAGGGGGGGGCTTGTAGGTTGGTGCCCAGGAATGGAAGATGGAGGTCCTCTCCTTGTGACTCCAGATGTAGCACTGGGGCGGGGGAGAGATGTGTTGCAGAGTCCCATTGGGGAGTGAGAAGGACCCTTACCAGCCAGGGGGAGGGGCTGAGCAGGAGGACTCAGTGGGGAAGATGGAGTCACAAGGGCAAGACACAGTCTTATCACAGAGAAGAAGGCAGCACCTCTGTAGGTGGGATCAGACACACCCGCCCAGGCTAAGCACATATCTGAATGCAGTATCAGGAGGTGAGAGTGTATTGAGAGTGATCTCACCCCGCTTCATATTTAAAAGCTAGGCACGAGTGGTGTGACAACCGTAGGACATCTCTGTTGCTTCTGTTCACTTTTGCATCTCTTGCCTTCCACATGTACTTTGGAATCATGACTTCTGGACTAATTGCCTGCTGCTGAGCCTGCACCATTATTAGTATGAATAACTATCTTTTCTTTGGAAGCTGCTTTAGACCATCGGTCCATCTAGCTCACAATTGTGTGCATTGACTAGCAGCAGCTGTACAGGATTTCAGATGGAAGACATTGACACCAGCAAGGAAGGGAGTGTATCTAGCTTCAGGTTAGACTGGTGGATAATATTTATTTATTTATTTGAATTATAAATACTTTATACTTTCATTTGCTGTTCTACTAAACATCACTAGAGAATGTGAAGTGATAAAAAGCACAAGCTAAATAATAATACAAAAGTTAAAAAAATGAAAAGCAGTTATCACAACTGAAACAAGCAGCAGCAGCAATAATCAGTACAACAGCAATTGAGAAAACCAGCAATGGACTTCATGTTTCTTTGCTTAGTGATTATCCCAAACTGCAGTGCAAAGATGGTCTATGCGGGATACAAAAGCTGATTCCATCCCATGGAATTCAGTCACAAAATGATAAAATGTAAAATAGCTATTTTGAGAAGCGTGGTGGTCCTGATGTGCAGTGGCTTTTGATGCAAATAAAACTGTAAAATGTGTCACCTTTGCTTAGCCTAATGTACATGATCTCCAGCTTTGAGAGGACAGCTATTCCTATATCTCAAAGGGCTTCCGAACATAAAATTCTCTATGATAGATTATTTTCTTAGCAACCAATTATGATAAAGAAATAGAGGGATGGGGTGGAATAAGAAGCAGACATGGACTGACTCATCCTTCAAACAAATGTTTTCTAAAAAAGAGAGAAAAAATGAAACCACTTCAGTATGAGTGTAGTCTTCTGCACAATCTTTTCTACTGTACATTAAAAGGGGGGGGGCGGAATAATTAAGTACCAATCATTGTTCCTTCGGAGGGAATGTGACCCTATCTGGAACAAGTACAGTACTTGCCTATCTTCTGAACATGGGAGCTACCCAACCAAAGAGACTCTGCCTTCTCAAGATTCAAACACAGTTCATTGGCCCTCATCTGCATTCAGCCCACCACTGCATTCAGACACCCGATCCAGACCTTTCACAGCCTCTCCTGATTCAGATGTTATGGGGAAATGGAGCTACGTATCATCAGTGTACCGATGACATCTTGCCTACAAATCCCTACTGACTGCCCCCAGTGGCTTTGTATAAATGCTAATAGCACTGGGCCCTGCAGGACCCCACAGCACAAGTGCCAGGGGGCCAGGGAGTATTCATCCAGTGCTACACTCAGAACGCAGCCATGAAGGTAAGGACAGAACTATCATAATATGGTGCCTCCAATACTAATTCCTCTGAGTCAGTCCAGCAGGATACTGTGGGCAATAGTGTCAAAAGCCACCAAGAGATTGAGCAGAAGTAACACAGTAGTGCTCCCCATCTCTTTCACAATGAAGGTCATCCATCAGAGCAACTAAAGCTGATTCAGTTCCAAAACCGAGTCTGAACCCAGACAGTAGTGCATCTAGATAAATCTAGTCTCATCCAAGAATACTTGCAGGTATTGTTTTATACAGGATAGGCCTCACCTTGGTATATTCATCTTTGGCTTTGTTGAGCATCCGTAGGATATCCACTTCTTTGCTGTCACCCAAATTCAGGCTTACTGGGGAAATTCCAGTGCCAGCCCCCTGCTGTGCTTTCAGTTGTTCTTGCTGAGTTAAACTGGAAATGAAGGGTGAAGTTAAAAATGAGGGAGAAAATGGAGTTCAATTCCAACTGCTTCAAATCATTTAGCAGACATTAAGAATGGTTCCAAGGTTGTTGTTTTGAAGGAGAAGGGCTATCTCATAAGGTTTGCCTGGGCTGATAATGTAATTTCTCAAATTTTGTGCACACTGGGCCATAAAAGACTTAAATATCCCTAACACAGTCACAGATCGTCTGGCTGGGAAGTACATTAAACCACAGCTCATTTTATGATTGCTGGTGATGGTAGGGTGGCGAATATACACAAACAAGTCTTTAACTGCTAGTAAATGACCAATTTCCTGCCCCAGCTGTTTTATAATTACTGCAAACTGCTGATAATTCTAACACACAGTCACTTGGCTGAACTGCAGTGCAGTTTTAACTAGATGAAATGCTGCTATTATAACCCACTAAACATGGTTTACAATCATACAAATCCTCACAAACTAGTCTTTTACTGAAGAAAATTAGCAGTCTGAGAGACATTTAATCACCAAAAACTGCAGGGAGAGCTGATTAGCCACAGTTATCTTTCAATAACGCACAGTTGTTTGAGATGACAGCTTGCTTCTCCTGAAATCTTGTATAAATTCTTTCTTGCTCCTGATATTAACCATTGTGGTGTTGTTCACCATGACAAAGGCACCACTGCCACACAGGGATTGTCAATATAAGGCACTCCACTCTCTTTCCTCAGATGCTTTCATTGGCTACAAGTCAACTTTGTCAGTTTCCCGTTCTAGGCTGAGGCTCCCAGAGGCTTTCTGATCAGGCATGGAAGCAGTTAAGGACAGGCACCAAACGGTCAAGATTGCGGATATTTCACTGTGGGCTGAATACAACATGTGACAACAGATATCCGAGTCACTGATGACAGAGCGCTTAATGTGTTGCTTCTTCCAGCATTGCAGCAAGAGATTTATGTAAAATCCACCTTCATAGAGGTCAGTGATCCAGGAGCCCACAACTCTTATCCTCAAGAGTCTTTGGACTCTACTTTTGATTGGATATTTGATGGGTATTCTATGTTAGCAGAAAGGAGGGGGAAAGATCTGTAAATAATGGGGCCCCAAATGCCACCAAAAGCAAGGAGCAACAAAACCTGTTTTATTGTCTTATTGGCCTTTAAAGTGACACAGGATTATTTCTTTTTTCTTTTTTTGCTATAGCCGATCAAACAGACCTATTCCTCTGGATCATGTATTGGTCATGACTCAATATGCTTCCACTCCCCGCACAGGCTACACACTATGCTAGCTATGCTAATATTTGTTTTAGATGACTGTTGCCATATCAACCTCTTATGGATCAATAACTGCTTAAGAAAAGGAAACAGACATTTTAAACAGTTTAAAATAAGGAGACAAATTATCAATAAACTACCCAAAGGTTCTGTACTGGGAATACTACCTTTTATTCATAAACGTTCTTAAGTCAGGGGTAAGCAGTGAGATAGCCAAGTTTGTTATCTGGGCTGTGAAATGCAAAAGCAAATTGAAGAGTTCCAGAAGAATCTAGCTCCAAACCGAGTGAATGATAAGAAAGCTTCACACAGCATTTAATGTACGCAAGGGCTAAGTGATGCACACTGGGGCAAAACAGAACTACTTTGTACATATGGAGGTGGGATCTGAATTGACTGCAACTAACCCAAGAAACAGAACTTGAGGTTGTGGTAGGCAGTTCACTGAAACTGTCAACTTTCTGCGCAGTGGAAGTGAAAAAGACAAGTCAATATTGGGAATGGAAAATAAAACTACCAATATTACAATGACTTTTATATAGATCTACTGTGTGACCACATTTGGAACATTAGGTGCAGTATAGCTCAAAAATTGTATCACCGCACTAGAAAAAGTTCAGAAATTTCCCCATGAGGGAAGCATTTGCACACTTCTGATGCAGTGGGGTGGGGAATACAACTAAGGGGAGATATTAGAGATTTTTAATATAATTACTCTGCTCCTTTCAATTGCTACACAAGAGGGATACATGCCTATTTCTTTTTTCAAAAAGACTATAGCTGCAATTAAATTGTGTTAGGGAAATGTTAACTAAATTTGTTAGGGAAATGTTAACTAAATCTGTGCATACTTCTGTAATGTCTAATAAGCAGTAATGTGTAGCTTATAGTTTTCTATTGTACTTCACTGTGAATGTGAGCCAGGATAGGATAAAACGGTAGGTGATTGTTTTTAGAAGTATTTAAATATTTTTAGAAGTTTAATTGTATTAGTATTGATATGTTTTGCTGCCCTCTGGCTCCTCTGGAGGAAACTTTGGGGTAAAAATCTAAATAATAATGCTGAGAAAGAGGAGCTCTGACTTTCCTAGAGTGAAATATCTTCTCTCTTTCTCTACAGCAGATGGATTCTTTTGTACATCCATTTCCAGGTCTTGTAGAATTTCCTGATCAATGCCTAGCAGGAGAAGTAAATCTGTAGATCGTTTCACAGCAATCACACTGTAATGTAACTGGGCAAAAACAAAGATTGGCTGGTCCATTGTTATGCCCAGGCAAATTTAACTCCCCTGATAAATCCTCTAAGCTGCAGGCATCTGGTTAGAGTTAGAATTTAGATGATAAATTGAGTATACCTATAGCAGATTCTACACTTGACTCCACCCATGTATCTTTAGAAAGTTACAGCCCAAACATCATATGTATGACCAATTGCAAGAGCATGGCATTAGATACAAAGTGAGTGTAAAAGTAACATGGGAACCAGAATAACTGGAATGCCTCTGCAAGTGGCCTAGCTACCATCACCACACAGATGGCTACAGGATTACCAAAGAGAGAGAGGGAAGGGCCTTACCTCAGTGGTACAGTATTTGTTTTGTATGTAGAACATCCCAGGTTTGATCCCTGGTATCTCCAGGTAGGACTGGGAGAGACCCTGTCTGACACCCTAAAGAGCCACTGCCACCTCAGATTATGGCCTGGAGGACTCTGACCTCAGCAATCAGGATAGGATCCCTCAAACTGGTACCTAGCTAATCTACCCCATGGTGGAATTTCATCATTCAGGGCACTTAGAAAGAGATGCTATCCATCAGTGTTTGGATATTATAAAACTAATATATTAAAAATACTAAGACCTGATCTCTATATACTATAGTAAGCACATTTATAACATTTATTGAATGTGTATGGTCCTTGGCTTAATTGTATAATCCAGGTTTTATTGAAGGCACTAACCTGTTTCAGCAGGTTAATCTTACAAACAGTCCTACTTCAAAGAAGTAGGGAATAAAGTTGCATATTTTTCCATATACCAGGGCAAGTGAGATCAATAGGAATAGACTATACAAAATAAATTGCAAAGTATAAAAATAAATTACAATTTACAGACATTTGCCTGTGATTTATTTCCTCCTCAGTCTTTATCATATAAGAGCTTTCCTCCCAATGAAGTAAACTTTCACTGAACAATTCCAAAATGCGTTAGTCCAAATTAAAATATGCTTCACAATGCAATCTTATGTAGTTTTATTCAGAAGTAAGTCCCATTGATTTCAATAAGAGTTACTGCTATTTAAGTGTGCACAGTACTGCAGCGTCAGTTGACTTTTCTGCTTTAATGAGCCCATTTATGCTGTTAATATAAAGGGGGTTAATCTTAAACAGCTTCAATATAATGAACAATGCTCTAACATGCAAATGATCACAAATAAAATCCTCAAAGGGCTTCCTTGACCACCAGCACTTACTTTTTCATGAGCTCTGCAATTCTTTGGCATTCTTCCTTATCATAAAACCAAATTCCATAAATGGACACTGTAAATGCACATCAAACACAAACAATGAACAACACATTACAATGCTTTCCAGCACCCTCTGGCTTTGTAAAGGTTTCAAAAATATTTTGTAAGCCTTAAACAGTTGCATTTTACCTTCCCCCTGTTGCTATATGATGCTCATATTTGGCTGCTCCCCATACCTTCCAGTTTTTGTTCTGGCTCTGTACCAACGCACCAGGTCCTTCCGATTTCTACTTGTGCAACACTGTCCACAGCCCCATCCATGAGGTATGCATTTATTTATTTTTATTAACGTTACATTTGGACCTTTGGCTGCTGGAAACTAGCCCCAATGCCTTGAATGAATGGGCAACTTTCACCCATCTGCAAGGAATGGAATTGGGGATACTTTCTGGAGTGCTTTCAGAGTGATCAGGTTATGTGGTCATGATTAGTTGGGGAATGTTGATAGAGAGAACAAAGTATATGCATTGTTATAAACCTTGGAGTAAAAGACAGTCTCCCCTTCTATCATCGCTTTGGTAAACTGGAAATCCTGGAATAACTGAAAATTGATGTCTGCTAAGAGATTTGTTCTGAACATTTGGGGGTAAATAATCACTATAAATAGCAGCAATGTTTAAAAGACTGCACCCATTTTTACAGAACATTTTCTATCAATGTCCCAGATTTTTGTTTTACTTGTCTAAATAAAGCATTTAACACAATAGATTGTAGTGGGTCCAGGACGCCTGTATACATAATTCAGGAGGTGTTGTTGGTTTTGCATTGTGACAATATGTCCACATTTTATACAGAAAAAGGAAATTAAATATTGAAGCACAAGCCAACAAGCCCCACCCCAGAAGTGTTTAGCAGAAAAATCTATTGAAGGTGATAATGAGAGCTATTTTAGGTCCCAAATTAAGGAGTGATATATGCACTTATTTTCATGCTGAATGTGAAAATAGCATTTGTCCTCAGACCATCTGAATACAGAACGTGATGTCACACCTTCTGCAATGCAATTTTAAGTGCACTCAATAGTTAAAGTTAGGTTTTTGAACATCAAGTGCCTAAGCACATTAACTTGAAGGTTACTTCACTGGAACTCAATTCCAATTAGGTGGCTGTGATATATGTTTGCTATGAAGTAAATTGGCATGGAGTTCAGTTGCACTGAGTTACTGCAGCATCTTCCTGCCCAAACAAGGAATAATTCCACCCCCACTGATGGTGGAAACACACCTGCAGGCACATAGATTACCATAATATATTTCCCTACAATTCTTGCATGGTCTCCACTATTTGTAATTTGCCCTCATGAGATCAAAACCAGATACAACCACATCAATGCACTATTCAATCTCCAAAGGTGTAATTTCTATCTTAGTTTCAGCACCCAGGGGCTAATTTATAAAGCAAAGTAACCTCAGGAGGAATTACAGGGAAATATTATTAAATACACTCGCTCTAATTCTCAAAGGAGACTATAGCTTTGCAGTAAATCATATGCTGTACATATGAGACCCTAACTGAAATCTACCACCTCAAATTAAGCATACATCCAGACAAGATCACTTGGTCATTTGCTGTCATGGTGCTCCTTTGGGAGTTCTCAAATTGAACTTTCTCCTCCTGGGAATTGCAGATTTGGGTTTCATATATTCTTTACTTGCCTATATTAAATGCTGAATTTGTGCAAATGCATTCAAACACATCCCAATAAACTTAAGCTTGTTTGCCAAGTCAGAGATGTTATTTTAGGGCTAGCATTATTTTTAATTACCTAAAGATTGTTTTAATTTGCACTTCATATTTACATCACAATTTTTTATTCTATTTACATCATCATATTTTATCACCATAAATGTTTCCTGTGACATTTTTTAATTCAGCAAGCAACAAAGAGAATGTTTCCTACTTTCCCCCAGCTAAGCATTGTTTATTTTCTCTTGCTGTGTATCGCCAACATGTTTTTCCAAAAAGAGACTTGCTGACAAATGAGAGTGCAGGTTGAGAAATGAGTTTTCAGTAATGAAAGGATGCAATTTCACCTTTGAACAAGACAGTGAATAAGGTTAGGGTTCAATCTCCTATTTTGAAAGACTGTGCTGCAGCTTGTGTCATATGACCCAAGACCCGGTAACTGAGTACTGTCACGTGCAATTGGTCCTTTCTTGTTACAAACTGCAGAACAGCTTGTGCTTACTGTCTTGCCTTCCATGGTTTATGAAGAGCCTTAGCTGCACATGCTGCTCAATGGATTAGGGCAAAATACACTGTTTAATGTCAAGGCTCTCCCCTGAAGTCAATGGGATTAATGTGCAAGTGAGCAGTCTGAAGACTACAGACAAGAACAATTCCTCTTAACCTGTGAAATACACCAACAGTGTATTGCTTCTCTCTTTTTTAGTGTATACCTTCACTACTTAACATCGCTTCATTTTAGGGTCATTTATAACATAATGTTTTGAATTTGCGAAATGGCTTTTTAAAAGCATTGCCTGAGTGCTTAAGCAGAAATTGTACATGGGGCTGAAGTATTTTCTGTATCAGTCTGTCAATGCGATTCTAAATTTCTGCGGCATTCCTGTTCTTCAGAAAAATTACTTGGATGATTAATCGCTTCAAAATGGTAATCTGTGCACAAATCACTTAATTGCAAACTATTCCAATGCAGCTTTTCTTGTGCTACATTTTGACTATTATATGAACAGACTCAGGGATGTCAACTTGAATAAAATACCAGGATACCGGGGGGGGGGGAGCCCCGCCACGCATAACCGATCAGATGATGTGGCACATCATACCATTTGAATGGCAATTCCCATCAAATTTGGGGGGGAGCCAGCCTCCCCAAATTTTATTTTCTGGGGGAGGGCCCCCCGAAGGGACCTCGGTCCCTAGGAATTGGCTCCTATGAACAGACCTATAAAGAATCCACTTCACACAACTGTTCAACAATATTCTTAATTCTTTATTAGTCCTCTTTATGCTCAGCAATAAATTCTAACTAAAAACTGCAAGAATGCTAGTATAACAAAGAGGCCTAGAGCTTGAGCTGGAATTCAGGAAGTCACTGGTTCAAATCTCACCTCAGAAATGAATTAACTATGCAGTCTTTGGAAAGCCACCATATCTTAGCCTCAGCTACTCACCCTACATCCGTAATATGGGAACAATACTGAGTCCTGAAGAATCACAACAGGATAGCACAAACAGATGAACACAATAAAAATGTGGTTGTGGGGTCCAAAATAGTGCAAGGGAACGACTTCAGTGAAAGGATTCCAATGCACTTTGAGCAAAAGCTCTCCCCAGGGAAATATTTTAATATTCCTACACAACTGGATAGTTTTTTTTTTTAAATGCACTCTGTTAAGCCTGAACTTTTTCAACAACAGTTTAAAACCATAAAAAGCATGAATTGATTTGTTTATTTTTATCATAACATAAAGTGTCAAATGCAAAATGCCTTAAGGTACACAGAACTAGAAAAATCAACATGAGAAGTCTCTTCACTTGAAAATATAAATGTGATGGATATCACATTTGATGAACTGGTACCCCACATGACCTGCAAAGGGCAAAGGACTGGAGCAGAATGCATTCCTAACAGTGTCAAACTCAAGTCCCGAGAAAGCAATAGCAGTTTGTCCAGACCAGCAAGAAAACCCATCTTGGAAGCTGTAAAAGAGGCCAGAGAATATCATCTTATTTGCTGGACTCCTGACCTCTAAGGCAGAGAGTCTCCCTGCAATTCTCCCTTTGACTAGAGTGCAGTAGTGTTGCATAGGCCAAATATACCTGCCATCTTCTTATGGCACCAGTTCTCAATTCCTCTCTTATTTAAATAGATCAAAAAAGAATACATTTTGAACTGCTTGCTCTTCATTTTCCTTCACGGAGTGTTAAGTTCACCAGTGCAGCACACGTTACTTCTATTTCACATTAGGACTCCCATATGACACCACACTTATGCATGTTTATTGAATCTGGTGGTACCTGCACACGTGTTATATGGGCAAGAGTTGTTACATACTTAAATATCACAATCCAATAATGATTGCCTAAACCAGATGCCTCAAAACAAATTAAATCCATCTCTTGTGACAAGTTATGGATTGGATTAGATTTATTACCAAGAGTGCAAATCTCTCTTTAGCTCAAGAAATCTGTGGTTAACTTCTCCTTGGAAGAAAAGGGATTTATAATCCTATAATGGTGTTTAAGTTCCCTTAACAGTGCCCTGGCTGCTTTCATAAAAAAAATAAAAATGGCTCAAATGCCACAGGGCTGCAGGCTCAGAAATGCAAAGTAGCACTTTAAATGAATGCAATACAGATAGGAGTGAGTGGGGTTTTCAACGGTATCTTGAGCACAGTGTGACCCAGTAAGGAATGCGTGTTTACAATAGGGCAGTCTCCTGGCTGGGACAGACTACTAACCACATGCATAGTATCCGAATATAAAGTTAAGGCAACAGCATCACTTAAAGCATGCTGCCCCTGAATGATTTACAATCCCAGACACAAAAACAAGCTTATTCACTCATCAGTTTGTGGAGCCATTTGCAATCTCAGATTAATTTCACTGGAAAGGTTGCATACTTATGGGGTAAACTACATTCCTTTCCTTTTAAGGAGATGTTATCCGGGAGTTATTTTTTAATTGCTGAAAAATGTTAGAAGGCTAGTTTTCAGGGCTGGCACTGAAACAGGCACTTTATCACATTGCATATAGATGAAAAGATCTAGACACGCACTGCAAAAATATGCATCAAACTTGCATTGCATAAGACTCGTGTATATCACCATTTTGTAACTCTATTGGCCTGGTCCTCATTTAAAAAATATATGTAATTCATTCATTTGATGAAAAATTCTCTCTGGGTGAAGTCCAGAAAGTCCAAGAACCCCTTTAGAAAGACATATTCCTCCAAATACAAGGGTACATTATCAGAGACAGTGGTGGTGATGTATGAAAACCAGAGACCTCTATGACTCAGGGAGGTGATGAACTGACAGGCAGATGGAGCCCATTATCCTCACTTCTCAGTCCAAGTTTTCCCTGTAAAACTAACAGAGGAGAAGGATTTTAAGCAAGCACAAGGCACAGACCGCAAGAAAAAGACTGGGAAGAACTGAAAAAAACAAGGAGCGACACACAAGATATCGCTCAGATTGTTAAGTGGTTTCCTTCGGTCTGCCTTTGGGAGTTTTAACAAAAATGTACAATTTTTGCAAATTTTCCAGGTACTAGGTTTGAATACTTCTAATGAAATTGTCACTGCCACGCAGAGTTCACTTTTGCCATCTATCCATTTGGACTGTGAAAATTCATTTTGAAGAACAGGATGTTTCAGACCATTGTTCGGCAAGCAACTACAGCTTATCGTCCACTTCCTACGCACCACCCAGGGGAGCCTGGAGTGAAGTATACTGGCAAGATGGTCCATGAAACCCAACTCAGTTGCTTCTACATCACACCTGGAGGTAAGGACCCATAGTAACATGATATACAAAACTCAATGAAACGATAACTGTATTTTATCATATCTGAAAAAAATAGAGTGAATATTTTGGTATCTGCAGGTGAAATATTCTAAAATTCTATTTCTAAATTTATAAGAAAGGTCTTTAGAAGTGAGAAATCCCAGAGTACTTACAGAGACAGGCAGTTTCAGAAATAAATATGCCTAAATAATTTGGCAGAGAACTGATGTCTAGCTTCTTAAAACTGTGATAACAAGACTGGTTTCCAAATGCTCACTGTGTCAGAGATTTTTGTTTTCTAATTTCTCATTTTTCAAAATTACTCAGTACATGGTCACAAATAGTTTTGATTACTTTTAAATGTTTGCACAAAATCAGAATACAGAACCTCTCATAATGGGTATATAATAACAGTATGGAACAAGAACAGTAAGCCACTTCAAATGTCTCCTTTTTCAAATAAAACTGTCCAGTCTACTTGGAAAGGCCTATTTATCTCAAAGAAATGTCCAATATGGCCACAATTGGCCATATTTTCTCAACAAAGTATGTCCAGACTAAACTGTACTGTCTATGTTTTGAAATCCAGAAAGGGAACCTCTGGCACTGTACAGTGTAGCGCATTAGTCTTTTTATGAATTCAGAACCATCCATACTAGCAGAAAACTCAAAAAGTGCCTCTCATACCACTCCTTAGATTTTACTTCTGAGAGTGGAGAACCATTGCAAAATCAGCACCAGCCGTTGACAATCTGCATAGCATTCTTATCTTAAGCACTTCATTCCACCTCTTCTCACATGGCATAGTTTTGCTCTGATACAATACTGAATATTAATGAAGATGGATACTGTAATGAATTGGTATTTTGGTGTATCAGAATGATCTATCAATGGTTCTCCAACAAGTGCTGGGAGCCTAGGTCAAAATGTGCTGAAAGTTTAGATAAGACATCCAATGGAGAAGACTTGTACTAGAGTACCAAGAAATCTATAGGCAATGAGTATAATGTGGATATTGTTTGCTTTGTATGCAGTTCTACCTCAGAGCAGGAAAGTGGTTCTATACCAGCAGCTTTAAATATGTGTTCTAGGGGAAAACAGGCTCCTCAGCAGGTTCTTCAAGTGGCAAGCCACCCTATGAAATATGATGTCATATTTGGTCTATACATAAAAATGGTCTATACATAAAAATACACTGCACAGCTGGTGCATGACTTAAAACCGAAACAGGTCTTCTTTCTCTAAAAGCACACATTTATAAATCTATGTTTCTATACCTGGGGGGGGGGGGAGTTTGCTGTAAGACCAACAAGTAGCAAAACTGTGGTTTTTAGACCTGCATAACAAAAAAGGCTGAGCACACTGTTGTAACAGTTTGATGTCACATTATTCAATTTGCCCTGCAATGTCATCTCAGTTTATTTCTGCCCATAAGACCCATAATGTAATATTTACCGAATATGCAAGCCACTAATCTAGAAGACCTTTTGGAACTTTTCAACGGAGTTCTGTGATAGTCTACTGTAACAATATAGAATTGTTTGCACAACACAGTGAAGTAAAGTTCCTGTTCAGGGAAATTATATACTAGTAACCCACACTATAATGCTTCTCTTTACAGCATGGAATTATTCTACTTCCCAGGAGCAAAAGTTCTGTCCCTTGCCATTACTAACAGATCTCTGTTTCACTCGATACCTACAGATACACATGTATAATGAAACCAAACTGACTTCAAATACTGCCTAAGCGAAGGGTTAGGGTTTCATTTAGTTGTTTAGTCCTCCTACTTGACTTTCAAAGTTCTGTTATTGCTAGAATTATGCTTGAATATATCAAGTGCTCATTTTTATATTACACAGAATAGTTTAACCAGGGCTAAAATGTATACAAAAATATGTTATTCAAAATAATATACAAGAGAAAAAATGTTATGTGAAGAATATAAATACTAGCCAATTTAATGGAAGGGCATAAAGAGGTAATTTTCTTACAGTAAGCACTAATTTTGCTTCTAGGCTATAGTTAGCTAGTCCAAGCAAATAACTATTATTGAATCTATGTCTGATTACAGCTGAGGTTATGAAGTGTATTTACCCCTAGAATAGAACTACTTTTGAATTGGAGGAGTAGGGAGGGGAAAGCATCCAGTTTAAGAAAAATAGCAAACAATTATTTTAAGTATTTAAAAGCAAAGTTGTGTTTGGACCATCATATTGTGGCTTATTAAGACAAGGTATGAACAAGCCTTTTGCCCCTTCGCTCCTTCACAGTGCCAACCATCTACCCAGAAAGTCTGCAATTAACCACAATTTCTTGTTCCATCTATACTGGGAAACTATGGTTGCCAGCTTTGGAATACGTCAGCATCCTCAACCATAGATCCCAGCTTGTTCCAAAGCTGGAAATTTAGAGTTCAGACACAGTTGGCAGCCATAGTTTAGACCAGGGGTAGTCAACCTTTTTATACCTACCGCCCACTAATGCATCTTTCTTGATGGTAAAATTTCCTTACCGCCCACCAGTGCTCAATGGAAGGAGGATTCAGCTTGTGCCGTAGAACCCCCTACCACCCACCTAGAATCCTGAAACGCCCACTAGTGGGCGGTAGGAACCAGGATGACAACCCCTGGTTTAGACGAAAATGAACACAGTAGTTAATTAGATACTTCCTGGTTCATGCCACAAAGGGAGGAGCAAAGGAGCTGAGATAATATATTCTGAACTGGGCCATTATGTGAGGATGAACTAGAATAGTCAGCATATTTTAGCAAGTATCCAATGGGTATGGAGATGTGAACAGGTTCAATTATCAATCACATTTTGCACCCAGGGCACTTTGAGCTAAAATCAAGCACTTTCAAGTCCCGTTGATCTCAGGGGGGAAGTTCAATGCATGGCTAGTTTTGTCCTGCTGAAATCAAATGGGACTTTAAAAAGTAGTTCAGCTCAGATGGATCATACTTTTACTTCAAAACATTTTGTTTCCTTTTTTTTTATAACAAGACTTGCTATAACAACTATTCATAGTCCACTCTAACGAAATCTAGAGAAGACTGAAGATTTGAGAGGAACAGATGACATGGTAGACAAAAACCACTGCAGATGTTGGCTGGTTAAGGGTGTCATAATGTCCAGGGTTCCTACCCAGATGGCAAGCAAGAGGAACAGAAATGAATGCTTTTTACAGAACAAGGAGGGGAAGGAATTTTCTACTTCTTGTTCTTCAACAACTGTAGCAGTTATTTTGTTCTCAGCCTTGATCTTGCATGCTCCAGAAAAAGACACCAAGATTATCCATGGCAACAGCACATGTGCACACTTAGTCAGAACAACAGTAATGTCAAGCTATGCAGATAAGAGCTTAATTTGAGCCAAGCCTTGCATTTAAGAATCAGTTCGGTAGCCATCGGCAACCAGGAATTCCATACAAGGAAGTGAGCAGACTGGGAAAGGAGGGATGGAGCCCTCTGTCCTTTCTATGTGTTTAATGTGAAATGAAACAGGCAGCTAAAAGAGCGCAGCAGAAATGTGTCTCTCTCTTCCGCCTCTGTTAGCCCCCAGCACACTTGTAAAAATGTTTGAAGGCTAGTAACTTTTGAGGGCTTGTTTTACAAAGCTGGCAAACATTACTCCTCTTGCCTTCCCAATCACTCTCAACTATTGGTGTTAATACCTTATAAATTCACTTGTGATGGAGGCATTATGGCCTTTGGTTTTCAGGCAAAGCCCAGCATTGCATAGAAAGAGGCGAGGGAGGAAACACCATAAGCAACTGCACTCTCTGGAATCTGGGATAACACTAGCATGGGGAGGAGGCGCAAAACAAGCTCTTCTGATGTGGCACAGGGATTCTCGCATTAGTTCAGCAGCATAGGAAGGAACAGTGCTGCAACAGCCACTGGCATGATGTAAGGAGGAGACGAAGGTTAAGTAATGGAATGCATTGCAGGTTTCCCTAAACACAAAGAGAGGCACAAACTTCTCTCTTTTTCCTTTTGCTATTTAAATATGGGATGGCTGGGACAGGAAGCAGTGCAGAAAGTTAAGAGTCTTTGTGTTGTGATACTAATAGTTAGCAAGGGGTGGTGTCAAGGGCACTCTGTATTATTCTAGTTTGGGAACACTAGCTTTCTGTTTCTTTATTTTTTATTTCTCATTGTATGTCAGGTTTCTACCCACTAAGACTGCCAGATAGAGAATTGGTGAAAGTATTCCTTTAATCCTCTAGCTTGGAGGAGGATTTTCTCTGGCCCTCCTGTGATGCAATGTTGCTGTCTTATATTATTTTGCTCACTAATTGACCTAAGGCAGCTCACTTTATTTTGCTGAATAGTTTGCTGTTTAAATATGCTGTCATCTACAACAACAACAACCAACCAACCAAACAGCCTTAAATTTAAACACTACCCTTTGACACACACATCAAGCTATTGGAAGTGGGGCAGAGCTCTTCATCAGTTGAGGTCAGCATGGTTATGGTCACTGACTCGACCTCCAGTTGGTCACATCACCAATGCTTACAGGGACGTAGAGGCAAGGTGGAAACCAAATTCACCAGCAGGAATGCCAGATTTGTCTCCAACAATGGACCTTGTCCCTCCCCCTCTACTTCCTGTAAGCAGCAGCAATGCAACTGACAGGTCGGATGAGAAGTGCCATTCCACCATGCTGTCTGCTACTGCTCTCCATCCTTCCTGTGCCAGCTGCAACAGGTTTCTTTTTTAATATATTTTTTATTAACAGGCCAATCAAATCACATTATTTCCAAATCACATTAGTTCCAAATTATACAGCCAGATTTTTAAATTTTGTTGGGGGTACCCATACTTCAAGCTCCGAACGGGGGTGCAAGCATCACTTATATTGCTGCTTTAATTAGACAGTTCTATCCCGTTCTGTCTAGATAGTCTCTTTATTACTTTCTTCATCTTCTTGTTGTTATCGTATATTCCTTTCTTTGCGATCTCTGATAATCTTCACAAGCGGGTTGAAAACAAACATCCTCTGTGTGGGTTTTACACTCTCCAAAAATCATATCACATAGGGACAGACGCCATTCCACACCTCCGTAAAGAATTTATCCTCGGTCTGTCCATTAATTTCCCCAGGCTTGCCAAGTATATCAGAGGGCTCTGCCAGGTTTAAATCACATTCCAATCATCATTCACATTCCGATGATCCTGGTCCTCCTCCCCCCGTCTTTCTTAGACAAGCCTGTCTTAGTGAGACGCCATTTAAAACTGTGCAGTTCTCCGTTCTCCGATGTTTACCAATCCTCTCTTTGATCAATAATTCACTCCACACAGTTCTTGATTTCCTGCTTGTGATTAATAAAATGCAACGATTCTTCTTTCTGGGGTGGAGGGTTATTAATACTCACATAAGGCAAAGAAAATAAAAGTTTTTTCCTCCACCCCCCTTCCGTTTCACTCCAAACATACCAGTCTCTTAATGGTGGTTCATCACTTGATTTATTTGTCCCGCTCGTCGTTCCGGTCACAGAGATCCATTAATCAGCAGTCTTAACTCCCGAACTTTGCTTGATGTATGTGCTTTAGCTTCTTTCCAATTATATATTTCCAATTATATTTTCGAGCTGAAGCAAACCAGTGTGCTGATTGGAGAAGGCGTCAGGAAGAGCCGACTTCACCAAGGGCTTGTGCCAAGTGACCGGGCACCCCCTTCTTTCGATTCTGGGGGTGCATTATGGACACCACTGGCAAGGCAGTCCCCCCATCTCCTTGGGGGGGGGGCGGGAAGGCTGCATACTTGAGTGGGTCGGAGAGATGTTATTGTCGGCCATCTTCCAATGCGCCACCTGGTGCCCCCCGCCAGCTGCAACAGGTTAATAACTTATGGGCTTATTTATATGACTACCTTCGCTGTATGGTTTCAAATCCAGGCTGATCCCTGTTTATGATTAGTGCTTAATTCCTTTAACCATAATTAAGAGCAAGGGTAGCATTTGTGCCCAAGAGAGGAGAGGAGATTTGTGGAGGGCAAATCATGCATTCCCATGGGCATTCAACTATGGGAAAGAGGGAGCATAAAGATTGCATCTGCATTAGTCCCATGTCCAAAAGTGCTCCGATTCCCAAGTGTACAGAGTTCTTGGGACACCACATTTTCTCAAGGCCAACATGTAAACTGGAAGAGAAAAATCAGTCCTTGATATCACTATATGGTGTGGGTAACCCATATGTGTACAAACACAACAGAAAACAACCCAGCTTTTCTCATCCTCTTCAAGTGTTTGTTATGCCTATGATTCTAATTTGGTATTTAAAACCTAGAGAATGCTGTAATCTCTTAGGCAGATGGATTGTTTATTAATATGCATTTGTGAAAGCACAACAGAACTACAAGCTGTTCAGGGTTGCTAGATGCTAGTGTTACATAAAGAACTACTAACTACAAATTACATGCAAATGTTGTTTAAACGAGCCCTAATGCCACATTAAAAGGCAGGCAGGCAGGCATGGGACAGGGAAATTCGAGGGGGGGGTATATACTCTTTCCACTCCCTGCTTCTTCTCTGCCCAAATGCCCGTGTCACTGCTTTTCCCACCATGGGGTTCTAAACTAGCGCTTGTCTCATTATTTTGGCAAGCCTGCTCATGACTCATGCAGACTATTCTGTAGGTTGGGTTGCTGGATAAGACACAGGGCTGGTGTACTAACAAAATTTCATTGTCACGATAAAGGCTGGCTCAAGACATTTTCCTCCCTGAGGAGGAATAAATTGCACCCCATACACCCCGACAAGTTAGAGGGCCTAGTACCCAAGGCCAGCAAAGTTATTTTGGCACCCGAGGCCGAAAATTCCATTAGAACCTTTTCCTGGCAGTAAAAATACGTGGCTACTACTACAGTAATAGTAATAATAATAGTAATTAGAATAACTAACAATTCAATACCCTTTTGTGACATCTAAAATCAGCAGCCTGAGGCATCCAGCCTCGTCAGCGTTAGAAGGCAGCCAAAGCAACAGAGTTATCCTTCAGGACAAGTGGGAACCTTTATCAGCTGAAGAGCAGAGTAAAAATCCTTCAAACAAATACCTATAAACTGAGACTACTAGAAAGATATCAGCATCACTGATTAAGCCCTTGCTGCTATAAACATGAGCTTATCACATATCTCAATGGGAGTTATTGAGCCCACCTATATGAACATACCCATTTTTTGCTTGTGCTAGAGAACCCAGGAACAACAGGGGTGAAGAACTGGATCTGGCTGCGGGCCGTATCCTTATATACCCTATCTCTCACAGCAGTCACCTGACATCACAATGACATCAAATGATGGAGCACTTTGAAGTCCTAGCAAAAGTCAGGACACCAAAGCACCATCCTGGATGCTTGCAAATAACCCTCTGCAGTGCTTTGAAGTGCCACTGATCGACTCTTTGCAAGCCTCTTCAAGGAATAGCTGTATATGGAGTTTTCCTTGGAGAACTCACTAGTGCAGCCAATCCAGGATTTTCAACTGCTTTCTTGAAAAGCAAGAAACTTTATAACTACTTTTTCAAGTTTTGAAAATTTCCACAGAGATTTTCAAGAAGCAGCTTGGAAGAAGGATACTTCAACCCCAAGAATGAGTTTAGTTAATGCACAAAAGTGTTACTCACATCTGGCATTTCTGTAAAGCAGAAAAGGGTCCTGCAACTGGAAATCCAGATCTTTAGTTATGGGTTCTGTCCGATTTTCCATACTCAGCCTATTCATAATAGTGAATCCATACTTCGGTGAAGCTGATCTGAAAAACAATCAGAAATAAAACCCTCCACAGTCAATGAAAAATAACTGAATGAAATTATATTTTAAAACACTTTGTTCTACAGGTATGGCTATATTTTTTACTAAAGTATCTGAAAGCCTAAGAAAAGACTTGGCTTTTGGGGGGGCAGCATTTTTATTTTTTACCAACTTCAGTACAAGTCAGACACCTCTTCCTCTTAGAACGGCACCCTCTCACTGTTATAATCAATCTCCTCCTATACTACTTTAGAAATTTACATATCTTATTTTAATTCACTGCTTCTGCAGTTTACCTGCAGTTACCTTATTATTATTTAAATACAAAAGATACAGTTTGTGAGGGCTAAGCAACAGTGCTCCTAACAAGAGCTCAGCTAGTTAAAAACTAATATATGAAAGAACAGTTTAAAAAAATATCTGAATCTCTTGTGCATACAAAGCACTGTGCCCAAATGTACACTTTAACCATCAGAGGCCTGCTCCACTTTAACAGTGTTGTATTAGTTGGACTCTTTACACTATAACTTCCTTTTTATGATGAAGCAAGAATGGGCACACTAAGGAAATTCGCTACACAGAGGGCCTTCATTGCCATTTTTAACCTCTTCCCTTAGTAATAATAATAATAATAATAATTTATTATTTGTACCCCGCCCATCTGGCTGGGTTTCCCCAGCCACTCTGGGCAGCTTCCAACAAAGATGAAAGATACACTAAAATGTCACATATTAAAAACTTCCCTGAACAGGGCTGCCTTCAGATGTCTTCTGAATGCCAGGTAGATGTTTATCGCTTTGACATCTGATGGGAGGGCGTTCCACAGGGCGGACACCACTACCAAGAAGGCCCTCTGCCTGGTTCCCTGCAACTTGGCCTCTCGCAGTGAGGGAACCGCCAGAAGGCCCTCGGAGCTGGACCTCAGTGTCCGGGCAGAACCTTTGCCTTTTTAAACCTTTTCAACACATGGTTATTAAAATGAGTACATGTAGAATGTTCCAATTTTGAACTGTATTTGATACCAGTGAAAAGACACTGGCTTAATGTGTGGGAGACATTCCAAGTTTGGTAGTCCTCCAAGGATGTCTCTGTACCCTGAAGCCACTAGGAATGTGCATTACAGGAAGGGAGGTGACAGAAAATGAAACAAAGGGTGGAAGTGATAGAAAGCAGCAAACATGATGATAATCAGAGAATTATAAGATTCGTTTGTTCAGTTCATTTTACTTTTATTCCTAACAGAAGGCTTACTTTCAACATTTTAAAAAACACACTTATTTCTCTCCTAACTTGCAGCACCAGCAGTTATAAATAAAACTGTCTTTATAAAATGGTTTCCAGAAATAGATGCAGAAAAATACTCTCTTATCTCTGTTCCTCATTTTACTTTTTGACAGTCTGAAGTGGTTTTTAACAGTCTGAATTGTGGAATATATGAATTTGAACTGGAAAATATTCGGTTCAAATCTTTGGAATCAACTTGCCAGGTATTACTCTTTAGGCAAGCCACTATTTTCTTGGTCTCAACTGCCTTTAGGCTATACAAGAATAACAACACAATAAAGTCCGTTCGATTTCCAGAATGTTCAGAAACCAAAGCTTGGCTTCTGATTGGCTGCAGGAGGCTCCTGCAGCCAATCGGAAGCTGTGGAAGCCCCATCGGCCGTTCGGCTTCCAAAAATAGTTCGCAAATCAGAACAGTCACTTCTGGGTTTGTGGCATTCAGGAGCCAAAACTTTCATGAACTAAGCTGTTCAAAAACCAAGGTACGACTGTACTGACCTTCCTTACAGGATTTTCAGGGCTTTACAATTTATTACTACTATTAGTAGCAAGCTTGTGTTTCACATTCTTCTTATTTTTATTATTATTTAGTTCAATTATTTTTCAAAATATAAGAAATATATAAGAAGGTTCTAAATATTATTTGTAAGGAAGATCTAGTAAGTTTAAAAGAGGCTGCGGTATCATAAAACTTTGACATCGGAAATATTTGCCTGATACTTTGTTTAGTCTGCACAGAAACCTCCTCCTTACACCTTGTTATAAGTTTTTCACTGCCGTATTATCTTAGGAGAAAGGTATGGGGAGTCATTCTCTTCATCAAGGTTCATCAATCTGCAGTATTTAAAAAAATAATAATTCTACACTTATCATATTAACATCAGACCAAGTATCTTTAATTTCCAATATATGTTTTCAACCTTCATAAGTGATGAAGAGTTTCATGCAATTCAAAAACTTGTACCTCTTGATCCAGTCAGTGATATCACTTTTCTGTGCTTCTTTTTTGTAGTATGAGAATGGTGTGAATTTAAAACACTGATATTAAAATTAATAAAATTCCCACCTTGTGTAAACAAACAGTGTTCCTTCCACATCAGTCTTTTCCTAAAATCAATTAAAAATGCATAATTTTAAAGACAGAATAAAAGCCACCTAAGTGAATTAGTGCAAAGCATAAGCAGACAAACAGACAAAATTGGGTGCTGTTTCAAATGTTACAGGTGATGAAATGTGATTTTAAAGGATCAATTGAACACTGGCTTTCTGGTATGTACATGTCTTTTAAATCACTGTATACATTTTTCTAAGCACACATTTACAGTATTCCTCCCCCCCTTTTAACATGTGCTCTGTATATATGCACTAGAAACATAACATATGAAACAAGCCTTTTCAATGAAGAATTAGGCCCAGATGCCAGCTCATTTGTCAAAACACAGCTGCTTTCCCATTTTGGGGTAGAAAATGCCTCCTTTCCTAAACTAACAATCCTGTTTGCCAGGGTCATATTAGACACTTTATACAAATTGCCCTACTGTGGCTGAAGCTAGAGCAGACACTGAGTAGAAAATAAAGCAAAATTATCTCTGCTTTTTTGGATAATGTGAAACTCCATTTTCATGCAATCTAGGCTCTAAACATATACTATACCATGGCTACAGCAGGACTGGCATCAGGAGTCTGCATGGCTAGTAAATTGCTGAGGGCTCACGCTTCCATAAGGTCTCACTGCCAACACGTAATATGCTACTGTCCAGTATACTGCCCAGGCATCATTCTGGCCAACCTCCTTAAAAAAAACAAAAACTCTGAACTTCCAGGACAACCAGAGCTGTGTTTGTGTGCCTTCACTAAACTAAGCAGCCAGTCCACAGATCATGAAAAGACGTCTGGCACCAGGCCCATGCAAAGCTTGTCTGAGGCCCAGGGAAGGAGCCTTTTTCATAAGATGTGCCACTGAAGTAGGGGCACCAAATCTGATCTGACACTATACACTAGTATGCAGTAACGCAGGTCCACGGGTATGGTTGCTTCACCCATGGCCGTTTCACCCATTAAGTCCCCGGGTGGCTGGGAGGCACATTCTTGGCAAGACAGTGTATGTCCAGCAGGCCTCTGGTGGAGGCAGCAAGCCAGCGTAGCCCTCCAAAGCTCAGGACAAATGTACCCAGCTACCCCCTGCCCTCTGCACGGGCCTGTCTGGCACCACTGCAAGCTGCTTTTGTTGGGCATGCTGGCCAGGGAGCTGCACCTGGGTCTAGTCTTTGCTGTGCTAAACTGGGCGACCATAGCCAGGCAGTTTGAGGAGACAAAAGAGGCAGCTACTGCAGCTTTGCACACCCTTTGAAAGGCACACTGGCCCAAGGAGTTGTTGCTTCAAGGAGCTGCTTGTCTCAGTCCAGTACCTACTAGCACCAAACCAAGCAGGCAGCCCAGGGGAGAAGCAGCAGCAGCATTGCACACTGCATTTTGAGCATGCTGGCCCAAGCAGCTGTTTCTCTTAGATCTGGTCAAACTCAAACACTAATTAAAAAGCACATAAACAATGCAATCCTGTCAATGTACTGTATACCCGTAAGTAAGCCCCACTGTGTTTACTGGGGTACAGTCCCAGCTAAGCACTATACTCAGAAGTAGGCCACATTAACTTCAACTGGACTTCATCCCACGTGCGTATAGGACACCAGGACTGCAGACTTAGTTTCTCCCCAAGCATCTCCAATATTACTGTTCTCTCCAGGACCTCATTATGAGGTTAGTCCTATTATAACCTCATTATGAGGTTAGTCCTATTATAAATGCAAGCAAGCTCGGTATCGACCTGCTCTAGATGCATAGCTGTCAACTTTTCCCTTTTCTTGCGAGGAATCCTATTCAGAATAAGGGAATTTCCCTTAAAAAAGAGGGAAAAGTTGGCAGATATAGATGTCATGCTGTACTCGTCCATCCTCCCCTTCCGCCCTGTTTGCCCGGGCTGCAGTCACGCATCAGCCGCTTAAAGCGCATGAGCGGAAGAACAAGTTAAAAAGCCAGGGAAAGTGTCTCCCACCAAGTTTCATCTGCGCAGACGCTTTAAGAACGATTTCGCCAGCCCAGCCGGCCCTGCACTACAGAATTTACGGCGCGAGGATGACGCTGGTTGATTTAAAGTGGCAGGTGCTTTATTCCATCTCTGCCCCATTTCACCACCACCACCACCCACCACCCCGCGATGACACTCGGTTCCTCACCCACTCATTGGCTCGGTGCCCGAAAGTGTAGAGCGCCACCTGGCTGGCCACGTCTACGATGCTGCAGATGTAGGGGTCGTGCCGCTGCAGTGCCGCCAGGCTGATGTCCAGCCCCTTGCCCAGTAAGGCGGCCCCGGCCACCGCCGCAGCCATCTTGCCTCCGTGAAAACAACACTTAGAGCGCGGGACAGACACGACTAGCCGAGAGCCGAGAAGAAGAGAGAGATGGAACGCGCCGGCCTGTTCTCTCAGCGCCACGACCGGGGAAAACCCAGTCCTGGTGATCGAGCACCGAGTCCGGAGAGCGCTAGATTGTTGCCACTGGCAACAGGTCATCTCAAAGACCCTCGGCCTGTGGTTTATCCCTTACGAGACCCACGTTAAAAAGAAAGAGAAAACGCGAAGAGCAAAGATGCTGCCTGCAAAAAGCTAAAATAAAACCCAAACTCAACAACGGGTTTTTTTCTTTGTTTTTTTTACAATCTAGGAAGTTGTTTTCATACTTCTGTGTAAAACAAGAAATGAAACCACAAACCAACAATTGTGTTATTGTATCTCACATTATCTGCCAGTCAGTGCCAAATTAAAACATTTAGCAAAATAAGGAGAAACATAGTCACTATTGTTACTATTTTTATTCAAATAGTTTTAAAAATTACAAGGCAAATTCATAAAATATTGAGGAATCCGGTTGCCACCTTTTTAAAAGAGGGACTTCCATGATGTTAGCAGGTGCATAACATGCACAAGTTCAAAGGGGAACATGCTGACTACTATGGGGGGGAACCCTTGTCATAAGTCTACCCCATACAGTGGCTAAAACCACAGGAAACATGACACACACCCTTCAGATTAAGATAACTTCAGTATCGGATAATGAGATTTCGGGGGAGGATATATACTGTTGCCATATTTTCAAACTTTCTTGCTATGACATGGCTTTAACAGTAATAATACAGAACATCCATAATCTAGAGTGAATATTTTTTTTTAAATAATATTTTATTAAGTTTCTTTTCTTACAAACACAAATATAAAGCTTAGAAGAAAAAAAGAAAAAAGAGCAGATAAAGAAAGAAATATATAGATAAAATCCAACTTTCCATAATGTTTTTCACAATCTAATTGGACTTCCCCACATCCTCCAAACCCTGCGTTCCCTGCGATAAAAACATCAGCAATTTGTTACCTTGTTTCGTTACATATTATATCTTTCAATTTATCATGTTTCTAAATTCATAATTGTATCCCTATTCTTATATAATTAAAATAAACATGATAAGCTTGTCTCATGATTCCGCCTTTTCTTTCTTATACCTTAATTCTGAATTCACATCATCATGTTACTGAAGCTAGATTTTCTTAGTCGTGCATTTTTCTTAACATTCATACAACTTATAGTATTTTTGCAAATAGTCCTTAAATTTTTTCCAGTCCTCTTCCAGTGTTTCCTCTCCCAAGTCCCGGATTCCGCCAGTCATTTCGGCCAATTCCATATAGTCCATCAACTGCGTCTGCCATTCCTCCAGCGTGGGTAAATCTTGTGTCTTCCAATACTTTGCAGTAAGAATTCTTGCTGCTGTGGTAGCGTACATAAAGAAAGTTCTGTCCTTTTTTAACACTTTCTGGTCCACCATACCCAGAAGAATGGCCTCTGGTTTCTTGGGAAAGGTATACTTAAATACCTTTTTTAGCTCATTGTAGATCACTTCCCAGAAGGCCTTCACTTTTGGGCAGGTCCACCAGAGGTCAAAGAATGTCCCTTCAGCCTCCTTACATTTCCAACATTTATTGTCAGACAGGTGATATATCTTAGCAAGCTTGACTGGGGTCATGTACCACCGGTATATCATTTTCATAATGTTTTCCTTCAAAGCATTACATGCTGTAAATTTCATCGCTTCTCGGCCTTTTGGCTAAGATCAAGTAGAGTGAATATTTATTTTTAATAGCATTTTTAGATCTGAAAGTGTCAAAAGTTTTGACAATTGCATAAATTCAAATCTCTTAAAATGACTCACCCTTCCAGGAGTGCCACCTCACTGTATTGTGTAGGCCACACCTCTTCCACAAAACAATATTTAATATTAAGCAGCATCAGCTTCAATAGCAAAGGTGAGTTTTCTTTAATTGTCTAGCCACAACATCAAGGTTGTGGGAAGGGGATGGCTCTAGATTGATTTGAAATATCATTTTTTTAGCTTAAGAATTTAAAAGGATTTATTTGCCTGCTTTGGGGGAAAAGTGGGGCGAAAGAGATGAAATATTTCATGTGTTATGGGCCCAATGTGTTTAACATTTATATTCTTCCTTGGGGCTCTTAACAGCAAGACTACTGTATTCTCTAGTGTGTTCTGTAACAAAACAAAGTGTGTCCCTTATGAAGCTATATACTTTACAATGCATTGGATCAATAAAATATTTATTCTTTATACCATTGAGATTTCGTCCGTCCCCCCCATTCTACCCTGTTATTGGTATCTTCCCTTATTTTTCTCATTTGCCTGCTTTTCCACTCATCCTGCTCATTGTGTGCTGAGCAGCAAACAGAGTAACTGGCAGAACAGTCAGATGACAGCTCAATCGATCATGTAGTTTATTTCAGTGGGTATTGTCTCAACTCTGATGCTGACATGTGACAAATTGGCACCATGATTCAATCCTGGGTTTCCATTTTGAATTCAAGACCCTTCCTTTCCTCTCTTCTCTCATTACTTGAATTAAACATTTTATCAATAAATTTCTGGCTAAATCAGCTTTTTTTAAAAAAAAAATCAAACAAAATGCATATATTAGTTTATCTTTTATGTAAATATGCAACAGTACCCTCTAGTGGCGTATGCATTCAACCACTCTGACATAAACAGAATTCTGTCTTACGCTTATGGCCCTAGCAGAATGAAACTTTCATACAGTTGTTAACCATACACTGCCTGCCACAGGTAATTTAACCATTTGACAAAATTATGGACGTACTGGGACAAAGAAATTATACACTATTGCAGTAATTTTGCAGTAATATCTTGCAAGCCTGAACAGCTTGTGGCATGCCAAGCAATGAATGGTGGCTCATTTTTGTTGCCAGAAAATATGGTTGATAAACACTTTAAAAGCCACAACATGTGGCTTGATATGGTGGGTAAGATTCTTTTTTATTGTTAGAGGCAGTACTGATTAGTGTAAAAATCCTCTTTCTACAGAGGATTCCCACAAACTTAACTTTCTCAATCTTGATGTCTGGTCTCAAGGAAATGAGGCTACAACTTTGCTGCTGCTAAACAGGTCTGCATCTTGTCTGTCCCTAGTTTGGAGTTCTCATGAGAAGCACACATATATGCCACTTTGGGTCCCATGGTCGCAAAAAGGCAGGGTATAAATGTAACAAAATAAATTTTAAAAATATACTGCATTTTGAAGACAGAATCTAATTGTGCCACAACTGTGCATGACCTCGGGTTCCTGAGTGGTAAGATTTCCTCCAAAACCCTCCTAGTCTTCCCTTGTAAAAATGATTTAACATGTAAATATGAAGGCCACTATGCCCATTGCAAAAATAAAGCTGCATTACTCAAGTGTGCTGAAAAGGAAATGAAAAAGAAATACCATCAGAGCTGTTTCTGATGGCAAGGGGAATATATGCAGGCAAAAAGGTAATTGTTGCAATCTGCTCCCAATGCTGAATTCATTATGTTTCTTGACAAATTAAATATGATAACCAAGCAGTAAGGACATGACTGTGACATTTCACTTGAAAAGTATATTTCTCCTCAACACGGTTGATATAGCTGTGGTAAGAAAAATATATTAAAATAATTGCTTTGAGTCATCTTAGAGTTGGCAGCCTTCAAACCAAATTTTGTCCCCTATCTGTCCTGTTCCCAGTTGTCAAAATAGGGGTGTGGATGAGCAGTATCTATGACAATGGAACTTGACAGCCGGCTATTTCAGGGATGAGACAGGGCAGAGTGGTCCTTCAGTAAAAACACCAGGGTTCTTGAGCTACAGCTCTCAAAATGTAGGGGAAGCTTTCCAAAAGTGGAGCAGGCATCTGCTAGGGAAGATGCAAATAGCTTGCTACCTCTACACATCTTTCTGTCTGAGCAGTTTTTTAAAAGTGAGATGGAGTATCATCTTTTTTATTTCCTGGTCAGCAGAACTGGAATGGTCCTATGGCCACGTCAATTCCTAGATGAACTAACAGTTATGGAAACAGGTAAAGCAAGCAACCATTTTTTAAAACAGAAACTTGGATTGTGTATGACCTCTCCTTTGGAAACTCAGATGCTTTCAATGTAGCCCCAATCCTTCCATCTATTGGACTGAGACCCTCAGTGTAGACTAAAGCATAACATAAAAAGACTTAAGAATCCATCTATTCTAGCATCCTCTTTCCACTAGCAGATAATACTAGATGCTTCTGGGAAGTCCACATCATCAGAACACAACAGCAGCTAGACAAACTGCCTTTTGTTTGGCCTTGCATCTCAGCTCCAAACACTTGTGTATTTCCCAGCAATGCAACCCAGACTTGTCTCACAATGTAACATTTGGTTTCAAATGTTGTCCTGCTGCAGGAGTTGATAAATTATCTATTCAAAGCACCTATGTGCTGGTGCAGCAAGTCTTCATTGAGGAGACACCAGCTACCATTATTGTCCCTGCTCTCTTGATTTAGGAAGGCTTGTGTTGTGACAGCATGTGAGAACTCCCATCCTACAGATACTTTAACTGATTCATTAATCAGTCAAAGCAGACAGTAAATCAACTAAAACAATCTTTAATCAATTGGCAGCCTTACTAAAAATATCAATAGGCTATCTTTTTTTAGCCTGACTTCCTTTTCAAGTTGACAATGGACACTTTGTTACATCTCGATGAGAGTTGGAACTGTGATTCATAATTGTGTATTTGCTGTGAATACTGATATGGCATGTTGAAAATCCTGAGATTTTTTCACAGACAAAGAGTTTTAAGTTACTACCTTGTTAAGGGACCAGGCAAAAAAGATTGGACCACACCTGATCTATCTTAACAAAACAATAACCACAAACACACACAAACCAACAACTGAAACCACCACACACAACCACAATATAAGGCAACAGCAGGCATCCTCTCAATAAGTTAATGAAAATAATCCATAAAAACTGGGTGATCTGCTGTAAACTCCTTTTGAGTTTTAATTGTGGGCCACTTGAATTTTGAAGGAGAGAGGAAAGAGTTGTAGAACACCCTGAGATTTACTTCACAAACTACTTTCTTGTGTTTTCTTTTAACCATAGACATTTTACATGTACACCTACAACATTCATGCACACACTGTAGAACCTCACTGCCTGTACAAAAATGAGAGGAGCTACAGAACTGGGAAATGGGAACTGGCATGGTGAACTATGAGAACTGCATTTTGAAATTTGAGAAATAATATTCTGGACAGACCTCATTCATCCAACCTGGCTACTGGTCCATCCTGGGCAACAGCAAGGGCTATACAAGTATTCTTGTTTAGATTGTCCAATATTGGTATTCCTGGCTCTGGTATGTTTCTGTGTGCCCTTCAGCCCTGACTCTGGCTCACCTTTGGCTTCTTTTTTATGGCTCAGCCTTGTAACACCATGGCAAGTACATGTTTGCTTTTGTACAGTGTGCGAAGTGGTACTGAGCACTATTCAGAGACATATTTACATTATAAAGATGGAGGTGGTACAGTTCAAAACTATTTTAGACAGTAAAGGTAAAGGGAACCCTGACCATTAGGTCCAGTTGTGGCCGACTCTGGAGTTGCAGCGCTCATCTCGCTTTATTGGCTGAGGGAGCCGGCATACAGCTTCCGGGTCATGTGGCCAGCATGACTAAGCCGCTTCTGGTGAACCAGAGCAGCACATGGAAACGTCGTTTACCTTCCCGCTGGAGCAGTACCTATTTATCTACTTGCACTCTGACGTGCTTTTGAACTGCTAGGTTGGCAGGAGCAGGGATCAAGCAACAGGAGCTCACCCCATCACGGGGATTCAAACCGCTGACCTTCTGATTGGCAAGCCCTAGGCTCTGTGGTTTAACCCACAGCCCCACCCGCGTCCCTATTTTAGACAGTAGGTGGATAGAATTTCTTATACTATTGGTGAATGGTATCTCTGCAGGGTCTCCCAACAACTCTTATCACCCTCAACAAACTACAGTCCCCATAATTCTTTGGGGAAGCCATGTTAAAGTGTAGTGCTTCTAATGTATTGTGTGGGTTGTGACCTTTTATTTTTGAATGCTTTCCCACATTAAAAAAAAAAAATCCTTATGTAATAAACCAGCACATCAGGGAAGGTTTAACTGATGCTCAACTTTATAACATATGGATCAACTTATTATATTATAAAATACGATCATCAATAAATATAATCCAAACCTGAAGTATGGATTGATACATTTCAGAATTATAACATCTCAATCTACAAAATTATGTGTAGGAATTTTCACAGCAAGTTCTGGTTCAAAATTGAACACGATCTCAGTTAGATTTGAAGGCTGCTCCATACATGACATTTTCTCCAAATGGATGGCTATATATGTTTATATTGCACACATGTGCGCGTACACACACACACACACACACACACAAGTATTCAATTTTGTAATGACTACCCATATTCAGAAACTTCTGCAGAAGTTTCTACCACTTCATGATTTTCTATGTGGGTAAGGTTTACACTACCCAGCTACTCCTGAGTAGGGGGGGGTGAGTGAATTAGATTCAGTGAACAGACAGTGAGAAAATTGAGTACTTGCAAAAATATTTTTTGGATTAAGAGTTGAGGATATTAACAGCCCCCAAATATCAGTGGGCAGCTGACAGAAAAGTCTAGGCTTAACCTATTTGTGTGAATTTGTTTTCCCTGGTGTGCTTTGAATGTTTGGCAGTCACTTCTCCTTCTCCACTGTCTGATTTTTTGTCATTTTCAAGTGAGGCTGTTGCTGTGATATGTTTGCTGTCAAATGGAATTTACAGCCACATTATCCTGCCTGACAGCTATAGCAAGGAACAAGGATCTCCTAAGAAGAAACTTCCACCCAAAGGGCATAAAGCTTCTCATGTTTCTTTTGGCTACTCTCTGGCAAGTTCCCAATTCTATTAGTTTCATTATCGCTGCAATTTAATCTTTCAAAAAAACAAGAACAAACTGAAATTGTAGAGAACCTACTACTCTCTGAACTTCAAGAAAACTTATGCAGTTTTTAGGCAACATAAGTGGGGACAACAGCTTGGCAGGTCTCATTGGCACCTACAAATTCTTGCTAAAATTTCAGTTAATTTTAAATTGAATTGCTGAAATTTGGGATCACTACAGCAGTCTTTTTCCTTATTACTGGTAGCAACTAGAGGCCCAATGGGCCTAATCTGGCTGCTATTTGGTCCACCACTGAACAATGAATAGAGCCTTTTAGCTTTGCATGTGTAGGTCCCCAGAACACCCCTCAAATAATTTCACACATCACACGTAATTTTAGTTTAGGTTTTTGGGCACTATTTTGGCCACAACTTTATTAAAATACAAAATCACTGAGTGGTTGTTTTGACATTGGTTATGACTATCTGTCCCCCCGCCAGGGACAGAACTGACATTCCGAGCTCCAATTGGAAGCCTTTTAGCTTTGCCCAAACTCTTTGCAGGTGCAAAACTCTTTGCAGCAATCTCTCACTCACAACATGCATCGTATAAACCCCTAGTTATGAATGCTTTGTCCTTTGCAGTCCTTACCATAGATCAGAGTGAGAGCTGGTTATGTTATCTACATGATCATATCACACAAAAACTCAGGGGGGGGGGATGTTTCCTGCTGTTTAAAACTAAACCACTTTAGTGGGAACCAGGTCTGTCCAGTGCACAGAGAACTAGAATCTGGGTTCATATGCCATATAATCATTGTGTGGTCACTATGGGGTCATTCACTCATAAATTCAAATAGCTAGCTCCTAAATCACCTGATGACTATCAGCCAAATGTGTGAATTATCTGCAAAGCATGGAGTTTTAACTGTCGTAACCTCTATATGAATCCACCGGGAGCTGTCACAGGACATTTAGAGTGTAGCATCACCAATATGCAAATGACACCCTGCTCTGTCTCTCTATTCCACCTGAATCAGAAGAGGCAACTGAGGTGCTACACAGGTGTCTGAAAGAGTAATGGGCTGGATGTGGACTAATAAATTGAAACTGAATCCTGAAAAGTCTTGCTGGCAAGGAATGCCTGTTTCCAGCTCTGGACCATTTGGGACAGAGATGACTTGGCCATGGTATTCCATGCTCTGGTAACTTATTCAAGTCAATGCAGAGTTGGCTTTATTGGGATTTTTGTAGTTGTAAATGGATAAGTTAATACTGGTTCCCACAGTACTGTGACACAGTACAATGATGAACTTGGTTGCCATGGAAATGTTTCTAGCAAAACAGGAATTCAAAGCTATCTTAAAAGAACGCTAAACGTAGCACACATAAAGTATTATGTATTATTTATTTATCTATCAAGGTTATATACCATTCGGTTTTCAGGCCAAACCATAAGAGTGTGCATCTTTTCATCAGTTTGCATGCTGAAGGTACACCCAAATTTCAACAATCCAGTTTGGAGAAATTGTCTCAGCACATGAAAGGGATTACCGGTACCTCAGAGACTGTAACCGCAATACATGCATTGAGATGATGCTCATGAAGATGATCGTGCCCAAGGCCCCTTTATCATTATTGTACATGTCAGCTAAATATCACTCTTCCATAAGACCTCAATATTAAAATTTTAAAAGAAAAACCAATAGAAATTGATACTGCTCTCCACAAAAACCCCCACAAGCCTCCCATTTTTGTGGAGCATGACAACTGAGGCTGGTAACATTTGCTCTTGCACGTTTCCTAGAAAAATGGTTGCTGTTTTTAAAGGTGCATAAACACAGGTACAAAAGTACTTGCATGCATGCCTAGAACAGAAAAGGTGTGTGTGTGGAGGAACTGACTGAAAGGAGACATGGAAACACAGCACAGTTGCTTTCCACAAGCTCCACCAACTGATGTGAATGGTAAGCAGCAGAATGGCAATCCATGACAGAAAAACATGAATGTGTAGATGTTAATATGTCAAATGCCCATGGGGGGGTGTCTTTATCACGACCAGTGCTTTTTGTTCTAAAAAAATGTTTAGGGGTACTCTAATTTTCCTACTCATATTGAAATACTGCCCCTCAATGAGGCCAAAGTTAGATTCACAAAATGTTTAGGGATATGTGTACCCCTGCATACCCCCAGAAAAAAAGCAGTGATCATGACCTTCTTCTGGAAATAGCTTTTGTCTTGGAATCAAACTGGAATTAGTTCAATACATTGGCCTTTACATTGCTGGATCCTAGGAAAAGAGGAAGAGGAAAGGAACAAAAGTAAATTGAATCATTGCACAAACATAAACAGGTAGTGAACAACTTTATTGCCGGTATTTTGTATTTATTCAATGCAGCCCTGCTACTGGATGTAAAACCCTGCTTGGTAGAAAAAGATGACAGACTGCTAAAATTTGACTTGGTATATTGACAGATGGTGCACAGTTATTGCATCCAATTTCAGTGGTAGCTATATTCAAATAGTGTTTGGAGTGCAGCTTGTAAAATGTACTGGAATTTCTGGTTCACCTTAAGTTATTGCAGTACTTACAAGCCAATCCTCACACATGGTATAAGGCAAATTTTCCTGCTCTGAACAACCCTTCACCAAGAACTTCCAAGCTGCTAGATTGACCTTCTGTCCAGTCTGGGGCAAATAATGGTAAAAGCATAATAATCAACTAAACAATGGCTGCCCTTTAATCGTACCCCCTGATTTGACTCTGTATAATAGTGTTGCACAACCAATATTATAATGAGGCTCAATAATATTTTGTTACCTCAAGGCAGCTCCTTAAGTAGTAAATGGTAAGTATAAGTATTGTTATGGAGGAGGAAATAATTTACCAGTACAGCCTCACTCTTCTTGTTTTAATCATGACCACTTAGCACAACACCCTCCTATCTGTGACTATTCCATTTATTTAAAGAAACTGGGGGCATAATATCATGCAGTAGTGAAGAGTATATTTTTATTCCAATACGTTCGAGAAAGCATAAATGGTTCTTCTTCCTGATCCTCCATTTTATCTTCCCAACAGTTCTGTGTGGTAGATTAGGCTGTAAAAGAACCAATGTGGTGTAGTGGTTAGAGTACTGGACTGGGACTGGGAAAACCCAGGTTCAAATTTCCACTCAGGCCACAAAGAACTCTGGGTGACCTTGGGCTAGAGTCAGCCTAGCCTTCCTCACAGAGTTGTTATGAGGGTAAAAAGCAGAGGCAAACCATGAATACTGCTCGCTTTAAAATGAATAAACTTGCTGTGTTGGAGGCAGGCAGTGGGGTTCAGGCAGGGATTCTTGCAGTAAAAAATAGGTATTATGAATATGTGTCCTTATGTTCATCTATGAAATATTGGAGGGTGTGTTAAAGCCAGATGATTAATCCAATAAAGAAGAAGGAAAACAATCATAAATTGACAACCCTACTTTCAACCTGCTCTAGTGTAAAGAAAAATAATAACAGAAAACTGCATTGTCCTAGAAACTAAAATGGACAAGAAATAATACTTTCTTGTAGCCTAATATACTTCGGCATTTTGTTAAATGTATTCCCATATTATGGCCATTTTAAATGAATGAAATGACTTTTCTTCTGGAGCCTGACCTTCATTTAGCTCATCCATTTTGCTGTTTGAAGGAAGAAGCATTTGGAGTTTGCCAGCTTCATACTTTTATCAATCTCATGTCTGTTCTAAGACAGCCAGGACCTGTCTGCAATATGGAGAGGAACGTAAACTGTTTAGATAAATGCCAACTTTTTCTATTTCATAATATAAAAAACACTTTCAGCCATAGAGCAAAATCAGCTCATTCTTTATATCTGATACATAGCTTATAATATAAAGGATCAGTATCAGCTACACCAGATTCCCACTTCAACTTTCAAGCAAAAAGGCCTCTAGAGATAACACCCATTCTTATGAATAATTATCTAAGCCAAATATTTGGAGATTGCCCCACTCTTTATATGACTTTTAGGTTTGATAGCCACCTGGCTGACTATGGGCGAGAAAATCAATAGCCACAAAAGCACATCCATATTGATTTATCTTCCCTCTAATTTGCTATTTTGGGAAAACCAGCTATTACTAGGATAATATTGTATAAAGATTCTCAGGCAAACAGACTTGCCATTATATCTGGATTGAGAAATTTCTTTTCTGTTGAATACTATGATCAATGTCGCTAATTTATTGGAGGGATTCCTCATCAAGTTGCTTCCAGAAATAAATTTTGCAGCAGCCTGGATGCTTTGACATGGGGGCCTTATACTGCAAACATGTCATAAAGGTCCAATTTTTCTGTATAGGACTTCCACACATTCCCATTTTTTCATTGATAGATATCCATCGCTATTCCACTGATTACTGTCTACATCAGCGGGTGGAGCTTGGCAGAATGTATCTGCACTGTGGTTTTGTGTCATTTTCCCCCCGCTTTCTACTCACTTTTACTGTTCTGGGCATGTGCACAACTATTTCTGTACCTTAGTGGGTGTACCTTTAATATAACATCCCAGAAAGTGTGCAAGAGCAGATACTACCAGTTGGTAAAGTGGAGGCTTGTTATTTTTAGCAGGGGATGGTATTCATTTCCAGTTTGTTTGTTTTTTTAATTAATACTGAGGTTTTGCAGAAGAGTAATATTTACCTAACTAGTTTAATTGTGCGCATTGACGTTTGCTCCGATTCAGCAGTAAGGGGGAAGAAGAAGGGCAAACAGAAAACCACCCAGACCTGTGCTTTCTAGGCATGGACAGGCCCATGCACAGGGCGAGGGGCTAGCCAAGTACATTTGCTCTGGGCCTCAGAGGGCTAAGTCAGCTTGAGGGGCGGGTAGTGAAATACCAGCTGCTTTTTAGTTTGAGTTTATAACTTGATTATAACAAGACTCCTGCCCTGAGCCTCAGGCAAGTTCTGCTTGAGCCTGGGTCAAGTGGGAGTGTGGATGAACCCTTAGAGGAAGTGTCTGCATAAAACTATAGGTGGGTTTGGCATCTGGCAACTTATGGAGAGTCTAGCTGTGCACCATGGGGCAAAATGAGTACAGTGGTACCTCGGTTTAAGAACAGCCCTGTTTACAAACTATTCGGTTTATGAACTCCGCAAAACCGGAAGTAGTGTTCCGGTTTGCAAAATTTACCTCAGTCTTTAGAACAGAAGCCGAACGGTGAAAGGGCACCGGCGCTGGGAGGCCTTATTAGGGAAAGTGCGCCTCGGTTTAAGAACGGTTTCTGTTTAAGAATGGACTTCCAGAATGGATTAAGTTTTTAAACCGAGGTACCACTGTGTGTAACTTTTATTTTTGGAGAGAGAAGCTGAAGGGAGAAGGAAGGGTTAATAAGGTAAAGAAGCTAAAAGCTGTGGTTAGGCAGAAACCGCAAATGCGTCAGCTCTGTAGGCCAGAAGTTGCTTCCTGTTTTCAGCTCTGCAGACTGGGAGCTGTTTCCTGTTTTCAGCTCTGCAGACTGGGAGCTGTTTCCTGTTTTGTGTTTCCTGTTTTAGAAATATTTTTAGAAATGCAAAACATACATGCAGGGCATGGGAAGGATTTCTTTCTGCCTTCTCTGTACCATTGTATCTTGTAGGGGTTGCTCTCAAATATTTCCTGCAGTAAATTCCTGTATTAATCCTGTTTTTGCAGTTGCAAACAATGGGTGTTTGCTAAACTCAGGCAGGTCAAGAGTCCAGCTTCCTGCCTTACCAGCTAGCCAGAATTGCAGCTGTTTGCAATTCTAACCAACCTACTAAAGAGGTCTCACTCTGTCTTTTATAACATGCATTTGTTTTCATATTTCAAAACTACAAACCATGTTTGGGCACCTTGGCAAAAAAGGTGGTTTCTAGGGGGATGCATACCCCTAAACATTTTGTGAATCTAATGGAAGAAACTAATTTTTAAAACTTTTTGGTTTCTTCCTTAGCACGGTGAATCATCACCATGTTTCCTGCCATACGCTTCCTGCCTTAAGGAATGCAAAGATAAGAAAGACGTGTATAAGCAGGAAGACACATAATAAGGAAGTGCTTAGCTAGCAGAAAGACACGTATGAGGAAGTGCTTAGCCAGCAGATAGATGTGCCATATAAGGGAATAAGTTGAACATTTGCCAGCTGATTGGGGAAAATTTGAGGAAGGAATGGGAGGGGGGGAAATGCTCAAAAGGTATAAGAAGGCTTGCTGAAATGTATTTCTACACAGCCAGTTTGCAGGAGCGATCCTGCTGGTTGTCACTGTGCGCAGTTTGCAATAAACTCTTTTCTCCAAAGAAGAAACTTTCCTGGTGCTTTTTGCTCTCTCTCTTCGGCACTGGGGACGCGGGCAAACGATTCCCTGGCAAGGACAAGGTTCAGCCTTCAGTTTGGTGCGTTGGCCGGGAATCTTTGCCCCACCCCAGAGGGCCGGGGAGGGCCAGGCTCGACCTCGGTGAACAGCTCGGATCGGCGTTTTGCAGGCTCCAAGCGCGCACCCTGCCAATTCGTGGGGGGAACCAGCCACACCGCTCCGGAGTGGAGACACAGGTCGAGGGAGAAAAGAGAACTGGCCAGAAGGGGTCTGCAGCGAAAAAAGGTAAGCCCAAGGGAAAGGGCGAGGCCTGATCAGCCTCACCTGGCTGTGGCAGTACAGTGCCAGCCAGGAACAAGGGGATTGGTTGTGCAGTACAGTGCCAGCCACCAGGAATAAGGGGACTGGTTGTGCAGGAGAATGCCACCGGCATAAATTTGGAACAGAGGAAGGAGGGGAAATTATATTGATGTGATTTGTATGTTGTGTGTGTTGCATGTCAGATACTCCGGTGATTGAATTGTCGAGTGTGGGCCGGGGTATTAGTGCCCCTTGGTCGAGCGATTGCAGGGTTGTGCGTTTTCTGCCAGGGCGACCTCGTGCAGGCCACAATCTGTATTATTTGGTGTGTGAAAGAATTTATAACCCAGTTAGGAGAGGAGTATCTGAAGGGAAAAAAAAAAATGGGGTCTGGGGCAAGCCAATGTAGTCCCCTGGAATGCTTTTTAAACAATTGGAAAGCCGCCACAAAAAATGATGACTGGGGAATTAAATTAAGAAGACAGAGAATGAAGACATTGTGTGAAGTTGATTGGCCCTTACAAGGAGTTACTTGGCCTTCAGAAGGAAGCTTTGATTTGCAGCTAATCAGTCCATTATATCAGAACATCTTGAATGTCCACCCAGACCAGATCCCTTATATTTCTACTTGGAAAACCAATGTAGAGAAGAACCCACCATGGTTGAAAGCCTGCCGAGGCAACGCCCCACAGAGTGCAGTTTGTACAGTTCGACCGGCAGGGAAGTCAGAAAGGCCCCCAGTGATACCAGACCAAGAAGAAGAGGAGGGAGGAATTATTAGACCACCTCCACCCTATGCTCCACCAACTGCCCCTCAGGCAAATCCACCGGACCCAGGTCCCCAGGCACTGGGAGGAGCTAGCCCCCAGCCTGAACCCTCCGAGGCTGATGAATCAGATGAAGAAGATGATGAGGAATTTTTAAAGGGATTACTTGAACTAGCAAAGAAAGGAAAAGGGTGGACTCAGTATCAGTCGATAAGATTGCAACGGTATGTACAACCTTATGCAGAAAAAGTAGATGTTGGTCCCCACTTGTTGGCCGCAGCAGAATGCCTCCCAACACAAGGGAAGAAATGGCAGAAGGAATGGATAGAAGCAGCAACCAGGGCGGCCCTCCATAAGTCCCATGAGGTGCAGAAAAAGGGTGGGGCTGGAATGATGCCTTTACGTAGAGTATATGATCCTCCGGCCCCCGCGGGACCTAACGGAGTGGTGCCCAATAGAACTTATACAGTTCAACATGTCCCCTTCTCTAGTGCAGATGTTTGTAATTGGAGGAACCAAAACCCTTCATTTGAGGAAAACCCAGCAAAAATAATTAAGCTGTTTGAGGGAATTTTCAAAACCTACAATCCCACCTATGATGATGTACAGTATTTGATGGATGCCCTGCTAACTACAGAGGAGGTTAGGCGAATTCATACTGAGGCTAGAACTCATCTGAGACAGCAACAAGTACAGGAGCCCAACATTGCCATTTTATACCCAGCAGAAACCCCAGATTGGGATTACCAAACTACCAATGGTCAGAACTCCCTCATTACCTATCGCCAGAATGTCTTAAATGGCATGAGAAGGGCAGCCAGGAAGCCTACTAATTTTGCCAAGATCAGAGAGATAATGCAAGGGAGTGAGGAGCCCCCAGGCGCCTATCTGGAAAGACTAAAGGAAGCTTACCGCCAGTATACCCCTGTAGACCCAGATGAGGTTGCCAATGCCCCGATCATAAAAACTGCCTTTGTAGCTCAGGCAGCACCCGATGTCCGCCGAAAAATCCAGAAGCACGAGGCTTTCATGGGCCACACCCTTGAGTGGATGTTAGAATTGGCTCAAACCACTTATAATCAGAGGGAGGAAGAGGCACAAAAGAAGAAGGAAAAATATCAAGCAAAAAAGTTGATGGCGTTACAGGTTACCACACCCACCCCTCATGAAAAAGGAAGCGCCCGGGGAGGAGGGAGAGGCCGTTTGGGGAGGAACCAGTGCGCCATCTGCCGGCAGGAAGGGCACTGGAAAAGAGAATGCCCACAGGCTCATTCAGGTGGAAGAGGACGAGGAGAACGAATCCCAGGGCCAACCCCCGTGGGACCTGGACAGGAACTGAGACCCTGGACATCGGCGAATGTCGGCAGGGGTAGAGGATGTGGACAGGGACCCCCCTGGCACCCCCCAGCCCAAAGGCAGTCCGGCGCAATGAGCCTGAGAGAGGAAGAGGAAGAATATTAGGACAGACCGGGCCCAGCTGATTTAGGTTCCCGTGAGCCCATGGTCAAAATACAAACAGGGAACCGAACCATCCCCTTCATGGTGGACACCGGAGCCACACACTCTGTTTTGCCAGTACCAGTATCCAAGCCCACCAAGCAAACAATTAATATAGTAGGAGCTACAGGCAAATCACAAAGAGCCCCATTCCTGCAATCTGTTGCCTGTCGCTTGGGCGGCCAAGTGGTCCAACACAAGTTTTTGTATATACCGGAGTGCCCCATCCCATTATTGGGCCGAGACCTGCTATCAAAATTGCAAGCCCAGATTTCTTTCCAACCAACAGGAGAAGTAACAATGACCACAGGGCCAGCAGGGGAATTCTCCTTAGAGGTACCTTTAAGGGAACACTGGCGCTTAATGATGGTAAAAGAAGAGGAGGGGATTATTTCAGAGGACCTCTTGCAAGAAGTTAACCCTGATGTGTGGGCAGAAGGCAACCCGCCCGGAATGGCAAAGAACATCCCACCTATAATAGTCAAGCCCAAACCATTCGCCAACCCTGTGGCTGTAAACCAATATCCTATCCCCCGAAGAGCTGCAGAGGGAGTATGGGTACATTTGGAACGGTTACTTCGCCATGGCATCCTGAGACAGTGTCAATCTCAGTGGAATACCCCACTCCTGCCGGTAAAGAAGGAAGATGGCACGTACCGTCCGGTCCAAGACCTTCGATTGGTCAACCAGGCCGTGGAAACCCTCCACCCCAATGTGCCCAACCCTTACACGCTGCTTAGTCTAATACCTCCTACTGCATGTTGTTTCACAGTATTGGACTTGAAGGATGCATTCTTCTGCTGCCGCCTGGCAGAGGAAAGCCAGCCCCTGTTCGTATTTCAATGGACAGATCCAGGAACAGGCACCAAGGTGCAATATACGTGGACGAGGCTTCCACAAGGGTTCAAGAATTCTCCAACCCTTTTTGGGGTAGCATTGGCATCGGACCTGTCTAGCTTCCCCACCAGCCCACGCAAAGTCTTGTTGCAGTACGTGGATGATCTTCTCTTGGCTTGTTCAGACAAAGACACGTGTATGGAAGCCACCAAGGATTTGCTGAACCATCTGGGTAGAGCTGGATACCGAGTATCTAAGAAAAAAGCCCAAATATGCCAACCCACTGTGAAATATCTTGGATTTGATATATCCTATCAGCGACGGACCCTAAGGGAAGAAAGGAAGCAAGCCATTATCCAGATTCCAGAACCAAAGAATCGCAGAGAACTTCGCGGCTTTCTGGGATCGGCAGGATTCTGCAGAATATGGATACCAGATTACAGCACAATTGCCAAGCCTCTGCATGAATCAACCAGAGGGACGGAAAAGGACCCCTTTGTGTGGGGAGAAGAGCAACAACATGCCTTCCAGGATTTGAAAAAGGCATTGCAGCAAGCACCAGCGCTGGGTATCCCAAATCCAGAAAAGCCTTTCTCCCTGTTTGTGGATGAAGACCAGGGAACAGCAAAGGGAGTGTTATGCCAGAAACTGGGAAGCTGGCAACAGCCTGTGGCATACCTATCTGAGCGCCTGACACCTACAGAACAAGGTTTACCGCCATGCATGAGAGCAGTTGTGGCAGTAGCTACCCTACTGAACAAGGCAGACAAATTTACTTTTGGCCAAGACACTGTTTGTGTGACCCCGCATGCAGTCCCAGCTCTACTCGACATGAAGGGTACCTATTTCTTCTCCCAAGCAAGGATGAGAAAGTGTCAGATGCTGTTGTTGCACCCGCGTTTGAAGTTCCAGGTTACCACCGCCCTCAACCCAGCTACCCTGTTGCCGGTAGGAGAAGGTGAGGAGCAGACGCACGATTGCATCGAAGTAATGGACGAGGTATATTCCAGCAGACCTGATCTCAAAGATGAGGCAAACCCCCATTGGCCTTCATGGTTTGTAGATGGAAGTAGTTTTGTTGAGGCTGGGCAACGGAAGGCGGGCTATGCAGTGGATCACCTGGAGGACCAGGTGATCGAAGCAAAGTCACTCCCGCCTGGAACATCGGCCCAGCTGGCAGAATTAACTGCGCTGACCAGAGCCCTGAGCCTGGCAAAGGGACAGAAAATAAACATTTACACAGATTCTAAGTATGCATTCCTGACTTTACATGCCCATGGAGCCTTATGGAAAGAAAGAGGTTTGCTTACCTCCAGAGGAAACCAGGTGGCCCACCCACAAGCTCTATTGAACCTTCTGGATGCTGTATGGGAGCCCGAGGCAGTGGCAGTTATCCATTGCTATGGCCACAAGACTGGACCAGGGGAAGTGGCCAGAGGAAATCGATTGGCAGACAGAGTGGCCAAGGAAACAGCCCGGGAACTGGCCCCCACCTTGGTTATCGGAGCACTGGTCCCAGAAGAGATTTTAAGCACCACTGATAAACCAGCTTACGCAAAGCAGGAAAAGGATACTGCAGACGCCCAGGAACTGACCTTGTCCAAGGAAGGATGGTACCTTACCCCTGATGACAGGATATGGATTCCAGAGTCTCTTTCTCGGCAGATAATTCAGAGGTACCATGATTCAACCCACATAGGACCAGATGCTACAACCAAGCAGCTGGGGAAGTGCTTCTATATATCCCACCTCTACCAACTGGCAGCCCAGATCTCCAGGAAATGCCTGCTATGCCAAAAGAATAATCCCAGAGCCGGACCACTGGCTCTCCCAGGGATTCAGCACAGTGGAACTGCACCTATGGAAGATCTTGTCATGGACTTTACTGAATTACCCCGTTGTGGACTGTACCGTTACCTGCTGGTGGCAGTGTGCACCTACACCGGGTGGGTCGAAGCATGGCCCACCAAGACTGAAAAGGCACTTGAAGTAACCAGGTGCCTGCTTAGGGAAATCATCCCTCGCTATGGATTGCCAAGGTCCATAGGATCTGATAATGGACCAGCATTTGTTCATGCAGTCCTACAGGGACTGGCAAAAGCGCTCCAGATCAACTGGAAGCTGCATACTGCTTATAGACCCCAGAGTTCTGGAAAGGTAGAGAGAATGAATAGAACTCTAAAGAATCAGCTGTCCAAGCTGACGCAGGAGACCGGGTCTAATTGGGTGGCCATGTTGCCCTTAGCATTGCTCAGGGTCCGCAGTCTCCCTTCAAAGCGGACCCACTTGTCACCCTTTGAGGTTTTGTTTGGGAGACCAGTCCCATATGTTAGAATGTTAACTCCATATGCTAGCCAGGATATGCAATTGAATAACTATGTGCAGTCACTCTCCCAAGTTCTCTCCTGTTTCCACAGGTGGACCCAGGCTCGCACCCCATGTGTGTTAACTGAACCGTTCCATCAGTTCGAGCCAGGTGATGAAGTGTGGGTGAAAGACTGGCAGCGAGCCCCCCTACAGCCTTGCTGGAAGGGACCATACACTGTGCTACTTTCTACACCTACTGCTGTGAAGGTTGCTGGCATCACCCCGTGGGTCCACCATACTCGAGTAAAGAAAGCCATTTCAGACTGGACAGTTACACCAGATCCAGAGAACTCCCTTCGGCTGACTATCTCCAGACGCCTGGTAGACGACCGCTCTGCTGATATCACACCGGAAGCTGATATCTCTACGCACAGCTGAAGAATTGGATGGGAGGGGCGCCCGCGGGCAGCATCCCCAACGTAGAAACTTGCTCTCCAGCAAATTTAGAGGCACCAGTAGGTCTTTTGGTATTAGGACCAGAACCCCTTGATATAGTCACCCCATGTGTCAGGCTGTTGCAGGGGTGGATATATTCCTGTGGGTGCATGTTAATATATGAAGAGGGAGAGGTCCCTTTTGGATATAATATTTTGGAAAGACAGCACGAGGGCCCAGCCCATCAACAAGGGATTATAGGGAAATTGCTCCATATAGTGGGTGCTTCAGCAGAAAAGTGGAAAGTCACCCCTGAGGCCCGGAGAATAATTGAATACGAATATCAGTGGGCCCTTCAGCGATAAGAAGAAAAGCTAGAAATGACCCCCGAATATTGGTGGGTGGGAGTTATCTCAACCGCCCTTGCCATATGGATGTGCCTTTTCTTTTGCTGGCATGAACGTCATAGGTTCTGCGGGAGGCAACAGCCAAATCCTTCTACCCCCTTGATGATCCTCCTAGTATTCCTCGTTCTCATAGTTGTAGGAGACAAGGAAGGTGCTGCACCTGGTGAACATGGGCAGATGGGGACTAGATTATTGAATAAAACATCACGAGGAGAAAATTATCATAAGATGTGGAAAGACAATATTTATATCAAGGATATGTTTAAGTTCACCACAATGTTAAATCTCTCCAATTGTTGGCTGTGTATGCATATACCACCTTATGCTCAACGGCCAGGTTTGATGCTACATGGAATTCCCATTGATGATATCTATAATGTAAAAAATAGAAAAAACCCTGAAGAAGCTCAGTGGCCACCCGTAAAATTGGCCCTGTCCGAGCCAGCTTTTATTTGTTTAAAATTCTCTGAAGGGTCAACCCCACGAGGGATTTATCCTGATTGCTTATATGTATTGAATTTTGTATTTAATAGGACCTGCTCTGCCTTTGTTAATTATGGAAATACCTCACGGTGTTATCAATCCGATACTAGCGCCAAGTTAATGACTGATATGCACCACCTCCACAAAAGCTCTAGATCCAATTCTTCTGTTCAGCCCCTATTAAATTTCACCCAGGAGTTATGGCACGTAAGCCTTCTGTTTTCACAAGCTTTCAAATGGTCGGAGCAACAACGAAACACCAGTCACCTTCTTCCGGAAGAACTCTGGCTAATTTGTGGCGATGCAGCATTCAAATCTATTCCCCGAGATCTTACTGGAGTTTGTACCCTAGGAGTGGTGGTTCCCCTTTTATATAAGATAGGAGAGTTACCAACATCTCTCAGACTGCGTAACCGCAGGGCAGTGAATACCCCTATTAACCACTATGTTGGGACCCAGGTATCGCGGGGCCTACTACCTTCCTTAGGGGCAGCCATGAATTATAGAGATCTTCATTTGCTCGCCAATTGGACAGAAGGGCTATTTAATGATACCATTAAGGCACTAAAGGACCTCAATCAAGAGGTGTCTGCTATGCGGGAGGTCGTTTTGCAAAATCGTTATGCTTTAGATGTAATGTTGGCTTCAAAGGGAGGAGTTTGTGCGTTAGTTCATTCTCATTGTTGCGTGTTTATCCCAGATAATAATGTCAGCATTTCGGCCACAATCGACCACATGGAAACAATGATAGCTGAAAACCCGCTAAAAAATACAGAAGGTGATCCATGGAATTGGTTATATTCTTGGCTCCCCGATGGTGGTTGGATCAGGCATATTATGGTATTGATAGCAGGGCCGCTTATAATCCTTTTGCTTTTCTGCTTCTGTATTCCCTGCTTGATGCAATGTATGCAACATATGATGGAAAAGATGATATCCCGCACGATGGGACCTCGTGTAATTGCTTTTATGAGAGAATATAGACCCTTACCCCAGAACGAATCTAAGTAATAGATTGTTCATAAAAAAGAGGAGGGAGTGAAGGGAGAAGGAAGGGTTAATAAGGTAAAGAAGCTAAAAGCTGTGGTTAGGCAGAAACCGCAAATGCGTCAGCTCTGTAGGCCAGAAGTTGCTTCCTGTTTTCAGCTCTGCAGACTGGGAGCTGTTTCCTGTTTTCAGCTCTGCAGACTGGGAGCTGTTTCCTGTTTTGTGTTTCCTGTTTTAGAAATATTTTTAGAAATGCAAGACATACATGCAGGGCATGGGAAGGATTTCTTTCTGCCTTCTCTGTACCATTGTATCTTGTAGGGGTTGCTCTCAAATATTTCCTGCAGTAAATTCCTGTATTAATCCTGTTTTTGCAGTTGCAAACAATGGGTGTTTGCTAAACTCAGGCAGGTCAAGAGTCCAGCTTCCTGCCTTACCAGCTAGCCAGAATTGCAGCTGTTTGCAATTCTAACCAACCTACTAAAGAGGTCTCACTCTGTCTTTTATAACATGCATTTGTTTTCATATTTCAAAACTACAAACCATGTTTGGGCACCTTGGCAAAAAAGGTGGTTTCTAGGGGGATGCATACCCCTAAACATTTTGTGAATCTAATGGAAGAAACTAATTTTTAAAACTTTTTGGTTTCTTCCTTAGCACGGTGAATCATCACCATGTTTCCTGCCATACGCTTCCTGCCTTAAGGAATGCAAAGATAAGAAAGACGTGTATAAGCAGGAAGACACATAATAAGGAAGTGCTTAGCTAGCAGAAAGACACGTATGAGGAAGTGCTTAGCCAGCAGATAGATGTGCCATATAAGGGAATAAGTTGAACATTTGCCAGCTGATTGGGGAAAATTTGAGGAAGGAATGGGAGGGGGGGAAATGCTCAAAAGGTATAAGAAGGCTTGCTGAAATGTATTTCTACACAGCCAGTTTGCAGGAGCGATCCTGCTGGTTGTCACTGTGCGCAGTTTGCAATAAACTCTTTTCTCCAAAGAAGAAACTTTCCTGGTGCTTTTTGCTCTCTCTCTTCGGCACTGGGGACGCGGGCAAACGATTCCCTGGCAAGGACAAGGTTCAGCCTTCAAAGCAGGGCAATGTAATGTACTATTATTTAGAGATGGAGTGAGTAACCTTTTTTTCTATTATGGGCTGCATTTCCTCAGGGGTAATTTGTTTGTGGTGGTGGGTCATTTTCTCTCTCTTTTCTCTGCAACCCTCTTTTTTATATCTCTTGATATCCCCCCCCCCCAACTTTCTACCAATTCCTACTTCTATCTCTCTTTTCTGCCTTCTTCCTTCTGTCGGCTCATCAGGCTACCAGTGGAAGAAGTGATCACTCTTGCCAGAGGTTATTTTCATGTACAGAAGCCCTCCTTTTCTCTCGCCACCAATACACAATTATTTTTAAACTGAAGATATCAGCAACTGCAATATGTTCAGACCAACATTCCTCCTTTTCAGAACATATAGACAGTCTCTATAATGTTATAAGTATGGCACTGGACAGTCCATTAAATTATGTCCGACTTGCCTTGGTTATGGGACTTCCAAAATAGTGTGTCATCTGTTTTCATCACTGAGTGTATTTGAGGCTAAAGGGACATGGAAGAATCTATTCTACAAGGTAGTTTACTAATCACTGTGTTTGTTAATACTGTCATGACAACCTGTTTCTAGGTCATGGTTTTGTGGGGAGCAGAGCAGCTCACTCACTGCCAATACTGAGAGTCAGCTCTTGGCACAAGCAGATGATTTGCAGATAACTGGAAGAGTACCACACAGAGAGTCATAAATGACTCACCCAAAGGGGACACAGGGTAAGGCAAAACCCAGATGAGATGCAACCCAGAGAGATGCAATGACAGGACATGTTCAAACCTGCTTGAGTGAAGCCCTCTGTGGAAACTCTGTGGTGGGGCTTTTTATGTTACTCGTTGGTGTTAGAAAAAACACACTGAACACATTCACACCTGCCCTTTTTCAATATTATTCCATAGGTATCAGGGCTGAACCATTAAACTTCAAGTTAAATTAGCCCTGGATCTAATTAGTATCTAAATGTGAGGGACCCTTTGAGCTTGAGACCCCAGTCCAAATGGCCTTCCTCCCCAGGTGGAGTGGATGCAAAGCCTAGCAGGACAGCTTACTCTATGGCCTTAACTCCTTCATGCATTAATTAGAGTTAAGCATGTGATTATATGAGGCTGGATATATCCCACATATATGAGAAAAAAGTAGTTGTGAATGAATGGTGTGTATGTTTTGGCCCTGAACCAAGGGAATTTGGTTCTTGACAGGGGAAAGCTTCCCTATGTCTACCCTAAGGGCATCCAATGGGCCACTTTTGTAATAGAATACTAGGATAGTTGGGCCTTTGGTCAGATACAGCAAGGATGTATTCCATGGCTACAGCTTCATGCAGTAGAAAAATATGCGCCTGCGATTGTGGAAATTGTTGCTAAGGAGCTGCTGGTGTAATCGATGGACATTCCATTTTATAAGACATGCTCTCCGAGTACATCTCTGAGGGCACTAGGAGAGCATTGTCTAAATAAGACCAAATTGATCGTGTGGATTATATAAAACAGTAACCAGTTCTGTAAATGGATGAAAACAACATTGCCCAAATGTTTTCAACAGTGTACCCTCCTCCACTGCACAGATGCCTGCTGCTGAACATTTCCTGCTTTCCTAATGGACAGAGTATGTTGCTTTCCAAAGGAAAGCCACCGTCACAAAGTAGGACATTTGTTCATCTAAAGAACCGGAGGAAAACAGCAGCTTCCTGAAAAATAACAGTTTGGCTAATTGGGTCACCCTGGGAGGGGGTCAGATGCCTGCAGATACCTGGCATGCCTGCTGAGCTTCTGAGCCTCTGCAGCTGATCGTTTATATTTTCAGATTGATTTTTTAATAAAAGCCTTTTGAGCTTTTGTTTCTCAATGGTTTCTCCCCGGACTTGTCAACTTAAGTCAAATATGAGATGTTTCATACATTGGTTCCCAATGGTTTGGATATGTTGTTGGTGCCTGATGAAACCCAACAATGGATGTAAAATATTAATATCTCATTCATAAATGATAAGTTTTTGTAAGTTAACCTTAAATACCATAAATAGTTGTTGTTTTTGTTACTTATAAGGTTATGCATAAGATTTTGTTACTCATAAGCAACATTAGGGGGCTATGAGGACTTAAACAAAATAAAAAACTTCCAGAGTACTAGCTGTGTTAATCTGTTGTAGCAAGAACAACAGAGAGAGTCTTGTAGCCTCTTAATAGCTAGCAGATTTATTATGGCATAAGCTTTCAAGGACTAGAATCTACCACATCAGATGCATGGAGTGCCATAGTGAGATGTTGTGTGTGTGTGTGTGTGTTTATTACATTTATATTCCACTTTTCCTCCATCATGCTCAAGGTTGTGTACATGATTCCGTACCTACCTCAATTTTATCATCACAACTACCTTGTAAGATAGTTTATGTAGAGGCAGAATTATTGGCCAAAGACCATGCAACAAGCTTCTTGAATGAGTGGGGGATGGAACCTCATTTTCCCAGGGTCTTAGTCCAATATACTAACCATTAAAGCATTACATCACACTGGCTCTCATATATATCAGGCATTGTGAGCAGAGCCTTAAGCAGGCACTGATGTATCTCTTATTTTAGTACAATAGGCTCCATTCTGTGGGATAACCAGCCTCATATAACCAACAGTTCTTAAGTCTAATTAATGCATGAAAAGGTGTGTTGGTTTGTTGGTTTGTTTATTGCACTTATATCCTGCCAGACTTAGCCTAGGTCACTTCCCCTGACCTTGGGATGAAAAGGGTAGTCAACTCTGTTCTTTCCCCAGTCTACCTAAGAAGCTTACTGTGTGAGGAGGTTTGAGCTGGTTGCTCCAGCTCAACTGCATGGCTCTCATCAGCTAACTTGTAACTAACTTAATTTTTACTGCTTGTGCAACTTTTCTGAAGCACATGGACCTGAACTTGGAAGAGTTTGCAAGTAAACTGATTTTTTTAACTTACCAAACATGTGGCCTTTTTCCTATGCTAGGGGAAGAGCGAAATTTTGGACAAGAAACTTTTTAAGGGAACATTTTGGAACTCACATGAAAAGGCATATTTTATAGGTATAACAGCCTATACAGTGGTACCTTGGGTTACATACGCTTCAGGTTACATACACTTCAGGTTACAAACTCCGCTCACCCAGAAATAGTACCTCGAGTTAAGAACTTTGCTTCAGGATGAGAACAGAAATCGTGCTCCGGCGGCGCAGCAGCAGCAGGAGGCCCCATTAGCTAAAAGTGGTGCTTCAGGTTAAGAACAGTTTCAGGTTAAGAACGGACCTCCGGAACGAATTAAGTACTTAACCCGAGGTACCACTGTATATAAAATTTGCACCAACACATTCAAGCCACATCAAAGCCAGAGATTTCCACACACAGAGATCCTGCACATAATATTTATATATTCCATCTAGGCAAGTAGCAGGCATTATCACTGTTCAAGGACACATTCCAGCCAGGCAAGAGTCCTCAATTAGGGTGCAGAGCAGGTCTGGCAAGTGTCTCAAGGGCTGGGCTGAGCAGGGGGACTGAATTGCTGCATTTAGCCCATGGGCTAGAAGTAGCTTACACATGATGTATAGGTATGGGGAATGTTTGTTATTCCAGCTGTTGCTGAACTACCATTCCTCTCAGCCCCAGCAAGCATGGCCAAGGGCCAAGGATGATGGGAGTTGTAGTTCAGCAATATCTGTTGCAGAGTATAGAACAGTGGGTTGTATCCAAGGCTATTCCTACACAGAGTAGACCCATTAAAATGAATAGCCAAGCCTAACACCATTTCAGTAATTTCAGTGGGTTTACTCTGAGCAGAACTTACTTGGATACAGCCCATTGTAAACACTGGGGTCAAAGTGCAAAGTGTGTTTGCAAAAAGGACGGTCTGTAATAATTCAACACAAGCTTAAATATGCAAAATACACATCTTAGTATGGTTAAATATAGTAACAGCTGTTGTGGGACAGAAAACCACTGCCACTGTTCAAGTTCAAACGAATAAAAAAAGAAAGATTAATTTTGTCTGATTAAAATAATTTTAATTGATCATATATCTGCTCTCCAATCGGTGAATCGGTCATCAGTTATGGTATATTTAAATAAGTGTGTTAGAAAAAAAGTGGCTTTATATGTTATGCAAAAACTGTGAGTGACAACCTGACATTTAATAAGCAAAGATTATCACTCTCTGTTGGAAAGAAAGGCCATTTCTATAATTTCCTGTTTCATTTCATATATTCCATTCACACAACCTCAACCAAATAGCCACCTGTGGCTGACAGGGATGGTTGGAGGTAAGGGATCTCTGCAAGCAGGCTCTGGAATGGGGTACAACAGGGGTCGAGTGAGACTGAGGTAAACCAATGGTAGGGTCTGGGAAGGGGTTAATCAAGAAGGAAGGTGGGAACAGCCAGGGCAGGGCAATGGCTGCAGGATATAAGGGGTGTGCAGAAGCAAGAAGGAAGGAGGACTTGAAGAAAGTTACCAAGGAAAGTGAACTGGCAAGGTCCAGGACAGTTGATGAGGAACTCTGACCTGTTTATTGAGCATTCATCCTGATTTGTTTGAGGGGAGATTAGACAACATCATCTATTATTGAACATTCACATTGATTTGTTTGTGGAGAGGTTAAAGGATTTTGCCTCAATCAAGTGTAATTCCATCACTTTCCTTATTGCAAAAAGTCAAACTTTGGGAGAAAGTGAAGTTGTTGCCCAAGGCCTCAAAACAGGGATAGCAGAGAAATTAAGATTCAACTTGCATTTAGAGATGAACCTTCCGAATTGGCAGCTTCTGAAACAATTTGAGAACTGAAACACAACCATTCTTCAGAATTCACACTTCTCAAAGTTATACAATGCTGTGCTCCAGCCAAGTGAACAAAAAATGCCTATACTGCAATAAAGCACTCCTTGAAATGCACATATTAGTGAAGATAACAAAGATGCATTATTTTAGGTGAATTGCCTTGCAAAAATGTGTGTGTTTGGCCAAATTACATATCCATGTTTATATTTGGAGAAATTTGCATGCAAATGCTAATGAATTTTCCCGAGGCCTTTTAAAATAAAATAAATAAACTGATGTGGAAATCTAAAGAACTGAAATTAAGATAAGGGAAAACTAAGAGAAACCAAAATTAACAGATTTACGCATCCTTACCTCCAAATCACCTATTACTGCACAACTTACAGTCCATGGGACTCTCAAGAGTCTCCTCCAGCATCATAATTCAAAAGCATCAATTCTTCAGCGATCAGCTTTCTTTATGGTCCAGCTCTCACTTCCATACATCACTGCTGGGAAAACCATAGCTTTAACTATACAGACCTTTGTCGGCAAGATGATGTCTCTGCTTTTTAAGCTGCTGTCTATGTTTGTCATCACTTTTCTCCCAAGAAGCAGGCGTCTTTTAATTTCATGACTGCTGTCATCATCTGCAGTGATCATGGAGCCCAAGAAAGTAAAATCTCTCACTGCCTCCATTTCTCCCAATTTCTATTTGCATACCACCATTCTATAGTGCTACGCCAAGGGTGCTTTACAAGCTGAAGAAACAAAATCTACAACCAAAATTAATATTTAATTAATAATTAAAGCTTCCCGCACTGATTCTCAGCAATGTAAACAGAAGCCATTCTTTTTAGTGTTTGGGTGCATGCTTCATTCATGCTGGGTAGGAGATGCAGATAATAGAAAAATGCATGGCCTAAAGCAGTTGTGCTGGCTATGAAAGATGGGAGTTGTGGTTTAAAATGTCTGGAGGGCAACAAGTTGAGGACAGCTGGCCTAATGAAGGTTTCCCTACTCTGAGAATAACCTTCAATTGAGAATACATAGTTCTGCTTGAAATGCCTCTCCCTTCTCTTTCTGAGTCTTTGCACACAACTGGAGAACTAGAGTCTGGCAACCTGATTCTCAAGTGAGGGCAATGCCTGTTCAGGCATTGTTAATAACTGTTACTGGGCCAAGTTGGTCAGCAGCTATCAGCTTCATCATAATGTCAAGGAACAGTGTCAAGCCAGTTATGAAGCTCATGCTTATTCATACATAAAGTTCCAAGTTCAATCCCTGGCACATGGAGAATGCCTCTAAATATCATTTGCCGGGAAGTAATAGCTGGAGGCAGCTGTTCCCTTGATGCCCTGATTGTGGGTTTGCAAGATTCTTCTGGTTGGCCCATGTGGGAAACAAGATGCTGGAAAAGATATGCCTTTGGCATGATCCAGCAGGACTGGTTTATGTTATTATCTCAACTAGCAAGGCTAGGAAAGGCTTGGAGTGCTTGCTTCCAGTCTGAAAAGATAATACTCAGCTAGGAGAACCAATCTGCTTTAAGGTAGTTTCATAGGTAAGAGTAATTTTTGGGCGCTATTACATAATGTAGGAAGAACAGGAAGGATAAATGACCGCCCTGCTCACTTTTTTCTTTTCTTTTCTTTTTTCTATCCAGAATTTAACTTTTGCATCTTCCTTTGTACTCAGTGGCACAGGCTGAATCTTCCTGTCCACCTGCTCTGTATAATACATATAACATCCCAAGAAGCCACCCTGAGCTGAATGGGCAGCATTTTTCCGTGGCGATATCCCACACAATCACATTATGTGAATACTGTGTGAATACTGTACTACAACATGTGAGCAGGACAGGGTCTCCTGTCCTTGGCAGGGTGACAGTCAGGTAGGAAAGACTTGTACCATCAGCCCTGACCATGTGGTCTGGAATGTTTGCACATCAGAATAGTATGGAATACTCTGGAAAGCAGATCCCGTATGCCTGTGAATGAAACTATTGCCCCAAATCAATATATTACATTAAAGTTGAATGGCTTGTTTGAATCCAATGCTTGGGACCCCCACCCCCCACCTTCATATTTTTCTTTACCAAAACAAAAACAAAAACTGTCACAGGAACCATCAATTTAAACTGGGACAACAGTGTCAAAGGAGGATGGTTTATTTATTTAATTTCCTGTGCCGCTTTACCACTGACTATCACCCCCGACCCCACCAAAAAACACATCTTATTTGTCACAGGATCAAGTCTGAGATGGAGGATAGGTGAAAACAGCATCAAGAGCAGACAGGCAGGCTAAGGGAAGATCAAGATCTGAAATTCAGGGAATGGTGCTTGCTTAGGACTAAAGTTCACAGAGTTAAGATGCAGGCGGAACTAAGCAGAAATGAAGTTTCAAAAGCAAGCAGGCAAGACAAAACAAAGGAAATCACACTTCCCATAAGGCACAGTCAGCTTGTTTCGAGTAAAAGATGTTAACCAGACAATTAGTAGCCTCTTCCTTTTGCAGAGTACTGTACATTGAAGGCAGGGATCAAAGAAGCAAGGCAGCCAAATTAGTCCTAACGGTACATAGGAGACTGCCAGTTACAGCTGGACCATTTGTCTATTTAGCCCAATATTGTCAACTTTGAGTGGCTGAGGCTTGCCAGGTTCTCTCCCATTTTATAGGTGATTTTTGCGAAACTTTTTTAGAAGTTTTTTTCCCAGCAGGCATTGAATTGCCTTTTGCTGAGCAGGTTGATGCAGAAATTTAGCAGGTGAAACTTTTTCTGGCATGGAAATAAATAATATGATTGCAATGAGTTTCACTTGTTTAATTTTAAGTGTCAGGCTGTTTTTGAAAACACAGAAGATAGGACAGAAAAAACGCTGATAACTCTTAAAGTCAGGCAACATTGTTTTTGAAAACCTCCAGATATATGGGTGATGGGACTGCTAAAAGAGTATAATCAGAGAAAGAGAGAGAAAGAGACTAATGGTGTGCACATACAGTTCTCTACTAGACATCAGGCATTGTTTCATGTGCTAATTTCTGCATGTTTCAATAATAAATCACCCTGCACTCCATGAACCTCATTTCCACCCAGCTGTGAACATATCAGCTTGCACAGTGTCTCACAGATGGAGGAGGAAAGACATGGAGAGATGTGAGCACAAATGTCCTTATTTACTTTGCCTGTTGGCTTCAAAGTCGAAGGTGGAATAAAAAACAGAATTTATATAACAAACGTACAAATAGTATATTTTTAAAGGAAGAGATTGATCTTTTAGCTTTTCATGTGACTTCTGCATTTATGTGACATACTGTGGAATTCTAAGCTTGCAAAGTTACAGTAAATGGCACTTAATGCAACCTAAGGCTGTAACTGTATGCTCACTTATTTTGGAGTAAGGCCCATTTAACTTAGTGGGCTTACTCTCAAGTAAATATGCATAGAATATGGATTTTAGGCTGCAATCCAAGCTTCTCTTCTCTGTGAGTAAGTCCCATTGAATTCAGGGAGACTTTTGAGTAGACATGGTTAGGATTGCACCCTAAATCCCATTTAGCTGCAGTAGGACTTGCTTCTGAATGAACATAGTATTGCAGAGTATGCTTGCAATCTTCTATGACTAGAAACAGCAGAAATGCATTTGAAGAGACAAGGTCAGCACCATCTAAGTGTCCCTGGGAAAGCATTCTATATGTAGGGTGCCACCATTGTAAAAACTTTATGTGTTGGGTATTAAATCAATTGAACACGTGTGATTTACTTTGTGTAAATGTAGTCAATCGAAAAATCGCTTTGGAGTTTTCCTAAAAATAGCTCAACAACTTTCGGGTTTTTACTTTTTGAAATATGTCAACCCTAGGTGTGCATAGGATGAGGCTGCAAGATGAGTGCACATGGAATATACAAAACTGCAGAAAAGGATTTTAGAATGAATAAATCAAGTTGATTTATTGTATTGCATTTTGTATCTTTTCACTACTTGGGGAGCCTTCCGACCAAAAAAGTAGAATACAAATAAACTTTATTACTGATGATATTAATAGGGTTGCTCCCTTGTTGAAGTTTGAGTGTCGGCCAAATAATTTGCTTAGCCACCTGGCTTGTAACTAGTTAATCAATTAAATCTAAATAAAGGTGCTTTAGTGTAACATTTTCAATATCAGTATTTTTTTGAGATATTGAAGGAAATTAAAAACAGGGCTCATTCACACTTACCTTTTGCCCTATGCTTGACAGGCATAAGTCTACGTCCTGGTCTGTGTCCAAGCACTTTTTTGCCCTGCAAAACTTGCTCTTGAATGCTGACTCGAAACAAATGGCAATTTGGGTTTTCTGTGGAATTTCGTTTGCTCTGATTCAGCAGTAAAGAGTGGGTTTGTGTGGGGGAAGTGCCAGGGCAAAAAATAAAAAATAAAAAGTGCTCAGGCAAGGAGTTTTAAAGCATGGACCTGTGCCTAGAAATGCAGAGCAAAGGTAAGTGTAAACAACCCAGTCCTAAGTAGAGCTGGGTGTGCAGAAGTTTATTCAAATGTGGACAGCATACAATTGAGTTGACAGCTTAATAAAAGCTACTGCTCAATGTAAAAAAGGCCAGGATTTTCCTCTTTGCATTTCCTGTTATAGCAACACACTGGAATGACAACAGTCCCCAAATTTGCCCTTACTAATTAATCAATTAAGCTTTCATTTATGAATGCACAGGTTTAAAGTAATTAAACTTTGTAGCCAGATAAATTAACTCAGCATTGAAGCACATAATTCAGTTACTCTTGCTGCCTTTTTCATCATCTCTATGAAAATAATCTCCAAATTCTAACTTGATGGAGCAGCTACCTGTACAGTGGGACCTCGGGTTAAGTACTTAATTCGTTCCGGAGGTCCATTCTTAACCTGAAACTGTTCTTAACTTGGAGCACCACTTTAGCTAATGGGGCCTTCTGCTGCCGCGCTGCCGGAGCACGATTTCTGTTCTCATCCTGAAGCAAAGTTCTTAACCAGAGGTACTATTTCTGGGTTAGCGGAGTCTGTATCTTGAAGCGTATGTAACCTGAAGCATATGTAACCCGAGGTACCACTGTATATAGTTTGGAGAAGGTGCCAATCATCCAAAGTTCATGTGAGCGCAGAGTAAGAGCAAACTATGAGGAGGTGCTTGAGGTTTTTTTGGCTTGGTCACATGTCCCCTATACACAAAAGCAGGTTTGGTTTTTTTCTTTCTATTAGAACATATCCACACCATTCATTTAAAGCACATGGCTTCCCTCAAAGAATACTGGGGATGGTAGTTTGTTAAGGCTGCTTGGAATTGTAGCTCTGTGGAGGGAAAACTATAGTTCCCAATATATTTTGTAGGAAGCTTTAAATGTATAATGTGGATGAGACCTCAGATTTTAAGACAGCTGAAAGTAGGTTGAGGGAAGCATCCAGATTTACTCAGATTTAATTTCTCCCATTTGCATTGTTTGGCCAAGCAGCTTGTACAGGTCTTTGAAATAATATGAAACCAGTTTACGGGAGACAAAAGTGGGGTGAGATGAGGGTCCACACAACAATCAGCTTCTGACTGCTTTCTCTCTTTCAAACTGCCTTCAGCCTTGGATAAAAAAATACACATTCATCTGTATTTTTTAAATGTTATTTCGCCCTAGTGTCATTGGAAGAGCAAGGTGAAGTAAAGTTGTTGATGCCAAATTAGAATGAAATTGCTCTATATTGTTCTTTCCAATATATTGCTCTATTTTGTTGGTATTCTGGTGGACTTTTAGGTGCAGAGCCCATCCAGAATTTGGCTTGCCAGTTACCTCTGACATTTATTTTATATCTCCAGCTATCCAGTTCAATTATAGTTTAACAAGAGAAATGGGATATGATAGGCTTAAATTTAGCACTGGGGCTAATCAGATGTATTTCCATTGATTTTAGGTGGGATTATATCCAGTTACCCAAGGCTCAGTATGGCCTTATGTCTATCAGAGCATGCAGTGAAAGGGATAATAATTTAATTCCAACTGGTTAAGTCAGCTAACTATTTGACTAGATTGTTTCTAATTTTTGTTCTTATTGTATTGTTGTCACTGAGTCAAAACCTCTGCCAATTAAAAGTGTGGTTAGTTTCATCTTGGGGTGTGTGGGTGTGTGTGGGTGTGTGTGTGTGTGTGTGTGTGACAGAGAGAGAGAGAGAGAGAGAGAGAGAGAGAGAGAGAGAGAGAGAGAGAGAGAGAGAGAGAGCGCGCGCTATTTGTTTAAATGCAAGACAGGAAATCCACCTCAGTCACACAAAAAGGTGGGCGGGGACCAGCTGGCAGTTGTATTTTACTTCAACAGCGTTCCCTGCTGTACCTGAGGGCAGCAAGTTAGCTTAGGAGGTGTTGGTGACGTGGCCTACACGTCCCCTCACTGCTGCTACCACCCTGTTCTGCCCTGGAATCTAGGCCTGACCTGGTATCAGGCATGGAGCCCTCAGAAGATGAATCCCCCAAGTTGATGACTTTGAGAAATTGGGAGCGGGGGAGGAGACTGAATCCAGTGCTGATACCCCCCTGGGACTTTCTGAGGAAGGAGTGGAGCAATCCCTGCAATCCTTGATAGCGCAGGCTTCAGATCCAGGCTGAAAAGTGATGTCACTGTAGGAGTCGTTGGCCTATGTATGAGTAAGTAGTCTATTTGTGAGTAAGCAATCCTTGATACTCCTTCACTGCTAGCATGTGTGGGTTTGGAGGCCAGAGGATATAAGGCCTACCGTCCGAGTCTCCCAGTTGCTGGAAACAGTACAGGTACTGATGGCTTTATGTTCTGTTTCCTGAATGCCCTGTGAGATTGTCTCTGGATGATGTTTGGACAGAGACTGATTCTCTTTGCTTGATCTTGTTTAATGTGGATTTGTCCTCTTTGGTGAATGCTTGTATCTTCTGATGCTGGGACCCTAGTCCATGAGGGAATCACCTGGAGCATGATGCGGTCCCTCATACACACCACCTGAGATGGCTGCCTAACAGTAGAGAAGGTCCTGTCCTCCCCCCCCCCCCCAAAAAAAAACTGTTCTCCTCAACTGAGCTCTGATACTGGCTCAAGAGAGAATAAAACATTTGGGGGTGATGAGAGCTATAGAGAGGAGTGAGCTTTCTCATCTATGCACTCTTTGTTCTAAGGGTCTGGTGCACATGCAGCTAGCTGCATGTCCCTCACTCATAGTGTGAACGGGGCAGATCTGGCTCTAATCTGGTCCCCTGCTTTTGAGTTTGCCTGCAGCTGCTCTGGTATGTTCAGTGTGAGAATTAAACCCATCTATTATGACTGTTTGGTGTCCCTGATTTTACACAGAACTTACAAAAGCAGGCACAGTTCACTGCTGTTTATTAGCGACCTTGTCTTCTTCTCTGAATTATGGGCAGCCGTTTTTGATCACAGGGACCTGCTAGTCACACTTGTGATTCGGTCCATTGGCTTTTTGTTTTTGGCAGGTGGGATAGTAGTGAACATTTCCTAGGCCCCACTACAGCCATAAATTTGGGCAGAAAAAGAATGAATTATGGGTGGTGAAAGCTCAGGCATTTATGGAAGCAGGATTCCTTTCCCCCTTTCATTTCAAAAATAGAATCTGTACTAAAGAAGATTGGATGCAGTATTCCAGCCTGAAAAACAAAACCTAGGATTTTCCCCCCTGCAGCAAGCACTTCAAATCTGATATGAGAGAAACATTCTCACACATACCCCTCTTAAGTGTCTAGTTAAATTATAAGACAGAGCATTTTTGAAATATAAAAATAGAGCATGTATTGTTTCTGTGGTAGGGATTAATTGTTTCATCCCTTGTTTCAGAATAATTCTAACACACAATCAGGCACTGACATACTTTTCCTCTATCAATAAGAAACTATATTCCTGAGCCAAGAAAGAAAATATTGTTTGAATCACAAAGTAGACATGCAATATTATATTTAGAAGTTTGGCTAATATAAATGTCTCTCTTATGCAAAGTGAGAAATCATATTTGTTTCTTGGGGAAAGCCATGTGATTTTTGGAAATCAAAGGATGCCTTGTATTTATAAAATTATTAATACAGTTTATCTGATTCTTCCTCCAAGGATAAGTGGGCAGTAGATGTACCGGGGATCTGGATCAAGGGGGCAGGGCCCGCAGGGGTGGCAGGCAGAGGAGCAAGAAGAAAAGGGCAACCCCTGGGGGCTGCTGCAATCTCTTCATACTGTAGTTTGCAGCACCACCTGTCTGTGGCCAAACAAACTGTAGCATGAGGACGTTATTACATTTTTAATACTGTATATGTATAGACAGAAATGTGTGAACTTACAGGTGTACTGTTTAAGCCAGTTGTGACCTGTGTTGCTGAGAAGCCACACCAAATATTTTGCACATGTTTCCATAGATACAAATCTGCATCTTATAAATTAACATGTTTAGATGTAAATGTAGAATTCAAATATCAGAGAGGGTAAGGCAAGCAAACTCATTTCCCACCCAAATTATCCTAAAGTTATTAAGTGAGTTCATATTCTACTGTGCCACTCCTAGATGTAATGGGCAGGTCAGGAAGCTACCGTACATCTGGTCATGTTCTGTACAAGGGCCTTAATAGTGACAGCCACAAACAATTTGCTGTCTGAAATGGAGTCCAAGTGGTATGTTTTTCCACCCCCGCTAGGGCAAACAGTTTTTAATAAGGTCTTACAGTACCATTCAGGTACCAATTCCTGATTTCATCAGTTCCCCACTACCATGTCTGTTGTGCTGTTGTCTGAAGCACATTGCTTTGCCTCGTTGCTTGACAAGGTTAGCCTTGAGCCTTAGCAAGAAATAAGAGATAAAGCAGGAAGCTTTCCAAGGGCAAATAAGGTAGAAAAGTAGAAGCATGATAAACCATGTTATTATTAACAACTCTATCCTGACAAATTATCATGCTTAATTGTGCTTAAAATATGTGCTAAGAAGACTGTGCATCAAGGAGGACAAGACACTTAATCTTTCTGTTTCAGTCTGCATGCTATGCAGCTGATTTATTCATCCTGCATGAATTCAGAGTATCTGTCTTCATGAATCTTCCCTTTTGTCAAACCGGCTGCAAGCTTATGTGTATTGTCTAGTGGGCACAGTGTGTTAAATCCTGGACCTTGCTTCTGCCAATGTTCCCCCTCTAAGAAGCTCAGCCAATGATCACCAGATACCCTTCTGCTCCTCTTTTCTCTGTTACATCAGGACAGCCCATCTAATCGCTGTCAGGGACTTCAACACCTCCACCAAATCACTTACTACACTACAATATGGATTCTCCTAATGTGACTCCATTCTCTTTTAAACTGTGGAGTTTCTTTCTTAGACCTAGCTTTAAAATGTTTGATTTGGAAAATACATAATTCAACAGCCTCTGCGATTTTTATAAAATTTCATACCCTTACTTCACCATAAGGTCTCAGGCCATGGGAAGCTGCATTTTACTGAGTTAGATCATTGGTCCATCAAGCTTGTCTACACAATGAGTGGCAGCAGCTCCCTAATATTTCAGACAGGGGTCTCATCCAGCCCTATCTAGAGATACCGGGGATTGAACCTGGGACCTTCTGCATGCAAAGCAGATGCTCCTCCATGGACCTAGAGTCCTTCCCAATTTACAACAACCATAAAAAAATCATACAATCATAAAAACAAGTAAAATAGTTCCAAGCTAAAGTAGTGCCATATAGGTCAAACAAAACAGAAGTATGTCCCACAGAAACATCTGTCAGAGGTCAGGGCAAACAACAAACAAGAGAAGCTCTACAATGAAGATGTGTGTCTTCTCTCTCCTTCCCTCTCGTTTTTCTGTATTTTCTGGTGCCAAAAGATAATTGTTGCATCCATTTCTCTTTCTCACCATTTGTTCAACTGTTGGCTAACATTTTTGCATATGTCTGTTTTTCATTTGGATGGCAGAAGTTTGTGATCCATTTTATTCTGTTTTTGGCACTTTCCCCTAAGGAATACATTTTATTTTAAGCCTTTGAAGCCTGAGTTTTAAATACTTTCAGTATTTGGCCCAGTAAATACCATTGCTTGGCTTTCTCTAGCAGTAGGAAATTTCGAGCAGCCTTCACAGAGGCAAAAGGCATGATAGGATAATAGTCAGTATCCTTTGAATAAGCCATTAGCAGAGAGTGGATGTAGTACAGTAATCTATCTATATCTATCTATCTATCTATCTATCATCTATCTATCATCTATCTATCTATCTATCTATCTATCTATCATCATCATCTATCTATCATCTATCATCTATCATCTATCTATCTATATCTATCTATCTATCATCTATCTATCTATCTATCTATCTATCTATCATCTATCTATCTATCTATCATCTATCTATCTATCATCTATCTATCTATCATCTATCTATCTATCTATCATCTATCTATCTATCTATCTATCTATCTATCTATCTATCTATCTATCTATCTATCTATCATCTATCTATCTATCTATCTATCTATCTATCTATCTATCTATCATCTATCATCTATCTATATCTATCTATCTATCTATCTATCTATCTATCTATCTATCTATCTATCTATCTATCTATCTATCTATCATCTATCTATCATCTCTTATATCCTGCCCTTCCTAATAAAAGAACCCATAGTGGCAGTGGTTGAGAGCTGAGTTAAAAACGTAACTTCTGCCATAGAGTTGCTTTGGGAAATTCTCTCTTTCTCTCTCCCCTTCCATTCCTCATCTGTAAAATGAGAATAATGAGCTATCTCAAAAATTTGCTGAGAGGATAATAAGTTAGTTTGCATTCTACCTAGCAGCATTACAGGAACAGGTGACTACAGGAACAGGCGAGACAACATGACCCACTTACTTGGCCTTGCTGGATCAGCTGCCATTTGGTTCTTCCCCTCCCAGAACTGTTCCCGTCATAGGCCTTTCCACTTGGTCATGACAGTTATGTGGTTATATGAATTTGCTAATTTTCATCTTCTCTTTCTCCCTCCATTTTTGTATCAAATCTATTAGATTGTAAACCTGTGGACTGTCCCTGTGTTTTAATTTTATTATTATTATTATTAGTATTTTGGGTACTTTTCTTTCCCCACTACTTATTTTACCTCAGAAAAAAGGCTTGCCTGGATTGATGGCTTGTGAAAAGTGGGTTTTTTCAGGCCCAACAAAGCTCATGGCAAATGGGTGAGAAGCTGACAAGCAGACCATTCTGGGAAGGTAATGTTTTTTGCATCTACCAGTAAGTTTTTTCTTCTCATTCTGGAGATGCAGTAATGAGAGAAGCTTCTTTTGGGGGCAAAGCATCCGTCTGCATATAGAAAGCCCCAGGTTCAGTTCCCGGTAGGACTAGGAATGTTCCCTGTCTGGAACCTTGGAGAGCCACTGACAGGGCAGACTATATTGAGCTAGATGGACCAATAGTCTGTCTCAATATAAGGCAGCTTCCAAATGACAAGGTGGGTATAGAGCATGACTAGGCAAACTAAGGCCCGGGGGCCGGATCCGGCCCAATTGCCTTCTAAATCCGGCCCGTGGACGGTCCGGGAATCAGTGTGTTTGTACATGAGTAGAATGTGTGCTTTTATTTAAAATGCATCTCTGGGTTATTTGTGGGGCATAGGAATTCATTCATTTTTATTTTTTTTCAAAATATAGTCCGGCCCCCCCACAAGGTCTGAGGGGCAGTGGACTGGCCCTCTGCTGGAAAAGTTTGACCCGTGGTATAGAGGCATAGCAACTGGAGCGGTGGTCTGAGCCAAGGGTTCTGGCTTCTTCCAGTGCTGTTGACTCCAACATGTTTCTTCCCTGTAGAAGCTGGATTGCCACCTCTGCTGCCTTGTGTTTGGCTGCTTATATTGTACTCTAATTCAGTTGAGTGCTGTCATTTATGTAGCCATAAACTACAAAAGCCATTCACAAGAGTTGAGGTATTATTAGACTCTGGGGGAACCCTGAAGTTTACCAAAATATGGTGTCACATCCCCTTTTCTTCTGGTTGAATCATGTAAACTGAGCAGACATGGAAGACTGGTGCTCCATGCCCAGAGTCCATGTTTGCAATCAAGAATACATTGTCTGTGTTGTTTCTGCTGTTGTATTGAATGATGCATGAATGAGACATGTAATTAGTGTAAGTAAAGCATTTAAACTTACAAAAGTTGATGGTCTATTCACTCTAATGGGAGTAGAGGTGAGGAGCACAATTTTAAGTGCTTAATACCAGGACAACCTATATTTCCCATGCTTTGTAAATGTTGCATAGATCTGTGTTTTAAACTCTGCTGGGGCTCTTTTGGCCAAAGAGAGAGTCAAGCCCTGCAAGCTTTTTGAATTCAGGTAGTTAGCCATTTTTCTTTCATAGTTAGTTCCCCACACACATGGGACTTTAGGATTATCTGGTGTTCCCCAGTTATTTCTCAACAAAAACTGAGTAGGCAGATGAATTGAATGGGGTGACTGTAAAAGGAAGATACATTTGTGGTCTGTACAGATCATTTCCTTGTTCACACGGAGAAACTGTTTTAAAATGTCCCCATGGACAGACGTGAGAGCTGCCGGTAGAAATCAATGGAGAAGCCCAAGATCTGAATGTAGCTGGATGAAGTACCAGTGTCTCTTGTCCAACCTCTAAGAAACAAAATACTGTAGTACATAGTACAGTGGGCATAGAGTGCTTTACTGTTGGGGAAGAGGCATAAAATTAGGAGGAAGGGGAATAGAATGGAGTGGCTCTGCCTGTTACTCAACTGTTAAACAAATTTGGAGCTTATTCAACAATAGAAATAGTAGCAGCAAGAGCCTAGAGATTTCCACCACTCTTGCAGAACTACAGTTACTTGAATTCTGTAAGAAAAACTATGGCTGTTTAGAAATGCATTTGTGGTGCAGGTGGCTAGTTAAGGATAACTGCTTGGATCATACTGTGGTCTTGGAGTTCACATCCACAGCACCAAACAGTTGAGGCCATGTTCTTTTCTACCACCCATGCCAAGGTGATTGCTTTAAAATTAATGCCTTTTAGAAAGTTTTGCATTGTATGTTGGGAGAGGATTTTGATTTATTTAGTACATAACAACATTTTGGGTTGCCTCATTATGTCTCTTGAACAAAACAGCTCTTTTTTCTTATTGCATGCTTCCAACACTTCTATAGCACTTTTTCCAAAAGTCTCTGTAAATGGGGCTTCGAATGTCCTCAGAGAACAATTATTCAAAGTAGCAGTGTAATAAAACGTACAGATTTACAGTCAATGATTTAACCAGTCCAATTAGGGACTGTGTAGCAGCTGCTTGTGGTGTTTTGATGATGATTTTTTAATGGTAACAAAAAGAGTTATTCTGAGCAGCTTTATTGCAATTTTATTTCAGTGAACGATTTAAAAAGAATGACTCTAGGTAAAAATGTTTAGTGCTGCAATGGCAAAATGCAACCTGCTGGTTGAAATGAAAAATACGTGCCACATTTACCAGAACACCCTCATATAATTTTTTTCAAAGAAATCATTGTTCATCTTAGTGCAATTGGTAATTATAAAGCAAAGAGGATTTGTATAATATGGCAAAAGGAATAGGGGGATGTTGGGGTTGTTAAGACTTCTAATGGTAATAATTTTTAAAGGCAAATATTGATTGAAGTGGAAACAATGTGAATTTATTATGACCCTAATAAAAAATTACTATGATGGAAATCTTTAAAAGGTATATCCAAAAAGCAAATTGAGGATTATGATTGAATTGGGATGTTTGGAGGACAAATGTAGTTCAATTCACATTTTAAGGTGAGCATGTAGTTTGGAAGCACGTCAAAGTGCAAGTAGATAAATAGGTACTGCTCCGGTGGGAAGGTAAACAGTGTTTCCGTGCGCTGCTCTGGTTTGCCAGAAATGGCTTAGTCATGATGGACACATGACCCGGAAGCTGTACGCCGGCTCCCTCAGCAAATAAAGCGAGATGAGCGCCACAACCCCAGAGTTGCCTGCGACTGGACCTAATGGTCAGGGGTCCCTTTACCTTTTACCTTTATACCTAACTTGCACTTCCCCAAACAATACATGAAATGAATCACAGCTATCCTTTGACATTTGCACATCTCCAAATTTTGTGATGCTATTCTCCAACCAAATAATGTGCATACAACTGAATATATTAGGGGGAATTTGCTTGTGAAAATGCATATACTAGGAAAAATTTCATTAAATAAATGTAATGTGTACTAAATGTGTATTATAAGTATACTAAAATGTTGATAATTTTAATGAGAATTTTTTAGTTTAAATTCCAAGCTGATGTGGAAATGCAGTGAACTGGCTGAAAAAATTGACAGTTTTGTCCATCCATAGCAGTATTTGGTACTAGAAAAACATGATCCCTGATTTTAAAAAAGTGATGTTTGAAGCATATGTCATCATCATACCTGAAGTCAACCTTAAGTGAGAATAATTTGGAAAGTCTTCCACAGCAAAATACGTGACACCTGGCACGTCACAGGTTAGGAAGAAAGCACAGGTGCCAATCCAGTATTATAAATCCTGGCATGCACTATTCTGGCATTGAATTGATCTTATGCTGGCAGGGGTTCAGAGCATTAAGTAGCTGATATTCCCATGCCTAAAGTGACACACAGTGGTTAGAAGCCAAGTACTGCTGCAGCACAACCTTCATTTATTTCAATCAGAGGCCTCTTTAAGCACCTTTTGAATGGCAGCTACATTATTCAGGGCAGAATCCATAGGTTAATGGGAGAGCACATGCTTTGCATGCAGAAGGTCCCAGACTCAATCTAGAGCAGCCAGTACTGGGCTTGATGGATAAATAGTCTGGCCTGTGTTCTTTATGCCAAAACAGTGCACTGATACATATACATTAATTGCCCAAGCAGTCAGAAGTTACAGGGGTGAAGCTTTTGCCTGTAATGGGCTTCTTTTGGAAGGAGGTCATAGGAAACTTATTGTGTTTTGTGATATATACATTTATTTAGAAATATACATGTTGAGGGGTGTATGAGGTATTAGGTGAGGGGTAGTATCTCTGATGGGGGACTTGTTGTGCTCCTTCTGGGGTAGTTTGTCTGCCTTTGGTCTCCACCCTGTACTCATTCTAAAGTGCATTCTGCTGGAAAGTTTGTAATCCATTTTGCATCAAGAATGCACTTCTCAAGCACTTGCTGAATACATGCATACACAGATAGCACTTTCTCAAGTCATCTCCTATTGGGGCAAACCTACTGACCTGTAGGGCTGTACTACTTCCCCGCACCACATTTAACTTGCCTATGAATGAAATGGACAAAATAGGAAGCAGCACAATAACTTAGCCACCTCTGTAAACCAATATAGATCCTCTGTCTAGAGGTACGTGATACCTCTAGTTACAAACTTTATTCATTCCGGAGGTCTGTTCTTAACCTGAAACTGTTCTTAACTAGAGGCGTGCTTTCGCTAATGCGGCCTCTTGCTGCCGCTGCGTCACCAGCACATGATTTCCGTTCTCATTCTGGGGCAAAGTTTTCAACTCGAGGTTCCAGGTTAGCGGAGTTTGTAACCTGAAGCGTTTGTAACCTGAGGCGTTTGTAACTCAAGGTAACACTGTATATCAAAACACCAGTTTCTAGCCCCTCTCTTTTGAGATAATGCAAATTATTATTATTATTATTATTATTATTATTATTATTATTATTATTATTATATTTTAAAGAAAGAAAAGGTCTGTGGAAACACTAATTGGCAGGAGGGTAATAGAGAACATTGTTGAGCACTAGTTTGAAAACATGCTGACCTTTACAGACACCGCAAATAGTTGTGCTGCTTTAGATTATAACATCACACAAAGATGCCATAACAGTTGCAAACTGTTACGTACATAAGATAACCCCTGTGTGTTTCAAAGGCTGTGTGTGTGTGTGTGTGTGTGTGTGTGTGTGTGTGTACACAGCCTCTTTCTCCCAGCCTCATTCACTAAGTGCGGGTTGAATAGAAACATCATCTTACTATGATCAACATTTAGGAAGTTGCTTTGGAGTTTGGTAATCAGTCTTGTAGGTTATATGACCCTGGGAAAAATTCACTTTAGACTGAAGGATATAATTGAAACCAGCATGTCTTGTTGCCATACAATAATTGACTGGAATCAATAGAATATGACTCATCTAAAGTAGACACAACGTGGTCACACAGGGAAGAATAATCATAGGCATCAATGTAGTAGAGGGAAGGAATACTGATTAAGGAATAGCATCACAGAAGGGGTATTGTAAATTATATACTGAGTCTGAATTAACGGTGCTCTATGCTGTCATGAAAAGAGGGCAAACATTGCAGTGAGCTGAAATAGAGGAACCATGCAGTCACCAGTTCTTTTTCTGTACTCATCCCTAGTTAAACAGGACTAGGTTAAAATTGCAGTAGTAGCCACCAGACAGGCCACTACTGTAAAGTTATGAAACCAGATCAGATTTTAGTGGCATCTTCAAAGCGCAAATGGACAGCTCTGATCAGGAATAAACGTATTTAGCTCCATAGTTTTCAACCTTTTCAGCAAATGCATTACAAATGTATACACCCTCCCTGTTCCTTGATGTGGATTTACTTCCAGGCTCAGTCAAGTAAGTAAAGCAATCTAAATAAGCCTAGTCCATCTGAAAGAAAGGTTCTAGCTTACCCTCAAGCTTGCCACATTTACCCACCTGCAACCTTTTTCCCCTTGGGGTCACATCACAGCCAAGCCTAAAGCTTTGCCTTCTGACTGTGAGTTGAGGGAGGGGCACCATTCAGCCAATCACAGTCCCAAAGTATTGCTATGGCCAGCAGGTTGCTTCTCTCTCCAGGCAGAAAAACAATGTGACAGTAAATCTGTATGTTAATGAAGCTTTTGGCTCTCAGTCCTGGTTGTGCAGTTTTCCCTCCCTCCTGTTGGCATGATGGCAATCCAGCCCCATTGGCAGGTCTACTTTTCTGGTAGACCCAAGAACCAATGCATCTTTTCTGAACATCCTCAGAATTGTTTCCTTGAAGGTCCTCATGCTACAGCAGCAGGGCCATGAGGCTACTGCCTCAGGTGGCAGGGTCCACCAGGTCAGTAGATTCCAATGTATAGTAATATAATAGTACATTTAAAAACTGAAGTTATTAACTCACTTATGCTCATGCATTTAGCTCCATCATATTTTGAGGCATAGCCATGTTTATGTAGCTGAAGGACCCCCAAAAGGACTTCACACAGGGCTGCATAGACCATCAATCTACCACCGCTCCCAGATCAGTGGGTGTAAGATTGCAGCCTAAATCCCACTGAGTTCAGTGGGATTTACTTCTGAATAACTATGGTTAGGATCAGGCTGTTCTTCTCTTTTCCTACAAACACACACAGAGATGGCCAGTTTAATGACATTACCATCTATTTCCCAGGATGCATAATTTGTCTTCTCTTTCTGTGTGTATGAAACATTTATCCTCTTGTGGTGCTATAGTATAAAGCATAACTTCCCAAAAGAGTGTGAAGATAATCTACTAAAAATAGGCCTAGGAAGATAAAATATGCAGTAGCCATATGAAAAATTGTTATGAAGAAGACTATTTAAGGAAGCGAAATGATGCTTGGTTTTAAAAACACTTTGTGATAAAGATCCTTCCCTTGCATCTGCATTTCTTGTTTCTCCAACTATCACATGGGTGGTTCCTCCTATCACCTGGATAGATGTTAGTATAGGAAACAGGAAACAAGGTGAGCAACTGTTGATTTTGTATACTGTAATGGTAGCTCTGACTTCCATGCTGAGCCCATGTGGAATAACAAATGATCACACACACACCCTGAAAGATGTCCTTTTAGGGTGATTGGCATTGTGATTTAGAACACTAGTTACTGTTGGCATCTCTGCCTTCTGCATTACTAGTTCCAATGAGCACAAGTAATCCCTGAACTCAATGTAAAACTTAATCCACCAAGAAGATTGTCTTCCTCTTCTAATAATTCTGATTCATTCCCTCCATCCCCACTTCTGCAAAATTCTTGCTTATTTAGCATGTGGTTGCAAAACATAATACTACTAATAGTAGTAATAGTAGCAGCAGCAGCATCCATCGTACATCAAAAAGAGATGTTATGCAGCACTCAAAAACAATACATTTTAAAAAATCAAAGATAAGTCAATGACAGGTAATGTAACCTAACTAAAAGCATGAATAAACTTGCTGCTTATTTATCGTATATTACAGTTACAAGTTTCAAATTGGTTTTCCAACCAAGTCTACAATAAAGGAATGAGAGTTGGCCATGGTAGTTCTAACGGAGTTTGCAAAGCAGTGTTTCCTAATGGATTGTACTCCAATAACTTATTTTATTGATTTATTATTTGGTATTTATATACTATAAGGTAATAAAATTAACATAACAGTTTAAAATAGTAAGAAATTGCTGGTAGATCAAACCTCTTCCTTAGTCATTATGAAGTGTGACAGAACGTTGAGTGCATGGGATACAGAACATTAGAAACTGCATTTCTATTTAGATAAAGATAATGAGTTGGATCCAAACAAAACTAGTTACTGTTGAAACCAATGGGAGAATTGAGTCAAACTAACTTAACTCTCATTGATTTCAAAAGAATAAAAGTGAGGTTTTACATGCCTGCTTAGAAGTAAGCCCCACTGGTACTTCTAAGCAGGCATGTAAAACATTGCACAGTAAGATGGATTCCTGTGTATAGGATTGCTGCCTAGTTTGGGCTCATTCCCATATTAATAAGACTGTAAATCTAGGCTATTCTTGCCCAAAACTGAGTTTCCTTACCGTGACAGATTCACCTCTGAGAGACTGACATTGCTCATCAGCTAGTTTGAATACAGCATTGAAGTTCAAGGTATTGGAAAATAGATTCAATTGCAGAATCCGCGACCTGGGAGAGGAGAGGGTTGAAGAAGACTGGAAGAAATTTAAGATTTATTTACAAAAGTACTGTAATTTGGTTGAATCCTAACAAGGAAGCCAGAGCAGAAATAACTGTCTACCATTAAATTATAATTTTTTATTTGAGTTTAACCTAAATATTGCACTTAAGAGCATAAACAAGATGATAATTTGCTTGGAAAAATTCGTTTTTAATGATGAAAGTGGAAGCGGGAGACGTGAGGGAGTCCGCAATAGAATGAAAAGATGTTATGAAACCTATTCTGTTTGTTAAATATGTATCTGTAAAAAATCTTAATAAAAACTTTTATAAAAAAAAAGGAAAATAGATTCAATTGATTATTATTCCACACTGTAGTGCATTTCCCCATCATGTTCCTGATTTTTTTTTTAAGTGGATATGTTGCATCATAGCATCAAAGCTCTTTAATTCATTTTAATTATGCAAACCTAAAATTATCATAGAATTGTAGAGTTGGAAGGGACTCCAAGGATCATCTAGTCCAACCCCTTGCAAAGCGGGAATCTCAGCATGTAGTCCCCCATCCAATTTGAAACCATATTAAACCTTGCTATTGACCCACCCTATAAAATAGTGATAGTTGGGAAATGACCTTTCTCTCCATTTCATCCACTTCAGGAAGTGTCATTTTAATGATTACTGATTCATTCACACTTACTTGTTAAGATACTTGCAAGCCTATACTTATGTTCAAGGTGGCATTTTTTTTTTAATGGCAATAGACAATCCCATTGTATTTTATAAGAAGAAATGTTGCAAATCTTTCAGAAGCATATGTTGTGAGCAATTCGATACAGTATTGCATTACTAACAGCATTTTTATTCTACCTTTCCTTCAAGCAGCATATTGTGGCATATTATCTCACTTGCCTTCACCACAAAACTGAGAGGCAGGTCAGCCTGAGAGGGAGTGTCTTGCACAAAGCCACCCAGTTTGCTTCAGAGCTGGAATAATTTGAATACCTATCTCCTAAGCTATGTCCAACACTTGTGTTAACTACACCAAACTATCTCTGCCACACTTGAATAGACCCAACCAGTCAGCCATAATAATAATAATAATAAGCCACCCTGGGCGGCTTCCAACAGAATATTACAATAGTCTATTAAACATTAAAAGCTTCCCTAAACAGGGCTGCCTTCAGATAATGAACATGACAAAGTAGAAGGTCAAAGGTCAGTGGTCATAGGGACACTGCTGTTCTTTTTGGGTGGGATTCCATAAGGTACTGGCAATTCAGGTGACACAATTAAAGTCTGTTAGTGTTCTTGCACAACAAAGCTGCTTCTCCCACAAATTGCATTTTTTTTGCAGTGAGGAAAGTGACAGGAAAATGCACTGGAAAGTGTGGGAGAATTATTATTATTTATTTATTTATATCCCACCTTCTTCCCTGACAGGGGTGCCATGTCAGGGGTACCATGTCATCTAACCTCCCTGCAAACAGAATACAGTAGAATGAATGCTCATTAAACAGCAAATATTGCCATGTCTCCCTGCAAACAAATCAGGATGAATGCTCAATAAACAGGTCATCTGGAAGTACCCATAAATGAATAGGTGCACACAATAATACCCTCTCCAGACAGCACAATATGAGGTAGCACACAGCAGCATGTTCCTATTTCTATTATCAAAATTAGCATGAGGTCATAGAAGTGAAAGCTGATGTGTTTCATTTCTTAAGGTTGCTGGCTAGGTTTCTTTTCTTTTTTTTCTTACCACATCATGAATGCACATTTGGCTCCACTGTGTAACTCTTTTATTGTAGTAAGTTACTGACTGAAGAAATGCTGAATCAGGCAACTTTAATTTTATGATAAAAATTTCCTTGGGCTAAAGTAATTAGTGCCAACTTCATTCTCATATATATATATATATATATATATATATATATATAGCATATAGCATATATATATATATATATAGCATATATATATATATGCTTTCTGTGCTGTTTTTCTACCAAGTCTTGTTTGCAGTAATTGGACTGAATAGTGTCCCATGGTGGGAACTTTGGCAGGCAGAGACAAGAGGACAGGAGAGAGATTTCTAGATGGAAAGGACAACTTGCGCATGTGCCTGTGTACATATGTGATTTGCCTGGAAGATGACATCAGACTAATGCAGTCCATAAATTTGTGGCTTCCTGAGCCACATAGGGAGAATTTTTTTAAAAAAACAAAAACACCACAAAAGCCTGTTATTCCATTTTTTTAAAAAAAGATGTTAAAGGTCTGAGGGAGATGAGGTTTCTTAAAAAACAACAGAAAAGTATATCTCCACGACAAAATGAGAACGATATACAAAATGATATACAATAGTGTCACACTCAAGTTGTGCTTACATATCTTCTTGGCCACCTGAATAAGCCTTAAGGCAGGTGTGGCTGCCTTGTTGCCTTCTAGTTATTGCTTGACTACAACTCCGGTCATCGCTGACCATTGGCTATGCTGGTCGGAGCTGATGAGAATTAACATTCCACAACATCTGGAGGACACATTAGCCACCCCTGTCTTAAGGTGCTACTGTCATAGGCCACTTGACCATATGAATATCAAAGAGAGAGGAAATCACATTGTGGTGACGTAACTCAAGTTATCCCCTTCTATCTGGGAATAAGCACCACTGAGTAAACATGCATAGGATGGCACTGTCAGTGTCCTCATAATTACCTGTTCCTTCCTGTTTATCAGCATCTCCGAGCAATGAGAACAATAATCTCTTCTTGGAAACAGCCCACATTGCTTGAACAGAAAGATGTTTTGGCTCTAAGCAAAATGCACGTCTCTTCTATCCATAGCGACCCTCAGCAGTGTTAAGGGCCTTTTCCACTTGAGTTTTCCTCGTGTGGGATGCTGCATGTGCACGTATGTTGTCCATGTGACTGTTACTGCCTCATAGGAAGCTGTGCCTTTTTAGTGATCAGGATGGTAACAGTTTTCTGTCTCTAAGGCCATATGTATACTCTTAGAGAATTGTCATCAGATCATCATTACAACCACCATCCTGCTTAAGTTCATGATCCTGGGGGAAGGTTTCTGAGTGTACATTGCAAGTATTCAGGGCGGCAAAATACCTTGATGGGTAGGTAGGAAAGGATAGGAAGAGTGGAAGTGCTGAGCAAAGAAGCAATGGGGAAGAGTAGGCAGGAGTAACAGAATAAATAGCAGTTAAAGAAGCAGAGACCCAAGTGAGGGTGCTTTTTGGGGGGTAGTATTTCATATTCTTTTATTCACATATAAAACCTTTTCAGAGCAGCTTCCATTCCAGATAAAAACCATATGAATTCAAATGGCATAAATGGTGGAAGAGGAAAGGCAGAGGATTGAGGGAAGAGATTTAGAAAAAGTAGGGATCTGCGGAAAGGGGAAGCCAGGGAGAATGAAGAGCTGGAATAAATTACTGCAGAAGGTTTAAGGTCAGGAAGAAATGGTGGGTTCTTGGTAGGAAGTATGTGCATAATGAATAAATGTGGAAGCCAGAAAACAGGGAGCCAGGGAATGTAGCTAGCTCTAAGAAACTGGGGAGAGTTTCCCACATTTCATATTGTTATGCCTGCCCCCACTCCAAGCAGCGAGATGTTCCAGGGGTACAGGTTTGCTTTCTTTGGAAGAAAGGCATATTACTGTTTGAGGGTTTTCAATATAGACAGATGGGTAAAGGTTGAGCATAGATAGAGGCCTGGCCAATACATTTTTGCACCTGTGGGAAAATGCAAAATGGTGCCTCCCTCCCCACCAGGGAAAAAGGGGTGAGTGAAGATCTACATTGGGAACAAGGGGGGGGGAGAGAAAGTTCTACACCTGGATCTGCTGCCCCTGTGGATCCTGCCACCTGAGGCAACAGCCTCACCTTGCCCCATGGGAGGGCCAGCCCTGGATGAAGCCACAGTTTAAACACTCCATCATACATCCAAATATGCCATCCCACATCAGAGCTCCACAAAGTGTATCCTTTAATGCTGTTAATTTACAGAGTTAAAAGTATTAACCACACATGCTATTAAATATGGCACCTGCAGTGAAACTGGTGTTTTAACAAAGATTAAAGCCAATTGTGGAATAACGTAAGAATTGCAGTAACTGCTCTGGTTCGCCAGAAGCGGCTTAGTCATTCTGGCCACATGACCCGGAAGCTGTACGCCCTCGGCCAATAAAGCGAGATGAGTGCCGCAACCCCAGAGTCGGTCACAACTGGACCTAATGGTCAGGGGTCCCTTTACCTTTATCTTTAAGAAGAGCTCACCCCATCATGGGGATTCAAACTGCTGACCTTCTGGTTAGCGGCTTAGTCATGCTGGCTACATGACCAGGAAGCTGTCTGCAGACAAACACAGTCTCCCTCGATCAGTAAAGCAAGATGAGTGCCGCAACCCCAGAGTCGTCCACAACTGGACTTAATGGTCAAGGGTCCCTTTACCTTTAGCTTTAAGAAGAGCTCGGCTGGATCATACCAAAGGCCCATTCAGTCCAGCATCCTGTGCTTACAGTAGCCAGGCAGATGCCAAAGATGTTTTTTTTTTCTGTCCAGGCAGGGATTTTGTTGTTTAGTCATGTCCGATTCTTCGTGACCCCATGGACCAGAGCATGCCAGGCACTCCTGTCTTCCACTACCTCCCGCAGTTTCATCAAATTCATGTTGGTAGTTTTGAGAACATTGTCCAACCATCTTGTCCTCTGTTGTCCCCTTCATACCTAGATTAAATGTTCATTGTCTGGGATGGTGGGAAGTCTAACTCTGTTCCACTCAAGGAATTCCTTTCTTTAACCATTTAGCTCTCATTCAAACACATCCCCTAAATATCCTGGACTACTCACACTCTTTTGTCAAATCCAGGCTCTTGTAACCCTCCAGATTTCGAACAGAGCAGATGGATTTTTAGCAGCAGGTACCAGATTCTGGTAGTGACAAATCAGTTAATGCTTTAATCCTCCATCTCTCACTCATATCAAGAAGAGCCTGCCTATTTCAAAAGCACTACCTTCTGGCCAATTGCTAACACTTGGAAAGCCTGCTAGGACAACACGACAGAGAAAGTGTTGTGATCACACTTGTGATGGGATTAAAAACTGAGCAGCTGTACCGCGAATGGCGGCGGTAGGAGGGGCATTTGGACAACTAAGTGCTGTTAATTTCCTTTTGAGATTTGTTTTCTCCTCTTCCCCAACCTGTTGTTGGCTGTGTGTCGTTCACAGTAATGTACCGCTGCGCTTTTAAAACTGCTTCGCTCTCCCCTCGCCGCCCTGTTCCCGAAGATGTCTGCTGCGAAGTATTCAAGGAAAAGGGACTTTTTCTAGCAAACTTCGCCGCGAAAAGTTCGCGCGTTGCCGCCTTCGCCACGAGCCCCGCTTGTCCCGCCCCCAGCCTCCCACCGCCCAGTGGCTGAGAAGACCCTCCAACCCTAAACCTTATTCGCATTGCAGACCCTCTCGCGGTGCAGCGAATAAGCGTGTCAGGAGCGGATCTGTTCGCAAAGGCGAGCGAACCAAGGAGCTACTCCTGCTGCGCCTCTAGCAACGAATCGCGCTCTGTAAGCTTGGATTTTAGCCGTTGGTTAGCGGCCTGCCCTTACGCACTGCTAGGGAGCAAGTCCCACTGAATTCTGCGGGGCTTACTCATGCGTAAGCGCGCAGCCCGGACGCAACGCGCGTGTATTGCGAACATAGGGAACAGGGCGTTCCGCGCGTCTTGCTTCCGAGTAAACACATGTCAAAGCCGGGAGCTCGACGCGCCTCGCCGGCTTCTCGGAGAATTGCGGCGCTCCGCTAGCCAGCAACCCCCCAAGTGCGCAACTCAGACCCGATTAGCTTCTCAGATCGCTGCGATGGAGAGGTGGCGGCATGCCTGGATAAAGGGGGACGTGCAGTGTACGTAGAGACACACAGACACGGCACGATCCACTCTGCACCGCTTGTTTAACATGGCAGCCCTGCGAGAGCCCCAGATAAGGCGCGCCACACACGCGCTGCCTGCCTGTCTGGCTTCCCAGCGGGCTGGCCAGGAGCCATCAGCATCTCGGCTGCTTTGGGAAAGGTGGGGACGCCTAAAGAGAGCGGACTCCCACCCCAGCGACAGGCAGGATGGAGGTGGAACACTGGGTGGAGGGGAGGAACGTCCCCTCCATCTCCTTCCAACCTCAGGTTTTTATTATTATTTTTCGGTGTGTCTACTGTGGATTTGGAAAATCTCGGCTCAGTTAATCCGTTTCAACATCTGTGCCTCCTCTCTCGCCTCTGCTAGCGCTCTCTCTCTCTCTGTGTGTGTGTAGGTGTACACCAAGCTTCTCGGCAACAACTGATCAAATGCAACACACCAGCAACCCTTTTATTGCTATTGTGATGATTTATTGTTATTGGGTGCGTGTGTGTGTGTGTTCAACCCCGCCCCTAAAAACAAAACAAAACACGCCGCTCTAATAAAGCTGCTACAGATTCTAGCAACATTATTTTGCCCCTTCTTTAACATGCAGATCACAGATAAATTTCAGCGCTGGAAAATTGCAGGCTTTTTTTTTTTAAAGAGAGAGCACAATATTGACAAATCGCACGGAGGGGTCGATGTGGTTGGTGTGTGTCAGGGTTGCTAGAGCGGAGAAGAGAGGCGACCTGCTTCGTTGGGGAACCTTCTAACCGTCTGTTACTTTTTTGAAAAAAAACGCAAACCCCCATTTTACCTACCACGATCCCCCCTCCCCACGTTTTTTTCCATGCAAGCCAGATTCAGCTTGCCTTCTTGACGTCATGTCTGTAGAAAAGGTTTCAGCAGCGGCAGCGGCAAAAACCCACCGCCAGGCGCAGTGAGCCGAGGGGAGGGGAGCGAGGGGCAGAGGGAGGCATGTTAAACTTTCAGATCAAGTCCTCCGGCTCCTAAAAAAAAAGCGAGGGGAGGGGCTTGCTGCTGCTGCTGCCGCCGCAGCTGGAACATCTGGAAGTGTTCATGGTGTCTGTCTGTCTGTCTAAAGGAGGAAGGAGGGGAGGGGGAGAGAAGCGGGAGCGAGTCTTCTGCTGAGGGAGGGGAGGGAGTGAGGGGCTGGGACTAGCGCTCTCTCGCTCTCTCTGCAGAAACAGCTCCCTGCCAACAGAGCGCGCGGAATTGGCTTCGAAGAGGAGAAGCAGCCGCCTTGGAACAGCTCTTCGAGGTCGCCTTTTTCTCTCAGCCCCGCTTGCTTTCCTCTCCTAGTTGGTGGATCTAAGCAAGACAGACACTTGAACCCTCCTGAGATATTCTCTCTCCCCACCCCCCACCCCGCTCCAGCACCCTTCTTGGATGCTTATGAGTGTCCCCCCTCCCCTGCCCTCGGCTGTTTTCTCCCACCTTCCTTTCCCTTGCTGATCTTTTCTCCTCTCCCCCCACCGTCTCCTCTTTTTAAAACAAACAAACAATAAAGATCTAAAGGAGCCGCTTCTCCTTCTGCCGCTTCTCGACGGTGTGAGCAGCGGCCAGAGGTGCTGGGCTCAATTCTTTGGCAGGGTCCCGGATGTTCTCTGAGGATGCTTTGCAATTGCACTAAAGGAGGCAGTAGTGGAAAGGATCAGTTTTTGGGCTTTGATGCAATCATGGGAATCAGGTAATAACCGAACGGGGGAATTTTAATCGTCGCAGAAGCTCCGGTTTCTTCCGTGAACTGTTCACCCCATCTGCTGTTGCTTTTTCTTTTCTTTTTTTTTCTTTTGGATTTGGAGGAATTAAAACCCTGGACTCCTGCTTGGGTTGTTTTTTTTGGGGGTGCTCCTCGTTCCTCTACTTAAATGGTCAATGAAAACAAGAGGATGTACATCCCAGAAGAAAACCACCAAGGTAAGACTGGGGGGTCTCTGGATAGAGGTTGTCTCCCCCCTCCCTCCGTCTCCCTCTCCTCCCTCTCCCCCTTACTGTCCTTTCCTTCTTCTGAAGATGCTGGAGAAAGCAACGTGAAGAGCGGGAGGGGAAAGGGTGGTGGGAGATGGTCCTCCGCCGCCACCACGCAGATGGGACCGCGGGTGACATGAGGAGAGATCTGATGCAGTGATCTTGTCAAGGCTGGTGGTCGCGGGAAACAAAACAAGCCCACCAAGCAACCCCCCCCACGCTTTTTCTCCCCCAGCCTTATCCTTGGCCAGTAATATTAAGCAAGGCAAAGTTGCTTTCTGGTGGTGGAAGAGCGTGTGGAGCTGGCAGGAGGGACGTCCAGGAGTTTGCAAGACCGAGGGTTGTTGCTTCAGTTCTCGTCGTCGTTGCTTCTTCCAGGGCGGGCTAACCTTCCTCATAAAAAAACTACCATGTTTTTGGAAGCATGGGGGAGTTGGGGTCATTTTCGGGCCCCCTCCCAATCCCCATTCCCTTCAAGATTTTGCAGCCCGATCCAGTGCATGTTTGCTCGGAAGTAACTTCCACGAAGTTCAACTCCAAAGGAAAGGGCTGTGTGGTGGCCGTCTGCAGTCCTACGTACCCACTTACCCACAATTGAATGCAGTGGAGTTTACTTCCAAGTACGTCCGCATAGTCTTGCGCCTTTAGTAGAGGAAGTGGAACATTCTTAGGGATATCTGGGGTGGCAATGCCTCAACAGTTGGGAAGCAAAGCTATCGATCTCTTTCCCACCTCATTAATTGGAACCTAATTGCAACGTCTCGAAATTCCTTGCCCAAGAGAGGGCCGCCTAGGCTGCCAACCAATCTATACCCAGTTACTTGTGAGTAAGCCCCATTGAACTCCATGAGACTTAAATATATGACTGCGCTGTTGGAGACTCTTTACCTCCTCCCTCTGCTATTCTCTGCCACCCATCACTCAGAGCACTGTGGCCTCCTTTTCATAGGTAGAAGGCAAATCCTGACGCCAGACAGACACAGGAGGGCTGCTGAGTATGTGTTACGTACATGTTATATACCCCAAAAGAGGGAGACCTCCTGTTGTGGTGGTGATTGCTTTTTAAACATTGAAAATATGGAAGACCCTTCCTTTTCTGTGGCCATCCAAGCCAAACATCCCTGAAGGTGCTTTTAAGAGCAGCTTGTGGGACCAAATCAACAAGGGTGGTTGGGAGATAACTTTTTTTTCCTTTTCTTTTAACTCTCCAAGTTATTATTGTCTCCTGGCAGTCCCCTCCAAAGGGGTTGTGATTTGGACCCTTCTGGTTAGCTTCTACTGGGTGGTTCCAACTCCACCCCTCTTGCTTAGATAGATGTACCAAAGAAACCCATCATCATTGTCTTAGTAGAGAGAAGTCTGCTGGCAGCTATGTGTGTGTGTGTGTGTGTGTGCTTGTGCACATGCATGTCCTTAAGACCCTTGTTCTTTCCATCTTCTCTGCACTCCCTGATAAGGCAGGCTGCCCCTTACCTTTCCTCTTACCACCTGTCATTGCTCCTCTCATCTCACCCAGTAGCACCAGAGTGTTGAGATTCTTGGCACTGTGTGTCATAGGGTAGGAAGCAAGCAGTTATCTCCATGTGGAAATAGATCAATCCAGAGTATCTCCAGTTTAGTTTTCTTTCAAGTATAGGGATCTCAGGGTACCAAAGATAGGAAAGGCAGTTGGAGTTGACAGCACTGAACCAATGGCTCAGATACTTATTCTTTCAAAGTGGGAAATATATGTGCTTGAACTCTTTCTTTGCTTAGCCCTAAAGGGATTTAGGCTGCAATCCTATATCCGCTTACTTGGGGCCCTCTTGATTCAACTTGCTGGGCTTAGTTTTGAGTAGATTTATATGGAATTTCACTGTTAGTGGCAGAAGGGTGTCCAGGTGGGGGGAAAAAAGAGAGTTCAGGACACCTGCACCTTTTTATAATGGTGTTAAACAAGGAATCTCAGCAGGTGTGACATACCAGAAAGCTCCTACATTCCTTCTCCACATTTCTTAAAAGTGCAGAAGCCCTAGCCCCTTTTACACCTGGGCCATTCTTAAGGAGAGAGTGAAATCTACGTATATAAAAGTGTGCATTTGATTGTGGCACACTTGTGTGTGTGTAGATTTTTAAAAAGTTCCAGTGGTCAAAATCTTGTAATACACCGACCTGAAAAGATTTTTTTTTTTATCATCACCATACCATAACAAGTACCCCAAAAAGGTGAGAGGCTGGGTCCGTTGCATCTCGTGCCCTGTTTTGCTTTTGTCCTCTTAGCCATGTGCTTCTGTCACGCACTAGTATGTGTGTGCTTTGTGCTTTGCTGCTGACAACGCTACTGATAAGTGGACCAAAGCTCGGCCTCCATAGCAATATGCCAAATGCTATGGCAACCTGAATCCAGCTCCCTACTTACCAGCTGCAGTGATTATATAATATAGAGAGAGCAGGGTTGCCATCCCTCCTTTCTTGCTGCAGATTAATTTCTTGTTGCTCCCAGGCAAAAGGCAACACTTTTGCAGTGAAACTCCACATTTTGTGGCGGGAGGAACACTATAATAATTTGTGTTTATTTGACACCCCCCCATAACATGACATGAGGGTTAAACCCGAAAATGATCACAAATAAAGAACCATCTGTAAACGTTTCATTTCTTGAAGGTCTTTTTGAAAACTTCCATCCTCACTAATCACCGTTTGCCTGATTTTAAACAATACAGTTATTCGTCACAAGTTTGCTACCTTTTTCCTCCCAAGGTCTCAGTCCCTAGGTTTTATAAGGATGGTCTCCATAGATTTTGTAGCCCAAACTATGTATTGGTTTGCGGTGATGATGGCGAAGAACAAAATTTACAACACGCTAATCCTGGGATAGAGCGGTATAATTAGAGCAAAAGTGTTGAAAGGAAAGGATTAGAAAGATTATTGTAGAGGGAGAATCTGGCTGCCCGTCTTTGCATTGGAAAGGTCTAATTTCAGGGGACTAGAATTTCTCAGGTAACATTTCCCCAGCAGTTTCCAGCACAGAAATGAATTCTTAGCACACCACACACACACATGATAACCTGTGTGATAACTTTGGGTAAGATGAATCGGAGTAGGCCTCACCTGTCCTTTATTGTTGTGCTCATACCAACCAACTAATTTACCTGACTTTCTGAACTGGAACTTAGGGAGTCAGTAAGCCACATGATAAGGCACTGGAAACTATATAATACAAACAGGAGAGTTTTGTTGTGATCCATCCACACCACTTAGTTTCTTAATTATAAAAATATGTGTTCTTTTTACATTGTTCTTTTTATTTAATATTTTTTTCTTTCCTACACTTTACCATAGGGTCCCAGAATGGGTTACAACAATAAAATATACAATTATAAAACAAATAAAGTTATGACCCTAAAACTTTAAAAAGCATTCTCATTCTATAGCTTACAGACAGAAATTTTATTAATATTTGGATTTAGCAGGACCCAGTACAATTTCTATTCCTCATTTATTGCAGGGAAAAAGAGGAGTTGTCTATTTTTTAAAAATAAAAATAATCCTTCTGCATGTTTAATTGTCCCACCTAATAAACAATATTTTCAGGGGTGTGTGTGGAAATAATTACTTTTGACTGTTGAGCATATGTCTTTTTAAAATATATGTGTTTTTTTGTGCTGGATGATTGAAGACGTACAAGAAAAAGCTTTTACAACCAGCTACATCATATTTAAAGTGGATGTGGGATTCAGAATCAACTCAGATAGGTATCTGTAAGGTATTTTAACACTTTGCACTGATAAAACTACAGAGTGGATTAATTAGGGAGGAGGGATCTTGATTTGCAATCCTCTATACACAGTATGGAGTGCCTGGAGGTCAGCTGACCTATTTGAGTTACAAACTATAATTTCAGGTGTGCTTCAGAGCTTGTCAGTACATGGTGCTGGCTATATCATGTTGACAGAGAAAGGGTCTGTTATCTGGGGGGAAATGCTGGCCCAAGAGTTAAGCAATGAGTCTTTCAGTTATTTCACGACAGGATTATGAAGAGGGGCATGGTGATGGATGGTGCTGTGGGGATTCTACCTCTGCCAGAAGGTGGTGCTACAGGGCTAAGGAGTAAAAAAAAAATCCTAAGTAATTGGAAAGCTCAGATCATATGTATATACCACTCTCCTGGGAATCCAGGGGACTGCAGTTCTGTGAGAGGCGATAGGTGCAAGGGATCTCCAAACAAATTATCAACAACCTCATCAAACTATGTGCTCCAGAAATCATTGGTCATGATGGGGAGCAATGATAGTTAAAAGTGATAGAAAGCTTGCATACATTTTCAGTGTAGATGTGTCCCGCATGTCAGGAGAGATTGCTTACCGATACTTGCCCATCCTCTATTCTTCATAGACAAGATCCTCTAAACGATTTATGCAAAAACACCCGGAATGCTTTCTGTTCACTTTTGGTTTTTGCTTATGTTATGCCATTTCAGCAGATTCCGACTGGTTTCTTATGCTACCAGAACTAGGGCTTTTTGGGATGTATTCAAAACTAGGTCATCTTGTGGTCTCTCCCCCCTCCCACTTTTTATTGAAATTGTTCCTCATCAGTCTTCCCTGCGCCCCAGTCCCCAAATAACTTTCTTAACTATGTTACATAAAGGGATTTAGTCAGGATGCTACACATCAGGTTACTCTCCCGTCTTCTGTAAGTCTTTGTAAACAAGTACCGGTAATATATTCCTAGCAGAGGAGAAACCAGCATTTAAAGAGTGAAAGATTTTAGGCCTTAATTTCATATGTAAAAATTACCAGTGCATTTCCCCAAAGTTCATAATTTATGGTTGACTTTTGTTTCATCCTGTTACAACACAAGCTCACTAGAAATCCATCTACCCATTAATTCATTCTCGCTATTTCTTTCCTATGTTCAGCTCGACAACCTGACGTTGGACATTTTTAGAATCCAGTCTTAAAGTGTGCTTCACCAGCATGAAAATTGTTAGGGTGGAGCATAAGTACAGCTACATCATTCTTTTTTAAAAAAAATTATTCCAAGTAACATTTTTACAGATTAGTTTCATTTGTTGAGACATTAGTGTTACATTAGGAAGAAAATGGGGAGAGAGGTAGAGGGGGGGAAAGGCGAGGGGGGGTGGGGTCGGGTGGCGATGTTTCTATTTTACTTAATATATGTGTGGGGTTTTGTGTCAGCATCGCTTGTGCAGGTTCTCTGCTATTCGCTTGTGAAGTACAGCTACATCATTCTGATTACATCACATATTATGACATAGCAGTATCCAAGCACCATTATGACATTGTTGCAGTATTAATCGCAGGCGTTTAGTGTTTGGGATGGAAGTGACTTCTCAGAAATTATGCTGATAATCTCTCATCTTAAATTGTGGTTTTTGTTTTGAGTTGCTGTGATTAAAAATCATGCGGTGTGATATATATTTGAAATTAAATTTGCCCCTAAATTTAAGAATTTATTGGATTGAGGTTAGGGTTATGAAGTTAGATGATGTTTATGCATCTAATTGTGAGGACATATATTTTTAGTTTTGTAAATTCTGGGCTCATATGCACACTGACTTCAGAGTAAACTCAATTGAACACAGTGGGCTTTACTTTTGAGTAAATATGTGTGTTTTGAGTAAAGATTGTGTTGCACTTCTAAGTACCCCCAGGTACAGCCATTAAAGAGGTCCCCCTCTATCACTGGTTGTAAGGAGGAATTAAAAGTAATAACCAACAGGTGCTGCTTTTTGTTTTTGTTGCAGTTAATCTTGAATATATATCCAAAAGCAACCCTTTGAATTTTGTTTGCTTGCTGAGTGTAAATGTGCTGGCGAACAAAATTACTGCAACACGTTATATGTGGGGCTGCCTCTGAAGACAGTTTGGAAACTGAGGCTGGTGCAGAATTCAGTGGCCAGGTTGCTCACTGGGGCAAGACGGTTTGAGCATGTTACACTGATTCTGGCCTGACTGCACTGGCTGACAATTAGTTTCCAGGCCCAATTCAACGTACTGCTTTTGACCTATAGCGCCTTAAATGGCTCAGAACCGCAATACCTCAAGAATGGCCTCTTCTTATAGGAACTGATTCAAACCCTGCAATCATCATCTGAGGCCCTTCTTTGTGTGCATCCTCCATAAACGGTCTGGAGGTTGGAGGTACGAGAGTGGGCCTTTTCTGCAGTGGCTCCTCATTTTTTGAATGCTCTCTCCTGGAAGGCTTGCCTGACTCCTTCATTCCATATCTTTAGACTCCAGGAGAAAAACATTCCTCTTCTCCCAAACCTTTGACTAATTAAACAATTGATGGTCTTTTAAACTGTGTGTGCGTAGGGGAGTTATCATTTTTGTTTGTTTCTATGTTATGTATTTCTGCGTTTTTATATTGCCAACCACCCTGTGATCCTTGGATGAAGGGTGGTACATAAATTTAATAACAAACAAACAAACAAACAAACAGTCTTTGCTATAATTCTATAGCCAATGATTACTTAGTCTTTACCCTCAAACTGTAACATTAGCATTTGGGAGTTAAAAAATTAGAATGCATAACTGAGACTCCCAGGAAGGTGATGGTGGGCAAACAGCTGATGGACAGGGAAAGGACAAGAGGGGTTGTGTATAAATTATTGCTGTGATCTTTGGTGCTGGAGAACCACAAAAGAAAAGGGTTAATCCCATCCTCATCTGGTTGAGCGTCTGCCTTTACAGAGACCCATCCTGTGTATATGAAGGGCTGTCCAGTCCAAGTCTGGTTTAAAGATAAAGAACCATAAGGAGGGAGAGCAGGAGGGGTCTTGAAGTTGCTCACAGTTTGCCACTTGAGCAGGGAACTGAGTAGGCAGACACAGAGGTCACCTGGTCACAGTCTTGTTCCCTGCTATGGTGAGATGTATTCTGTTTCTATTTAAATCATAGCAATTGTTTCTAAATGTACATGTAGACATGTAAATTAGCATGTGCAAATTGCTATGCAAATCATTGTCCTCTTCTTTGGAAATGTGTACCTGGATACCTAGTGTCAAGTCGTCTTGTGCTATAAGACGTTTCCAGACTGCGGTTGTTTGGGGGTAGGATTCAAACACAAATTCAGGCTGCAGAATTATAGTTGCTTGGGAGATCTTGTTCAACAAATCCAGTTCCCCAAAAGATTGAACAATAAGGAAAGTGATGGGAAATGCACAGGAAAATGTACGATAATAAAGCTTTGGTGCAACATCATTTAACCGGCACACAAATCAGAACAAGTGCTCATTTAATAGCCAACGTTGCCTCATCTCCCTGCAAACAAATCAGCATGAATGCTCAATAAATATGTTGTTTGGAAGCGCCCTTAGCTACTGTCATTGTATTTCTTTCTTTTTCTGTTTTCGCACAACAGCATGGAAAAGGCGAAATGCAAAGATCACTTGTGGGACAGGAGCATAAGGAAATGACAAATGTGTTCCCCGACCCAAAGTGTCCTACATAAAAAGCAGCTTTATAACCATGCTGGAGTTATAAGTGAACTGCAGCTGTACTTCTGTGCTCATTTTGGTCCTTCTGAAATCATGGCTGAACAGTAACACTGATGCGTGCATGTATTCAGGGGCATTCTGCACTCAACTCACCATAAAAGGATTTTTTTAAAAAAAAAAGATGGCAAGCTTCGAGATAGAAGTTTTATTTAGGTTAGGCAACTGTCTAAGGGGCTCCTCTAATTGGTTCTAGCAGAGCTTTTCCTCTAGTGGCAACTCCGTTTAAACTCTTTAAGGTCGAATAAATTGCTCTGTAATGCTAAAAAAAAAACCAAACCCCACATATATACAGATGTTCCCAAAATGAGTAATCACCTTCTGTGCTTTCCCCCCCAAGTACCACAGGTTGTATTGAATAATGGCTAATTGAAATATATTTTATGGTTCAGGAACAGGGATATGTGCTTGTCTTTAAAAGGGATCCGGCAGTATTGTTTCCTCCTTGTTTTCATTCCTCTCTTAGTCTATCTGAATTCAGATATTTCGATTGGGGTGGGGGCACTCACATAGTAAAGTCCTCCCAGGTCTACAGCACTTCAGAATGTGGATGAAGGAATGGCATATCTATCTATCATTCATCTATCATCTATCTATCTATCTATCTATCTATCTATCTATCTATCTATCTATCTATCATCTATCTATCTATCTATCTATCTATCTAATCTATCATCTATCTATAATATTGGTCTTGGTCTGATGAGACTTTAACACCTACTAGTATGGTTTTCATACTGCTGTTCTTTTGATTGTTGCTTAATTATTTTATTATGTTGATTGTTTCTTTATGAACCCCCCTCCTTGAAATGCTTACTGAAGGGTATAAAGCTACAAAATAAATAGTGCCCTTTATCAAACTCTCCTGCATTTTGAAAGCTAGCATCTCGGAAAGTCTGTCTTTAGGCTTCTTCCTTATACTCTTGATTTCCATGTTCAGTTTTTTTACACTGAGCAGCATTTAAAAAAGAAAAACATCCCTGTTCCTGAACTCTGAAATGGTGTATGTCCATTTTCATGATATTTGAACTAGCCCAGTACAGGAACTAACAACAGTTGAGGGTTTGTTACACTTTAGCAACTGTTCATGTGAATGTGACCATATGCAAAATGCAAACTAACTGGGGTTTCATTACTAAACCATACTTTAATTATTACATGTGCTGAATGTTGTGACAATTTCTTATTAACTTGTTGTAACAATATGATGGTTGAATTGACTATGAAATAAAGTGCATTAGGCTGAAACTCAAAAGAGACTTACTAGTAAGATGTAAGCTCCCTTGAACACAGTGGGCCTTCTTTCTCAGTAAGCATGCCTAGGATTGTGCCAGTATTAAATTATTTGTCAGCAGGATAGAATCAATGAATGACCATTTAATTTAGGCATTGGGCTGAACCCAACTATGCTTTGCTCAGAATTGACCTGCTGAAATTAATGAACTTAAGTTAGCCATGTCAATTAATTTCAATGGGTCCACTCTGAGTCAAACTAACATTGGATACAACCCTTGGTTTATTACTATTATTATTGATTATTAGTATTATTCAAGACACTTATTCTAACCCTGTGTATTATTCTGACCATGTAAGTTGGTTTAACTCAACTTAATAATGACATTAAATCATTTAAAGGGTGCATTTCACACAGGAGCTTCCCTCTTAGGGCAAATAGAAGTTTCAGGGTGCAATGTTTCTGTTGGAAAAACAGCTCAGGGGAAAAGAATTAACTTCCTTTCCCCATGCTATGGCCCTGATCCAGATAGGGGACCCTTGTGGCTGCTTTTTATTATTATAAAAAGGCATTTATAGGCCATCATGCATTTTACATATTGTCTGGTTTGGTCCACTGGACAATAAGTCAGTATTTTTATCTACATAATGCAGATTTGGGAGTCTGAGGTTGAGGCTCAGAAGTGTGGTTTGAAAATTTCACTGCAGATGTGAGATTTGAACTAAGAGCGCTGGCTTTTAGCTGTTGTGCTGAAGTAAATTTCATCTGCAGGGAATGGGGTCAACTAAAAAATAATCACAACTTTCTTATACCCTAAAAGATTACAGGATAGAAGTGGCATCTAATATTTCAATCTGAGGCAAGGGAAAGACTAAGCAAAAAGGTTACAAGTTCAAGGACTCAAACATAATGGCAGGGAGCAGCCTATTTGCTCTTTTTTATATTTTGCTGTAGTCTAAATCCTATCCACTATATTACATTGATCAGCTCTAATTTACTGGCATTTTTAAGTCTTCTGTACCAAAGGTGCCCCACAAGGTATGATGACCTGTCTTTCAATTTCAAATCCAGAAGTGAAAGAAGGTGCAGAGTATGGGTACCAACCTTTTTGGGCCAGTGGGCACATTTGGAATTTTTTTTTAAAATGTCATGAGCACCAGTCACAAAATGGCTGCCATGGGAGTGAGCATAACACAAAATGGCTCCATTGGGCACGTGGCACAACACAGAATTTCTGCCTTATCTAAAAGGACAAAAAAGTTGACAGGGCCACAAAATGGTGTGAATATGTTCCCTTATCAGCCCCCCCATCAATGTGGAAAAGGCACCTAGACCATTCACTGCTGCACTGACTCACAGATAAAAGCTCTTTGCACCTCTTGGGTGGGTGTCCAGTCTTGGCATCCAATGAAATGTGAGTATGTTAAAGGGGCTTGTTCCATGCAGGAGAGGCTGAGCCAGTGTAAAAAATAACTGATCAGGAATAGCCATCTCTTGTACACTGGAGAGTTTTGAGGACATACTGAGAACTTTCACAGGCACCATAGAAGGTACTGGCAGGCACACTGGTGCTTGCATGTGCCACACTGGCAACCGCTGCTACAGAGGCAGTGGAAGCTGCAATAATGCAATTTGGTGTTGGAACATTTAAAAGGAGTGAGGACTCCCCTCATCAACCACCAACATTTTTACTCATCCTCACTAAATGGGTTGTTTATGCATTTTACTCAGCAGAAGATTCCACCATGTTCAATAGGGGTTGCTACCTAGTAAATGTCTTTCAACGTAAAACATATTCTGAAACATGCTTCTAGATTATTTAGTTCCCAGCATGTAACATTTGCCTTGGGGTGTTTTGGAAAACAAAACAGTTGAAAAGACTGAACATGACACCATAATTATAAAATAAATGTGGACTAATAAAGTAATTAAGCCAACATTTCTTCCTATAAGCATTACAAGGGAACAGGCTACCCTCATGTTGTTGATGAAATTTCAGATTTTTTTTTCAGGAGGAGAAGAAGAAAGAGAGAAAAGGGATGTCTGTTTTTCTCAGATAGATATAAAAGGGCATTTACAAAGCCTGCCTTCTCAAAATGTGATGCTTTATTGGTGAACTTGTGAAGTTCCCTTCTGCAGATTTCATGTCCAATTTTGTCAGACAAAATAAGCTTTTAAGATACATGGGATAACAATTGCAGAGTTTGTCTCTGCAAGGCAGTCTGGGCATATCACATTCCAGCTGCATTTGCTCTCCTTCGTGCATTATTGACTACAATACTAATTCTGAAATTGTAACCTGTCTTAAATTATCTCATTACAAGCACCACAATGCATGTGTTGTAGATAAAGGAGGAGCAATGGTTTTCATTCTGGAGTTCATGTGACTTCACATAAAATTTATTTCAAAACCACAGGAGTCTCTGTGGTAAAAGGTTTAAGTGCATGACACATGTAAGAGAGCTCCACTGTGACACCCATTGACACTTCTGTGGTGGCTGTTCATGTGCTCAAATTCCAGAGCTATATAAGGGCGTGACTGGAAGCTCATAAATGTGATCCAGAATGTAAGAGACTTCTGTGCTACAGAAAGAAGCAGTAAATGGGAAGGAAAGAGATTGTTTCAGGGCTTGGGCTGGGAAGACTGGATGGTGGGTAGGAGGCAGAGCAATGCGGAGCAGTGATTAAGTTGGAAATGGAGGTCTGATGGGGGAAATGACCACTGAAAGTGAAGGTGGAGATACTGTGCTGTCATTTGCCATTTCAGTAGGGATGAGGGAGAAAATGGATTCAATTCACATTTAAAAGTGAACCTATCAAATTCTCACTTCCCCAAACAATTTGCAAATAGAAATACTGTCATTTTTCAAAATTCACGCTTTACTGAATTTTGCAATGATGTTTTCCAGTCAAGTAACATGTATAAAAATGAATGTAGTAGGTTAAGGTGTGCATAGAAATGCATATATAGCAGTGAAAATAACGTGCAAAATACATTATATTACGAAACAACTGCTGACTGCACAACAACTGCACAATTGTGCGTATTAGGCAAAACTGCCTACAAAGTGTGTGTATTAGGAGAAGTTTGCACTAAAATGCTGATGAATTTTCACAAGGCCTTTTAAAAAAATTGCAAACTGATGCAGAAGTGTGGAGAACTGAATTTAAGCTGGGGGGAGGGGAGAGAGAACTTGAAAGTGATAGTTTCACCCACCCCTACTCCTCCAGTTCCTTTGTAGCCTTCTCAGGTTACGCCATTCTGTGAACCCCGAACTCATGTGTCCTTTTGTCAGTGCTTTCATTCTTGAGTCCTCTGTTTTTCCTCATCCTTGTCCTCTTTGCTTCCTGCTTTTGCCTGGCTTCCTTCAGGACTTTCCTCCTTCAGAGCAGTTATCTCAGCATGAGGTACCAGTTAAACACATTGATTCAGTTAAATGTAATGGCATTTGTACCTAGATCAAGATTTAATCAAAATCTACTCAGGTACATGTTCCTTCTCTATGCCCTGCATAACCCCGCAGAGGTGCAATTCCATGTAAATAGCTTTTGCCTTGATTGGAATGTGGCCCACTTGAATAAACGAGTGTGTGGTGATGTAGGAGCATATATATAAATATTTAAAGTTTGAGAGGGCTAAGGAGATAGATAACATGTGTAAAATTGCCAAGAAAGATCACCACGCCATCTTAATGCACTGTGTTATCTGCATACTGCAGTATGGCACAAAAGCATTTCAGAAAACATCTGCAATCGGCATACTTAGTGTAGAGAATACAACACCTGCAGTTCTGGGGCACATACCTGGAACTTGAAGCACACACTTGGGAGATTATGGTAAGCCTTGGGTCTAGTTCTTGCTAAAATAGTAACCTCTGGGCTGTACCATTCAAGACTATAAATGGGGGTTCATAGAAATGAATGCTCCCTGCACACGAATGCTTCCTCCATGCAAAACACTGCAACTCATGGGAAAGAGTTCTGGTCTACCCTTGTTCCTGACTTGCTTGGGAGTATAGAAAACATGTTGCCATTGGAAACAGAGGGATGTAAATTTGACTTGGGTGTTGTGCTGTCTTACTTTATATGGGCTGGCATATGCTACCATTGCATTGAATAAACAAATAATGGAACTTTTAGGCTTTAGAAGAAAACAGAAGGCCACAATCCAACACAAAGTTCAGTCACCTAAATTCAGTTTTTCAGTTACGATCCCTCCCCTCCATTTCCCAGATTTCTGCTGTAGTGCACAATAAAGATTAGGGGATTGTCCCATGAAAAGACAAATGTATTTTCAGCCCAGCTTGTAAAAACAATCACCCTGGGAGCAGCTTGGACTGTGCTGGTAATGAGTTGATTTCTGTAAGCTGTGCTTGACTAGCAAGGGACAGTATGAGACTTATTACACATGCTAAAGCTATTTTTGGTCATCTGCATACTATCGCTTGCTTTTTCCTATAGGACTAATTGCAGTCGTTAACAGTCATCAACAGGTTTACCATACCCATTGAGTCAATCACCCATCTTCTACTACCCTTCTAAGAAAAACCCCACCCCACCCTCCCACTATATAAGGGTCTGGTGACTTCTGTTTCAGTGTATCTGAAGAAGTGTGCATGCACACGAAAGCTTATACCCAGAACAAACTTAGTTGGTCTCTAAGATGCTACTGGACTATTTTTAAATTTTTCATTTCGACTGCGTCAGACCAACATGGCTACCTACCTGAATAATTAATGGTCAGTTATATTTTGTGATGTGTTTTGTATTGTATGGAGGAAATTTTATTGTTAATTATATGCTGTTCATCACCGTTATGTTTTTCCTTAATGCTGGTGATATAGAAAACGTTAGAAATAAATCAACAAGCCTATATGCCAAAGAATTTTTAAAGGATTAAAAAAAAAAAAGATTGCCAGTTTCATAAAGGTAAATGGGTTTGATGCAGGGTGCATAGGAATAATCCACTGTTCTCTCTGTCCGTGCAGGAGTACTTAAGTGAGGCATGCAATATTCCCCTGCATCGTGCTAAGGAGTTACATGACTAGCAGAGACATGGAAAATTGCAATGTCATTACATTAGGCAAAAAACCGGTGCACAAAAATGCATCCAACTACATTATATTCAGGGTGGACCCATTGAAATTGCTGAACCTGTTAGTGATGTCCATAAATTCCAATGGATCTACTCTGCGTAGAAGTATCATTGGATACAGCCCAAATATTTTTATTGGCCCATTTCCTTTTCAGGGGGACAATAAATGAGTTAGAACACTTTACATAATATAATCAAAGCCATTATACACTATAATTAAATGATCTAATCTCATTTGAATATCAATAAAAAAGTAACATATTTATAATGCTTCTATTGACACTAAAAACATGCAGATACTCTTTTATATTGCATAAAATGTTTGTTGTGCATCCTTAAGATTTCATCTCTCTGAGTCTCTCCCCATCCTCTCTATCCCCCTGTTATTAGTGTGTTGCTTCTTCTGGCTCCTCTTTCATTGTTAGTCAACTTTACAATGGGAGTGTAACCTACAGCAGTCCACGAAGGTTAAGTCTTTGACATATTTAAAATATCCTGATCATGTGTCAGATTGTGTATATTGTGATTGATCCAGGAAGTACAGCTTTATATTATGTATTAATATTTATTTCAATTTTACATTTGTTTCAAATATATTTGTTGGGTATTCTTTGTTTTCACATGAAGAATTTGTACATAGAAGAGCTTCTCCTGGCATCTCACTTAAAAATGGCCAGGTAGCAGATAAAAGAAAAGACCTTCAAATCCTGGACAGTCACAGCTAGTCAGAGCAGACAGTTCTGAGCTAGATGGGCAATTATCCTGATAAAGCAACTTCCAATTACTGCATTCATTTAAAAACCATATTGACATTCTAGAATCAGCTGTAGCATATGACTTCACAATTGTCACTATTTGATCATGGGAGATATTAAGCACTTCATACAGATTACTGAGATCCCTTAATGTTTGTCAAGGTATGGAGTAACTTTGTAATGTCAATTGACAGACAGCCCATTCAAGACTATACTCTGTGATGGTTTTTCTTTTGAAGTGTATGTGTGGCATGTGTATGTATGTGTGTCCAGTAATGATCAATGAATCTGCTTTTGTATAAACCGGAATTTATATTTTTAGAAAGGATCTATAGAGCCTGTCCCATGAATTTGTGTTCACCCGGTGCTGCAAAGGTCACAGAGAAACTGGTTAAAGAGTATGTTTGCATAGCTTTCCAGTGATATAAGAACATATTTCAAGACTGTGCATTACAGCTCCCGAGCTATGATGCAAGCCAGGCACAGGCATTTTATCTCATAACAATGCTCCTGAATGCTCTTCTCTTAGCATTTCACCCGCCCACTTTTTTTAAATGCCCTTGGACATCTATGTTAGCGGACAGTGTTGCTTTGACTTTTTAAAAACTTTTTGAATTGCAGAAGAATCTTTTGAATGCAGTGCCTAATTTAGGTCAGGGATCTACAGAGCAATGCTGTCAGTGTCTGTTTTTGCATCTGAATATCTGATCGCACTTACTTAGTTTTCAGGCAGCCCAAGAAGATAACACTAAATACAGAACACAGGTTGGAGAAATGTTGTGCTCCCTCAAGATGAGCTAAAAAGTTAACAGTAACTTTTGTACATGTGAAAAGTTATTGAAGACATATACGTTGCTTCTGATATCATTTCCAATTTACTTACTGGATGGCTCCACTCCTATAAACAGCAACCATGTGCAATATCATTGACAAAGTGGTTTACTAATCAGAGTTGGAACAAGGTTGTGGACTACTATACTAGATTTACCATTGTTTTAAACAAACTGTTCTGGCTCAAATGGTAGAGCATGAGACTCCTAATCTCAGGGTTGTGGGTTTGAGCCCCACATTGAGAAGTAGATCCCTGTATTGCAAGGGCTGGATGACCCTCATGGTCCCTTCCAACTGTACAGTTCTATGACTGTACATAAAGCAAAGCAAATGTTACATGAGTATCATTTGAAACTGGGGCTTAAAGTATGTCACATTTTCAGAACATAAAATCATTTTGCAGTGTTGTTCCCCAGAAAATGATACTGAAAGCAAAATTCTTTGCCTGTTTTTTCAGAAGTAATTACCACTGTGTTCAGTAATAAGGGAGTTTAATACTGAGACTCCAGTGGCATGCTGCCTCTGAATCTGGAGGTTCTAGATGGCCATCATGACTAATGAGGCATGAATTTAAAAGGCATCTAAACTAGGGGCCGTCATTTGCATCTTGTGACACAAAATGCCATAACTTAATTAGGTGTTGTGAAATATGTTCTTTGTTTTGTCTGACCTGACTCTATTGCCAGTTTCATGGGATGACCTTGTTTGGAGAGATTCTTCTGGAGCTTTTTGCATCACCATCCAGAATAGTTGGGTGCCATCCACAACCTTGCAAGTTTGTTGCCTACATCCAGATCTTTTAGGCACTAATTAAACCACTCCTACTACAGATCCTTGGGGTATCCAACTTCATACTTCCATTTATTTTAAGATGTGTCAGTGTTTACCTACTTAATCCTTAGATCAGTAAATGGTTAAACAAGGAAACAGAGAGTAGGAGTAAACAGGCAATTCTCACAATGGAGGGAAATGAGTTGGGATCTCCTAATGATCTGTATCCTTTCAGCCCCTTCAGTGTTTGTAGCCAAGTGCACGAAACATTGCTCCTGCATGCTGATTATCTATGTGTCTTGCATCCTAATATGGTACCTTAAGTTTGACCTGCTTTTCAGACAGTACTAAGCTTTAAAAATAAGCCTCCCTCATACTAATGAGCATACAAATACGTTAGTCCCCTCTGGAAAAAATTAAAACCAACCAATCAATCATTCATGATCATCTTACTTGCTAAGGCTGATGAAGAGTTCTGACATATTTACGGTAGGTGCTTTAATGTGAAAGATGGTAGGTATAAAGTTCAGGTGCCATAGGAGCCGAAAATTGTAGCTAGCATAAGTTACTTTTTGATCAATTTGTTTCAACAATTTATATGCTTCTCAACTACAATCATCACTAAGTGGTATACAAAAAATGCAATACATAAAAGATAGAAACTGGTTAAAATGATAAAATGAGACTTCAATTAAAATGCGTTCATAAGGCCCTGGAGGTTCAACAGAGAGGGAGGCTGTTTGACCTCAACTAGAAGGGAGTTCCATAAAATAGGGCCCACAATACTGAACACATGGCCCCTGGTGGATATTACCCTTGTATCCAAGTCATGGGGGGCTGCTAAAACTGACTCCCATATAGATGTTAAACAGCACTGAAGACAAGTTGGTACCCTGCAGTACACCATGGTGCACAGATCATGGCACTGTAACACAGTTTCCCAATGCTACTCTCTGGACACACACTGTAGATAGGAGTGGAACCACTGTAAAACAGTGCCTACAATACCCATCTCAAAGAGTCCATCCAAGGGGATAGTATGCTTGTCATTAAAGGTGCAGGAGCCCTGCCCTCTTTTGCACCTGACCACTTAGAGCAGGCAAGCATTCTTCACTTGCACCATATATATTTTGTGAGAAGACCATTCGTTCCCAGAAACCTTTACACTGTCTCTTATTGTCTGGCTATTGTATTGACTAGCTATTGCTGACATTGGTCTGACCTCTTATTCTGAGATAATAGGTCGCATATACTTAACCTGTTTTTGTTTTTGTTTTTTTTACTATGAACTGTTTCTTGTCTTGACATAATGCAATATTCCCTACCAGGGCATGATCCACAACATTCTTCAGGATCTGATAATTCACCTCCTATGCAGAACAGGGGTGCGAAGCTCAGGCCTGGGCTCCAGTGTGGCTCTCCATTTGGGTCCCAATGTGGCTCTCTTCGTTGTGTTCCTATGTTGTATGCAGGCAAAATGCTGCCTTCAGCCCCAGCCACCGAGTGAACTTTGTAGTTAACATCCTTATGGTCAAGGTGGAATACTATGCTTGAGCAGAATTAGCTTTTTTCCCCACCTGGTGAACTGCATAAAGAGGCATTGTTCAGGCTCCAGGCCAGGGATTTTGGCTATGTCTTCTGTGTGGGTTGTTTGCCCTCTGTATACAAGCAAAAGTATTTAATTTTCTAGACAGCATTCTGAGGGGAGGGCAGGTTCTGGGTGAATGTGTCTTGCTGTTTGGGGGAATGTCGCTTGCATGGCAGTATTGCTCTCCCCTCTCCTGTGTCTTGGCTTTGCTCCTGGTGTTTGCAATACTCTTCTGTGTTACAGCCTGCAGAAGCCTGTCACCATGTGACCCAGCCATAAGCTCAATTTGTGCTTGTGTGACTTCAGAGGCATTGCAGATGTCTATTGTCCTTTATAAACTCAGCCCCAATTCCCTTAGCAATTGCTCCTTTAGTCTTCTATCAGTCACATTCAACACAATTTTGTCCTGGAGCATGTAATCTTTAGTCTCCCCAAATTCCCAATTTCTTGCTTTCTGCCTCAGTGATGAATCATATTTGTTGATCTGGGTTTCTGCTAAATGAGGATGAGAAAAGAACTGGTTTCTTTCAAAAATGGCATTCTTCTGAGGATTATAATAATTCCTAAGTCCTGTTGAACAGCATCCTTCTCAGCTGCTTCTGTATTTAGCTGTTGAGCTTGGATGTTGTAAAGGTCCAGGTCAAGGATTTCTCCAACTTCATGTCAGCAAAATAGCAATATTGAGGTATTCCTTTTCTCTTTCTCTCTTCAATATAGTTTTGCTAACAGAATCAGGGCAGCTGAGTCTTTTAGGCCAATAATAGTTTAGCTTCAATCAACCTCCACCTGCCTAACTCCTTGCTTACGTCCAGTCTCAGGCATGGCACTGGCTGTCAGCCTCCTCCCCCTGTTCCTTAGACTCAGTTTTGCCTTTGGATAACTCAGGGAGGAGGATGGGGACAAAAGCAGAATTATCTGGCTCTACCAGCTATTTGCTATGATTCCACCTACTGTTGGTTGCCCTGACTTCTGCTCTACCAGTCCTAATAAGCACGAATCCCCACTGGATTTTCATAGATTCATAGAATTCTACAGTTGGAAGGGACCCCAAGAGTCATTTAGTCCAACCCCCTGCAATGCAGATTAGAACTGTCTGTTTTGAAAATCTAACATGGAAGAGATTCTAACACTCCCCTTCCTCTTCACTGTCTGACTGTCTGCTGTCATAGCTAGCTTACAAAAAAAATGATGATGTTGTTGTAATAATACTTTTTATATAAAAATGGTATTTTATCAGTTACATTGGAGCTCATTTAAACTGAAGCTGCTTTTGGGGTCTTTTAATAAATAAATAAATAAGTTGTTTAAAAACAACCACCACAACCACAATGCTTTGTGTAGAATTATCACGGACAGCACTTTTTGTACTTCATTGACATTTGCCTCCATTCCCCCACCTCCACATATGATACGTAAATATTATATTGGAGTGCTTTGAGGAAACACTAGTCAGGAAGCTAGATAGAGCTTAAAGGTACCCCTGCCCGTACGGGCCAGTCTTGCCAGACTCTAGGGTTGCGCGCTCTTCTTGCTCAAGAGGCCAGGAACCGGCGCTGTCTGAAGACACTTCCGGGTCACGTGGCCAGCGTGACAAAGCTGCTCTGGCGAACCGGCACCAGAGCAGCACACGGAAACGCCATTTACCTTCCCGCTATAAAGCAGTCCCTATTTATCTACTTGCACTTAAGGGTGCTTTCGAACTGCTAGGTGGGCAGGAGCTGGGACCGAACGATGAGAGCTCACCCCGCCGCGGGGATTTGAACCGCCAACCTTTCGATCAGCAAGTCCTAGGCTCTGTGGTTTAACCCACAGCAGCACCACCCGCGTCCCATAGAGCTTACTACCTCACTTAAACTAACTCTCTTAAAGCTGGTGCAAAATTCAGTGGCCAGATTGCTCACTGAGGCACGACAGTTGGACCATATTACATCAATCCTGGCCTGACTGCACTGGCTGCCAATTAGTTTCCGGGCCCAATTCAAAGTGCTGGTTTTGACGTATAAAGCCTTAAACAGCCCAGGACTGAAATACCTCAAGGACCGCCTCTTTCCATATGAACTAACTCAGACCCTTCTTCATGTCTTTCCATGAGAGACCCAGAGGGCAGCAAGAGGAGAACAGGCCTTTTCTGTGGTGGCTCCCTGTTTGTGGAAAGAGGAGCCATGATCTCACATATTCTCTCTTCACATGTTATACGTATGTGATGCTTGTGTGAGTAGACCATTTACATGAGCAGTTATTTGTGCATATACCATATTAGTTGGCTCTTTAAAAACCTAGCTATTGAATTCTCTCTCACCCATAACTCCCCAGCTCTTTCCTGTAGCATGCTGGAGTAGAAAATGTTTCGCTGCTTCACCTTCTTCTCCTTGGGATTGTCATTTGCTTTGTACTTTTGCTCCCTAATTTCAATTTCCAGGTTGCATTCCCTGGACACTGCTTGGAGAAAATCTCCTGTTAGGATTGTGTACCGGTCTGCAGTAGAGCTAATTTCATAGTGAATTAATTATTTCCTTAAGGAATGTGCAACCTGTTGTTGGCATTATATATCATCATCGTAATAAAAAACTTTATACTTGAAGTCACAAACAGCTAATAATGTATTTAGAATTTGTGGAGAAAAACATGCTAGCACTTCCAAATTATTTAGGAAGTGCTTGTGAGTAGCAACTTGGGGGAGTGAGTTTGCAGTTAGCAGATGTGTACTACCAATTCAGACATTTCCAGGATTTAGCCCTGCACTGCAGAATGATGCCTAGGTTCTCATTGCTAGTTAATGGGAAGTCAGGCATGCTTGCTGATAAGTTTCTTTCTATCATGACCCTGGAGTCCAGCAGTGACTGGGACACCAAGATGGAGGCTACAGTGTCATTGATTAAGCAGCTGCACTAGCTTTCTAACTCACACTGATATTGCTGCTGGTGATCAGGGGACCTCCGAATCCAAGGCTGATGCACATGAGTTTGCTAAACCAGATCTCACTGCCCATAGAACTTGAGGCAGGACCCTCATGGGAGCCTTCCCTTGAGTCTCAGGAACCGAGCCCTTAACGCACCACCCCACCGGTCCAACTGCACAGGGAACACACCAGGAGAGAAGCCATAAATTAGAAGAGAGGTCCCCATCTTCAGGCAAGAAGACTGGCCCTTTAATATCCTTGTTCTCTAGAACAGGGGTCAGCAAACTTTTTCAGTAGGGGGTCGGCCCACTGTCCTTCAGACCTTGGGGGGGGGTGGACTATATTTTGAAAAAGAAATAAAAATGAACAAATTCCTATGCTCCACAAATAACCCACAGATACATTTTAAATAAAAACACACATTCTACTCACGTAAAAACAAGCTGCTTCCCGGACCATCCGTGGGCCAGATTTAGATGGCAATTGGGCTGGAACTGGCCCCCGGGCCTTAGTTTGCCTACCCATGCTCTAGAAGGAGGAGGAGCATAGGAGAGGTTGGCTAGAGGGAGATGGTTCAAAGCCTCAGTTTACTTCTTTTGGAACAACTTGTTTGCTAGCAGCTGCCCTTAATGTCCTGCTCTGTGGGTTCCTCTGTGACACCAGGACACTTTCACTTTTCTAACAAATATGGAACAGTCAGCTGTAGCAGGATTTAAAAAATATATAAATACAGTTCTTGACTGACTATGCAGCCTAGCAGAATGCTTTTCTGGAAGTCATCACCAGCCAAATTATAACAGGCTTTTCTGGAAGTTACTGCTGCCTCAGAAAGGTAAGGATCCCCCACCCATCCAAAGTGAGGTTTTTATACTGATTGTTGCGAAGGTTAAAAAGAAGGAGGCTGACAGCTATTTCATTTTTCAACTTGCACAGTTGTAAACAGCTTTCCACATAGGGTTATTCATTTTATTTCCCTCCTCTCTTCCATCCTGCAACATCCAATGCAGGCAATGACAGCCTTTGAGCCTTTCTAAGGCTAAGTCCTCCCAGCAAGGTCTTGCTTTTTAAAAACTCTATATTTAGACTAGGACTGGTACAAGCAATACTTTTTTGTGACAGTGCTCACTGATATGGAGAACTTGCACTTCTTTTGGGGGGTGGTTTGTGGCAGCCATTTTGTGCTGGCACCCATTATACTTTTATTAATATATTACTACTACAACCTTTTTAAAAAACCAAATACTCTACTGGGTACAAAGTTAAAAAGACGTAGAAGAAATAATGAAGCAATCGATGCACTAGTATCTGGAGGAGGAGACAGAGCACCACAGCTGACCCATGACATCATGCTGCCTGAGGCAAAGTACAACAAGATGGTGACCCATTCCATATACTGAAGCGGGCAGTTGACTCTTACTTCAGCAGTGGTGACAGGACAGAATCTTCTATTGCAAACAAGGGCAGCTGAGGGCACAGGGTAGTCCATGTGGTATACACAACTCTGTTCTTCAACATCTCAACGATTGCTAACCTCTGCTGCCTGAGGTCACCTCTGCCTAAAGGTAGGGATGGCCCTGCAAAGCACAAACTTACAGGACAAATAATATAAAACAGCAAGGTAGTATAAGCAGATTTGTTGACGACCATCCCTTTGTTGTGTAGCTTGCTTTCTCTGGAGGTGGGTGATCTTAAGTCAAAAGAGGAACAGACCCCACCTCTTTCCCAGTAGTTAAGCAAAGCCAATAAATCTAGCTGATCCCTAGGGCTGTGCTGGGCAAAGTGAAGGGGCAGCAAATACTTTGAGAGACTGTATATCTATCTACCTCTTTCTGTATTGGCCTCTGGAGGAAACTGGGGCGGGGCAGGGGGGAGGCAGAGAGATAAAATTATCACCTTACCTACTTTGTGCATGTGATCCTCTGGGATCAGCATGGCAATTAACCTCTAAATAAGATAATACTTCTGAAGAGTCCTCCATAGATTTCCTTTTACTAATGAGTGGAAAGAATACACCAGGATTGTTCACATAGTACTTTTTTCTTATATATATAATGAGTCCCCTGCCCCCTGGCCCCTCTCTGCGTGCTACTGTCCTTGTGCATCTGCTCAGGCTGAGAAGTGTGGTGTGTGAACTTGATATTTCCATACAGACAGCCACAATTTGATTGTAGCAGCACTTTCTCAGGTCACTGGTAACTTAGGAATGAATGTTGGATGTCATCTGCTTCTGTTGGTTCATGTTATCCCAATTTGTTTATCATTGATTTTTAATTTTTTAATGCTTTAAATAGTTGTTCTTCTCCACATGAGAATGTGCCTATTTGCACATAGCCAAAAGAAAGTACTGCATGATTTGGCCCATGGCTGTTATTTTGCTTATAGTATTAGGGATCTGTCAGAGCTAACCCAAGAATGTAGGAAGCAAAAGTGTATGCCCAGGTAGAACTCGGAATGGAGCTGGATGAAGTACCTGGACAGGTGCTCAGGAGGACCAGTTATAGGCTAGGATATTAGCTGACAAGTTCATCCAAAGGCAAAGGCAGTTCCTGCAGTAAGAATATGAACAGGAAGAAGGAAAGAAGAGCAAGCAAGCAGACAGAAAAGTTACTAGGCTGGGTGAAGAGAATCACCATATTAATGGAACTGAACTTAAGCTAAGCAAGTCCTCTGTTTGTTGTTGTTTCCAAAGGTGCAGTTCCTAGCCTCCCTCTCAGTTTATTAAAAGCTGTGTCCAGAGTGAGGCTAAGACCAGTTCATATGGAAACAGTTTATCTCCAGGGAACGGGCTCTCCTCAAGCTCCATGAATGATGTTGCAGGGAGTAGGGAAGCAGGATAGGAGAGTGAAATTCACACTTCTCTGAATTTTGCAGTGCTGTTTTCTAGGCAAGTAATGTCTACAAAAAAGCATGTAGACATGCCTAAAAATGTTTATATTTGTGAAATATAATTGCATGCAAACATGTTTATAGAGAGAAATTTTCATTAAAGTTCTGATGACTTTAAAAAAATCCCCACAAACTGATGTGAAAATGTAAGAGCTGAACTTATGATTGCAAAATTTAGAGAAAAACTGAAGGATATATTTGTTCATAGATTGCATGGGAGTGGAAGCCATGTTGAGAGAGCAGTTCTGTCCATATTCCTCCACTGGGCAGCTTTGAGTGTCTCGCCACAAGGGACACCAAACTAGATGGTTGCTGTTTTGATTTTTTTCTGATCTTCACAGACAGCAGTACTACCTGAAAGGAGGCCAGGGACATCTAGACTGCACTTTATAATCCATTGCCTGGGAAAATCAAGCCCAGAAATCTCTCAGTGCAAAAGGGGCAGAATAAATAACCTTTAAGAACAGCATACATGAAATCTATGGCAATATAAAATAGACTGATTGTTTTGTCTTTGAATTTCTGTAGCAACTGGGGCTTATTTCTTTATTTTTTCTTGAGCGGTTTCCGCCCCCCCAACCTGCATGACAAATTCAATAAAATCCAGTAGAACTAACTTGGAATCTAAAGGCACCATTGTCTTTTAAAGGCTATACAGTGTGCTGCCACTGCTGCTGTTCCCACCACCACCATTCCTGCTACCGCCACTACCCACTCTGCCGCTGCTGTGTGTCCTGCCATTTTGGGTGAGATCTTGCTGAAAATCATGTGAGATCTTGCGCAATCTGCAAGATGTTGCACAAATTTGATCACCCTATCTGATGGTTAGGCCAGCTCTACTGCATCCCACCACCACTACAGTAAGGTTACCAGATTTTTTCCAATGAATCCGGGGATACTTTAAACAAACAAACAAACAAACAAACAAAACAAAACAAATCAAATACATACTACACGTTTGGGACATTGATGCTGCAGCGATGGTGGTGGCAGAGGGGCGGCCGCTGCCTTGACCTCAACTACCACATTTCCCCTTCCTCTGAGGCTTCCATCTCCATGAGCCTGGGCAGCCACTGAGTTGTTGGTTTTTTGGTGGTGGAAATCCCATATTGGGATTTCTGGTGAGACAAAATGGCTGGTGCCATGGAAGCGAGCAGCTCCTGAAGCCAGCCAGAGCCAACTGCACTAACAGGCTGGCTCTGGGCTGCTAAGACTGCCACTGCCGCTGCCATGTTTCCCAGGGACATTAGATGAAATCCGGGGACATTCCGGGGATGGAATTTGTTTGGGGACAGACTTGCAAATCTGGGGACTGTCCCCGGGAAACGGGGACATCTGGTAACCCTACACTACAGGCCTTCAGTAAAAGCAGGTAAATTAAATAATATTGTACTAAGAATATAAAACTGGGCAATGTTCATGTGCAAACGTGGGGTTTTGTGTATGGACTACAGTGTTACCTTGGGTTAAGAACTTAATTCGTTCTGAAGGTCCGTTCTTAACCTGAAACTGTTCTTAACCTGAGGTACCACTTTAGCTAATGGGGCCTCCAACTGCTGCCGCCGCACAATTTCTGTTCTCATCCTGAAACAAAGTTCTTATTATTTCTGGGTTAGTAGAGTCTGTAACCTGAAGCGTCTGTAACCTGAAGTGTCTGTAACCCGAGGTACCACTGTATATTCTTATGAAAGATTGCATTTGTAGCTTCCTGTGATCTGATTATTTAAACACTACGGCATCAAGATTTGATAAATGAGTTATCTGTAAAAGTGTCTATCAGCAAAATCCTATCCATACTTACTCAGAAGTAAATCACATTGACTTCACTGGGACTTACTGTACTCCTAGGTAAGAGTGAATATTAATATACACTGTTCATGATTTTAGTCTTGGCACATTCTTATGCACACTTTCCTTAGAGAAAGCCCCGTTGAAGGCAGTGGAACTTATTTGGGAGTAAGCATGCAAAGGATTGCAGCAGAAGACAGCAATTCCATGAACATTTACTTGGGAGTAAGTTCTTTTGAAGAAAACGGGGCTTATATTTTCACCTACCCACATCAGAACATGTATACTGTATATAAGAGTAATCTTGCCTAGAAGCAGGAGGTTTATTTGTATTTTAAATGCAAATTGTCAATTAATTGATAATGAAATTGAAGGACACTTCAGCCAATCAGGTCATGCAGATGTATTCTACCTTCTGCTTATGCCAAATTTGATGAAGAAGGAAATTTAAAAGGTTGCATTTTCTCGTAGTCTGTATCCAAAATTAGTATATATGTTTGCTTGCCCACATGTACACATTATAACACTTTCATAATGGCACTTCTACAGCAGTATTCAATGTAGTGTAGATGTACAATTAAATTTTGCATTTCAGGGTGAAACCTCTGAGGCTAACTTTCTTCTAGTAAGAAGAGCTGTAGACAATTGAAACTGACAGTGCTAAGCTGAAATCAATGTCAATAAATTGTTTTAGTCTGCATCTTTCAAAATACTGGTTGGGTTTGAACTGGCTCCCCCCTCCCTTTTTTCTTTTCTTTTCAGAAGCCATTTTGGGTTGTGTAGTACTTTAAAAAGGAAGCATGTATATTCCACCATTCCCAAACTGATTACATGGCTTTTCCTCATACCAATGGGTATTAAGTCAAATGTGGTAGAGCTTGCAGAATCTGACTAGGTCATGGGAGACTAGGATTCAAATCCTGACAACAGTCAATAAGCTTCACCCAGCTTTATCTGTTGATGGATGGCCGCCCTGACTCAGCCCCGAGCACACTGACCAGATGCTTGGAAGCTGTGGCTAGATGACTGCATGGGAGCCGGTTGAAGTTAAATCATTCGAAGACAGAGGTGCTGTGGCTGGGTTGGGACGACATGGGGTTGAGGGCCCAACTCCCATCTCTTGCGGGATCTCAATTAGTGCCAGCGCCTTCTGTCAAGAGTTTGGGTGTAACCTTTGACGCCTCCCTTTCTATGGAGGCGCAGGTTGCAGCCACAGCAAAGGTGGCATTTTTCCATCTCCGCTGTATTAAGCAGTTGGTCCCTTACCTTTTTCACCCTGAGCTGGCCACGGTGATCCATGCGACGGTCACCTTCAGGCTTAATTATTGTAACTCGCTCTATGCGGGGCTGCCCTTGAAGCTGCCCCAGAAATTCCAGCGGGTGCAGAATGCCACTGTGAGGCTCCTTACAGGGTCCTTGCTGTGGAATCACATTCATCCAGTGCTTTACCAGCTGCACTGGCTCCTGGTGGAGTACAGGGTCAGGTTTAAGGTGCTGGTTTTCACCTTTAAAGCGCTATGCGGCCTAGGGCCCTCGTACCTATGGGACTGCCTTTCCTGGTATGCCCCATGGAGGACCTTAAGGTCCATAAATAACAACATTTTGGAGGTCCCAAGCCTCAAGGAGGTTAGATTGGTCTCAACTAGGGCCAGGGTCTTTTCAGCACTGGCCCCAACTTGGTGGAACACTCTGTTTGGCATATAAATTTTCCCTTGGCTTTTTTGCTGAGCAGAATGGATAGCTGGCTCAGGTGAATATCTGATGTTTCCTCCCTTTATGGTCTTGATTTATGGGCTACTACTAAAATGAGGCTGCATTTTAAGCTGTATTTTAAGCCATATTTTAATTAACTGTTTTTGTTTTTTTCTATTACGTTTTATTGTAATTTATATTTGGTGTTAGCCGCCCTGAGCCCAGCCCTGGCCGGGGAGGGCAGGGTATAAATAAATTTATTATTATTATTATTATTGACAGTGGGCCAGTTATTATCTCTGAGCCTAAACTACTTCACAACTTACTTGTTGTAAGGATAAAATAGATTGGTAGGATTGTCTAGCCCAGCTTCTCTGCAAGAATATCATGTGGAAGTTTGTCGAAAGCATTACTGCAATCTTTAGCTTTTAATTAGAAATGCAAACAACATTGCAGAGAAGCATTACCATGTAACCTCTTAGGATGAAGTAAGGACCTGAACAAAGAAAAGGAAAGAAGCATCTAGCCCTTGACTTGATTATTTTCTTTGTTCTCTGATGTCTCCTTTGCTAATCTATAACAAACAAACTTGAAAGCTTTATCATCAGGTTCACTTGCTAGAGGAAGGAAAGTCTGTCAATTACCCTGGTGTTCCAGCAGATAATGTCATTATTCCTGCACAGGAAAAAGTGCTGCCTTCATTTTAATAAGGCATTTCAAATGGCAAAATAGGGACAGTGATTTACCAGGGGCCAGAAAATGGAATATCCCTGCTGAGTATGGAATTGCGTTTACATGAACTTGCTAAAAGCCAAATAATGGGCCAGGTGAAAAAACTTTAATCAGTTGACAGCCCAAAATACAAACAGCACACTATAATATAAGGAGCAGTGGTTGAGTCCAAAATACCAGATATAACACTTTTAGCTTCCTATTGTTCAACATTTTAAGGATCTGTTCTAGACTCACCCTTGTGTCTATAAATCCTTTGAATTATACTCGGTCCATCAACAAGAGTTTAAGCTGTCCAAGTTTCCTGTAGTTTATAAAAGCTCCTAAGATCTGTGGGAATTCTGAGGTCTAAACATTTGTAAAGAAAACTGTTTGAAGGTGACAAAATATTTTTTGACATGCAGCGCCTCAGCAAAAAAATGTGCACATACAACACACCTGCTGCTGTGACTTTCTTTAAAAGCTATTGCACACACGTCTAGATTCTGCCCTCATCTCTACCAGTTTCAAATACAAATATTTTTTAAAATGAAATCCAGAAGACGACTCTCCCATATTTTGTGGGGGTGAAGATGATGGACATTCCAAAATCAAGAGTTTAATCCAGAAAGCTCTGAGGTGAGTTTTGCATATGTAGAACAGTTTCTGAGCCCCCCATATTTTTCTTTCTGCTCCACCTTACAAATTTTCACCCTACATTTAGGGGGAAGTTTAGAAGTGGCCTATCCTTTTTTTAAACCCCAGTGGTTCAGACTAAGAAAGACTTTTTTTTACCACAGACCAGTTCACATATGTATAGACTATGTTCACAGGGAACCTGAGGCTCACCCCACAGCCACATATAGAACAGTATGTACAGGCTGAGGTATATCTACACACTTCTGTACATGTTTACGTTCTACCCACCCAATCCACTTTTTGTGATGGATGGGTTGTATGTACAGGGTTTATATTTGTACACACGTCTTGACTCAGAGAGTATATTCTCTATATTATAGCACAGTCTGAGATTAGCTCTCATGCCTCACCATATATAGAGACTACATCCTGGGAGGCCTGTTTGAAGAGACCCTCAGAGAGCTCTCTATAAGCCAGGTGGAAGTGTGCTTTAACTGGGTAAATTTGGAACGCATATGGAGCATTTTAATAGGGCATTCTAAAAAGAAAGAAGGAATCTCACAGGCTCATAAAGTAAGGAATTTATGAAGGTATGTATGCAGGAATTAAACTGTTTGTAGGTCATAACTAGTGCCTTGAATTGTGCCCAGGAGCACTTTGGGAGCCTGTGGGGGTACTTCAGAAGAGTGTGGGCTAAGTAGTTTCTTCCAAATTCTTTTGGACGTTTTCAGTGAGGTGGAGAGATTAGCTCAATCAGTGTGGCTAGTTGCTGTACCCAGTTGGCACAGAAGTCGACCCTTTCCCTTCCTACTGTAGGTGTTTTCTACTGAAGCCAACATGCCATTATTAATATGCTTCCAGACAGCTTTCCCTTTGAGAAGAAATAAGATTGACAAATGGGTAAAAAGTACTAGCACGGTCATCTATGGCTATCACTGCTATTTTTGCTTGACGCTTACTCAATTTGTTCCCTATAGCTATAAACACAAGGATGGCAGTTTCTATGCAGATTAAAGGTGTCGGCAACATTGATTCAGCATGCTTGTTGCTCACCAAAGCCCCCTCTTTGAACTTGCTTCTTTGCCTCAAGTGGGTCTGTTGAGGAAGCCCTGGCTTTCCCCCCACTGAGAGAACTCTCTCAGACAAGGTGTTACCTGTGTTTTGAGTTAGGTAGAGCGGGCTAACAGGTTAATTACAGTCTGGAAAGGTCCATATAAAAAGAATAGTGATAACGGAGGGAAGGGTGAGTGAGGGGAAATCCTGGATAGTGATTGGCCACTAATCTGCCTATCAAAGCCAGTGAGGAGGGGGATCTCAGCACCTGCGATGTTGCAGCTTGAGCCGCAGAAAGCTAAATTAGCCGGTAAGTGAGAAGATCATTTGCCTTTACTGCTAGCAGGGTATCAGGACCCTGTTCACTGAATAATTAAAGTATAGATGCTGTGGTAATTCAGGAAAATGCTGTATGTGTGTGTGTGTGTGTGTTTGTGTTTAAACTGAAATGCTGCCTTCCAGAGCCATCGAATCTGAAACAGACAGGGAAGAAATCTCGGGTCTGTTATAGCTTCTTCTTCCCACTGTGACACTGCCTGACTGGTTGCTGGTTTTGTTTGTACGAGCAGATCTTTTTTAGAAAAAGAAATCTATTATGGGAGAGGCAATGAATGCAACATTGGCTAATCATGCTGTGTGTAAGAAATCAGGGATGCAGCAACGTTTTTGGTGATGTTAATCTCTGTGTTTTTCTGCTTCCTAAGCTAAATAATTAAATACTGACAGAAAACATGGCACTGTTGCTTTTTCAGGATTAGAAGAAAATCCATAAAGAAAGTGTATCTTTTATTGTTACTGGGAATTACATGGTCTGTACTGTGTGCTGATTATTTGCTGTTCCGTGTGTTCATTTTTCCATCATTGAAAGACTATTGTGCATGTTTTCAGTTTCTTAATATCTATCATCTGCCCATAATCCATGATAGTGCTGTTGCACAACCCACATTTGTTTCAATGGGATTCACAAAAGAGACCTTCCCTGTGGATTGTGCCCTTATGTAACCCTCCAGTTGTGGTTGCACTATTGCCCACTCCTGAAACCTCCCTAAAGGAGTGAGTTTTTCTGTCTTTGACAGCTTGATACGTTCTGGAGAGAGGATGGACTAGGGAGAAATGGATAAACAATACAAATAAATGCAACATGCACATATATTTATGATAAAATAAAATGACATATTTTATTATTGATCTTCTCAAGTAAGTTCTGCATTTGCTCTAGATATTACAGGTGAGTTTAATTAAGGTTGCAACATTTGAATCCAGGCTTTCTGGACATCAGGAAATGAAACTCTTTGGAGTTGTAGCGGAAAAGTAAATGGGATAACGTTGCTAAGTACATAATCCCCCAACTTGCATTGAATCTTTCCTGAAAAGCAACCCTTCAGAAGCAACAATTGGTGTGTTTTTTTGTTTTTTACACAATTAGCACATTAACATGTAGCCAGTTTTGATGGGTTTTATATACATTTACAGAGGTAGTGGTCTTCCAGTGCCTATTAGCTAAGATCACTTAATGTATCCTCCAAGTCTAAACGCAGTGAATACCAAATACCAGGGAAAGAAAACAGGTGCTGGTGTTTGCTTTCATGCTCTTCTTATAAACTTCCCAGAGGCATCAGGTTGGCTGCCATTGCAAACAAGATCCTGGACTCACTAGGTGGACTAGCAGGGTTCTTTAAATGTTTTTAACTTGGCAGCCAGCCCTGAAGCAAGGACTGCTTCTTTCTTTCCCATCTACCTCTCTCCTCCTTCATGCTTTCTGGTGGAGCCAATCAGAAAAGCATGAGTCAGCCAAGCCATAGAGAAGGGGTCTGGATAGAGAAAGGAAAATATTGCTCAAACCCATCTTCTATGTTCCCCAGCCATTCCTGGATTTTGAGGATTTGAGTCAAATGTTACTCCGAACATAGATTTTCAGTTCCTGTATTGTCCAGGTGAAAATGATATGTGGGTTGAGTGTTAAGTTCCAAACAGTAAATGTTAGTTGGCAGTTCTTTCCTCATGCAAATTTGTGCTGTTGTTGCTGAGTTTGGATTTCCTTGGTAAAGAAATCTGAGGAGAATAGATGAACCACCTTGAAGAAAAATGTATTGGTGGAAAATCTGATATATAAACAAATCATCTAAGGCTATAACAAATATTTTTAAATCATATTCATTAGTTCTATTGATTTCTGAGGCACTCTTGCTGCTTTCCTCAGCTGACAGGATTCTGCCATTCCAAGGGCTCAAATTAGAGGCAGCGTAAGACATTAAATTTGTTAGCAATTGCACAATTATGTGACATTTGATATTATATAGTTAAAAGATTTATATCCTGTTCTTCTGTTGCAATGACAATAATCAAAGTGGCTTAAAACAAATTACAAATATACAGAAGTAATCCTTTAAAGGAACCAACTGCACATTCATTTAGAATTACAAGAGGAACTCTAAACTCTAAATAGATAATTACATAATAACATTTGCCAACAACGTATCAGACAATGTTGTTTAGTATAGACTGTATGTTACTTGTCAAAGCAGGCAACTAATTTTACTGTGTTTCTAATTAATTTTCATTTTCATCAGAGTCCTCTGAGATAGAAAGTATACGTTTGTTAGGCCCTGATGATCTTTGAGGTAATCTTGCTACTTTCATCCAGTGGATTCAGTTATTCTTTCTTCAAGAGTTTTCTCTTCACAGAATTCTCATCTTTTCATATATATAACAATGTGAAATGTAGTCAGCTAGACTCCGTTGTAATTTGTGTAGATGCTGAGAGTTCCTAGTCCTTCCAGAGAAATAGATTTCCCAAGATTCCTTTGTTAGAGTAGTTAACTTAGATGAATAATTTAAATTTATAATGCATATGACTTCCCCTCATTTTCTGTCAGAAATGTCTGTCGTCATTCTTAAAGAGTGTCTATACTATAATACTCTGCTTTAGGCTGCAGTTCGTTTTGGTACAAACCAACTGATGTCACAAAATCTTCAGATTTTAGGAAGAGTTGATATTGTAGGCCCAATATTCATTTTGCAGGCCATGAGTGAGCTCTGTCCCCCCCATCCCCCGCTCTAGTTGATTGATTAGCGAAAAAAGCACAAATGAAATTGTAAATTGGGTAGCTCTCAGAAGCTGATTGTTTCTACTGAGGTAAGGTTAAAAGACAATAATCAAGGGAAAATGTGGCAGACATGTTTTGGTTTTATATTTTTAAGATATATAACAAAGGTTTACAGAGGAGTATGTTAGTTTTTGTCACCAAAACCAACAAAGTGTCTTCTGACATCTTGAAGACTAACAAAATTTATTGTGGCATCAGCTTTATTGGACCCCTTCATCAAGTGTCTGAATGGCGTGGGATTTTCAGTTCATACGCCATGCATCTGATGAAGTGGGCTGTGGTCCATGAAAGCTTGTAACAAAAGGTTGCAGTTCAATGCATACTTACCTGAGCGTAAGCTTCATTGATCACAATGGGATTTTGTTCTAAGTAACAGGAATAGGATTGTGGTGTTACATTTTTCAGAAAAAGTTCTGTAACTTGGTTATGTATTCTACAGTACTACAGCTGTTTTATATTCTCTCTCTTTAAAAGTTAACTGGATGCAAATTGCCGAGGCACTAGAGAACATTTATGTTGAAAATAATGAAATAAAGTCAGGAAATATAAAAATTACAGTCCTCATGGTAGCATTAGTTTGCAATGGTTGAATGTAGTTTTTTAACTGCTGTGATACTGGATTTAATATAATTAATGTAGCTTATGCTACATTAATTATTTGTAAAAAAAAAGCTATTGTAAAGATTTTATAGCCAGTGTATGCAGGATTTTGGATGACTTGGCTGTAAAACGTATACTATAGTAAGGAGTTTCTGCTGTGTGGCTTAATTCTATTGTAAGAAGCAGCTGAACTTTTACATTTTCTGACATTTAGTTTTAACTGTTAAAGCTCTGCCGGTATGTTATATTAAAAATATATATTGCAAGTTCTACAGTGTTACCGAAACAAAAATAAATCTTTTTCCCAGAGAGACTACCATTTAACATCTGGATTCATGATACAGTTAAGCTGAAGGCCAGCTCTTGAGTTTAAGCCAACTGGAATCTCAGAACTATAATTCTGCACTGGCCACCAGGCTGCAAAAACACAGTAACTTTCTATACTCTTTAAGAATTTTTATTAGCTGTAACACTGAGCCTTTGACTCAGCCTATCAATTTACCTGAAGAAAATAGCTTAAATCAATGTACTTTATAGAGTCATAGGATTGTACAGTTAGAAGGGACCTTGTGAGTCATCTAGTCCAACCACCTGCAATGCAGGAATCTCAACGAAAGCATCTGTGACAGATGGCCTTCTTCATTGTTAAAAAACCTCCAATGAAGGAGAGTCTGCCATCTTGAGTCTGCTGCACTGTCAAACAGCTTTTACTGTCGGAAAGTTCACCCTGATGTTTCGTTGGAATGCCCATTCGTGTAATTTGAAACCATTGGTTTGCTCCTAGCTAATGCTATTCTAGGCTGCGTCAACAGAAGTATAGTGTCCTGATCAAGGGAAGTAATAGCACCACATTATTCCACTTTGGTCAGACCACATCTGGAATACTGTGTCTAGTTCTGGGCGCTACAATTTAAGAATGATATTGACAAGCTGTAACATGTGTAGAGGAGGGCGACCAAAATGACCAAGGGTCTGGAAAGCAAACCTAGTGAGAAATGGTTGATGCAATTGGATATGTTTAGCCTGGAAAAGAGGAGACCGAAATGAGATATGATAGCCATCTTCAAATAGCTTCTGGAGCAGGAGAAAACAAGCTTGCTCCATCCTCCATGTCACATGGGCTGGGGGAGGGGAAAATCTGGTCATCTAATCTGCTAGGTACTCCCATCTCCCCTGCGTCAAGTTCTTTGGGCCACATTCACATTACTTCCATTCTAGATAAATCTGTCTAATGAATCCAATTTGAATAATTAAATCAAATAATTAAATTAAACGACGTTTCTGTGTGCTCTGGCTTCCGTCACGGTGTTCTGTTGCACCAGAAGTGGTTTAGTCATGCTGCCCACATGACCCAGAAAAGCTGTCTGCAGACAAACACCAGCTCCCTCAGCTTGAAAGCGAAGATGAACACTTCATCCCATAGTCAAATTTGACTGCACTTAACTGTCCAGGGGTCCTTTACCTTACTTTCTTACCTAATTAAATCAAGTAATTTAACTGTTTTTATTAAGTTATGGCCAGCATCCCTCGACCTTGGGTGCGTTCTTTCCCACATATATAGGTGAAGGAGGTTGAATGATATTTATTTCTAGCTGCATCCCCTCCTGATGCTTTTGATTCTTGCTCTGAACCATGTGTGGTAAATCTTTGGTTCTCCAGATGTTTCTGAACTACAGCTCCCACCACCTTTTGTCATTGGCCATGCTTGCTGGGTCCAACCAGAGTTGTAACTCAGCAACATCTGGAGAACCAAAAGTTCCTGACACCTACTAGTGAGTCAATTCTCACAGGTTTTGGTTTGGTTTTGTTTTTTTGCAGGGGAGGGTGCAACAAAGGGCTGCAGTGGGGAGAAACCCATAGTCAATCTCAGTGCACACATGGTATTCCTCATATTACCCTTCTGATAATGCTCAGTTATAATGTATAAAGTTATAATGTTATATAGATAATGTCCATATTACCCTTTTGATAATGTCCATTAATTTGTCAACAAATAAAACTGTTGGGTTGTATCCAACCAAATTCTACCCAGAGTAAACCTACTGAAATTAATGTACATATGTTAGTTATGTTCATTAATTTCAATGGGTTTACTTTGATTATGACTAACGTTGGATACCACCCGTTATTTATAACTGAAAAATGTTATGCAGATATAAACATATGCCATTGATGTTTGAAAGAATGAACTGTTCTTGGCTTTTATTTGGAACCTGGGAGACAGACCAAACAATCACAAATGTTGTTTAAAATGAATTTAAGCAAATAGGACACATGCCTTTTGTCTACCCAAAGACAAAAGTTCATTTTAAAATGTAGTCAGTGTTACATTTTGTTGTGGGGGACCTCTGCTTTTACATTTCAACATGTGTGTTGTGTTTCCATGCATATGGGTCCAGACCCTTGCATGGCTAAGGAGCAAAGAACCTCAGATGACGCCATAATGCAATTAAGAAGTAGGCCATTCTGCTTTGGAATATTTTGCTATGGTCAAACAACTTTAAATAATAGAATCATGGAATCATAGCAGCCAGTTGACAATATTTGGGTCACTGGGTTGCCGCTTGCGGGTTACATAGGGACAGAGGTGCCCCAGTCAGGATACAGAAGTGAAACCCTCAGAGACTGATGGAACCTGATGTGTTACTGAAGCTCTGGGGGATTTTCCAGTGGAAAAAGCTCATGATCCTGTTGAAGCCCTCATCTCGCTATGGAATGGTGAGATGAAACAGGTGGTTGACATTATTGCTGCTGAGCATCTTCTCTGGCATTTTGGAGCCCGAGCAGCTCCTTGGTACTCTGACAAGTACAAGTTTCACTAAGAAGCTGACCAAACACTGGTAAGAACACATAATCATGCCTACTATGTGGTAGTGTGTGGTGTGAAGAAGGCTCATTTTGCAGCTTTCATTGTGTCCTCTAATAGCTGACCAACGGAGTTATTTTGGATGGTTTGGAGGTTACTGACTCTGAGTGTGTGTGGTGCTGGTGGGGACCTCTGGAGCACTCAAAGGCCTGCTCTCCTGCTCTGATCAACTGACTATGCACTCTGTGGATAAAGTTGCTCAGCTTCAAAGTGCTCTTGACTCTGCACTTGTTGCAGTTGCATATTCTCACCTTTGGAGGAAGGTTGTATAGAGAGCTGTGGTGGCGCAGGAGCAGACATTTTTGGAGGACACAAATGATTTAGATCCATTCCAATCTGGCTGTGGAACTGAGTTGGCTTTGGTCACTCTGATGGATGAACTTTGCAGAGATTGGGACAGAGGGAATGCAACCTTTCTTCTGTTCTTGATCTCCAGTTGGCCTTTGATACCATCAACAATAGTATCCTCCTGGACTGCTCCAGGGAATGGAAATTGGAGGAACTGTGGTTCCAAATCCTACCTTCAGCACCAAGTCCAGAGAGTAGCATTGGGAGAGTGCCTTGTAGCCCACTGGTGGCTACGTAATGGGGTGCCATAGGGGATTATTTTATCTCCATTGCTAATTAATACCTACATGAAGCCATTGGGAGCGGTCATTAGGACTTTCAGAGCAAAGTATGCTGATGACATTCATCTCTATTTCTCTACAACATCTGAATCAGGAGAGGCTGTGTAGCCCCTAGGCCATTACTTGGACACGGTAGTGAAATGTATGAGGAAAAACAATCTGAGCTTGAATCCCAGCAAGATAGAAGCACTGTGGGTCTGAGAAGTTGGTCAGTGGCCTACCTTGGATGGAGCTGCATTCTCCTGAAAAAGCAGGTTCACAGTTTGGGGGTGTTTCTTGAACCAGCTCTGTCAAGGGAGGATCAGGTAGCCTCACTGGCTAGAAGTATTTTTACTGACTGCAACTGGTTCAGCAGCTATGACCATCCCTGAAAAGCCTTGCCACGGTATTTCATGTGCTGGTTACTCCAAGACTGGATTACTACAATGCACTTTGTGTAGGGCTTCCCTCATTCTTGATCTGGAAGCTACAGTTAGTGCAAATGCTGCAACATGATTGCTGACAAGAGTGGCGCCTTGCCAGCACATACCACTTGTGTTCAGGGATCTGCACTGGTTGCAGATCTGCTACTGGGCCAAGTTCAAGGTATTACTATTTGTATAGAAAGCTGTTAACAACCTGGGACCAGTTTACCTATAAGATTGCCTTACCCCACATGTGCCCATGGTGGAATTGGCACTACTACAGGTAGTAGTTTCCACATTTGTAAGAACGACATTTAGTGTGGCAGCAACCATTGGAACTCCCTACCTATTGATATTAAGCAGGTGCCTGTAATCTTTCTGGCACCTGCTAAGAACATTTTGATGTAGACAAGCCTACCTAGATGCTTAGATAGTTGAGATAATTTTAATCTGTTTTAGTATTTTGACTTTTGTATGTTTTAAAGTATGGAGGCAATTTTAAAATGGATTTTTTATTGTTTTATCCTTTTGTAAACTGCTTTGAGGGTGTTTTTTTTTACAACTAAGAGGTGTATAAATTTTGATAAATAAATAAACAAACAAATAAAATTTGGCGCTTCAATACAGGCAATACTGGTTTTGCATGGGGGTTCCGTTCTGGATCCCTGCCCATTCTGGACCCCCTGCCCTGCTCCTTGTCATGATGTCTTTATGACATTTGGGGACTACTTTTGGGACCAGCGCCTTGCACATGTGTGCAATTGCATGTCCTTTGGATGAGCTAAATTGGTCATTGCATGTATTTGACTCACATTCCAGTCTCGTTTGACAGGCTGCATTAAGGATGCTTTACAAATCTGTATTTGGAATCTTTGTTTAGGATTTTGATGATACCGTTAAATCTTGAAATTAACTTTCATGCCTTGAAAATGAAAGGACCCCAATTTGGATAGATAAAAATCTCAAACACTTGGCCATTCAAATAGCCATTATCAACAGTTCTCTTGGGTTTCTAGCACTACCTGTAGTTCTCTACAACCTTTGGAAATAACTCTGCTTTTGGAATTGGCTAGCTTTCTTCCAGCTTTCGTTGAGTGCTATTGTTTCTAATTGAAGCAGTTTCTATAAACTGCCTGGAGATCAAGTCATTTGTTACTGCCTATAGTTATTTAGTATGGTTAATGTCTGCAGACTTGGAGTCTCATAAAAGAGACAGGTCCTTATCAGTAATCAATATCTGCAATATTTGCTCATATAAATCTGCCATTAGAGAGTGATCATTTGAAATTAATTCAAGCCAGAGGACTCCATTATGGTGCATGTTATTATAGTAGAAACAAATAAGCCCAATGGAAGTGGCATTCTTAAGTTTCAAGCATGCAATGATTGGAGCCTTTTTCCGCTCTCATTTGCATGTATTTTCCTTATTCAAGCCACAGCAAGGGGATGTCCATATCCCCACATAATAAAGAGGAGCTTTGCAGCCTGGGGATAATACTGTATGGAAAGGATCTCCACCTCCCAAATTGCTAGACAAATGTACCGCACTCAAACTTTGGACAAAGGTAGGAGAAGCAAAAACAGGGAGGTTTCATTTCAGGATGACTAGTCAGGAGGCACTTATAATGGACCTTTCTGTGCCATAGGCAATAGAGATACATTAAAAATGGTGCAGCAGTAGTTAATAGGGACATAGATTCCAGTGACGTTATAGCACTATCAGTATGTGACCATGGTGGATGTGCTGCAACATCGCTAGAGAAAAAGAGACTTGAGAATCATTGTTGACAGAAACTAAATTTAGTGGATTGTGCAGGGAAATAGTGCTATTCCCCCATGTTGGAAGTACTTGCCAGGGCAATTTTGTCTAGATAGACAGTGATACGTTTGCAATCCCCTTGGAAAGCGCAGTGTCTAGAAAATAAAAGGCCCCGGTTCAATGCAACTAATAAGTAGTAATAAGGGAGAGACAAATTTTCAAAATTGCAGAACACTTTAAAAAAATGTAGAATGCTGTAGCTGTTTATTTATATGACAACCAAGTCCTGGCCCAGCATGTTAGGGACACAGTAATTATGGCTGCACAGGTTTCTTAATTTTGCAGAATCCTTGTAGCTGCACTCCCAAACCAGAAAATGATCTAATTGTCTTTACAGATGATCTGGTTAGTTTTATAGTGCAGCAAATGAGTTGTCCAAACATCTTCCTCCTCCTCCTCCTCCTCCTCCTCCTCCGCTTCTGCTCACCCTTCACTAACAGGTCCCAGGGTGGGTTTCAACAAATTAAAATTCAGAATTAAAAACAGTTCAACTTGAACTTATGAGGAAGGTGGAACTGCCATGATGGGCCCCTCTGTTGTTCTTAACACCTGGGAGGGTTTGAAGGGAAGGAAGGAAATTTTTTGAGGCCTAAGTCGCTGGCAGCCAATGCAGTTGTTTTAGAACAGCAGTTATATGAGTTTTAAATGCAAGCCCAGCCAGTAATTTGTGAGCACCTGTGAAAAGTGCTTCACCAAAGGGATTTCTTTACAATGGATTTAGTCTGAGCTATCTGAGTACACCTAGATCACACTCCTCTACTCCCAATTAGATACTGTGCTCTTTGATTTACTTCTAGTTTTGGATGAACAATATGAAAGCAACAGTCATCTAAGAAGAACTAGACACTCTGTTCATTTTCCTTCAATACATATTAATCTCCTCTCAAGTTGTTTTCCTGGATTTGGTCTCTTTCCCGTTGTATATTGACTCACAGGGCTGCAATTAATCTCTCTGCATAAAATGACTTCACTGTGTTTGGGTAGTAATCCTTTTGAAAATCAGGGCACAATCTGTGCAAACCTGCAAGTTCATTTTTCTATGAGGGATGACCCAGCTCCTCTGCCTCCTATATGGGAACTTCCTTCTACTGTATCCTGCCTTTTCAAAATACACAACACCTTTTCTGAGGTGAAAGGAGCTGCAGTCTCTCAAGGACAGCCAGTGCTCAGACAAATGGAATAAATTTCTTATGTGCTGTGAAGGAATAATTTCAGCTGTTTCATATCTACACAGCTATAGGGCAATCTAGCTTCTTAATATAATTATTGCCAATATACCACAACAGGGGCCACAGGCTGGTCACAGATAAAGAAAACATCTCTAATAGAATTTTCAGGACATGTGACAGAGGAATTCTAAAGTAGGGCTGTTGGCGAGTTGTTTTCTCAGCTAGTGGCTGATTGGTATAACTAGGTAGGCCTTGTAATTTGAAAATTGTTCTTTTCAAGTACATGCTCTATTCCCTGCTGTGAAAAGTGTTTGCTAACACAGCTGAGGTGATGCTGTACGACCTCTAGAATATCCTTCCATTTTCTCTAGTCTTGTAAAGTCAGTGTGAACTTTATGTGGCCTTTTTATTGATTACAAAGTCTAACTAGGGCTAGCACTGGACCTACCGGTATGTGTTTATCTTTGTTTGAATGTGAAATTTTAATTGACCATGATGCACACACACAAAATTTCAATTAAAAAAAAACAGATGCACAAGAAACACGAGGTTTTTTTTAATTAAAAACAACAGAAATACCAGGTACACACAAGAAACATACATATACCCTTCACAATACTAATTTCCACTCCCACTCACATTATTCTTCCCTTCTCGTGCATAAGGTTCAGACACACAAAAGTTTTTTTGGGGGGGATCAAAGTTGTTGCTGGACATATGGCAACCCTGCGTGAAGGTGAGGGGAAACACCTGGACAGCGAAGTTTGCTGTAAATGCTCCTTCCTTCATGATTTGGGATTGTGATTATCAAATAATTTTGTTGTTTGTAGCCAATGGCCATTACAATACAATGTGAACGCATATTGCGCAGCTGCAAAACAGAAAAAACATTGCATACACCAGAACAAAAACAAGTCTGCTGTTAATTTTGGGGCCTAATACAAGCTGCTCACATTGGTGTGTAAAGCCCTAAACTCTCTGCGGATCTTAACCCTGGGCAGGTCTGTAGGGATGGAGATGGTACTTGCTGGGACTGAAATGAGTTGGCTTTAACAAGTCATGCAAGGGAATTCAGAGGAGCCCTTTCTTGCTATGCTACCTAACTTCAAACATGCATTTTATGTGTAACTTGCAGAATCCAAACATCCCTGTTGTGAGAGATTGGCAGGGTGCCTTCTTCATACATCTTGCATTAAATTTGTTTGTGAGGAGGCATTGCTTTGCCTGATGAAAAACCCAATTATTCACACACACCCATTCTTACCTCTGTAATTAAGATGTTGTTTTCTAAAGCACTTTGAAATCTAATTACAAACTACATTCTGTAAATTAATAAATGGATGTAAATGTATGATCTACAAATCGTATTTGCACAATGATAAGGATTTCTTTCCAACCATTTGATAAATCACCAGTTTTGATTTGCTTAATCTGAAGAATCATATAAGCTTAGCAAGTTGTAGTTTTGTGTTGGATTTTTAAATAATTTCATGTAATTGGGTCTTTGTTAACTGAATAATCATACACGTTTTCAGTGATGTATTAGTCATAGCTATGCATGTTTGTGGTGCTTGGCTTCTGACCTTGAACAACACATGTCTAAAACTACCCATAGCATCTGTGGGTTGAGGGGTAGGTTTGTTCGTTTTTGTTGGGTGGTTTACCTTAATCCTCTTTGCAGAGGAGCATTCAATTTTGCTATGGCATTGATGCCTGCTTTGCATTATATAAAAACATATACAGTAAATTTCAACTGATTTGAGAAACATTCCAATAATTGGCTGCAAATTGGGTAGCAGTTAAACACAGAAAACTCCCAATGAAAGCAATAGAACGTGTATGCATGTAATGTTACACAGGGTTTTGCCCATCAGAGATAGTTTTTGTTTTTGTTTTTAAGTAAGACAGGCTTAAAATTATTCTAGCCTGAAACAAGTGTGAGAAGAGCCAGGTGTGCCTTCCTCAGAAGGTACATTCCACAAGTTCAATGCCATGGCTGAAACGTACACTTCCGATACTTACTATTAAAACAAAAATTTATATCACTATTTACTTAACAAGAACAAAATAATATTATAGAACATTGGTTAACACTATATTGAATCTAAAAAATAGACATTATTCCAAGTTATTTACAAAGTTATTGTTTATCTTCCAATTGTTTCTGGACAGTATCAATGCCATTTTCATTAGCCGTGTCACATTCTATAATTTCTTTATGCTTTTAATTTCTTCTTTATTTTCTTTATTCCATTTTTGTTTGAACATCTGGCATTTTCCATATTTATATGGAATTAATTTATATTTTTCCTAGTTTTAATATGTGTATTACCAGTTCAGCATCTCCAGTTACTAGTCCCATTATATAACTTATTAAAAAGGCCAAGTGTTCAAATGGAAATGATATCCATAGTTTCTTTTAGTAATTCTATACAGTTATATGATATAACCATCAAAATAATTGTTGGCCATGGTTATAAAATGTTGGTGCTAAGATGCTACTATTTGACCACATGAATGTCATTCCATATTAAAGTATTTCTCCATCAGCAATCTTCTTCCTACCATTGTAAGTCTAAACCATTGCATCCAAATAGCAGTGGTAGCTTTAAATGCATCCAATACGAACTTCCTCTTTGCTGGACTAATGCTATGGTGAACTTTATTACACATAAAAAACTTTGCTCAAAGATTTGCTATGGATAACTACTACTACTACCTTGATGAGCTAGAAAAATAATACAGAGTCTGCCTTTGTCTAGGAATAGGGGCAGCCAATGTGGTACCTTCCAGATGTTGTTGAAATCCAACTCCTATCAGCTCTAGCCAGCATAGTCAGTGGTCAGGGATGATGGGAGCTGTAGTCAGGCAACATCTGGAGTATACCACAATGGCTACCAGTAGTCTAGTTCTGCCTGAATATTTAAAATGGAGTGCATGTGGTTTTTGTTATTCTGTTGGACTTTATTATAGGACATAGTAAAATATCTGAATGCACTGGCTACACTGATATCTTTGGCTCCAAATTAACATGTCACAGCATGGTCTTTCATTTTTAATAGGGTTTCAAATGGAAACATTCTTAATGGATAAAGCTATCCAAGAATGAATGTTTATATTGAGTTAACACCCAGTGCTTGTACTAGGATAACAACCAAATGGACAAAGAATGTAATGGCCAACAGGCTTGGAGGAAAAGAGTCGTGAACAAATGTGGGCATACAGAAGTGAGCAGCAACCAATATTTATTCACTCACTCAGCTGTGGATCATATAGAAGCCTATTTTGGCATATTGATATATAAATTAAATCATCATTATCTTTGTGGCAGCATCTCCTCACACACCTTTCTCCACACTTTTCTACTATTGGGTGGGCCTTCTGTTTGCATCATTGCAGTACAACTAATATGGAAATTCCATAGGTCAAGCACAGCATGGTATAAAAAGACCCCTTTAAATAAGCTCCCAAATTTTTATTCATTTAGCTTGCTTTTAACATATATTTCCTATTGAGCTAGTTTTTATAATCTCCTCCCCCCCGTCTTCCCATTTATTTTGTTTTTAGCTAAATTGTTGGCTTTTGATAGCTGTAATGGTTGTATCGCTGGGGTGTGGGGAGGCAGGATTGAGGAATAAAACCTCTCATCTTCTCACCTCCACTTTTTCACTGAACACGTCAGATCAGATTTTCTCTGCCACTCTATCTTTGTTTATAGTGTTTTTCAAATTGATCAAGTGCTAAAATAGGTTTAGCTTTTGGAGGACCAATATCTATGCTCACCTTTGTGAACTTTCATATTTCCTAAGTAGGTCCAAATGAGCAGGTAGAAAGAACAGTGTCAAGTGGCTGGAGATTGTAACAATTTAAGAGTATGCAAAGTTGATAGGCAGTTTACATGCAAGGGGTGAAGGACGTGGTGTTTAACTGTCAAATGAAAGGCTAAACTGAAGCAAATTTATTTATTTGCATATGTCATTTGCCTTGTAATACAAGTTCTCTTGGCGACAAAGGGCTTTTATTAAGTGTACTAGCAAAATACTACAATGACAATCAGGGTATGTGTGGAAGGCCTACAGAAGGCCCCCAGGGGCCACAGGCCACCCAATGTCAGGAGTGGGTTGGTTTAGCCCCATAGCTGCATAGCCCCAAGTGCAGTGGGCCCCCCCCCATACAAGCGTTTTAAAAGTGTTCACTCAGGGCCATCATTACGACAAGTAACTTGCTCTGGTGTATGAGATTCCCCACATTGCAATGACACAAAACTACCCTGTTCATTGCCAATTTTCATTCATTGATCACAGCCCGTTTTTGTTACCTCTAAACTACTATTCCTATTTTGTTCATTTTTTGCTTTTGGGGGGTGTGGTGATACCTTGTTAATATCTTGCTACTGTAGCTTTTTGCAGCTGTCATTTTTCAGGGTTCAGCTTCCTCCCCTGGATCTCTAGAACTTAAACATTGGAGGGATGGTGCTGGATGCATTTTTGTCTCTAGAGCACATGCACATGAGCACTAAGGCAGAATGCAGTGCATGGTCTGCCATTTCACGCGTTCAGCTGTTCAGTTAGATTTTGAATGGCAATCCCAGTCGCAGTGCCTCCCCATCACCATGGCCTAATACTATGGTGAAGTGTGACAGTACAAACTCAGGAAAATAATGATCTGGATTAAAAATGGCCACAATTTTATGGATTAAAGATGTAGGTGTAATCAGTAGGGCTGGATCCCCAGTCTTTATGTCCCTCCTTCCACCTAATCTCCCATGTGCCTCCTCTCATCTAATTACAAGCAAAACAGTAACAACATGAGCCAAAATAAAAGCCAAAATAAGAAATGAGGAGGAGTAAAAATGGAAGGGAAGCTTAGTTACCAGGCAAAATTGTGCGCTAGTCATCCATATATTTTGCTTCTTGTCACTAAAGAGGGCTAGGAAATCTTGCCAGGTGTTGCAGACCTTTTCAAGGATACCGTGCTTGACATAGTCCACCCCTTTCTTTTTTTCACATAGTTTTAATAAAAAACACTAACCCTGTTGTGACTTATAAATGAGTGGAATACAGGTTATAGCAGAGTAATTGAATGCAGCATATGAAATAATAGAGCCTTCAACAATACATAAGTGCAAAAAGTTCAAGTGGTGATCTCCAATAAACTTATTTCAAGCATGTCACTATTTTCAGCATTGGAGGGCATAAGTTATGTTTCTTGGTCGCACTACTAGGGTGTGACTGGATGTTGGTAACTGGCTATTATATGTGCATACACAAACCATTCTATTATGTTTATCAGATTTTTTGTTGCTGTTGCAAACTCTGTTCTATTCGTATATATTTAATCTTTGCTCTTCTTTCTCCTAGGTTCCAACTATGCGAGTCCCCGTCCAGCTCATGCCAACATGAATGCCAATGCAGCTGCAGGGCTTGCACCTGAGCATATCGCTACTCCAGGTGCAGCCCTTTCCTGGCAGGCTGCTATCGATGCTGCCAGGCAGGCCAAATTGATGGGTGCAGCCGGCAATGCAACAATATCCACCGCCAGCTCCACACAGAGGAAACGGCAGCAGTATGGGAAACAGAAAAAACAGGGTACCACCACAGCTACACGTCCTCCCCGGGCACTGCTGTGTCTAACACTGAAAAATCCCATCCGGAGGGCATGCATCAGTATTGTTGAATGGAAATATCCTTTTTGATGGAGTGATATAAGTCAGTATGCAAATGTGATTTACAAATGTGACCAAGCATGTGCATTAGGTTGAAGGGAGCACTAGGAGGAACTACATGAGCAACAACATATGGTTGGTCTCCATCTAGATCAGTGGGGGTAGATCTTTTATGACCTTGGTCAATCTTCTGGGGGTTGCATGCTGGTGGTGGGTATGACCCAAAGTGACTGTGACCATCTCACCTAAACATTTGTGTATGCATGCACGAACACACACGCACACTAACGGCACACAAGCCCTTCCTCTTCAGCTTATTTCTGCAGATAAGCTAAGTAAGGGATGAATCACCTCCTCCATCCTCATCAAACGACCATTTTGATGAGGAAGGAATGGCCAATTTACACCCCCCACCAGGGGTATGGACAGAGGGGTTTAAACCCCAGTGGTGTGCCCACTTAGTTTTTTGCCAGGGCCCAAATTGGTGGGGTTTTGGTGGAGGGAGATGCATCGGGACCTAGGTCTAGACTCTTAAAGCATAAGGACTCCTACTTGTGGCAACATGAAATTGCTGCAGAATGCAGGAGCATTCATGGGCCATCCTATGCACAAAATGGATGGTTTTTGGCTGCTGTGTAAATTACATTGATGGATACCAATAGAGCCATTGTCTATAATCGTTCAACAATTAAATATTGGTTCTAGACCTGAAAAATAAACCCAATTTCAAATGACCAAGTATTCAAGAACCCAAACCTTTAAAATCCACTTGGATCCCCCCCCTTAATCCAGATTTTCTGATGTAGCCATGGTTTTACCTTGACCTATATTGTTCAGTTGTGCAACTTTTATTTGGCAAAGTCCATGTGGAATAGGCTGATAGTAATAGGAAGGTGCAGGTTGCAGTCTGAAGTACATTCACTTGGGAGCGGGATCCATTACAAGTAGAAGTATTTAAGATTATTACACTAAAACACCATCTTGCAACTGCAACAAAAGGATTATTGTTAAGTGCCAATCTGGTTTTTTTAAAAAAATGCTTGGTCTATGAATCTTGGAATGCATGTTGGAGAAAGTGCCCCCCCTTCTCTCCTCCCTCCCTTCTCTTGCATGCTGGCATTGGCACTTCATTTGTGGCTTGTGTTAAGACAGACATTTTCATTACATGCAAACTGGGAAACTCTAGTTTGATATCAGATAATAAGCCAGGATGTAATCCACTTTGGACATAACAAGTCAGGAATAAAATGCCAAAGCTGGCACACAAAGCTGGGCTTAAACACACAGATTCTGGCATTGTTCTATCTAATTTGGGCCTGAGATTAAATCTCTGGTGCACAGACTGTTCACAATGAAACTTGGAGGAGCAAACAGAAAGATGGATTTAAAAAAACCAAAGTACCATAATCTTAATAAAAATATTATCAAAGTACCATAATCTTATTAGATGCTGTGAAAACAACTTTTGCTTTCAGGATTTTGGGTGGAGATAAAAATGGGTCAAGAAAGGGTTCACAGATATTCTCCATCAGCTCATTTCCCCCCCTGTTTTTCAGGTGATAGTTTTTTAATCCTCTCAAGCAGTTTTATTTGTTATCCTTCCCAACATAGACACTCAAAACCATGACGGATGGCTAATTTGGGATGGGTAGTGGGATGGTGGCGGCAAACCTATATTGGTTACTTGCTTGGCACCTTGCCAACCATACATCTTTAGGCAGAGCCCACAAGGGGAGGCCTGACATAAAGTATGAAATCAGAGCTGGTTGAACAGATTGATGTGTTGTAAAGTAGGAGGCTGAAAATGACTGAGCAATGTAGTCATCTCTTGAGAGTTAATGGTCTTACTGAAAACACATAACAAATAAACAGTTGAAATCCTCTCAATGACTCACCTCAAATACCAGGTTCCTGAGCAGAGCACATACTTATGGCCACTATGGACTTGTTGCTGAAAAACAGCATCTCTTTGGTGAGTCCACCAACTCCACCCTACTGTAATTTATGTAGCAACATATTGGCCTAGTTTGTAAATAATGCTAAGCTATGGTTAACTTTAACCATAGTTAATGCTAACCATAGTTAACACACGATGATGGAAGCTAGTGTGTCTGGCAGACCATAATGTGAACCTTGGCTTGTTGCATTCTTGTCCTCCCCCTGTTAAAGGAAACACAAGCCAGGAATTGCTGTTCTTCATTTGCAGCTCTGTAGCTTTTGGCCTGTGGCAGCTCTTTAACCATAATTAAGGATAAGGTCTGGGCTTGCACATAAAGTTAAGTAATAGTTAATATTAGCTAAGGTTTAGAAACGAACTACAAACCTTGGTTAATGAGCAGTCTATAACCATAGTTAATAACCAGTGGTTTAGTTTTATGTTCAAACAGGGCTATTCTAATGTTCTTAATGTGTCTTGATAATTCAAAACATTGGTAAGCAACATAGTTTGTGCTAAGGTGCACCTTTTTTGGGGGAAAGGATAACATTTAATGCACAAAACTGGGACTCTTTTGCAGACTAATACATTTTCTACTGAAAGAAGAGAGGAGAGGGGGAAACATGTTGCTATAATCATTTCACATACTGAAAATACAGTTTCAGCCTATTTCTGTTGCACACCCAAGAGGATGTGAATGCAAGAAAAGCCCTGCTGGATCAGAACAAAAGGCCCATGAGGTTCCCACATTAGCCAACCAGGTGCTTTTGGGAAGCCCGCAAGCAGGACAATGAGGGACAACAGCTCTCTCCAGCTGTTATTGCCCTATATACCAAGTCTTGGTATAAAACTAATGTGAAACTGCACTACAAAGCTCCATTAAATAGAGCTTAATATATCTTAATTAATGGTTTTCAAGCCAGGTCATAATGAAACATTTCAGCTGTGCATAACAAATTCTCCTACCTCTGACCATTCACTCTCTTACCTTCCATAATTTGTACTAAAAGGAAACCTACAAAACTTTAAAAGTTGTGCATATGAGAAATTAAAAGAGATTATGAACTCCTGTGTCTTTACAATAGCTTATACAGGTCAACATAAAATTGTAAACAGGGCATTAGCTGTCAGAAACAACGAGGACAAAATGTGCATCTGTAACCAGATGCTAATTGCTTTCTCTATAGTTGAGAATGACCTACTTTTCAATATTTCAGTCTGATCATGAACTATCCAGCACAAATTAAAACTTGCATAGTCATATGCAAGGAGGGGGTCTATTTTTTGTTTCTTATTCTTTGTGGGCAGCAAGGCAACAATTGCCTTGGCTGACCAATAGAGTCCCTTTCTAAGGCTTAATCCATATAGGTAAACGATGGCCTAAAAACACAACAACATGGGGTCAGCTACACATGGAAAGCCTCCATATGCAATGACACTAATTCCCCTCGCAGGGGTGGATGAAGGGGGGTCGGTGGGTGCAGGTCGCCCTGGGTGTCACCACTGCCCTGCAAAAACCTTACCTTCTACTGACACATAGCATTCTTAGGAAAAGTTTTTGCAAATTGGGTGTCTTCATGTGGTTCCTTTATTTGCCCAATAGAATAATCACAGGGAACAACTTAGGAGGAAATGAGAGTACAGTCCTATTGGACGTCTGTGCTGTCCATCAGCTCAGCAAGAGTGTGGGTGTACTGATATTGATATAAGGGGGAACCAATAATAAATAAGGTTTCAGTCATTTTCTGCCCAACCCAATTAAGGTAAAAAACTGATGATGGGGAATTCACTTTGAGAACAGTTAAGTGGTGAAATGTATTCTGAACAAATACATGCATTTTCAAATAGACACCACTGTTTGGCATATTTCTGGTATGAAAGTATGCAAAATAAGCCACAACTTATTTTAATATTGCCCTTTAACAACCTTGTGTTACACACACACACATACACCCTCAGAGATTAGAATGAAGAGACGCTGAATGTTAAAAATAATGTTAAAAATAAACTCTTACATAACTTTTAAACCCCTTGTGCTTCTTTGAATACTGCTCTCTTAAATTTCTTTTCAAAAGTTGGCAAAAGAGGGTTGAAAAATGCTGAACCATTGTGTATTAAGATTTGGGAGATATTTTCTTAAATGACAGCAATAATAGGCAGTTTGCAGCTGTATTGCAAATGCAATAAGAAAGAGAGAGAATTTGGTGGGCTGTCTGTCAAATAACAGCACAGCCCGAGAGGGTAAAATAAACTTGAAATTAAATCTAAATAAAGAAAAAAAACTTTTAAGAAATCTATGTTTACTCTGGCACGCGACTGGCCTACCGTGCTTTTGACATATTAGGAAGAAACTTGGCTGGGAGGGTTGAAAAGCACTTTAAAAGGCATATGTTTCTTTTCAAAATACAAGGGATTAGGAATGTCTTCATTAAACAGAATTCTTTGAAATCCTTCCCCCTCTTCCAATATAGTGTATGCATGTATATATTTTAAAAAATCAACCTTCCTTAACTCCATTCCTCAGACCATTTGAAATTATTATTTTACTGACTATTTTTGCCAATTGTGTGGCCTTAGCTATCTATATCCCCTTTCCAGAAGATGATTCCAATGCTACTAATTCCAATCTGGTAAGTCCTTTACTTTCACCATTATTTGTTGTTACACCTTTTACTACTTACTTATAGGTAGGTTGTTTGAAACTCAGCACAGTGGCTTTTGGGAAGTCCGGAGAAAAAAATCACATGGTCACATCAGATGGCAGCCAAGATGTTTGGATTACATGGCTTTAGGCTGGCACTTGTTTTATCAGGATTACTTCTGGGGGGGGGGGAAACGTGGGCATTATCAGCACTGCATATGGATATCAGTTTCATACCTCTTCCCCCAAAGAATCATGGGAACTGCAGATTGGTGGAATGTTGAACATTCTGCTAGAACAATGGTAGCCAATGTCGTGCCCTCCAGATGCTCTTGGACTGCAGCTCCCATCACCCCCAACTGGCATGGCCAAGGGTCAGGAATGATGAGAGGACACCTCACTGACTACCCAGTGCTAGAAAATCCCATCCCCATTCTCTCCAGTTACAATTCCCAGGCTTTCCCGATAAGAAGGAATGGTAGTTAAACTGGTTTAAGTCTGTAGTGCAGATAATGCCTTGAGTTTTTTGAATTTATGGTTATGACTTTTTGCTGTTGGCTTTTCCCCCCTTTTGTTAACAAAATGCCAGAGTATAGTGTGAAAGTGCTATCTATCTATCTATCTATCATCTATCTATCTATCTATCTATCTATCTATCTATCTATCTATCTATCTATCTTAGTAGGTGTTAATTGTTTCATTCCTGAGCTTTTTCTGCTGTGTCTGTTTTATGAAAGGGATATTATTTAATTGATCAAGCCTTCCTTTCGGGTGATGAACAGTTTCAGGGCTATGTTCTAGGGCACCTTGGCAGGTGTTCTCATTATAAATTTGCCCTTTGAAAGATGGTGACTTTTTTCTATTCTTGCCTGGAATGATTAGTGTTTCTACTAAACGCAAATGGCAGTGCCTGTGTTTCAGCATAAGCTTGTCTGGTGCTGGGGTGTGGGGCAGGGGGGAGAAAGGGAAATGTGTTTATATTTGGCTTAGCATGAAGTCATAGCAAATATATGAAAGAAACAAAACTTAGTGTTGGACAAATGGAATGCAATCCATAACAACAGGACAAGCTATTTGCCCTGTTCTTTCCTGAGAGGTTGACTGAGCTCAGAACTCCCAGAGCTTTGAATGGGAAAGCCTGAAAGCCTGAGTCTGCATTCATTCCAGTATTCAGAACTAACCAATGGAGTTTTTTGAAAGACCAGAATGTGACTATTCTTTTACTTGCCCCTAAAGGAGAATCACTGGCATGAAAGGGGGGGTGGGGGTGGAATGAAAACTTGCAGAGGGATGGAGCTGGAAAAATAATAATTGCCTTTCCAAAACAGAGACAGATGAGCATGTATAACCATTCTTCAGGCCTTGGCCACCATGATGAAGTATTTTCATGAAGCAGCTTTGAGTGTGTGGAAGGAAAAACAAAGGCTTTGGAATGCATCTTTGGAGGAATTATTGCCTAGCACGTTGTAAGCTTTTCTTTGTTGCTTTGCAGTTTGATAGAGAGAAAACGGGGGCTGGTTTAGAATCCTTTTTAAAGATTTGAAGGGTTTTACTGTCAGGTGAAACATGTGCAGGAAAGATGTTAGTGAACAGGTGCATCTGACATGTTGCTGTTTTCCACCTACAAAAGTGAAAGGCTGGAACTGAGGTATAGGCTATTTAGAAGTGATGTTGGTGTAGATATTTGCTCCTGACAATAAACCCAGTATTAAACACACACATACAGCACAATGTTATAGAAATGGGATTCCTCCAGGCAAGTACTAAAGAAAAGCAATAATCTGTTGAATTGGTGGTGCATGACTTTTGTGTATTTTGATTTCTATACCAATATTTAGGTTGGATATGCAGATAATTAATAACTGACAAAATATATTTGTACCTAGACTGCATATGCAGATAGCTGGTAGCAACACACTTTTATGCTGATGGGTTTGCCATGGGCAATAATTTATCTCACTAAAAGTTGGTAGTTGTGGGTAAGTTAATGTACATGGTGCTATTTAGAGTATCATAAGCAAAACCACAAGTCCCTGCCCCAAGAAGCTTACAGTGTAATTTCAACAAAGACAACAGAGGGAGTCAGAGGGAGAAAAAGCAGACTGAGTTAAATGTAACAGGGGAACATGCCTTTTGCCAGGCAGTAATGTATTTGATACTGACTTAAATTTCCAAGGGATTAAAATATTTTTCCAGCCCTGACAAATGGTCTGTCTGTCTGTGTGTGTGTGTGGAATTGCATTGACTTATTCATTCTTAAGATTTGTACACTTGTCAAAGTTTTGTGGCATCCATCCTGTTGTAATTTAGCCTTGCCCTCAGATCTGTTGCCTTGTTATAGCAGAGAGAGGCTGCAGTTGCTTTCTGCTAGAGCTCTAGTTAGCTGAGTATCAAAGTGATTAGTTTGTTTTTGGAAAACATTGGATGAGACGGTGGGTTGAGATAGAAAAGGCTGCTTCAGAAAACAGCACATCCTGCAGAGATGGAAATCGGATGCACTTAGAAAAGAGAGCCATTTTATTGGAGAAAATTGCCTCCAGCCATTACGAAATGCAGCAAGTTGTGCTTGCTACAACAACCAAGGGGCAAAATAGTATGGCTCCAATCCAGATCTGTAGATTTATGCATGTAAGGGGACTTTTTCATTTCTCTTCTAAACAGCAGCAACCCTGTTTTGTGTCTCACAGTATCACAAGTCCTTTTTAAGGGGTTGCTTGCAGTACAGGACAGAAAAGAATGGGGAAAACCTGCTGTGCACTGGTAAGCCAAACAGAAACTAGCTTAGCATGTTATCTGAACCCGGACTCATGATTAAGTTCTCTTCTTACTTACCACAAGCCAGGTTTTTCTTGGCAGTCAGAGATGAGTTCAGGATCACAGACAAACCACAGTTAAGCAAAACAAACTATGCCTTCATGTTTCATGCAAAACAGGCCTATGACACTAACAGAGCTACCACTGCATCAGAATAACAATGTAGTTTTTTAAAAATCAGATTTTTAAGGTATGAGTGCTCCCGCATTTCTATCCAAAGAACAATCTTTCCAGACGAAGAAGTTTCTTGTGCAGTTCGCTTCCCTGCCTTTGAAAGCAGTGCTCTTAAATTTGTAAAGCTCCTCAGCAAGGCATTCTTCCCCTATCATCTACAATCCTTTACTGTGGGTCATTTGGTATAGCTCTGAGAGAGTCTTGTAGAAGGACTCAGAACCATCCCCTGTTTGAAGATGCTCTTTAGCTAAGTCCTAATTAGCATGAATCATTTCTTGTCTTGATATCTTCTATAGCCAGTTTGGTGGGTGGTGGGTTGTTGGGGGTTTTTTGAGAAGAGGGAGAGGAAGGTGGAGTTGGTCCAGCTCTGGAAAACCAGATTTGTCCAGCTGCTCAGGGGAAGCCTTCACTTGGGTAACAATAACAAGTCTGGCTTCACATTCACTTTGTAATTTAATTCTGAAAGGAGGAAAAAGGAGTTGCCATAGCAACTTCTACCGTCCTGATTTCCAGAGACATGGAGAACCTTCTTCAAGAAGCGCATTATCCAATATATGATGTGTAATGCTTTTTTTCTTTTCTTTTAAGGTTTGAAGGAGAAAAATATGTGTTTATAACCTGATAACATGCCTCTTGGATTCTGAAATTCAGCCAGCAGAATGTGGAATAAAAAATTGTGCAGGATTTTAAAATAATGAGAGCCACTGTAGGGTAATATTGCAGAGCCAGTGTGGTATAGCAAGGGTACAGACTTAGAACTTGGGAGACATGGGTTTAATCCTCTGTTTAGCTATGGCCTATGGCTAGTCACTATCTTTTAGCCTTCAGCCAAAAAGATCAAGGGGCTGAAGCAAAATGGTACCCGCTGGTTATTGCTAAGAATTTATTTGCACAGAAAGCTGCTGTTAAAATGAGTCAGCTCTTTGGTCCATGTAGCTCAGTACACTGGCTGGAAGCAGCTCTCCTGAATTTCTGAAAGGGATAGTTCCCCGACATTACTGCAGATCCTGAGGATTGAATCTGGCCTGAAGATGCATTCCATGTGCTCTGTCACTGAGCTTCAGCTCCACTGAATCGGGCACATCAGCCAAAACATTTCCCCTAGTACTAACTTGGAAATCAAGAATTGTTTATCCATTGCCTCAATTTCAGCTGTGTTTCTTAAAACACTTACAGGAGTCTCAGTGCCATAAGTGAAATTACTCTGAAGCAACTTATTTATGGCTTATGGCCTTTGATAGCAATCATGCTGTCCTGCGAGGTTATCCATTAACTTCAGTAAGGGCAAGGTCAATCCCTTCTTGTCCTTTGGTAACAGAAATTTGAAAGCAGCCGTTTCTGCCGTCTTTATATCTGTTTCATCCCCACTAAAAACCTATTATGCACACAAATGGAAGGGGATTTTATTAAACACAGAGCCATTTTGGAACTAATGAACTCCACTGAGGCTCTGGCGAAATTGCAGAAATGAAGAAAGCTTGCACACATGTGTGTGACCTTGTACAAAGAACAGTGGTGCACATTCTCTTGATGTAGCTGGGAAAATTGGAGCTAGTTTGAAGGGAATTGAAGCCAGGCTTGCAAGAGAGGGCCATAATTGATATGGAGTCTTTCTACTTGTTTTCCCTGCAATTATGTGTTAAAAACAGAGATAATGTGCCTCCACAATAATGGAACTATAGCAGCCTAAGATAGGAAGTTGAGAGGGAAATGCTTCTGTCTCGTCTGAGTGACATTCACAAAATGGCTTGAGCCTGGTCAGTGTCACACCATGTTGATAACATAATGAGGTTAGGACACATCTTGAAGCATACTGTTAGGTTGATTGTTTATGCCTTTTGAGGCAGGAGGGAAATTCCTACTGCTGTTTGAATAGCTCGACCTTCCTTTCCTTCCCATAGCAATAGCAGAAAAACCATCTGTTTGCAAAACTTGAATTTAAAATGTCATATTCTGCATTCACATTTGTACATCTTTACAGGTGGATGAGAGTTACTTCTTTTCATTCATTCTCTGAAAATTGAACTGTGCTTTCTGAAGCAAGGAAGATGGAATTGTTATGTCTCTGTGAAAGACTGTGCTTACTTGCTTCCCATCTCTGGATGCCTATGAGAGAGAGAGCATAACTGTCTGTCTGGCTTGGTAACTGGTGATTAGTTTTGTGGCCAGCTGAAAAGGTGCCTGGTCCACATTGGCAACGAAAGAGTGGATTTTGGTGCTACATTAGTGCTGTAGATTAATATACAGCAAAATCTATGAACTGGCAAAGACACGGCATTTAATTCAGAATTTATAACAAATATGATTACATTACATCTTACTCAGCATTTTCATCATCTTAACTCGCCCCCCCCCGGCCTATTCTTTTGCAAACTGCTTTATCTATGTTACAAGCCAAACATAGATGTAGAGGATTTAATGGTGATGAGTTATTCAGAGGGACTTTAGTGGCTCTTTTAATGTAGTCTTAAAGCCTAAATAATTATAATAAACCAACAATTATGCCACATGCATATATTAGCAAGGAATGAGGAATTGGTTCAGCAAAGTGAATATCTTAGCCATTGGCCACTTGGGAATAGAAAGGTTGTTTTAAAAATATATTATAATAAATATACCCTGAGAGGGTCTGGGAAAGAACTAGGCACTGAACTTCTGGAAGTTGATCTGGTCCTGCGGTCTTGGGATATATATGCATTGCCTTAATTTCACATGATCTGGCACTCTTGATAGCGTGACAGAGCACTGCCCTCCATCTTGTTACTGGTCCTGGTTTGCTTTCTCTCTTCTGGGTGTTGTCTGCTGTTATTGATTAAAACAGCAAGAACAATACAGTGCAATTTTTAAAACATAATTCTGCCAAAGGCTGTGACTGTGGAAACTTTTATTATCCTTCATCTCTTTCCCACATTCTCCTCCTCATTGGTAAGATCAAGACACATTCTCAGAAAGTAAAGAGCATGAAATTTAAAATAAAAAATGGTGGTGGGATATTCCAGAAAGGTACAAATGGAAAACATACTTGGATGTAAAGACAACATAATCCATAATATGGTTTGTTCTGTCATTACCTTTCAGGATGGAAAGGTAAGGATGGGACAACCAGCTTGTGGGTTATCCTAACCTCATATCCACATAAGTTTTCCATACCTGAGCAATTGACAGGCTTGGTGTTATGTGAATACCTATCACCATATGCTCAAAAAATGGCATTTGATAGTGCATATAAAGCCAATCCAGGAATTAACAGGAGTAGAAGCAAGTAGATACAAAAGTGACATTGCATTCTTGACCTCAGAGCTTCTTTCTGTGTTGAAGTATAGAGTAAGAATGTTCCACTAGTAGGCAACTTCTTTTCTGCCCAGCCTTGACTTGAGAATCTGAATGATGCTATAAGGGGACATCTAGCAACAAATATATCTAGTATATTTTTAGGACCAACCCTACATTTGTAAGTTGTTTCATATTGCTTTTCACATTTTATTTTAAATTGTTGTATCTATGTTTCTAGAATTTTAATTTATGAACATGTACATGCTGAGCCTATCCAACTTTGGACTCTGGTGCGTTACAACCTGACCCCACACAGCAGGTATACAACTCAAATGTGGTATCTGGGTCACTTCTTGTGGTTGCTGAACTTAATGCTTCTGATTGTAGCTTTCTGTTCCCTCCAACTGCGATGTCAACACCTTTTGCCACATGGACTATATTTGGCATTTGCAAGATCCAGATGCCTGATTCCTACTGTGTGCATTTTCCAACTACAGCATTTCTGTGATTCCCCAGTTAGTTGTGTTGGCACCTCTGCAGCTGCTTTTTGATCTGCCTTGTTAAACTTGCACTGATGGAAAACGTTGGGATTTTGGAAGATTTCCTGCCTGGCTGCCACTAGCTCAGTGGCTGCAAGGCTTGCATGCAGGAGGGTGGAGGGAGCTGAAGTGGAGACCATCTGTGTGTGATAGTCTTTATCTGATGTGCCAAAATTGCAATCCTGATTTTTTTTAACTGTTACTTTGCCTAATGAAAGCTTGGCAGGTTTGTAGTTGCAGCAGTATCAGACCTGATACAATTAGAGGTGCATTTCAACTTAGCTTTTGTAGTCACATTATAAGATCTTAAGTCATTTTATTTATAGGATTAAATATTACATGTTGGATTTTTCAGCTGTTATGATAATAAGCAATATTATCAGGAATGAATCATGTTGTGCAAAACGACTTGTAAAAGGTGCAACATTTTCTTTTATGCACCATTTGTTACTTGACACCATTCTGCCCCCAATTACCATTATGTTACATTTTATTTTTCTTATATGTTCTTTGTCTTTTCCTATTTCTCTCTTTGTACATTTCAGCCTGCAGACACATTGGTCTGTACCCTGCATGTTTGCAGTGCACAGATAGTCTCTGTCCATGCAATGTGTGGTATAGTGCAGTGTTTCCCAACCTTGTGCCTCCAGCTGTTTTTGAACTACAATTCCCATCATCCCTGACCACTGGTCTTGCTAGCTAGGGATGATGGGAGTTGTAGGCCAAAAACATCTGGAGGCACAAGGTTGGGTGTACTGTGGACAGGCATAGTAGACAATGTATAGGCTTTGTGGACAAGATGCAATCAATGCATAGTGTTTGGATAATCATAATACATAATTGTGGTATTCTCCACAAGACCACAACCCTCAGGATGTTCTCAGCCCTCTCCTACACCAGTGCGCAGGGCTTGGACCCAACTCACAGTGCTGGCCCACCCATGAAGCAAGATGAAGCACTTGAGGCACCAGGTTCCACAGGGCACCAGGTTCCACAGGGGCAGCAGATCCTGCCTCCAAGGAATACATCATCCATTGCTACCATGGTGGGGGCTGCCCTCTGCATCCTGGGCTCTGCATCCACCTGGTATGATTCAGAGCAGGCTGGTTTTACCCCTGCGATGACCTTTAATTTACACTTCAACAGTCTAATGAGGCTCATTTGATTCCCCCTCCCTTGTTCCTGATTTGGACCTTTATTCCTCCCTTGTTCCTGATGTAGAACTTTACTCACCCCTTCTTTCCCAACAGGGAGAGGGACATTTTGAGGTTTGCCTCAGGTGCTAAAATGTTTTGGGTCACCCCTGCCAACTCATCATAAAGGAACATAGTCTTTTGTTCCCTCCTCAGTCTTACAAACCATCTTTTGAGATTTTTTTCTACTTTTCTTCATCTTTTTTCCTTCTCTCTACCACTGTTGCTTATAAAGCAGAAACACGCTTGCTTTTGTACATCTGAGCATGATGTTATACCAGCCGGCATGGGCATAGAGGCAAATTGCCTCAGTGTCCCTTCCAGCCTCATCACAATAATAATATATATTTTATATCACTACACCACTAACATTTAAAATATGTCAAAGAACATTCAGTGAACATAAAGCTTACCACAGGCTTGTTAATATTCCCAAGCAGCCTTAAAGCCTTAGTTTCTCTCCTCACACCATACACCTTTTATACTCAAAAGGCCAGAAACTGGCATTCAGTTCTGGCAGTTTTTGCTCCCATATGAAGTATCCAAAGGGTGGGGCATAACAAATGAAAGCAGGCATCTCTCTTCCCCCTTTTTTATAATGACCTCTTATGTGCGTAGTCATCAGGACTGGAAGAAAATATTGAGTGGACATGTGAAAAAAATCCTAGAAAATACTCTATGAAAAAGAAAACTCAGTGGATAAATTCTGTTTTTAGGCTTACAGTTTAAAACCGTAGTTGTCTGACTAAAAATTGGTCCTAGTCTCATGGCAAGTTCAATGTACATTATAACTGCTACATGACCAGGCAATCATCTGATTGCTCTACTGCATTGCCAGATTGATTTTCAGCCCACAATGAAGTGTTGTACACAAGGTCTGAAAATCAATTTTGATGTATAGTATACAAAACAGGCAACTGCTTGGTTGTGATGCAGTTCATATTGAATTCAGTGCAAAAGACTAGTGCAGTTTTCAGGCTTGTGAATAGATCTTCTTACTCAGGAATTTATTTATTTTTTACTTAGAATGGCTGGTGAGCTACAATAATTTGAGCAGATACTAAAGGCTACAGAGTTGGAAAGGAATAGTTACAGACCTGTCCAGCAGTATCCACACTGTAGGACTGAGGTGTTTGGGTTACTTTGGCATAGTGTGAAACAGAGAGGAAAAAAGCAATGAAGGCTACTCCATTATGGTGAGTGGAGCACTGCCTCTCCAATCTCAGACTGCCCTCAGCCAGACTTCACCGGCCTCCAACCAGTCAAAAGAGTGGCAGTGGTTAGATGGATTAATTATTCTGCTAGCACATTTGCAAAGCAAAGCAGGGTCTGGCATGGTTTCAAATTGGATGGGGGAACCGTGTGTTGAGATTCCTGCATGGCAGGGGGTTGGACTAGATGACTCTCGAGGTTCCTTCCAACCCTACAATTCTATGTTTCTATAATACCCTTCACCAACTTTGCTGTGCTCGCAAAGCTTAGCACTTCCACCTTCTTCCAATGAACATTTATGGCTGAAGTGGGGATCTTAATCTTTATTACGATCATAAAGAAAAGAAGTAGTTTTTCTGAATTTAGTAACACTGAGTAGAATTATAAGGTTTTGAGTATAGGACTTGGAAAAGTGGCACATCCTACCCTCTCAAACCCACCATGGGGTAGTTACATCCCCAGTTCTTTGAGAAAAATGTATTTCCTTATGGATAAAGGAAAAGGTAACCCTGACCGTTAGGTCCAGTCACAGACGACTCTGGGGTTGCACGCTCATCTCGCTCTATAAGCTGAGGGAGCCGGCGTTTGTCCGCAGACAGCTTTCGGGTCATGTGGCCAGCATGACTAAGCCGCTTCTGGTGAACCAGAGCAGCGCATGGAAACGCCGTTTACCTTCCCGCTGGAGTGGTACCTATTTATCTACTTGCACTTGACGTGCTTTTGAACTGCTAGGTGGGCAGCAGCTGGGACCGGGCAACGGGAGCTCACCCCTTTGCGGTGATTCAAACTGCTGACCTTCTGATCGGCAAGCCCCAGGCTCTGTGGTTTAGACCACAGCACCACCCATGTCCCTTCCTTATGGATACCTTATTCTAAAAAGCAGCTCTTGACCTCATCATAGCTACAGCCTAGGAAAGCAATCCTGTTTTAAGAAAGCAGCAAGTCATGCTCAACCATTCTAGGAGATGCCAGGGATTGAAACTGGAACCTTTTGCATGCACAGAATATGCTCAGCATTGAGTGACACTTGTTCCTTAATTCAAACAACTGATTTGTAAAATATCAAGTACCTTATTAACGGCACATGTTAAAGATTGAACCTTGGAACAAAATACAATAGTTTATGGTAGAATATCCTTTGACAGCTGTGGAAATACAGCAGCAGTTGCACTAGGGTAAATTCACTGTGCACTGACAATTCCTTTTAGAAATGTTTACCTTTTACTTTTGGATGAAAATGTTGCCTTGAAAAGGGATACCACAGAGCTATTGAAGCCACTTGCATGGAAGGAGTGTTTGCCGTTTGCATTCAGGCTGCCATGGCTGAAAAGCAACCCATGTTTCTTTATCTGCTCTATTCATATTATTACAAACCCTTCTTGGAATCAGGTGGAGATGACATTGTCAGGTCGTGGTGTGAATTTGGAAGAGCATGTTTCAGTCAGTGGGTGGGTTTTATTGTGGCTGATCCCCTACCAATCCCTCACCAGCACTCAAACCTGAGCTAACATGGTTGTCTGACCATGACCATTATTGTGTGCGGGATGCAAAGAGGGGTTTTGTTGAACAAATTCTTGTAGTACCATGAAACCCGTTCTTAAAGGAATAATCATTCCAGGAATGGATATTAAATCAATGGGTCTTTCCAGTGCTAGATGATATTACCACCCACAATATGTACATTAATGTTTTCATTGTGCGTAGATTGGTATATTTGTTTATTAGCATTAATTTAATATATTGATCACCTATTTACAGGGGAAACCTCTATACTCAAGGTATAATGTAGTATACTATAGTACTATTTATTGTATTTGTTTAACTTTTAAATTGTGAACTATCCAGGGGACATGATTGATGGGTGGTATGGAAATGCCTAAATAAATGAATAAATTCACAATAACAAATATATGCAAAGAAAATAGAAAAACAAATGCAAGATTTAAACCATTGCATAACATGAGCAAATCAGCAAGCAGCAACAGCAATAAAAAAATAAAATAATCCAGATGGTAGGAAAACTTGAAGAAAAACAATAGGAGAAATGAGATCTTCCTTTCCTGACTTCCTTGGGCAAGGCATTCCAAAGTCTGCCACCACAAAAAAACTATGTATAGTTATTTAACCTTTCCCACATGCTCTGAGTAGATTACAGCAATTACATCCAAAAGAAAGATGATTGGTGGATTTTATTGTGGCTGATTAGTGTCACCGAAAGGACCATAATCTAATCAACATAATGAGTGATATTCAGCATTAGTCATACTCATTGTAGATCCATTGAAGTCAATAGACTTATGTTCATCAGTTTTAATGGATTTACTTTGAGTATGAATGTTGGCTATCCCCTACAGAATATAAAAAACTTGGGGAAACATAAAAGGAGAGAAAAAATGTGTGAAGAAGTACTGTTCTTGTCCTTAATTTTATTTATTATTACATTTATATCCTCAAAGGAGCTTAAGGTACTATACACAATTTCCCCCTCCCTGTTTTGTCCTCGCAACAACCCTGTTGGAGTAAACTGGGGTTGAGAGACCATGACTGGCCCAAAGTCTCCCAGTAAGCACCATGGCTGTGTAGGGACCCTGTTCTCCAAAGTCCTAATCCAACACTTGAAGTCTAAACCACACTGGTTCTAAATGCAGTCATCTAAATATGGTCAAATCCAGAATGTTTCTGTTTCCCATGGATGCATGAATTTCCACGTACACAGAAAACTGAAGTGTGAGGGAGGCAAACTTTTTAGCCTAGTTGGAGCTGAGTGATGTGTGACTGTTGATTGTAATATCTCAACTCCAGATCTCTGAGTCTAAAAATTCTTGGGATGTTGTCTTGTTTGCTGCCATTGGTCAGAAAATGACTCCTGTGAGTCACACAAACACAGAGTAAAAGTATTTTGAGGCAATCTAATCTCTTCCCTTCCATCACCAGACCACAGATCCAAGGTAGACGGATAAAGTCTAGCTCAGGAAAGCACCACTTGTCACAAAGTGAGTCTGAAAACTGGGCTAGATGCCAGAAACTCAGGGACAGTTTTTGCATTGAGGGCTGCCTCAAGATTTATGCTTGTCTTTTGCTTTCATCTTAATGAGTGCCAAGAAATAAAAATGGAAAACAAAAATGAAGTGAAATATCCTTATAGGGACATTTGAGTTAAAAAAAAATCTATTCACCATATATATATATTCTCCATGGTAAGAATAAACAAATAAGGGATTCTAGCCTTTTCTCAATACTATGTCCCTGTATGCAAGAAAGATAGCTAAGTGGTCTTAATTTGGTGAAACAATTTATTTCTATCCTGCCCTCCTGTTAAGGAGTCCAGGAAAATATTTCAGCCTAACAGTAGCCCTATGAAGTAGTGACTTGCCCACGGCCACCCCTTGAGTTTCATGGTTGAGTAAGGATATATGTGCCTACACCGGCTTTCTTTTAAAAGGCTAGATAAATGCTCTCACTCAGGAAAAGTCCAACAAGGGAGCGATCAGCCTCTCTAAAGCATTAAAAATATATGAAACTAAGATATTTTAAAATGGACCAGGGGAGACGTGTGCAAGGTCAGTTCGTCATCACCATTTATCTCAGTCACAGTCAGTATCCAACAGCTGCCTGTGACCACTTGTACAAAACACTTCCCATGTAAAGAAAAACCCATCAGTAAAGGCTATGGTGTCTTGGAGATGAATGCTAGTTTATCAAATGCACAGTGCTTGGAAAATGCAACTCTTGCAATGGAAGTGCCATCTTGCAGGAAACATGGGTTACTGGTAGCAAATAAGGAGTAGTAACAAACCTAAATGTGGCTTACCTGTAGCAAATATTTTGCAACAAACAAAAACTACAGCTCCAGTCGTAAGGGGAAACATTTAATATTTTAGAGATACCCTGACCATAACATTATCCATGAGAATATAACATAACAGTAATGTCTCAGAATTTATCTGAGGAAACATGTTACAGTATATTCCTTTAAAATGTTTTTATTTTAAAACACAGTTAATTCTAAATGGAGATAGATGCTGTGATGGAATACCCTTAATTCATGTCTAAGAAGAATGCCTGTTCTTTTCAGAGTTCCCATCCAGCACTTGCCACTTGCCACTTGAAAGGTCAGACCTCCCGAGTGTTTAGAGTTTAGTTGGCTCCAGTCTATCTTGGGAGATGTTCAAGTCCTTTTCATATAAATGCACAGTAGTGGTCCCTAGCTTGCACAAATATGTAATGAGTCGCTTCAAAATAAAATGCATTGAGCAGGGCTAGCTCCAGGTTTCTGGGGACCCTTGGGAACAGGGTATCAGGCCCCTCATTTTCCTTCTCAAGCCACAACCCTTCCTCCTGGCCCCACATATTTAAACTAAAACAAATGTTACTATTTCCTTCATTGGCTTTTCACCCTCTCTCTGTGATCCTAGACATAGCCTATGTTCTGTATGACCTTATAGGGATTTGCAGGGGTAAAGCAGACATTAGGAATATAGGAATCAGGAACATAGGAAGTTGTCTTATGTAGTGTCAGGCATGAGGTCCATCTAGTTCAGTATTGACCACACAGGCTAGCAGCAACTCTCTATGGTTTCAGGTAGGAGTCTTTTCCTGAAGATGTTAGGAATTAAACTTGAGGTCTTCTGCCTGCAAAGCAGATTCTCTATAACTGAGTTACATATAGAATTGCACTGCCAGAGGTAGAATGCAAGAAACATAGAACTTAGAGGTAAACAGAGCATGTCCAATGGCAGAGTATCAGCTTTGCATGGAAAGGGTCACAGGCCAATCCCTGGCTTTTCCAAGTAGAACTGGGAATATTTTGTGTTTCAAACCCTGGAGAGCTCCTGTCAGTCAGTGTAGACAGTGCTGACCTAGATCAGGCATGTCCAACAGGTAGATCATGATCTATTGATAGATTGTGGGGTATTCCTGGTAGATCCTGGTAGATCTTTGGGGAAGGGCGACAACTGTGGCTTCCTAAAAAAAGCTGATCACTGCCAGTTTTTTAATACTGTGAGTAGATCACAGTCTGTTGGAAGTTAGACGTCCATGACCTAGATGAATCAAAAGTCTGACTGTGTAAGAAGTACCCATTTGCTACTGTAAAAGGTGTACCCACTGAATACCTATTTAAGCTGTAATTATCACTAACTGTATTATCTGTATCTCATTGCCATTCAACTTCTACTTTAAAATTTTCTCCTTTATATACCCCTTTTTTAAAAAAGCCAGATCATTATGTCATGCATCTTCTGATGTTCACACATTTTAAAGCAATTTGTTGTGAAAAACCTTATCTTAATTTGAGGTGGGTGGGGAAAAACCAGTATACAAAAGAAGAACAGTACTGAGATTGAACTCTGCTAAGAGGCTTTCTAAACACTCCTCAAAAGAGGAGGGGAGTAGATAACCTAAGCAGTGGTTTTAGAAACAGCAAGGTTTTTCTTTCTTCCTACCTGTTCTCTCTCTCGCCTTCTCACTCCTGCACTCTTCACAATATACACATAGACACATTTGTCCACAGATTAATTTTTCCATCCAGGTCTTCTGGAAGTGTAATACTGAAGAGTAAGGACAGCAGGGATAGGGTTTTAAGCCCTTTTCGGCATCTTTTCCAGCTGTGCAATATCCTTTCAATGATGCAGTGACTAGAACTGTACACAGTATTCCCCCTTTTCAGAGCTGCCCCATACTGGTCAACATCTTCATCAAGTTATCCACTATGACCCCAAGGTCTTATTCCTGGTCAATCACTACCACTTCAGACCCCAGTAGCATATACTGTATATGTATATAAGTAAGGATCTTTTGCCCCAATGTGTATAACTTTATACTGAACCAGAATTTTTTTGCCTAATGCTCATTCACCTAGTTTGGAGAGATCCTTTTGGAGCTCCTCACAATCCATCCACCCTGAGCAACCTGGCATCATCACTTGGTCACTTCACTGCTCACCCTTAAGTCCTGGTCATTTATGACCAAGTTTAAACACAGGACTAGGGTGTTGCTGTAATTCAGAGTCGACAGCAAAAGGCAGTTTCATATTGAATTCTGCCAAATCCTTCTCATTTGGAACAGATCTCTAGCTCAAGAATATAGAAAACATATTGAAATGGAGATGGGGAGTTTCTAGTATACTTTCTGGGGGTGGGGATGCAGGGTGAAGATTGCATAGTTTCAGAAACACACTGACAAAAAGCAGACCTTTGCAAGCATGGCAGGAACAGCCAGTCAAGAGACCCTGTTTTAAAGGGAGCAAACCTCCCCCCCCCACACACACACCTCCAAGTCAGCAAAAAGTTTATTGGGAATGAAAAGTGAAGCAACAAAACAAACAAATCACTGCTTTGCTGTTGAGGCTATTTCACTTTAGAGAGACAGGATTGTGACCAGAAACTCCTTAAGTTATCAGCCAGTACAAGAGTCAGCGTCAGAATCCCTAGCTGCTACAAAGTTAGAGGCTTAAGGGCCAAAAATTAGATACTGATGTGCCACCCCAGCCCCTTTAAACTGCTTGGCTGCTTTCAAGTGTCCCTTCCTCATTCAACTTCCTTCCAGATTATAGTGATGACTAATCAAAACTTTCAAATTATTTTAACTATCCCCCCCAAAAGTCAGAATCTTTTATTTTTATTTTATTTTTTAAAGATAACAGTGTTGTCTGTCTGCAGTGACTTTAGAGAGAAAATGTTCCAGGCTTGGAAGCCAAGGAAAGAGAATGTCTCTGGAAGCTAAGTGAATCTTTGCTGGCATAGAACTGAAGTCTGATGCTGAATCTCAAAACTGGAAAAATGCTTTGTGCATTGCATTTTGGGGATGCATCAAAAAGTTATTCAGGATCAGAGCTCAATGACCTAGTCAAAAGATTACGGGTGACTCCAGATGGCAGCTTCCCACACTTCTGGTTGCATAATGTAATGTTATACTCAAAGGGAAGGAAGCAAACCTCACATGCAAAAGGTCTGGTGTGGTTGACCGGATTTTGATCCTATCAACGCCTGTCATTTTGACACTATCACTTATGGTGACCCCACTAATTCTTTAGTCTATCATTTCAGATACACAAAACATATAAGGTTCTTGTTATTCTAAAGTTTTGTGGGTTTATTTTATTTTTTACAGCGGAGAGCATCCTAAATATACTCCCGCAAGGAATGTATTTGTAAAACCCACTTGAAATCAAGAGCGCTGACCACCAGTAAAACACACACTCCATGCCATTATCGCCGCTCTAATCACTAGCTCCCATAAACTTGTAGAACCTAGCATAGCGGAAAGAGCTACTGTTGTACCAAAACACTAATGATATTTTCTCAAGGTGAAGTGCATCCTTAATCAAGTTCTTGCTAATGCACTTTCTGTTTCCTCACCTGCATTGCCAAAAGGGTTTCAGGTGTGCTGAATCAAAGTGCTTGGAATACAAAAGACCAGTGGCGTAGCATGGGGGGTGCAGGGGGGGGCCGGCCGCACCGGGCGCAACATCTGGGGGTTAGGGTTAGGGGGCGCAAATCCACGGGTTAGGGGGCACAAATTACTTGCCTTGCCCCGGGTGCTGACAACCCACGCTACGCCACTGCAAAAGACAAAACCCAAATGCATGAATATTCCACATTTGGAAGTGCACTGAATGAGGATCTGGAATATAACTTCCTGTGGTCATGTATGTGTGTTTTCTCACAGAAGTGGGAGCACAAGAAACAGTTCCAGAAACTTAACAATGAGGCATGGGAGAACTTTGATCAAGCATCACTTCTCCTGACTTCATTCAGCATGTAGCTGCTGGTGACTGGTCTCACTTCTGTCTGTAGCACAGACTGGCAAAGGATCTAGAAGGACATGAAAACATTGGCCCAATACAAATAGTGAAAGCTAAATAATTATTTTCTTTTTTAAAAAAAGATCTGCTCAGAAATGACCTAATATGGTTTCAGAATACTCTTGCTGATTATTGCAATTTCTTCGGGAATTTTCACCCTTTAGATTTAAAACTGACTTTGTACTAAGCTGGTTGCTAACATTAATGCAAAACCTACATTGACCACCATGTACATTCAGTTTGCCTCTATAATCTTTTCTACATAAAATGGTATCTGCTTATGGCAAAAAAAAAGAATGTGCACTGTGGTGTTGCTTTTGGAACCCTAACAACAACAGATCTATTTTGAGTGCATATACACCAGTTATGTACTACACAGAATTAGATTTGTAGTCAGGATATACCTTCAAGCTCAGTCTAAAGATGCAACATGATACAAAAGGAGGAAGAGATGAGATCAGAAAGCCTGAGATTTTTATTTTATTTTTCCACAAAAGCAATTTTCGGAAAATAAAACAACAGGAGGAACCATGTGGCTGTTGGATGGGGGAGTATTCCAGCTCTGTAGAGCAGCCAAGGAAAATAAGTGTTGGTATGGAATGAGAGTAAAGTTTCTGGCATGGAAAGGATAGGCAAAGGGACCAAGGAGGATTTAAATTTAAGGCAAAGGATAAGACAGGTTGAATACTGCAGAAGATTGAAGAGACACTCAGAGGACAGCAGCTGAATGCTGCAAGAAAGGGAGATGTGATGGAATGAAATTGTATTGTGCTTAGGGAAAGGGCATAAATTTGATTCAGCTTATATTTAAAGGCAAAACCATCTTATTCACACTTTCTGAAACAATGCGCAAACCAACAGTGCATATCCTAGTATAAAGGGTGCATATTAATGAAAATAACATACAAAGATGAATTCTATTAGGGAAAATTAGTTTGCAAAACTGTATATTTGGGGGAAATGTGTAATTAGGACAAATTCTCACTCAAATGCTGATGATTTTTCATGAGGATTTTTAAAGAAAGAAACCGTTGTGGAGATGTGGAGAACTAAACTTAAGCCTGGAAAAATGAGAAACTGAAATTGATAGATTTGCCCATCCCTAATTGTGATATAGTGTTTTATGCTTTTTAAAAGATGTTGTATGTAACTTTGGGTGATGCTGGACTGGTGGAACTAATGACTAACAAATGTGATTAAAGAGATTAAAATAAGAGGAGATAAATGGTTGAACAAAATAGAGGAGAAATCAGGGGGTGGCACAATTCAGTGCAGAAGAGATGGAACATAACACCAGGACCAATTCCACTCTGTATATCAGGTGAATTAAGCCAAGTCTGATTTCAGAGTACACAATCCTGTTTTCTTTCTGTCAGCAGCTGTGGGCAAGAGCTATGAAATATGAGCCCTTAAACAGGAGATTCAGGACCCCAGATAACATTGAGAATATGATTCCTACAGCAAGCTGTAATTTCATGATACCCCTGTATATCCCAAGTGGAATAATCATTCACATTTTATTTTTCAATTTATCTGAGTAATGAGCAGCCAATTTCATCTCATGGAGGCAGGAAAAACAATCTATTTTGGCTTTAATCATGGAAAAGCAAGAAAAATAATTGTGCAGTCATAAATCATAGTAAGAAAGATGGGCAAAATGCTAATTGTTTTATATCGCTTGCCTCCATTCCTATTGTCAGAATAGGCCAAACTGATTAAGCATGTCACCCCTTGTTTAACAGTTGCATTTGCCCAAGTGGAACCTACCACTGTCGGAAAGAAGGACCTGTGGCAGATTGTGGGGAAGGCAAAAGCCAGAAAGGGGGGAAACACCTCTTTTTCATAATTACCAAATTGTAATGTATTTTCATTTATGGTTTGCAACAATGCCTCTATCGTTTTCATAATAATCAGCATTAACGGTTTGAAGAAAAGCTATTGAGTTCTAATAAGAACACTAAAGGTACTAATTAGGCACTTGACAGTGTTTTAATAATCTTTCATAATTTATGGGACAGAGAGAGACTCACGAAAGCATTGATTGACTCCCCGGAGTTGTAGGTTTCCCGTGAGTGATTCAATAGACCTGTCCTGCCTACTGCTGGAACAAATAAATCAAGTGTAAACTATTGCATTTTTAAACAGAATTATGTAAATAAGGCTGCTTATGTGATGAGAATGAATGGTTGAGCATTAGCTACCATCTTGTTAGAAATAAACCCAACAAATTTCAAAGTGTGAGGTTGGCTTCCTTAGGGGACATTCAGACCACCGCCAAGGAAAGCATAATTCCTTCCCTCTCCCCTTCCATTACAGGCTGTTCAGAAAGCCATGGAACAACCTATCCACTCACTGCTCCTCCATATTAGTCCAATGTAAATAAATAAATAAAACAATTATTAGTCCTAAATAGAGGTGCCAGGAATCCAGAACTACTTCCCTTCAGTTGTATTCTTCACTACCTTGGTTGGCCTCTGGGTGGAGCATGGATAATGGCTTTGCATGGGTTGCTTTCAACCATGTATCTACAACCTTTTCAGTCCCAGGACCAACTTTTAACCCAAACATGCAATTGGGGATGAATTTCTTAATCTTTTACCATATATTTGTATGGTGGTAGTGCTCCTGTTGCAACCCACCTTGGATCAGGTCATAACCCACTAAAAAAAAAGGTAAAGGACCCCTGACAGTTAAGTCCAGTCATGAACGACTCTGGGGTTGCGGCGCTCATCTCACTTTACTGGCTGAGGTAGCTGATGTTTGTCTACAGTTTTTCTGGGTCATGTGGCCAGCATGACTAAGCTGCTTGTGGCGCAACCAGAGGAGCGCATGGAAACACCATTTACCTTCCTGCCAGAGTGGTACCTATATATCTACTTGCACTAGTGAGTCCCAACCCACCAGTTTAAGACCAGTGGCTTAGACAGCCTTCTGCCTCTGCTCCTGATTGGGCTGGATGTGGGCTTGGGCTTGGGGAGCACTGGGGTGTTTGCTTTCCCAAGCTTCCAAGGGAACTTCCACACTGTTATGAATTCCACCCTTAGTAAAATGCTCCAGGTAGGGATAACCTATCCACTGTTTTATAAAAAAATCTTTATAGTCCACCTATGGCAGTCTGTCTCAAGGCAGTGCACAAGTTAAGATAACATCTGAATGATAACATCAGATGAAGACATCTGAAGGCAGCCCTGTTTAGGGAAGTTTTTAATGTTTAATGCTGTATTGTGTTTTTAATATTCGGTTGGGAGCTGCCCAGAGTGGCTGGGGAAACCTACCAGGGACACATTAGGACATTTTCAGCTTGTTGTTATTGCATGGATGGCCAGAATTTTCTCTTGTTCCTGGGCATGTTGGCTGTGAACCATGGCCAGGAAAACCAGGACCTTCAGTGTGGAAAACTTTCATGTTTGCTCAACTCCCATCCTTCATTGCCTGTCCCTTGTCTTACTCCAATCACAAGTATACATTGATCTCAGCCCTAACCTAAATGAAGATGGAAACTATCTTACTCTGAGTGCAGAATGGATGAACGAAACTGATGCTGTGATGTACAGAAGGAATCCCATAGGCCCCGTTTGATGCACATTGGAGCCTTGGATGCACTTATTTAGAAAGGAAGACACACAAAAATCATAGCAGAGAAAACAGTGCTGCAATGCTACGGCTTAATTTGCATTACACAATGCTGATAAAAAAAATAAAACGAGGAGGGGCCAGAATGGGAAGCCTCAAACAGGCAGAAGAGTGATTCAAAGTAGATCAAAAAACCAATAAGTCACCTCCCAACACTGGTGAGTCATTGTCCCAAAGACTTTCTGTTCTGTCAGAGCAGTGGATCAGGGCAGAGAGACTCCTCTGTCTTTTCTTCATGCACAAGGAGTCATCTGGAAGAGCTGTATAGCTGGCAGAGAAGGGACATGAGCACATCTTTCTCCTTGGAAGATCTGGCACACTTCCGCCAATGCTAGGTAAAATTAATTGGCTGAATGCAGACAGCTTGTAGTTGATGCCCACATAAGAGGGAACACCTTTTGCATGATTTAGTGGCTAAATACTCTATGCACTGCAATCATCAGGATCAATAATGGAAGCATTTAGCTGTGGTAAAGAAAAAAAAGTTGACGTTATAAATGTTTCTTTTTTAACCATCCAGAGCACAGTGATATATGAAACATACACAAAATACCAACAATTCAGAGGAATATCAGGCTGGAGACTTCAAAATTTAGTCAAAGACTAGAGCCTGTTTGCTTATTCTGAGATTCAATTGCACATGCACAAACATATTTATCTTGTTTCAAGTCCAGAAATTCAGTATGATGATATTCTCTGTTAATTTGGCTGCAGCAATATGGATGAGTCTATGTATGCTCTCCAGGCCCACATTCCGTAGACAACATGCTAGTGCTTCCAGTCACTCATCATGATGCAAAGTCCTCTCTCCTCCAATGAGCAGTGCCTCTTCCAGTGACTCATCAGAGTATAAAGACACACTGTTAATTTCTCTCCCCTCTCCCGACAAGGTGCAACTGAACAACACAGTTGCAAAGCAATTAAGAAAACAGGAGCATGTACCTTAATAAAGTGCTACTTGAAATAAATTACATAGCAATTGTCCAGTGGGAGAGAGCCTCTCCAAATCTGCTGGTAGCTAAATGTGCTTTAACCAGAGTTTGACACTTTGCCAAATGGTACCCACACACAGACACAAACCATTTTATTTGAACCACCACTGAGCTGCTTTAGGCAACTTCTATGCCGCATAACTGTGACAAAGGAGCCTATTGTGTTAAAAAGTGGCAGTGCATTATCCTGAAAAGGGACATCTGCAGATAATGAAACTGAGACAAGATTAAATTCTAGTGACCCCTCAAAAGGGGAGGAATCCAAAGCTCACATTGCATTTTGAACAACTTGGACAAAGCTGTCTTAATAGTTCAACCCATCTCTTGATTTTAATGAGATTCTGTGTTCATTAGGACAAATATATGCATCTCCCTTCAAGCCTGGCTCATCGCAGGCCTCTGCACATCACTTGGTGCCTAGCAACAGTGAGCAGAGTCTAGTGTTCCCATCCTTTCATTCCAGATAGTTCTTTTAATGCTTCTTTTTACTAGTATTTGAAGCAAAAACAGCTGGAGAATTGCAAACCTCTGTATAACATGCTGCCTGGTTTTTTCATACCTTAGGAGAAGTCCATTCCGCAGGAAGCTCTTTAATCACAATTTGTTAATATTCTAATATTACGGTTTCAAAACTTTGAATTCTCCTTAGGAATTTTTTACATGTGCTTGATGACCTTTCTGCTCTATAACTCAACTTGTACACAAGTTGTAGACTATTTTCAAGATAGAAGGAAGCATAACAAAAATTAAAGGCCCTTTACTTTCCAAATTGAATTGTACGATACTATCAAAGAATGTGTCTTGACTATCAGGGAGCTTGTGAACAGAATGTGCTTCTTTAAATTCTAGTCTTGTACAGTATTATTCCTGGTTAAATATGTCACTGAGTTTCTAGTTTCTTGGCTTGGAAATTTCACCCGGACAGCTTCTAATGCTATCATCAAATGCAAGACAAGCACTGTGGTCTGGAAGTTCTCCAGCTGAGAATAGTTCCTACACATGTGCAGAGAATGCTTTTAACCTCCTCCACCCAAGTCTTGGACATTAGTTAATGCTCACACCATACCTTCCAACTGCCCTGAAAATACCGGAATCATCACGGAAACCCTTAAGCTATCATGGCTTCTCACTTTTCCACACCCTTAAGCTATCATGGCTTCTCACTTTTTCACACAGAGTCCCTAATTCCCAAGGGGCCTTCCCTTCAGTACAGCGTTTCAACGTATTAATGGAAGTTCAGATTCATGCATCCCTCTAATACGTTGCTTTGATCTATGCCTTCCTCTCCCGCTCCCCCACTTAAAACAGTGTTACTTCCTGTTTTTATGAAAACAAGATCTGAGTTGCTTGAATGTCCCTAAGAAAGTTTTTCACTGTTTCCCCACTCCCCAGTCAGTCAGTCTCTCATAATGAAAGCGGTGAGTGGGGGAAT